>NC_088175.1:59407175-60057182 GCF_028769735.1 Zonotrichia leucophrys gambelii | reverse complement strand
GGGCTGCAGAATCCCTGAGGAGCTGGAAGGGGCTCACCTGGAGCAAAGGAGGCTCAGGGGCCCTTGTGGCTCTGCACAAGGAGGGCACAGCCAAGCAGGAGCTTCAACCTCTGCTCTCAGGGAACAGGGGCAGGAGGAAATGACCCCAAATTGCACCAGAGGAGGTTTAGATTGGATATTAGAGAAAATTCCTTCATGGAAAGGATTTTTGTCCAGACCCCACCAGTCCCTTCTCTCTCCCAGGTTTAGGCTGCCGCTGGTACAGCAGGCACAGGACTCCAATCCTTACACCAGAGGAAAGTTGCTCCTCCCACTCAGAAGATACAAAAATTCACCTCTCTGTGAGAGCTACACACAAAACCCACCAGGATAAACAGATTTAAACAGGTTTTATTCATAAACTGTTTGGGGAAAGGAGATTTACTGATATACAAAAAGTCAAGAAATGAACTGACTTTCTTCTGTTTGTGAATCCCTTCAGGCACGTTTATAAATTCCCACCATAATTGCTAAGAGAACAACACATCTCCACACATTTTTACTGAGCCTGGGCTGTAATGAACATTGCATTTCAGAATTGTACAGAAAACACACTCCTGTAGCCAACTTGCAACTAGCATTCCCAAAATTACTAGCTACATGCTACACAAACACCTTACAATGATAATCAAGAGGTACATTATTTCTCTCCTTTTTTTTTTTTATGCATTAACCCAGTAGGATGTGTACAATCAAATCACAAATTCTATGGTTAATTTACACAGGTTTGTAGTCAAGCTTGGACTCCAGCTTCTTGGAATCAGCCACTTTCCTGACAGCTTTCATGAAATCTTCCTGAACTACGAAGTCATGATCAGCACGGATCGCAAACATCCCTGGGAGGGAGGATTGAACAGTGTGAGGAGACACAACATGAAGTTTCACTCAAATTCAAATGAAAACTGATCCAGGTTACACAATCTACATGATCTTCCCATGTTGTGGATATTGGGAAGAGGAGGGAATTCACATTTCTGAACTAAGGGAGTGGTAAAAAGAAAACTTGTTTAAACTCTGAGTGTGCATTTTCTCAGCTTGCCTGTGCAGGCAAAACCCAAATGCACAAAAAGCATAAAATAACATCAGCTCTGCATGCACATGGGTACCAAGAGCCCTGAATTCTCTCCAAAAAAGAGAAAAATTGGTTCAATCCCTGTTTCTGTAATGTATCTGGTTCTAATGAGACAGTGGGACACATCAAGATCAGCCAACAAGTGGCTGGCTCAGATCAGCTCAAGTGAAATGTTCCAGCAGAACATTTCTGAGCTGCTGGGTTTAATCCACAGAGGAACAGCTCCAAGATTGAGCATTATCCAAGATTTAGCAGATCCCAGTGAAGAGTTAAGGAATTACCTGCTTCAGTACAGACGTTTCTCAAGTCTGCTCCGTTGAAGCCGTCTGAAAGCTTCACGATTGCTTCATAATCTGTGCACAAAACAGCAGCACCCGTTAGGAATAAACCACCCTTCCCCAAAGGATGCCAATAAAACACACATCCAGCTACCAAACTTGGATTTCAGTGCAAACAGAGCTGCCCACTGGGCTGATAAATTAACTGCAATCAGCAGCTGTATCAGCCCTTCCATTAAAACAGGAATGTGTGGCAGCCAAAAGCTCACGTTATATAATTAATTCCCAAAGTTACCAACTTGTGGTTACAGAATCAACATGAAGTGCAAAAGCTCCATCAAGGCAATGTTCTTAGCACTGAAATGCTGTAAAAGCCCAGAAAGCTTCTCTCCAAGTGGTCATAACTCAGTCCCTTCCCACTGCCAACACTCCACCTACTAAAGGCACTTAGTGTCTTAATATATTAAGCCTGATGTTTTATGCACATATATTTACTAAGAGAGTGGCCATGGTTATAATTCAGTGGAAATCAATTTCTAAAGCACTGCTGAGCCTCCAGCAAGTTCTGATTTTTGCAAGGCTGTTTATTACAATTATTAACTCCCTGAAAAACTTTTCGGTTTCCTTTCTGTATAAAATTCAAAACATTTGAATTGAATGTTTTTATCTCAAGAATCCTAAAGCTCCCAAAGAGGAGTAATTCTTCAGCTGTATTTTAATTTCATGTAGTATAATGTCAAATAATAAATTTATTTTCATAATTGGAAAGTTAAAAAACCTAAGTGAGGAGAATGAACAAGGTTGAACAGTGCAAGGTTTGTGATTTTAGGGTTTTCAGCAGACACCAGGGTTGAAGCAGGAGAATCTCATGCTGGAACCTGAGCAAATCCTTCTCTTTGGATTTTAATCCAATTTCCACCTCACCCTGCTGCTAAGTTCAGGCCTTCCTTGTGCAGTATCAAAGCTGAACATCACAGTCTTTCCACATTATATGCAGGAATTCAGCAAGGACCTGACACCTCAGCTTGCTGAACAGCAGAAGGAATGATCCCACTGCAGTGCCAAAGACACGAGAACAGGATGAAGGAGAATATTCCAGAATCCCACAATGGTTTGGGCTGGAAGAGCCCATCAAGACCATCTCCTTTCACCCCCTGCCATGGCCAGGGGCATGTTTCACTTTCTCCAAGCCTCATCCAGCCTGGCCTGGAACACTTCCAGGGATGCAGGGGCAGCCACAGCTTCTCTGGGAAAACTGAGCCAGGGCCTCCCTGTCCTCACAGGGAAGAGTTTCATCCCACTACCCCATCTCTCCCTGCCCTCTGGCATGGGAAGCCATTTCCCCTCGTGCTGTCACTCCATGCTTTTTAAGAAGTTTCCCTCCAAGAACTTTACCTCAGGCTCATGATTTGCTTTGGAGCTCCTTCTCTCTTAGCCTGCAGCCACGTGCAGCTTTAAGGAAAAGCAGTGGCCAGGCCTGGCCCTCCCCCAGCTCCCTGCTGCTGGCCCTGAGCTGCAGCTGTTGATGCAGCCAGATGGTGCCTGGGATCAGCTCCAGGGGCTGCAGAATCGCTGCTGTCAGCACACAGGGGGTGGGGGTGGCCCTGCTGCACTCCCAGACAGCCAGAGCTGCTCTAAAGGCAGAGCCCAGCCCCAGCTCCTCCAGGAGAGCTGCACTCTGGGCAGCCAGAGCTGCTCTAAAGGCAGAGCCCAGCCCCAGCCCCAGCTCCTCCAGGAGAGCTGCACTCTGGGCAGCCAGAGCTGCTCTAAAGGCAGAGCCCAGCCCCAGCTCCTCCAGGAGAGCTGCACTCTGGGCAGCCAGAGCTGCTCTAAAGGCAGAGCCCAGCCCCAGCTCCTCCAGGAGAGCTGCACTCCCAGGCAGCCAGAGCTGCTCTAAAGGCAGAGCCCAGCCCCAGCTCCTCCAGGAGAGCTGGAGGAATCACTGTGAAAGCAGCACCCTGGGCAGCTCAGAGTGACACAGACCTTAAAAACCCTCCCCGTTTTATCCCATTATTCTGCCCTTACACTCCTGAGAGAATGCTCCACACCACTACCAGACAAGTTTTGCTTATGCTACCTCCAAACTCCAAGGTTTCTCCCTGACTTTTGAAGATTGTTGCTTTCAGACTCCTACATTAGCAATATTTCTTTCATTGAGGGTGAATGAAAACACTCTTTACTTGCACTAAGCCATTCCATTAGAAACAGGAAACTCCCTGATGAGAACCTTGTTGCTTTTCCAGTTTCCAGCTGGGCTCAAGGGTTTATAATCAGTTTTTCCTTTTCAAAGACTTAACAACAGTTTAATCAGGATGCATTTAAAAAATAAACCAAGCAGAATTCCAAGAGGGGAAGTTGTGTGGGCAGTGTAAAGGTGGGAATACAATCAGAATCACTGTAACAACTCCCCTCTTCCCATCCCTACCAACAGCAGCAGCAATGACACCCAGGGAACTTCTACTCACCTATCTCACCATGTTTAGTGATAGGACCTGCATGAATCTTCAAAATATCTAATCTGGCTTGTTCATTTGGTAGGTCAATATCTAGAAAGAATGAGAGCTTCAATCAAAGCAGAACCCCCCAATTCCCAGGGGTTCCATGCTCCCTGCAGCCACTGGGAACACAAACTCACGGATTTTCCTGTCCAGCCTTCCGGGCCGCAGCAGGGCAGGGTCCAGGGTGTCAGGTCTGTTGGTAGCCATGATCATTTTAACTCTGTGCAGAGTGTCAAATCCATCCATCTGATTCAACAACTAACAGGGAACAGAATTCTGGTTTTAAACAGCCCCAAATCTTCCCATCCGATTTGTTTTCCTAAGTATTCTTCACCAAATGAAAAGCTCGGAAGTAAAAAAAGAATCCTACAAGGCCTTGAGCTCTCTGAATATTCCATCCCAAGCAATGAAGAGCTGAAGAGACATTGAAAATGCTTTGCCTACAGAAAAGGACATTGAGCAAAGCCGAGCTCAAAACGTGAAACACTTGACTAAAACAAAGAGGCAAAGAAAACACAGCAAGGACTGAAGGAGCCAATGGCTGCCTGACACATTTGGATTGTAGTGCACCAAGGCCAGGACATTCCAATTAGACTTGAAGAACAGCCTCTGGAATACTAATCCACACACAGGAAGGCATTTCATTGTGAACACTCAAAGCACTTGCTCTTTGATCACAGTGATTTAATTCTCTATGGAAGGCAGACACATTCTTTTGAACCAGGCAAACTGTTTGCAAACACAGGCTAAGCAAGGTTCCCATTAGCTTCAGAATTTCTAATTGTCACCAGTGGTTTTAATATTCTCTTCACACAACCCAGTTTATCAAAGCAATGAATACAGAAACAAAGAAATACAAGTGCTCCTCCTAGCTTTGAAAATCCAACTGCAACAGTTCAAAAATGTTACAGACTAAAAGAGACAGAAAGGGGGGTCCTGCAAACCATCAAAGATGCAGGGAGCAGCAGTAAGCAAAAGAAAATATCCCAAATAATTTCAGCAATTTAAAATATTCAATTAGTCTCCACATTGAACTCATGGCTGAGTTACCAGGATGTGCAGCTGCCTTTTGCAAAAGCAGCACTTAGCTCACTTCTAGTTTACTAACCCAGAAAAGGCTCTGCAAAACCAGATCCCAGGGAACAATTCCCACCTGTACTGTCACTTAATGTGGCTGTGCAGCCACAGCCAGGAACTGACACTCACCTCCATCAGAGTCCTCTGAATTTCTCGATCAGCTGATGTGCCCTCGGAAAAGCGGCGCCCACCTGCAGCACACCAAACCCATCAGTTCTGCTACTTGATTTTTGCCTTCTAAACGGGGGGAATTGGCTTTACAGCTGACTCCAGCCTTAAAAGGAGAGCCCAGCCACCCCCCAGGCCAGGAGCCTTACCAATAGCATCGATCTCATCCATGAAAATGATGCAGGGCTGGTGATCTCTGGCATAATTGAACATCTCTCGGATCAGCCGAGCGCTCTCGCCGATGTATTTGTCCACTATGGAACTGGACACCACCTTGGGAAGGACACAGGAGGATGAGGAGGATGAAGAGCACACAGAGCCCAAGGGGGTGGGGGCAGAGCCATTACACACCTTGAGGAAGTTGCAATCCAGCTGGCTGGCAACTGCTCTGGCCAAAAGGGTTTTTCCTGTGCCTGGATGGAGGAGAGATGGAAGCTGTTTAATTACTGACTCAACAGTGCCTGCCAGTGACTTAGGAAGGAGGGGAAAAGGGAAAGGGGAAAAAGGGAATGGGGAGAAAAAGGGAAAGGGGAAGAAAGGGAAAGGGGAAAAAAGGGAAAGGGGAAAGAAAGGGAAGAAAAAGGGAAAGGGGGAAAAAAGGGAAAGGGAAAAAAAGGGAAAGGGGAAAAAAGGGAAAGGGAAAAAAAGGGAAAGGGAAGAAAAAGGGAAAGGGAAAAAAAGGGAAAGGGAAAAAAAGGGAAAGGGAAAAAAAGGGAAAGGGGGGAAAAAAGGGAAAGGGGGGGGAAAGAGAAGGGGGAAAAAGGGAAAGGGGAAAAAGGGAAAGGGGAAGAAAGGGAAAGGGAAGAAAAAGGGAAAGGGAAAAAAGGGGAAAGGGAAAAAAAGGGGAAAGGGGAAAAAAGGGAAAGGGGAAAAAAGGGAAAGGGAAGGGAAAGGGGGAAAAAGGGAATGGGGAAAAAGGGAAAGGGGGAAAAAGGGAAAGGGGAAGAAAGGGAAAAGGAAGAAAAGGGAAAGGGGGGAAAAGGGAAAGGGGAAAGAAAAGGGAAAAGGGGAAAAAAAGGGAAAAGGGGAAGAAAGGGAAAGGGAAAAAAGGGAAAAGGAAGAAAAGGGAAAGGGAAGAAAAAGGGAAAGGGAAAAAGGGGAAAGGGAAAAAAGGGGAAAGGGAAAAAAGGGGAAAGGGGAAAAAAGGGAAAGGGGGGGAAAAGGGGAAAGGGGAAAAAGGGAATGGGGAGAAAAAGGGAATGGGGAGAAAAAGGGAAAGGGGAAAAAAGGGAAAGGGAATGGAAAGGGGGAAAAAGGGAATGGGGAAAAAAAGGGAAAGGGGGGAAAAAAGGGAAAGGGGGAAAAGGGAAAGGGGAAGGAAAAAGGAAAGGGAGGAAAAAAGGGAAAGGGGGAAAGAAAAGGGAAAGGGGCAAAAGGGAAAGGGGAGAAAGGGAAAGGGGAAGAAAGGGAAAGGGGGGGAAAAGGGAAAAGGGAAAAAAGGGAAAGGGGAAGAAGGGAAAGGGGAAAAAGGGAAAGGGAAGAAAAAGGGGAAAGGGGAAAAAAAGGGAAAGGGGGGAAAGGGAAAGGGGAAAGAAAAGGGAAAGGGGAAAAAAGGGAAAAGGGGAAGAAAAGGAAAGGGAAAAAAGGGAAAAGGGGAAGAAAAGGAAAGGGAAAAAAGGGAAAAGGGGAAGAAAAGGAAAGGGAAAAAAGGGAAAAGGAAGAAAAGGGGAAAGGGGAAAAAAGGGAAAGGGGGGAAAAAGGGAAAGGGGAAAAAAAGGGAAAGGGGAAAAATGGAATGGGGAAAAAGGGAAAGGGGAAGAAGGGAAAGGAGAAGAAAGGGAAAGGAGAAGAAAGGGAAAGAAGAAGAAAAAGGGAAAGGGAAAAAAGGGGAAAGGGGAAAAAAGGGAAAGGGGGGGAAAAAGGGAAAGGGAAGAAAAAGGGAAAGGGGAAAACAGGAAAAGGGAATGGAAAGGGGGAAAAAGGGGAAAGGGGGAAAAAGGGGAAAGGGAAAAAAGGGAAAGGGGGGAAGAGGGGAAAGGGGGAAAAAGGGAAAGGGGGAAAAAGGGAATGGGGAAAAAGGGAAAGGGGAAGAAAGGGAAAGGGAAGAAAAAGGGAAAGGGAAAAAATGGGAAAGGGAAAAAAAGGGAAAGGGGGGAAAAAAGGGAAAGGGGGGGGAAAGAGAATGGGGAAAAAGGGAAAGGGGAAGGGGAAGAAAGGGAAAGGGGAAGAAAGGGAAAGGGAAGAAAAAGGGAAAGGGAAAAAAGGGGAAAGGGAAAAAAAAGGGAATGGGGAGAAAAAGGGAAAGGGGGAAAAAAGAGAAAGGGGGAAAAAGGGAAAGGGGGGAAAAGGGAAAGGGGAAAGAAAAGGGAAAGGGGAAAAAAGGGAAAAGGGGAAGAAAGGGAAAGGGAAAAAAGGGAAAAGGAAGAAAAGGGGAAAGGGGAAAAAAGGGAAAGGGGGGAAAAAGGGAAAGGGGAAAAAAAGGGAAAGGGGGAAAAATGGAATGGGGAAAAAGGGAAAGGGGAAGAAGGGAAAGGAGAAGAAAAAGGGAAAGGGAAAAAAGGGGAAAGGGAAAAAAGGGGAAAGGGGAAAAAAGGGAAAGGGGAAAAAAGGGAAAGGGGGGAAAAAAGGGAAAGGGGGGAAAAGGGAAAGGGGAAAACAGGAAAAGGGAATGGAAAGGGGGAAAAAGGGAATGGGGAGAAAAAGGGAAAGGGGGAAAAAAGAGAAAGGGGGAAAAAGAGAAAGGGGAAAGAAAAGGTAAAGGGGAAAAAAGGGAAAAGGGGAAGAAAGGGAAAGGGAAAAAAGGGAAAAGGAAGAAAAGGGAAAGGGGGGAAAAAAGGGAAAGGGAAGAAAAAGGAAAAATGGAAAGGAAAATGAAAAAAAAGGAAAAAAGGGAAAGAAAAAAGGGAAAGACCAAAGATGAGATGAAAGAGAAGAGAGAGAGAAGAGAGAGAGGAGAAAGGAAAAAAAGGAAAGGAAAAAAGAAAAAAGAGAAAGGAAAAAGAGAAGAAAGAAAGTAGAAAAATGAAAAAGAAAAGGAAAAACTAAAAAGGGAAAGAAGGAGAAGCAAAGAGGGCTCTTGCCACAGGCTGAAAACAACAAGCAAACACCTGCTGCCCTGTGCAGGGACTCACCCGGGGGGCCGTAGAGCAGGCAGCCTTTGGGAGGGATAATCCCCACCCGCTGGAACAACTCTGGGTTTGTCAGTGGCAGTTCAATGACCTGTGAAGGGACACACAGCAACCTGAGCCTCTGAGCTACAAAACAGGTAATGATGCACATGCCAGACTGTTTTTTACCTATCTGCATTATTTCTTGGCAGCATTTTTGTGTGAGAAACAGTTTAATAAAAAAATGAGAGATTCCTATGGATCAATCCACTCCCTTGCCTTGGCTCTGCAATTGCTGCTTCCTCTCAATGCTCTTTGCTCAAATCACATCCCTGCTGTCCTAATTCCATTTCCCAGAGCAATCCTGACAGTTTTTTGAGCAAAATTTCACTCTGCTTTGCTGACCCTGCCACTTGAACTTCAAGCCTAAATGCTCCTGGATCCTTTAAACCCTCTTCTCTAAAGGATCACCTTCACTTTAATCCAAGCACTTGCAATGAAAGATGAAAAGCACTGATCTGAGAGGAGCCTTGAGGTGGTTTTGCCCTGCAGAGCTTCACTGAGAGCATGGGCAGGATCTGATGGGGGTTTGGGGCACTGGTACCTCCCGTAACTCTCGGATTTGCTCCGAAAGGCCTCCGATCTCCGAGTAGGAAACATCTCCTGGGTCCTCGTGAGACATGTTGTACACCAGTGGATCCACCTCCCTGGGCAGGTATCTGGAAAACAAGAGTTCAGAAGAGAAATTTGTATGGTGTAGACACATTTATGAATTTATAAAGTTATTCCCATGAATTGTACAGCAATATGGATATTATTTCTTCTCTTCCCACCTCACATGCTGAAAAAACAGGAAAAAACCCAAACCCAGCAAACCTTTTAAAGGTTTAAAACACAGCTTAAAACATGACTGAAAATACTATAATTATTTTTCTAAAGAACAACCAATTTCTTTTTAAATCATATAAAACAGACACACAAGTCTCCCCTCAAATAACTGTTCTTACTTAAGCATTGCTTTGCAGAAAATATGTACAAAACATTGCAGAAGTGATTATTCAAGCCTTTGTGTAATGTTTGACAAGAAGAGCAGAATCCTACCTCATAATAGTCAGAGTGGTCATGTCCAGAGCAACTCTTGTCCCTGGTTTCAGCTTACTCTTGTCAAGCTAGTCCCAAAAAAAGGAATTCTGTTAGAACCCCACTCCAACACAATCCCTGATTTTAGCCAAAATCCTCACTGGAGTTTGCACTCCTTGCTCCACCACACACAGGAACAAACAAGGCTGCAGAGTGACACACCAAGCAGCCATTAACTCACCTGCACCTCTTTTAAAACAAAGACTGTTTCCTAGTCCATCATTAATTTTTCATTTTACTGCTGTCAATCTGTGGGATCGAACCCTGCCCTCTGCTCCACACAGGAACAACTAAAAAACCCTCACAAAAAGTTCAACATTTTCCTGTGTCACTACTTCTCCTCTTTGAAGTCAGCTGTTCAATTATTATCTTTCACCTTGGATGCCTCCTCTCCTGCCTCAGCAGTTTTTGTCTGCTTACTTCATTTTTATGGGATTTTTAAACACATTCCTACTCAAATTAAAAGAGGATTTTGACAACTCTTTTCCAGGACTGCTGGAAGTTTCCCATTGTCCCTGCTGGGAAATATGTATAATTTATAAAGTCCCTTGCCATGAGGGTCCTTGACCCTCTGGAAGGGTTTAGGATCAAGCTGCCCCCCTCCCTTACTGGAGTCACAACTAAGGTCTCTTTCCAGCTTCCTCATCCAAAGAACTTCATCACAGCTTGGAATTCTCTCAGATTCAACTCTGCCCAAGAGACTGAAGTTATTTTGCAGTGAGAAGAAAACAAAGAGAAACCACTTGACCTTCTCAGCTAATGCACTTGAGATAGGGAAGTGATTTTGCTCCCACTTCAGCAGCCTTGCTCTGCTCCCTCCTGAGCAGCAGCAGCTCAGCCAGGAGGGCTTTGATCAAAAACTTGTCCTTCCAGTCCAGGAGAAATTGTTTGTCTTTGATATTTTGACATTTTGAAAACAATCAAGGGTTTTTTGTTTGGTTGTTTGGTTTTTTTTTTTTTTTGAGCCTGTGGTAGCAAATCAAGGATCTTTTAAGATAAAAGAGTGTTTTTTAGTGAAGAATAAACTCCAAAGTGCTGGTTCATCCAAGGACAACCAATCCCTTAAGATTCAGCTCTGTTTCAACACAGAACATCAAGATTACCTCACATGCCCCAGAGTGGAATTCATTTTACTTATGTCCCAAAATTCTGCAATGAACATCAGTTTCTCTCCAGAAAGAAGGAAAAAAAAAAATAAAAATATGGATAAAGATAATGGCTTTAGGCAGACAGAGAGTAGGTTTAGATGGGATTTTGGGAAGGAATTCCTCATGTGAGGGTGGGCAGGCCCTGGCACAGGGTGCCCAGAGCAGCTGTGATCCCTGGCAGTGCCCAAGGCCAGGCTGGGCAGGGCTTGGAGCAGCCTGGGATGGTGGAAGGTGTCCCTGCCATGGGATGGGATCAACTTTGGTCTCTTCCAACCCAAAGTATTTCATGATTAAGATATATATGGTAAAATAACATTAAATCTAAAACTCAGCAGCCCGACAGCAACAGTCACAGCACAGCAACTGTGAAATTACACAATCAGTTTTCATAATAATTAATTTTCAGAGAGTCCAAAATGAGGCAAAAGGACAGAGTTTTGACTCAATAAAAATCACAAAACACATGCAAGGTCCTGGGAATGCTGTGGGTTGTTTTGTCTCCACCAGGAAGTTACACTACCACTACAAAAGGAGAGGGGAGCAGGATGAAATAGTGGTGTGCACATTAAAAAAGAAAAAACCCACTCCACTAAGGACCCAGTGGATGAAAGGCAATGTTAATATTCCACAGAAAAGCAAATTTTAAATGAATATTCACAGAGATCAATTACCTGACGGCGACAGCCAACCACATATCTTGGTCCATTTGTAGCCTTCACAATGACTGGAGAAAGAAAATTGGAGAAAAACCCCAAATTTACTCAATTTACCCTCTGAGCTGTGATTCTCAATTAACCAGAATGCTTTTTGCCAATAATCTGATCACCAACACTTCAATTCTTTATTTCTCTGTAACTTTAACAAGACTTAAACTTTAAAAGATTATTATTTTGTGGCTGCCCCATCCCTGAAGTGTTCCATGCCAGACTGGACAGGACTTGGAGCAGCCTGGGATAGTGGGAGGTTGCAATGAATGGTCTTTAGGTCCAAACCATCCCATGGCTCCATGATTTTCACAATCTCAGAGAATGTAAGAATTCAATGTACTCACACTTCTCCTCTGTCAGCTGTTTAAGAACCTCACCAACAATCTGTAAAAGAGGAAATACAGCATCAGCCTCAAGGGAAATTAACACTGCAGGACTCAGACACCTTGTAACCATCCCTGAGCCATCAATTCCTGCTTGTTTTACCTGCACTGTTCCCACTTTTCTGATGCTAAATAAAAATGGATCTAAGGGTTATTTCAACAGGCAGCACCGGCTCGTTTCCCTCACATACCTGCCCAACACTCTGCAAGGCCTTGAGATCATTTTCTGACTTCTCATACTGCTTGGTGAGTTCTTTCAGCTGTTCCCTTACTAGAAGAGGAAAGAAACACAGGATTTTGGTCACCTTCAACCCCACAAGAGCACAGGACCAGACCTTTTCCAACAGCAAAGCTGCAGGTAAAATAAAACTGGGAAACCAGTAAGGACCCTTGAGATAATGTAGAGAAGGGAATGGAGATGGGGAAGGGTTTGGAGCACCAGGAGAGGCTGAGGGAGCTGGGGAGGGGCTGCAGAATCCCTGAGGGAGCTGGAAGGGGGAGAATCCTGGGGAGCTGGCAGGCTGCAGAATCCTAGGGAGCCGGCAGGGCTGGAGAATCCCTGAGGAGCTGGGCAGGGGCTGCAGAATCCCTGAGGGAGCTGGGCAGGGGCTGCAGAATCCCTGAGGGAGCTGGGGAGGGGCTGCAGAATCCCTGAGGAGCCGGGCAGGGGCTCAGCCTGGAGCAAAGGAGGCTCAGGGGCCCTTGTGGCTCTGCACAAGGAGGGGACAGCCGAGGGGGTCGGGCTCTGCTCCAGGGAACACGGACAAGACAACAAGAAACAACCACAAGCTGCACCAGGGTAAGTTTAAATTGGGTATTTTTAAGAGTCCGTGTCTATTCAGTGCAATATAACAGATATTAGGGAAAATTTCTTCACGGAAAGGGTGGTCAGTGACTGGGGAAAGGCTGCCAAGCAACACGGTGGAGTCTCCATCCCTGCAGGTGCCCAAGGAAGGACTGGACGTGGCACTCAGTGCTCTGCTCCATTGACAAGGTGGTGACACCACAGGCTGGTGTCGCTGATCCCGGAGATCTTTCCAAACCGAGATGACTCCGTGATTCCGTGACCCTCCGGAGCCCTCCCAAGGGGTACCGGGACCCAGCGGGGGCACCGGCAGCGCCCAGCCCCGTCCGCCCCCGGGCCCGGCCAGGCCCATGACGAAGCGCGGGCAGCGCCGCGGCCGCCGCGCTTCCTCTCGGAGCTCCTCGGGCCGCTCACAGACGCCCCCCCGCCATCCCCTCACGGCCCGCCGTGCCCGCGCTCACACTCCTTGAGGCGGCCGTCGATCTCCTTGTGCTCCAGCAGCTTCTTGCGGTAATCCTGCAGCGCCTTGTCCCTGGGGTCCGCCATGATGAGCAGCCGCCGCTCATAGGGAATGCCGGGAAGGGCCATGGCGGCGGGGCCGGCCCTCAGCGCCGCGCAGCGCCCCCTGCCGCCGCGGAGGACTGCGGCTGTCGCGACAGGCGGCCGCTGTCGTGAGGGGCCGCGAGTGTCACGAGCAGCGGCTGCGATAGGCGCGGGCTGTGGCAGGCTCAGAGCGTGGCTTCAAGGGCGGCCGCGGAGTGTGGGCAGAGGAGGTGCGGGGAGACCTCATGGAGCTCCAGCAGTCATGGAATGGTTTGGCTTGGAGGGACCCTGAAGTTCGTCCCATCTCCTGCTGTGGGCAGTTTGTGGGACGTTCCTGATACAAATGAGAGCAGGCTCCCGGTACTAAAGTGATTTCAGTATTTATTATGAAAAAAGAAAGGCATAAAGCAAGGGGGCCCGGGCCGAGCAGGAGCGTTCCCTCAAGGATGGAGCAGCGCTGGCGCTGCTCAGCAGCGATGGTACCGATGATGTCCTCGATGTCCCAGCACAATTCAGTGGGTCAAAAGCCCCTTTTTATCCCATTTTTTGTCCCTTTGGATTGGTTTCTTTTTAGATCCTTCATTTAAGGCGCTTGATTGCCCATTACAGTTCTGTCCAGACTGGGGTATACTGCACTTTATTGAGCTGTGTTATGGTACCTTGAGTACCTGATTTCTCATAACTCCCCTTTTAACCCCGTTTACAATATAATAACCAAATGAACAGTACATGCTTAACCATCTATCAACTATTTTACAACAGTTTCTAAGCTATTTTTAACAATTCCCAAGGCAGACCAACAGCTGCTGTGGGCTGGAGAATCCCACAGAGCCTCACTGGGGGCATCAGAGCAGGACAGGACAGGGTGAGAGGGCAATGGCCAGGAGAGCAAGGAGGGATGAGCAAGAGCTGAGCTCTGCAGAGAATAAAGTCACCAATAAAGTGACCAATGCCAGCACTGCCAGCTGGGAATGAGGGCTGGGAGGGACAAAAAGTCACCTTGGTCCACCTGGGCAAGAAAACTGACCTGGCTGTAAGTCCAAGAAAAGCCATCTCCTGTCACAGAATCATGGAATGGTTTGGGTTGGAAGAGACCTTAAATCCCATCCCATTGCAGCCCTGCCATGGCAGGAACACCTTCCACCAGCCCAGAGTGCTCCAAGCCCTGTCCAGCCTGGCCTTGGGCACTGCCAGGATGAGGCAGCCCACAAAATAATAAGCTTTTGTAATTTAAATCTGCTTAATGATTTTGAGGAGCAAAGAATTGAAGTATTGGGGATCAGATTATTGGCAGAAAAACACACTAGATAGTTCTGAACCACAACTCAGAGGGTGAATGAAGTAAATTTGTTTTTTCTCTAATTTTCTCTCGCCAGTCATTGTGATGGCAAAAAATGAACTGTGATACAAATGGACTAAATGGTTGGCTGTCATTGTCAGGTAATTAATATGTGTGAATATTCATTAAAGGTGGCTTTGGTCTGGATTATTAGCATTGCTTTTCATCCTTAGTGAAATGTTTTTTTTTCTGTAAAGTGAACATCCCTGTTTTATATTGGCACCTTCTCCTCTCTCCCTTTGTAGCTGTAAATTCCTGGTGGAGACAAAACAACCCTCAACACACTGGGGACCTTGCATGTGTTTTTTTATTTTTAATAATAAAAATTTTGATCTGATCTTCATCTGTCAGCCCATGGGGCTGGGGGGCTGCACCCCAAATTCCCCCAAAGAGTGGGGCCAGGAGCACTGCCAGCCCCATGTCCCTTCAGTGGCATTGTGTCACTGAAAAATGACCAGGTAATATTGGCTTGTGCATTTATGTATTAGATTTTGCATGTTGTTAGTGATTATAAGTAAATAATAATAATAATAATAATAATAATAATAAATGGTTAAAAGTATCAATTATAACTCTTTTTAGCTGCTTGTTAATATAATATAATCAATTAAAGTATGCACAAGTATTGCTCACAGAAATAGTTGTGAAATATAATATCTATGAATATAATAGAGCAGAAATATAATATCTATGTATCACTTATGGAAATAATGGTGTGATGAAAGTATTGTCCTATATGTGAAAAGGCTTTTGTGTAACTAAATCTGTGTAAGGCCATCCACTGATCAACCTGTCCAGGTGATAACTGTGACACAAACCAGAGCAATTAGAGAATACCATGTTAAATGTAATTTAATTTAATACTAAATCCTTATCAGAGGATGTGAAACAGCAGGATGGAGACACGAGAAGAAATAAAACACATTGACCTGACAGCCAGGATGTCATGCAGATGACCCGGAGTGTGAAGAAGTCAAACAAAGGAGTTCCCAAAGCATCAGAAAGTCAGAAAGAATGTTTGAATAATGCATGAGACACATGAATATTCATGTTCCTCAGCAGTAACAGGATAAAGGTAACACTGGCTGTACACACGGAGTGTGCTTTGGCTGTTGGCCAGGAGCACACCAGCACTGGAAATATTGTCCTTTTAGCATGTAAGAAATAGATTTGTAGAAAATTTTTAATTTTTAATAAAAATTTTTAATAAAAATTTTAAAATTTTAATAAAAACCTGATCAAAGGTTTTTATATAGTATGTATTTGTATATAAATTTTAAGGTAAGAAATATTAATTTAGAAATGTTATGGAATAGGAGAGATACTGTTAAGAGAGAAATAGAAAGAAGTTTTAAAGGACAGCCTTACAAAAAAAAAATTAAATACTTTAGAAAAATAGAACTACGAAAGATACATTGTATTAAGACCGACAAAAAGTAATTTTGAATGATAAGCTTTAAAACATTTACAGTATGGTGTGGTCAAAACTGATAAGTCATGAAACGCTTATAGTGTATTACAGAGTGTAATTAAGAAATATACACTACAATATATGTATAATATAACATAGCATAATATAATATGTACATTATATACACGTATAATAACACACATATTCTATTCTATTCTATTCTATTCTATTCTATTCTATTCTATTCTATTCTATTCTATTCTGTTCTATTCTTATATATAGTAATAAATAGAATGGAATAGAACAGAATATGACATAATATGTACATTATATATACATATAATAATGCACATATATGATATATAATATATTACATATATTATATTATACTATACTATATTATATTATATTACTAGATATAATAATATAATTATAATATAATATAATATAATATAATATAATATAATATAATATAATATAAGTACATTATATTACATATAATATATATTACATATATTATATATATGTATATATAATATATGTAATACTTATAAATTATATTAATATATATTTAATATATATTATATTATATTATATTATATTATATTATATTATATTATATTATATTATATTATATTATATTATATTATATTATATTATATATACAATATAATATAGTATAATATGTATATTACAGTATAATTAAGAAATAAATAGCTTCTGATTGTAATACCGTGAATTATAACATCTGCATTACCTCACCCTTCAAACGAAACTACAAATAGAATAAAACTTTTGAAAACACCTTTGAGTCAAAACCAAAACAACCTTAATCCGACAAACTTGGATTATCATTGTTGTTACCCTATTATTGTTATTAACCGCAGCGAACCCGCGCCGCTTGCGGAGCGCTCTCTCTGTGTGTGCCCCGCAGTGGCTCCGCGCCCTCGCTCGCTCCGTGCAGCTCCGCGCCCTCGCTCCGCGCCCTCGCTCCGTGCCCTCGCTCGCTCCGTGCAGCTCCGCGCGTCGCCGCCGGGCCGCGCCCCGGGCGGGGCGGTGCGAGCGGGGCGGCCCCGCCGAGCCCCGGCCGAGCGCGCACGGAGATGGCGGCACCGAGCGGGAGCGTCCTGCCGGGGCTGCGGGCACGGCTCGTCCTGCCGGGGCTGCGGGCACGGCTCGTCCTGCTGGCGCTGCTGGCGCTGCCCCGCGCCGCCCGGCCCAGCTGCTTCTGCCAGGTGGGCACGGCCCGGGCACGGGCGGCAGCGGGAGGGAGGCTGGGCGCGGGTGCGGTGCGCAGCTCGGGGTGCCCGGCGTGGGGAAGGAGCGGAGCTGCAGGGGAGAGCGCGGAGGAGGGCTCCGAGATGCTCCGAGGGCTGCGGGAGCTTTGCTGGATGGAAAGGCTGGGAGAGCTGGGGGTGTTCACCTGAAGGAGGCTCCAGGGAGAGCTCAGAGCCCCTGGCAGGGCCTGAAGGGGCTCCAGGAGAGCTGGAGAGGGACTGGGGACAAGGGATGGAGGGACAGGAGCCAGGGAATGGCTCCCAGTGCCAGAGGGCAGGGATGGATGGGAGATTGGGAAGGAATTGTTCCCTCGGAGGGTGGGCAGGCCCTGGCACAGGTGCCCAGAGCAGCAGTGGCTGCCCCTGGATCCCTGGAAGTGCCAAGGCCAGGCTGGACAGGGCTTGGAGCACCCTGGGATGATGGAAGGTGTCCCAGGACTGGATGAGCTTTGAAGTTCTCTCTAACCCAAACCATTCCAGGGTTCTGTGGTTCTCTTCCATGCCACCTTAACTGTATTCTCTCCCTGCTCCCGTCACTAGAGGGGAGTGCTCCAACTTGTTGAGCATTTCTTTCTTCCCCAGCTGCCCAGGTGCCTTTCCTGGGATGTTTCAGGGATATCATTGCTGTCCCTGGCAGCTGCTCCATCCCCTCTCCTGCCTTGCTGCTCTGCTGTCCGGGATTCTCCTGCCACCCTGCCCTGCCATGCCCAGGTGGGAGCTGGGCTGCTCTGCTCCCTAAAACTCCTCTGGGGTTAATTCCTCATGTTGTGTGCCAGGGGTGTCACTGCCACTCAGTGCAGCTTCTGGGGAGGTACAGAAATGGGAGAACTGGGTACCAAGCCTGGATTTAAGGAAGAGATCACTCTGCAGTTCCCTCTGAGAGCACTTTGCACAAGCAAAGTGGCTGCCCCTGGATCCCTAGAAGTGCCCAAGGCCAGGTTCTTCTTCTGAACACATCTCTTCCATCCTACTCTGAGAGCAAATCAGTCCTTTATTCACTCTGAGGAACCACAAAAAAAAGTTTCTGCTCTACACGACCTGCTTGTAAGAATATTGCATCTGATTTCTTAGTGGTTATGATGTGACATGTTGGACTGGGCCTAGAGCACCCTGGGACAGTGGAAGGTGTCCCTGCCCATGGCAGGGGGTGACATAAAATGATTTTTGAGGTCCCTTGCAACCTGAATAATTCCTGTGATAAGCACATTTGCAAGATCAAGGAGTGAGGATGTCACAATGTCTTCAGCCCCTTTTTTTGTTGCCTTCAAAAACAGGAAGCTTTTATAAAGGCTACTCTTGCTGTATTAAATTTCTAGTCCTTAAATGTGGTCAGGAATTGAGAATGGGGAAAGAAAACAAATGGAATTACACTCTTGGCTTTGGCTTTGCCTTCTGGGGTGGCTCTTGACACTTTCAGCTTCCTGTGGAAACGGTAAATAAAAACTCTGCTGATAAAGAATTGGAAAACATGCCTTTAGATTCTGGATCTCTGCAGGGTTTTTCCTTGCAGCTTCCTGTAAGCAGAGAGGTTTGGGTGTTGGGTCAGGAGTGTGGAATGGGATAAGGAGCTGTAACCACTGCTGACCTGGCATTCTGGCATGGCAGGGACTGCCAGGCTCTTTTCCTTGGGCTGGAGGAGCTGGTGTGCTGCTCTGGGCACTGCTGGGTCCTTGCAATGCACTTTGCATTCTGTGGAGCAGCCTGGTGTTTTCCCTAAAATGTTTAGAGCAGGATTTTTTATTACCTTTAGGAAAAGGTGCCATGAAGGGCAGCATTTCTCAGCCTTTCTAACCACCAAACCTTTTAAATCACACCTGAGGGCTGCCTCATCTTTTGGTTAAAATTAATCTGCTGATCCACTTGGGCTGGTGGTTTTTATTTGCCACCAAAGAAAATACAGGGCCAGCCTTCAATGATCTGCTTTTCCCCCTTGGTTTAGCTCCTTGCAGGCCTGCTCCAGCTCTGGTTCCTCCTGTGAGCCATCTCCTGCTGCCTCATGAGGTGCAGAGGCCTCAGTGTGGGTGGCTGGAGGAGCTCTGACTTGTCTGCCAGGGACAGGTGACAAGGGCCACTTTTGGGAGTGCTGCTCCAGCAATATTCCAAGTGCTGACTCCAGCAGGCAGTGATTCTGGAATGGGTGTTGCTCTGCACCCAGGGCAATGCCTCACCTGCTTTTTGGCACTGTTATTTTACCTCCCTTCCTTAGAGACCAAGCAGCCCTGAAACCTTTATTAGAAACATCCATCTGTTGCTGCAAACACTGCTGTTTCAAGTGCTGCTTTCTGCTTCCCAAGCTCTGATTAACATTCCAATATCAAAATCCCCTCCAATTTTACAGGCAGCTCATCCCCCCCCTGGAGATATTCCTGTTTGCATCAGAGCTTTAGTCAGCCATGGCTGTCTCCTGTATATTCCTGGTAATTATTGTTCATTTGCTGTTTACAGGCTGATGCAGCTGCATTAAGGATGTGCTGCAGGTGTTTGGCAGAGGGGATTTTGTGAAGGTTTCCTGTCTGGCAGAGGGCTGGCTGCCTTTGGGAATGTTTCTGTGGGCAGGATGCTGTCATTAGGGGTGAGTGTGGCCGTGGAGAGTTTCCTAATGGCACCTGGGCAGGTTTTCAGGCTGTCCTTGTGTTCCTGTGGGGTTGGTGTTCACTCAGCAGCCTCTGGGGCAGGGATTCATTCCCACCACAGCTCCCATTTCTCTGGCAAAGAGGAATTCTGCTCTCTCCAGGAGGAGTTTCCAGGTGGAGAGAAGATCTTTGGGGGTGCATTCTGCCCCTCTGCTGTGCTCTGGGGTATTACAGTGTCTTTAGATGGTCACTGTGGTGAGAGAAGGACGAGAATCTTGTTTTTTGATCAGAAGGCTTGATTTATTTACATAAGATATATAATACATTATAACTATACTAAAAAGAAAAAGAAGAGAAGTTGCAGAGAGCAGCTATGCTAAGAAAAGAATAGAAAGAATGAATAACAAAGTTCTGTGTGCAGGGAATCTGTCCCTGAGCTGCTCCTGTGATTGGCCTTTAATGGTACACAAGGAAGATGAGCCAATCACAGGGACACTGCTACATTTCACAGCAGCTGATAACAATTGTTTACATTCTTCTTCTGGGGCTCTGCTTCCCAGAAGATGGACAAATCCCAAAGAAAGGATTTCTATGAAAAAATGTCTGCGACACTGGGGAGATCCCTGCTGGAACAGTGTCCTGCTCCTTGCAGACAGGAGGGACATGGAGCTGGTGGAGTCCAGAGGAGGCCACCAAGATGATCAGAGCAGCTCTCCTGAGAGGAAAGGCTGGGAGAGATGGGATTGTGCAGCCTGGAAAAGAAAACACTTCAGGGAGGTCTAATTGTGACCTTCCTGTACCTGAAGGGAGCTGACAGGAGAGAGAGGATGCACAAGGGATGGAGGGACAGGACACAGGGAATGGCTCCCACTGCCAGAGGGCAGGGCTGGATGGATATTGGGAAGGAATTGTTCCCTATGAGGGTTGTGAGGCTCTGGCTCAGTTTTCCCAGAGCAGCTGTGGCTGCCCCTGAATCCCTGGCAGTGCCCAAGGCCAGGCTGGGCAGGGTTTGGAGCCACCTGGGATGGTGGAAAGTGTCCCTGCCATGGCAGGGGTGGAACTAAATGGTCTTTAGGCTCCCTTCCAACCCAAACCATTGTGGGGTGCTGTGACAGCCCTTCAGGCCCTGCTCTGACCCCATCCTGGGGCTCCCATGTGAGATTCACTTCTGTGTGAGTTCTGGGAAACCGAGTCCTTGTTTTCTGGGCAGAAGATGGGGATAAACACCTGGAGTGGCAGATAAAGCTTCCAGGGCAGGAGTGATTGTGCTCAGCTGGCTGCCAGCAACTGCCCAAGTGCACTGGAAAGACGAAAGGGAAATAATTTCATAGAATCTGGAAGGGACCCACAAGAATCATGGAAATCCAACTCCTTTGTACCAGGAAACTTCTGCTGAGGGAGCAGGGAAGGCATCTGCTCACCATAAGCCTGGGATTTGTTCAGAGGAGCAGGCAGAGCCAGGGAAGTTGGCACAGGCTAAACCCAACCCCTCAGCCTCTGTGGCACTCCCTTCCCTGGGCCCTGTTGTGGCTGTGGTGGGAGATGCAGGGAAAAGTTCTCCTTCTTTCTTTCCTGCCTGTAATGGGAGATGCAGGGAAAGATTTTCCTTCTTTCCAGCCTGGTTGTGGTGGGAGATGCAGGAAAAGTTCTTTCCAGCCTGGCTGTGGTGGGAGATGCAGGGAAAGATTCTCCTTCTTTCCAGCCTGGTTGTGGTGGGAGAGATGCAGGGAAAGGTTCTCCTTTCCTGCCTGTAATGGGAGATGCAGGAAAAGTTCTTCTTTCCTGCCTGGCTGTGGTGGGAGATGCAGGGAAAAGTGCTCCTCCTTTCTTTCCTACCTGTAATGGAAGATGCAGGGAAAGATTCTCCTTCTTTCAGACTGGTTGTGGTGGGAAATGCAGGGAGAAGTTCTCCTTTCCTGCCTGGCTGTGGTGGGAGATTCAGAGAAAAGTGCTCCTTCTTTCTTTCCTGCCTGTAATGGGAGGTGCAGGGAAAGATTCTCCTTCCTGCCTGCCTGTGGTGGGAGATGCAGGGAAAGATTTTCCTTCTTTCCAGCCTGGTTGTGGTGGGAAATGCAGGGAGAAGTTCTCCTTTCCTGCTTGGCTGTGGTGGGAGATGCAGAGAAAGGTTCTTCTTTCCTGCCTGTAATGGGAGATGCAGGAAAAGTTCTTCTTTCCAGCCTGGCTGTGATGGGAGATGCAGGGAAAGTTCTCCTTTCCAGCCTGTAATGAGAGATGCAGGAAAAGCTCTCCTTTCCAGCCTGGCTGTGGTGGGAGATGCAGGAAAAGTTCTCCTTTCCTGCCTGCAATGGGGGATGCAGGAAAAGTTCTTCTTTTCAGCCTGGCTGTGGTGGGAGATGCAGGGAAAAGTGCTCCTTCTTTCCTGCCTGTAATGGGAGATGCAGGGAAAGATTCTCCTTCTTTCCAGCCTGGCTGTGGTGGGAGATGCAGAGAAAGGTTCTCCTTTCCTGCCTGTAATGGGAGATGCAGGAAAAGTTCTTCTTTCCTGCCTGGCTGTGGTGGGAGATTCAGGGAAAAGTGCTCCTCCTTTCCAGCCTGGCTGTGGTGGGAGATGCAGGAAAAGTGCTCCTTCTTTCCAGCCTGTAATGGGAGATGCAGGAAAAGCTCTCCTTTCCAGCCTTGCTGTGGTGGGAGATGCAGAGAAAGATTCTCCTTCCTGCCTGCCTGTGGTGGGAGATGCAGGGAAAAGTGCTCCTCCTTTCTTTCCTGCCTGGCTGTGGTGGGAGATGCAGGGAAAGATTCTCCTTCTTTCCAGCCTGGTTGTGGTGGGAAATGCAGGGAGAAGTTCTCCTTTCCATTCTGGCTGTGGTGGGAGATGCAGAGAAAAGTGCTCCTTCTTTCCAGCCTGTAATGGGAGATGCAGGAAAAGCTCTCCTTTCCAGCCTGGCTGTGGTGGGGAATACAGGGAGAAGTTCTCCTTTCCATTCTGGCTGTGGTGTGGGACACAGCACAAGGAAATCCCAAAATCCACTGCTCAGGGGATGCTCCTGTGACCCTCAGGGCAGCAGAAGGAGGTGGGAGGAGCAGCATGGAGGGCAAGGAGGCTGAAGCAGAGGCCAAGCCCAGGGATTGCACAGTCCCTGCTGTTGGTGTTCCCAGCACACGAGGTTGGATTTTGGGGTTGTGGCGCCTCACCCTGGAGCTCACTCAACACCAGAGCCACTCCTGCAGCTCTGTCCCGCT
Source organism: Zonotrichia leucophrys gambelii (assembly GCF_028769735.1). Taxonomy (NCBI): domain Eukaryota; kingdom Metazoa; phylum Chordata; class Aves; order Passeriformes; family Passerellidae; genus Zonotrichia; species Zonotrichia leucophrys. The sequence goes on along the minus strand of NC_088175.1, from coordinate 60,034,476 downwards.
GGCACAGCCCAGCCCAGCCCAGCCCAGCCTCTCACAGCCAGGGCAGGCGAGCAAACCCCTCACTCACTGGTGATTCACGGTGCCAGCAGGCTCATGGCACATGCTGGGGGCTGCACCCATCCCTGGTTTATCTCAAACAGCTGCTCTGCTTGGCACAGGCTGGGCATGTAGGTCAATATTTTGTTTGTGGGGTGGGAGGAAGTGTTTTAGGGTACCACCCACAGGAGGGCACGTTTGACACGGAGCTCTGCTGCTCTGGCAGCAGGAGGTGAAATCCCAAACCAGGTGAGGGCTGAAAAATGGGTTCTGGGGGGTCATGGAGCAAGAAGGAACCTCTGAAATGAAGAGAAATCCTGCCAAATGATCTGGCTCTGCCACTTCCCTGAGTCTTAGGTTCTGGGGTGGTTGTGGAGCAAGAGGAAACCTCTGAAATGAAGAGAAATCCTGCCAAATGATCTGGCACTGCCACTTCCCTGAGTGTTGAATGACTCAGCTTCAAGCTGGGCATCACTGGGCCTTTCACCAGGGCTCTGAGGAGCCTCAGCTCTTGGTGCTGCTTCTCTTCTGTGCTCCTCTGGCTGTAGGTTGGGCACACACAGCCTGGGGAAATTGCCCATTTTTACCCATTCTGGCTGAAATGCTTGGAGGAAGAAGGACTGAGCAGATGTGGAGTTTTCCCAGCACCTTTCCCTTTGCCCCTTGCCCCCACGGGTGTGTTCAGGGTGACCCTGAGGCTGATCCCACCAATAAACTGGGATTTGGAGAGCTCCAAACACAACCCCCATCCAGTCCTAAGGATTTGGGATCATCTTGCAGTGCTTCCCTGGTGGGGTAGAGCACAGACAACTGGTGGAAAAAGTAGTACAGTGATATCATCCATGAATTCATTTATTTCCAGCTCCTCTTGCACTGTTTTCCTGTTTTCTGGCATCTTTTCCTACTACTAGAAGACAAAGTTAGATTACAAGATTGCAGCTGAAGCCCCAAGCTCAGATCTTTCAGTGTATAACTTTCGTGTAATTTCAGTCAAGAATCTTTCTTGTGTGTAGTTCCATGCAGTGTTCAGCCTGCAAACTGAATTATTTAATTGCCTGCAGGGTATGCAAACCAAACAAAATTAAGTCCACGTGAGCTGCTGTCATCTCTTTTGGCTTGACAAGAAAAAAAGTGATGTTGGTTTTGCATCTCTGGATTTTATTCAGGATGAGGTTGGTTCTGGCTGGAATTGGTCACCAGACATAACAAAACCAGACCTGGCCCAAATGGTGCTGCCAGAGGGGGTTGGTGGGAGCTGCAGTGCTCCCACTTTTACAGGGATGTCATTCCTTTGGATACAGAGAGCAGCTGAAGGTTATCCCCAAATCTTATTTTAGGTCACTTTTAGACTCTACCTTTAAGCTTCCTGCCTTGAAGGATGTAAAGATTTCAGGAAATAAAGATGTGGTTGGTTAATGCCTGTGGTTTGTTGTTTTGATGAGTTTTTTTTTTAATGTCTATATAAATTTGCAACGGCTTTAAATTGGGTAACTGGATTAGCAAATTGCTGCTGTTTGTTTTTACAAGGGTGATTCAGGTTAGGGGAAATCTTAAATCACTGCTAATCTTCATTAGTGTGCAAAATGCAGGACAGAATTCAGTAAATGTGTGAGGGTGACACACTGAGCTGCAGTGTAAACACTGAAAATATGAGTGAGCCTCCAAACCATGGTGCCTCAACAAAACAGAGTCATTCCAGTGGGGTGGGGAATTCTGGCTATTTTTTCCCCCACCTCCCCATTTCATGTGACTCTGTGCTCCATTTCTGCATCCTCCTCTCTGCTCCATTTCCATGCTGGTAAATAGAATTTTATTTTAGTTGTTGTGTAGCTCTTGCTGGGTTGTGAGGAGCAGCTGAGGGAGCTGGGCAGGGGCTCAGCCTGGAGCAGAGGAGGCTCAGGGGGCCCTTGTGGCTCTGCACGAGGAGGGGACAGGGACAGGAGGAGGGAGAACAGCCTCAAGTTGTAGCAGAGGAGCTTTAAATTGGATATTGGGGAAAATTCCTTCCTGGAAAGGTTTGTCCAGCCCTGGCACAGCTGCCCAGGGCAGTGCTGGAGTCCCCCATCCCTGGAGGGATTGAAAATCTCCCTGGATGTGGCACCTGGCACATGGGCAGTGCTGGGGAATGGTTGAACTCAGTGATCTTTTCCATCCTGGATGATTCCAGGATTCTCTGATTTCCCCAAGGATTCACTGGGGGTGTGGGAGAAGCAAAATTACTTCTGTGTTGAGCAACTTTGTAATCTGCCAGTAATGGATGTGTCAGGAAACCACAGCTGAATTTGTGCTGCTGCTTTCTTTGTTGGTTTTATTTCCTTCAGGGCTTGCACAAAGGCTGTTGAGTTGTTCAGGATGATGCAAGGAGGATCCAGCAGATGCAGAGCAGATGTTTTTGTGCCAGAGGGCTCTCTGGGGCCAGCAGGGGGACTGCTGCACCAATCCCAGAGTCACGGAATGGTTTGGGATGGAAGGGACGTTAAAGATCAGCCAGTGCCACCCAGCCATGGCAGGGACACCTCCACTGTCCCAGGGAGCTCCAGACCTGTCCAGACCAGACCAGACCAGACCAGACCAAACCAGAGCAGAGCAGAGCAATCCAAACCAAACCACACCAAACCAAACCAAACCAAACCAAACCAAACCAAACCAAACCAAACCAATCCAATCCAACCAAACCAAACCAATCCAAACCAAACCAAACCAAACCAAACCAAACCAATCCAATCCAACCAAACCAATCCAAACCAATCCAAACCAATCCAATCCAACCAAACCAAACCAAACCAAACCAAACCAAACCAAACCAATCCAACCAAACCAATCCAAACCAAACCAACCAAACCAAACCAATCCAAACCAATCCAAACCAAACCCAACCAAACCAAACCAAACCAAACCAAACCAAACCAAACCAAACCAAACCAAACCAAACCAATCCAAACCAAATCACACCAATCCAAACCAATCCAATCCAATCCAATCCAATCCAATCCAATCCAATCCAATCCAATCCAATCCAATCCAACCAAACCAAACCAAACCAAACCAAACCAAACCAAACCAAACCACACCAATCCAAACCAATCCAATCCAATCCAACCAAACCAAACCAAACCAAACCAATCCAATCCAATCCAATCCAAACCAAACCCAACCCAACCCAACCAAACCAAATCCAACCAAACCAAATCCAACCAAACCAAACCAATCCAAACCAATCCAAACCAAATCAAACCAAACCACACAAAACCAAACCAATCCAAACCAAACCCAACCAAACCAAACCACACAAAACCAAACCAAACCAAACCAGACCAAAGCTGATGAGCCACAAGCAGTTTCTCTGGGGCTGGCCTTGTGGCAGTGTTGCCTGACAGGTCCCACATGCAGACTGCAGCTCTAACTCCCTGTTATCCTCCAGGAGTGGCTTCCTGAGGCTCCCCCAGGAGGGACCTGAGCTGGCAGCCTGTGCTCACTGCAGCCATGTTCCTTCTGCTTAAACTTGGCTTGCTGGGAAAAGGAAAGAAAATGATGAATTGTTTTATTCTCTGCAGTGTTAGAAAACCCTGCCTGAGTTGTTTATATTTGTTATATGTTTAGTTATTTATATTTAGTTGTTATATTTGATTTAATTTTTTTTGATGTTGTTGATTGTGATTTTATTGTTTTTTTCTCCCCAGGTTACTGGTTATTTAGATGACTGCACGTGTGATGTAGAAACCATCGATGCCTTCAACAACTACAAACTTTTCCCTAGACTGAATGAACTCCTGCAAAGTGACTATTTTAGATACTACAAGGTCATTTTTCCTTGTAAAATTTGTATTTATTTGTGTGCTGCTGTCTTTTTAAAAATTTCCTATGGATTATTGCTGGTCTTTTTAGAACAGACATCTGCATTTTAACCCTTTAAAGGATGCAGTTGGAGCCTTCTGTTACGAGGAGAATCTCAATAAGATGCAATGTACTTTTAAGAGGATTTCAAAGATATTTTCTTACCCATTTTTCCCCATTAAGCAACACCTTAGTGAGAGGAGTTCCTTTGGTGAGCTGTGATTTAAAGATGCTGATGAGCAATTTTAATTTATGATCCATAATGAGAGAATTGCCCATGGAAAACCTGCATCGGTTCCAGACCCTCAGGTTCATGGATGGCTGTTGCTGCCAGAGATTCCATGGATTGGATTCCATGGGGTGGATTCTGGGTCACCAAGGAGCTGCTGGTTGGAACAAACAAGTGCAGAACTTGGATTTCTCTTGGGAAAGTGGGAAGGTTGGCTTGGCTGCATGGGGGAGATGAGTTATTGAACAGGGTGATGTGTTGTTTGCAGGTAAACCTCCAGAAACCTTGTCCCTTTTGGGAGGACAACAGTCACTGTGGGATGAGAGACTGTGCTGTGCAGCCCTGCCCCTCTGTAAGTACCAAATCCATTCTTTTACCTTTTTTTTTTTAAATTTATTTAACTTTTGCAGACCAAGAGGAAACAGCAAACAAGTGACTGAACTTTGTTATTTTAGTTACAGCAAAACTGGGGCTCTGGTGGATCTTTCATGGGTGCAGCAACACTGCTGGCCCTAAGAAAGGCCAAAATCCTGAATTCTGTAATATTACTAATTAAAGTTTCAAGGCAAGCTGGGCTTTTAACAGCTGACCCTCTGCAAACAGCCAAAAACTTCTCCTGGTCCTTATTTTTCCATTAGTAACTAGTTTTTAGGGCAAATCCATTATAGTTTTTATGTTAATTGACAGAATTTGTTGCCCATGAGCTGCACTGTGATTTAATTTTGGCTGATGAATTTGTCTCAGAGCTTTCCAGCCCTGTTGCAGGAGAAATGGCTCTTTGAGCATCCCATTTCCATTTCCAAGGGCATTCCTGTCCCTGTATCCTGGACAAAAGGGTTTTGTTCCCTCAGCTGTAAGAAAACACCCTGAGGGGGTGAGGGAGTCACAGCTTGGTGGCCCCTTTGGGGACATTTCATGTTTTGGTGTTGACAGCCAGCACAGACTGTCTTACTCCCTCACTCTTGGGTTCTAAAATGGAATGATGAAGTTGTTTTTTTTTTTTTTACACCTCAAAATAACCCTAAATGTTGTTTAAATAACTTTTTCTTCCTTAAAAAAAAATCTATTTTTGGTAGTGATTATGAGTAATGTGATGGAGTTCTGTTACAATTACCTAAGTTTTAGCTATAAGTTGTTCTTATTTTAAGAACTGACTGCCCCTGCTGTTCTTAATTAAAATAATAATAAAAATAACTCATATTGCTTAATTTTTCTTTTTACCATCACACTATTTGCTCCTGTAGAAATGGTTCTATTGCCTTCCTACTCCTGGAGAAAATGGAAGTTGAGGACAATTTTGGGGCTGCTTGTGTGGGGCTGACATTCCATGATGGAATGGTCAGAGGGAAGTTTGGAATATCATGTGTCAGGGGCTGGTAGATGAAAAATCTGAGGAGGCACCTGGGTTCCTGCCTGGCTTTCCCAAATTCCTGCTGGGATAAGCAAAGCACAACCTGATGTAGCACCTGAGGAAGGCTTCAGACCTTTGGAGAAAAGGAATCTTGCAGTAAATTAAAAAAAAAAAAATCAAAATAAACCACTAGGAATGTTTCTTCTCCTTGGTGTGGGGAGGAGTGAGGGGTTGGACGTGCTGCAGGCTGGGCTGAGTGCTGTTGTCACCTTGTCACCTCTGGCAGCTGTGGTGACACCCCAGACCTTTCCCAGAGATGGGGCTGAGGGGTCTCAGCAGCCCCACAGGTGGCACTTGCCTTGTTTTGCCTTTCAGGATGAAATCCCCGATGGAATCAGAGCTGGAAGTTACAAGGTGGGTGTGGCTGAGCACAAAAGGACGAGGGGGGTTTGATTTGTGCTCCAGTTTTGTGCCATAGAAGTGACAAGGTTGGAAAAGACCTGGAAGATCATCGAGCCCAGCTGTCACTGCACCAGCCCAGTGTCCTCATGTGCCACATCCACGTGGGGTTTTATCACATCCAGGGATGGGAACTCCCCCACCACCCTGGGCAGCTCCTTCTGATGCCTGGCAACCCTTTCCAGGAAGGAATTTTCCCTCATATCCAATCCAAACCTCCCCTGGCACAACTGGAGGCCATTTCCCCTTGTCCTGTCCCTGTTCCCTGGAGCAGAGCCCGACCCTCACTCCTGGCAGGAGCTGTGCAGAGCCACAAGGGCCCCTGAGCCTCCTTTGCTCCAGGTGAGCCCCTTCCAGCTCCCTCAGGGATTCTGCAGCCCCTGCCCGGCTCCTCAGGGATTCTGCAGCCCCTGCCCGGCTCCCTCAGGGATTCTGCAGCCCCTGCCCGGCTCCTCAGGGATTCTGCAGCCCCTGCCCGGCTCCTCAGGGATTCTGCAGCCCCTGCCCGGCTCCCTCAGGGATTCTGCAGCCCCTTCCAGCTCCCTCAGGGATTCTGCAGCCCCTTCCAGCTCCTCAGGGATTCTGCAGCCCCTGCCCGGCTCCCTCAGGGATTCTGCAGCCCCTGCCCGGCTCCCTCAGGGATTCTGCAGCCCCTGCCCAGCTCCCTCAGGGATTCTGCAGCCCCTTCCAGCTCCTCAGGGATTCTGCAGCCCCTTCCAGCTCCTCAGGGATTCTGCAGCCCCTGCCCGGCTCCCTCAGGGATTCTGCAGCCCCTTCCAGCTCCCTCAGGGATTCTGCAGCCCCTGCCCGGCTCCTCAGGGATTCTGCAGCCCCTGCCCAGCTCCCTCAGCCTCTCCTGGTGCTCCAGACCCTTCCCCAGCTCCATTCCCTTCCCTGGACCCTCTCAAAGTCTTTTTTGTCATGAGGAACCCCAGTCTGCCCCCAGGCTTTGAGCATGGCTCAGTAAATGTCATAATGTTCTTTAGACTTGAAATTTTACTCCCTTCAAGTGCCTGGAGAGCACAGAGGCTGTGAGGTGGCTGTGCTGGAGGGAGCCAGGTGTTCTGCCATCTCTCCAGGAGTTGGTGTCACCAAAAGCACACAAAGCTCCCAAGGCACTGCCAGGGCTGCAAGACTCGTCAGCATTGCACAAACCTTTGGGCCATCCTGTGCAAAACACAGTGAGGCTGAACCATGAAAGGCTTTCTGGGGCTTAACCTGTGTTAATAGTGCATTGAAGGCTAAATTAAAACAGAAAATAATTTCTTTTTTAACCCTCATCCCTCCCCACCCCTTTGCTTTCCAACCCAGTACTCAGAAGAAGCCAACAGCCTCGCTGAGGAGTGTGAGGAAGCCAAGAGACTCGGAGCTGTGGATGATTCTTTGAGGTTTGGCTTCTTTTGCCATAATCCTTCCTTGTCCTGAAGGAAGGCTGGGATCAGAGCCCTCTCTGAGAGTTTTCCCCTCGTTTTTTGCAGCAAGGAAACACGGCAGGCAGTGCTGCAGTGGGCACAGCACGACGACTCCTCGGACAGCTTCTGTGAGGCTGATGGTATGGGCACCTGCAGGGATGGCAGGGCTGGCATGGGATTTGTGCACTTCTGCACAGCTTTCAATCATGGAATGGTTTGGGTTGGAACCTTCAAGCCCATCTTATTCCACCCCTGCCATGGCAGGGACACCTTCCACTGTCCCAGGGTGCTCCAAGCCCTGTCCAGCCTGGCCTTGGGCACTGCCAGGGATCAGGGGCAGCCACAGCTGCTCTGGGCACCCTGTGCCAGGGCCTGCCCACCCTCCCAGCCAGGAATTCCATCCCAATATCCCACCCATCCCTGCCCTCTGGCAGTGGGAAGCCATTCCCTGTGTCCTGTCCCTACAGATCCTGAGTGAGAGCTCCTCTCCCACTCCCTGTAGCCTCTTCAGATCCTGGAATGTTGCTGTGAGGGCTCTACACACCCTCCTGTTCTCCAGGCTGAACAGCCCCAATTCCAGTGTCAGATATCATCACAACAGCATTTCTGCTCCTTCCCACCCCCCTGACCTGAGTGTTTTTGAAAATAACACACAAATATTTCTGACAAAGCTTCCTTGCTGCTCTGGGCCTTGCTGTGTTCAGCAAGGTGGGGCAGGGGTGGCTGGGTCAGCCTTGGGAAATGTCATTTTCCCTGAGAAAATCGTTGTCCCTGAGGCAGCTGTGCTCCACAGACATCCACTCTCCTGATGCTGAGTACGTGGATCTGCTCCTGAACCCAGAGCGTTACACTGGCTACAAGGGCCCCGACGCCTGGAAAATCTGGAACAGCATTTATGAGGAAAACTGCTTCAAGTAGGTGCTTTGGGGTCCAGTTCCACAAACCTGAGGGTGCTGATTGAGGGGCAGGAATGAATCCTCATCCTCCTGGTGGGTTACACCAGGGACAAGTCATGTGGCTGCCCCAAAAGAAGAGAATTTACTTTTCCTTTCTGTTTTTTCTAAAAAAAAAAAGGAGAAAGCAACACCAACCCCCCACAGAAACCCACATTTTCCTCTGTCCTTTCCCTTCCTGAGCAAAGTTAAAGCATGGAAGAGGATTTTAGATCCCCTCAGGCTGTTTGAAGTAGCTACCTCTGCTCTGCTCTGTTTGTGCACACAAGAGACAGTAACTTATTTACATCTCTTATTTAAATTATTTTTTTTCCCTCCTCCTAGGCCTCAGAATGTAAAAAGACCTTTGGCATCTGGCAGAGGTGAGTCATTCATTTATCTCACTAAGTGGGTTAGTAGTGAACTGATCCCAGCTCCAGGAGCAGCAAATGTTCCCTGGGCTCCTTCTCCTGCTGGATCAGAAAGAATCTCGTAGCTCTTGACCAAGTGTAGAATTTTGTGGCACCTGGAAGTGGGTTTTTCTAGCATCCATTGTGGAAAAAGAATGCCTGATCTTCCAGTCCTGGAAAAAAGGTGAGTTTTGGAGGGGTTGGGAGCAGGGCTGAGCTGTCCCTGGGTCCCTGGTGTCTGAAGAGATGGATGTAAATGAGATGGCTGTACCAGCCCTGCCAGCAAATACTCCCTCTCTTCTTCCTCCAAGGTTATTTTGGAGTGAGTTTCTAGCTGTGGGTCGAGGCTGTCCCTTCCCAGCCTGGTTTTATGATGGTCAGTCCAGCAAGAACCTCACCTGGACTGGGAAATGCTTGGCTGGGCTTTCCCAAGGCCATTGATCCATCTCAAGCAGCCATTTCCCCATTCTTCCATTTCCATTCATTTCCATTTCCATTTCCATTTCCATGCCCCATGTCCATTCCATGTCCATTTCCATTCCATGTCCATTCATTTTCATTTCCATGTCCACTTCCATTTCCAGCAGCCATTTCCATGTCCATTTCCATTTCCACTTCCATTTCCATTTCCATTTCCACTTCCATTTCCAGCAGCCATTTCCATGTCCACGTGCATTTCCAGCAGCCATTTCCAGCAGTTATTTTCATTTCATTTCCATTTTCACTTCCATTTCCATTTTCATTTCCCCCTAAGCTATGGAGCTGCTCATCCCCCTCCTGTGACCCTGGTGGGAAGGGGTGGCTCTCCTCCTGCTGAAGGAGATGTGCAATGTCCCTGGAAATATCAGCCTGGACTTCCTTTGCAAGTATTGATCCCCCCTGCACTGGTCAGGTTACTCAGCACTGTTCTCATCCGGTGTCCTCAGTGCTGCCCTTGGGGTTTCTGTGTTCAGAACATTCCCAAACCTCCCTGGAGAGGATCCTTCTCTGGTCACAGCAGATGAGCAGAGCAGTAGTTGCACTTTGGAGCTTAATTTTGGTTGTGTGTAATGTTTTTATTCTCTTTTTCTCTCTCTCCCTCCACCACTTGTGCGTTTCCCCCAGGAGATGATGGAGGTGAGTGGCACTGTTTGTTTTTACTGCCAACAGAAACAAGTGGGGTGTCCTTGTCCTGCTGTCACGGGCTGTGCCTCACATCATGCACCTGGTTGGCAAAATCATTCATCAGGCAAACCAGGAATGGGAGACATGGCATCACAGGAAATCCTAAATGGGATCACAAGGATCAGAGTCCAGATCTGTCCCTGCACAGACCCCCAACAATCCCACCCTGGCATCCCTGGCAGTGCTGTCCGAACACTCCTGGAGCTCTGGGGCTGTGCCCATTCCCTGGGCAGCCTGGGCAGTGCCAGCACCCTCTGGAATAGTGGAACCTTTCCCTGATATCCAACCCAGCCCTTCCCTGGGTCCTGTCCCTGCTCAGCACAGTGAAGGGAGATCCCTGTGAGCTCCCTGGCCCAGCCCTTCCTCCTGTGAAGGGTTTGCAAAGTCCACCAGCATCTTTTGAACAGCACAAGTCCAGTCTGAAGGCAATCACTCAAGTGTGAGAAGCCTTTGGGGACAGGAATTGTCCTGGGTTTTTTTTTCAGTGCTTATGACTGAGACAGCTTTGAACAGACTCAATCCCAAATTATCTGGAGCTGTAGGATAGGGGTGCTCAACTCCCTGAGGCCCTGGGAAGGGCTGTTCCCTGCAGTTCTCCCTTCTCCACAGCATTTTCCCCAAATCCTGATCTCCAGATCCCTTCCCTGCACACAGAGCAGGCACAGTGCAGCCCTGGCTTGTGCCATTCTGCACGCTCGGTTGCACTCTGTGGTTTTTTGGCTGGTTGCTTTGTTTGTTTTATAAAAACATCCCTCTCCCCAGTGTGGCCAGAAGAGGAAAGCAATCCCTGATCTTGTTTTTCCCTGCTGTGCCCCCCCAGCCCCCTGGGGAAAGCCCACGTGCTGTTTGAGCTGCTGCTGGGCCGTGTTAGGGAAGCATCACTCACAAGGGGGGGCAGGAAAACTCTTTTCATGCTCTTTTAATGCTCCTTTCCCAATTTCTGCAAACTGCAGTGGGCAGAGGCTCCTCTGGGGCCAGCCTGGAGGTGGATTCAGGGCATCAGGCTCGGGCTGTTCCCTCACTGATGTGTTTTCATTTCTTTCCAGGGCACACATTTTACAAGTGGCTCAAAGGTAATCCTTGCTCTCAACGTGGTTGCTCCTCCTGGGATGGGCAGGAGATGGGAAATGGTGGGATTAGTGGCCACTCTCAGTGGGATTAGATTCCTACCTCAATCCAGTGAGTGCTTTCCGTGTCTTTAACTGCCCTTTTCTTTGCAGGGGTCTGTGTGGAGAAAAGAGCTTTCTACAGGCTCATCTCTGGTCTGCACGCCAGCATCAACATCCACCTGAGTGCCAGGTACCTCCTGCAAGGTAAATCCTGTTCCTGCCCCAGCCCCTCACCTCCTGACAGCTCCATGCTCTGCCAGGTGCTGCTTGGAGCAGTTCCAGCAGGACTCAGGCCTGTTGGTGCTCTTGCAGCCCCCAGCTGGTGTAACAGGGTCAGGGATGCAGTTACCTCGTGCCTCCAGGTCTGACAGCGTGTTCTGTGCCAGCCCTGCCAGCAAACACTCCCTCTCTTCTTCCTCCAAGGTTATTTTGGAGTGAGTTTCTAGCCGTGGGTCGAGGCTGTCCCTTCCCAGCCTGGTTTTATGATGGTCAGCCCAGCAAGAACCTTACCTGGACTGGGAAATGCTTGGCTGGGCTTTCCCAAGGCCATTGATCCATCTCAAGCAGCCATTTCCCCATTTCCATGTCCATTTCCAGCAGCCATTTCCATGACTGTGTCCATTTCTAGCAGCCATTTCCATGTCCATGTCCATCTCCAGCAGCCATTTCCATGTCCATTTCCATTTCCATTTCCAGCAGCCATTTCCATGTCCATGTGCATTTCCAGTAGCCATTTCCAGCAGTTATTTCATTTCCATTTCCACTTCCATTTCCATTTTCATTTCCATTTCCATTTCCACTTCTATTTCCATTTCCACTTCCATTTCCATTTTCATTTCCATTTCTATTTCCATTTCCACTTCCATTTTCACTTCCATTTCCATTTTCATTTCCATTTCCATTTTCACTTCCTCTTCCATTTACATTTCCTTGGCCATTTCCACTTCCATTTCCAGCAGCCATTTCCATGCCCATGTCCATTTCCATTTTCATTTCCATTTCTATTTCCATTTTCACTTCCATTTCCATTTCCATTTCCACTTCCATTTCCATTTCCAGCAGCCATTTCCATGTCCATGTGCATTTCCAGTAGTTATTTCCATGTCCATTTCCATTTTCATTTCCACTTCTATTTTCATTTCCACTTCTATTTCCATTTCCACTTCCATTTCCATTTTCATTTTCATTTCCATTTCTATTTCCATTTCCACTTCCATTTCCATTTCCATGCCCATGTCCATTTCCATTTTCATTTCCATTTCTATTTCCATTTCCATTTCCATTTTCACTTCCATTTCCATTTCCATTTCCATTTCCACTTCCATTTCCATTTCCTTCCCATGCTTTGGTCCATAAATACCTGGTCTGAGGAATCCCAGTTTCAACCCTGGAGTTGAAAATCAAAGTGATTGCTGTGGAATTTGGGAAAACCATTTATATTTAACTAAATAATTGTGTTTAAGGCAAGAGATGAGCTGGGGCTGCAGCATCAGCTTGAGATGATTTTTATATTTTCCACTATGTATTTTATAGAATAATCTTAAATACATGGTAAAATGAGCAACAGAAGTATTTATTGTGGGCTTGAAAATGGGAAATGGAGGCCATTTTCCTCCATTCTTGTTTTTCCATATCATCAGGAATTCTCCTCAGGTGTCCCTGTTTGTTAGGAAGTTTCAGGAATTACCTGAAAAAAAACCTGCAGGAATTTTGTGTTTGGTGGGGTTTGAACTGAGTTACAATCCTGCCCCCCTTGAACAATTTTCAGGCAAAATCTCTTCACTGGAGGGGTTGTCAGGCATTGGAAGGGGATTTTCAGGGAAGTGGTGGGATCACCATCCTGGATTAGTATTAGTATAAATTATAGTAGTTATTGTTAAATATAATATAATATAACATAATATAACATAACATAATATAATATAATATAATATAATATAATATAATATAATATAATATAATATAATATAATGTAATGTAATGTAATGTAATGTAATATAATATAATATAATATAATATAATATAATATAATATACAGTATGTTATATATTTTATTATAATTATATTACATAATAGAGAATATTATATATTATGTTATATATTATATTATATTATATTACATTATATTATATTATATTATATTATATATATATATTTATATTTATTATATATATATTTATTATATTATATTATATATATATTATATATATATTATATATATATTATATTATATTATATTATATTATATTATATTAATTATATTATACTTATTAGTATTAATTATATTAGTATAGTGAATTAGTATATGAATAAATATTAGTATAGTTTATCACAGGGTGAAAAACTCAAGAGTTTTGGGTTTTTAGTTTGGAGGTGATAGAAAACAAGCTGGAGGATTTTGAGCATTATCTGATCTCCTTGTTCTTCATCTGCTCCATTTTTACAGTATTAATAACACAGAGTGATTGGTTAGAAAGAACCACAACACAAATATTGGGAGAACAAACAAATAATTAATTATTAGTAGAAAGGTAAAAATAAAATACATTCTAAAAGTTAATTAAGCAAAATAACTTTAAAAGACCTTAAACCTTTGTGTCTTGTAATTTTTAGCACCTTTCTCTTTGTACACTAAGCCTAGTATTTAAACAACATACTAAACTATTGATAAGAGAAAAAATAACAACCTAACCTGTAACTTTTTAGTTAAAAAATAAACAACAACCTAACCTGTAACTTTTTAGTCCCTTTCTCTTTGTACTAAACTATTGATAAGAGAAAAAATAAAATTGATAAGAGAAAAAAATAAACAGCAACCTAACCTGTAACTTTTTAGTTAAAAAATAAACAACATCCTAACCTGTAACTTTTAGTACCTTTCTCTTTGTACATTAAGTCTAGTATGTAAACAACATACTAAACTATTGATAAGAGAAAAAATAAAATTGATAAGAGAAAAAAATAAACAGCAACCTAACCTGTAACTTTTAGTACCTTTCTCTTTGTACATTAAGTCTAGTATGTAAACAACATACTAAACTATTGAAAAGAGAAAAAATCAACAACAACCTAAAGACCAAAAAATCAAAAAGTCCCATTTGTCTCTTGGTTCTACACAGAACTTTTTAGGGATGTCCCCATCAGAAGAGCCTTTGGGGGGTCCCACAAAACCCCCCCACCTCTCACTGCTTTGGGGTTTTGTTTCTGTCTCAGATTCGTGGTCGGAGAAGAAATGGGGCCCCAACGTCACGGAGTTCCAGCAGAGGTTTGATGAAGCCCTCACCAGCGGGGAAGGGCCCAGAAGACTCAAAAATCTTTATTTTCTGTACCTGATCGAGCTGAGGGCCCTCTCCAAAGTGCTGCCCTTCTTTGAGCGCCCTGGCTTCCAGCTGTACACGGGCAATGAGCGCCAGGATGCAGAGATGAAGCACCTGCTGCTGGAAATTCTCCATCTGGCCAAGTAATTGCACTCAGTGCCTGGGGACAGTTATTGAAGTGAAGGGAGACCACCCCCCTTTGCTGGTCAGCATCTGACTCCGTTTATTCACTCAATCAGTCACTTTTTATAACCGTGTTAATTAAGTTCATGCATATTGCAAAACCCGAGCTCATCATAGGTCAGAGATAACACACCAACCCCTCCTTATGTTTCCAACACCAAGATTTGGGTTCTCAAAACTTACTTTTACTTTCCCAAAACAGCCAAAGATAGAATATTCACCTGCCATGAGAAAACTTGGTATGCAAGGTTCTCAAGGCCTTCATGTTTGTCACTTTTGCTTTCCCATACCTTATCCAAGGACAAGATATTTACTTGTTATTAAAAACAACCTGAGAACTCCTGCTGTTTACAGAAACAGGCTGTGAGAATTTTGCTCCTCACAGCTGCCTTCTAAGCCATTTCTGAAAAAATCTCCAACAGACAGTGGCTCTGCCACCATCCCTGGGTGCTTAACCTGACATGTCAAGCTCCTAGAAAGGCACTTCTGGCTTCTTCCTGCAGCCACTTGTGCAGTAGGATCACAGAAACATGGAATGGTTTGGGTTGGGAAAGAGCTTTTTAAAGCTTTTTTTTTTTCATCTAGCCCAGCCCCCTTGCCATGAGCAGGGACGTGGAACCAGTGGTGTAGTTTTGCTGGGAACACATTATTAATATCTGTATGCAAATTACAGAATTTGGGTAATTAGTCCCACGGTTTAATTAGTCCCGTGGTTTAATAGCCTTGGCTGCCTTTTGGATTTAGCAGAATGGAATTTAATAACTGCCTACGTGTTAGCCCTAAAATTGGCTACCTGTGTGAGTCAGCTGTGGGATACCAGGCCTGGCTTCGTGTTTGCAACAAAAAAAAACATCCTAAATATCTTGGTAACAGAGGTTTGGGCTGGTGGATGGAGTTTGGAGTAAAAGGAATGGAAGATACTGGAACCAGACAGAAATGGGTGTCTCCTAAAGTGGTCAATGTTTGATTTATCTCATCACCCTCCTGTGCTTCTGTCTGTCAGCACTGAAATTGCTTAAAAACCATTAAGCAGTTGCTGAAAAAGTCTCCAAGATGAGATGCCAGCTCAGATTGGAAGAGAAAATACAAATTAGAATGACATCAATACAAATTTGAGGAGAAAATAAAATCCCAGGGTGGTTTGGGTTGGAAGGGACCTTAAATCCTCTCATTCCATTCCTTGGGAGTGGATATTGGATTCAAACCCCTCTGGGGATGTCCAGTGGCTCCCAGCTGTGTTTATCCCACCCCTGACTGCAGCCATACATCCAAGGAGGGCAGAAATCCAACTCTCACCATTCCCTTCCAGGTCCTTCCCACTGCATTTCGATGAAAACTCCTTCTTTGCAGGGAATAAAAAGGAAGCTGCCAAACTAAAGGTAATTTCTGCCAAGGGCCCCACTGCAGGAGGCTTTTCCTACCTCAGTCCCACTGAATTCCAGGATTAATTCAGATTAAAACCTGGAAGGAGCCCTAATGAATGCCTAACCATGGATGTCTTTTCCCCCAGGAGGAATTTAGGCTGCACTTCAAGAACATTTCCAAGATCATGGATTGTGTTGGCTGCTTCAAGTGTCGGCTGTGGGGGAAGTTGCAGGTGAGATTTGTCAGCAATATTTGGGATCTCTGGTGTGGGATCTCAGCACCTCAGGACTGAGGTGTCACCGAGAGCACCCTTGGGGGGCTCGGGAGCCCTGGAATGTTCCAGAAGTGTCTGGTGGCTGCACTTTGATCCCACACAGGAGACGACACCTGTATGAGGACAGGAGGGTTTCACCGGGGTGAATGGTGAAGGGATTGGTTAATTAGAGAGTGAGACACAGGGTTTAGGATTTATGTACAGGGGGGGTTAGAGAAGTAAGATGGAGGAATTGGGGCGTGTCCTGTCCTTCTTCTTCTTCTTCTTCTTCTCTCCATCTTCTGTGGTGATGGTGGCACTTTGGGATTGGTCATTACTGAAAGTGCACCGGGCAATAAGGGTGAAAGGTATTGGGGAAAAATGATAAATATTGTACACGTAACAATGAGTATAAAGATAGGTGACTGTCCGAGGGAGGGAGTGTGCTCATGGCTGACTGCTGAGCAGAGCTCTGTCGGGCCGAAAGAAAATCTTTTAGATAAACAATTAATAAACATAAAAACGAAAGAAGAACTGAAGCCTCTTCTGTTCCTTTGAAACGCGGCTGCCCCAAGGCCACCACGGGCCTTTCCAGGCCCTCCAAACAGCCGAAAACCGGACACTCTGGGGCTGGGATTGGCCCTTGGATCCCAAGCAGCTCCTGGATGGAGCTCAGGGCTGCTGATTCCTCACCTGGAAGCTTGCTCAGCCTGGGAAGCTGGGATGAGGCAGGGGAGGGGAGGGTGCAGAGCCTGGCTGGAGGGAAACCCTCCTGCCCAGGAGGAGCAGGGAGGTTTGAATGCTGCTGTTCAAGGCTCCTCTCTGATCCCTGCACAGACACAGGGCCTGGGCACAGCACTGAAAATCCTCTTCTCAGAGAACCTCATCGAGAAGATTCCTGAGAGTGGCCCTTCCTATGGGTTCCAGCTGACCAGACAAGAAATTGTGGCCTTATTTAATGCCTTTGGAAGGTGAGTTTGAGACTTTCCCCTCTACTTTTGCAGTGTAGTCTCAGTTTGAGCTCTTATTTTTATCAGTTCCCAGCAGTTTTGGTCATAGTTCCCTGCTCTGGTCATAGTCTGGTACCAGGTGTTGGTATGGAGTAAAACAGTTGGAATGATTTAAAATATTCTTTATATTCTGCATTTCTGTAAGGAATTCAAGGAGGCATTTATGCTGAGATACAAAGCATTTCATTCTTTTGAAGGGGCTGTGTGACTCTGTCCTTGGAGCACACTGTCCCAGGCAAGGGCTGTTCTCCTTAAGCCTCTCCCCAGCTCATTCCCAGATCATGATGGCATTTTTAAAAGGAATCCATCAGTCCAGCCTCTCTGGATGAGGAGTTTTTGTCAGAAAAGGAGGATAATGAGACCTTTAGGAGGGGATTTCAGGACACTCTGGTTATGCATGAGCTCTTTGTGATGTTGAGAGACCTGGCAAAGAGGATTTTCCAAGGATGAGTTCCTTAACATCCCATTCCCCTGTGAGTCCCAGAGTTTGCTTTAAAAACAGGCAGGGGAATAATGAAGGGCCTGGTTGTAACCTCAACCTAATTTAGCTGCAATTCCAAATCTTCTCCTCCCAAGAGCTGCTTGAAGCTTTGCTGGATGCAGCCCCTTTCTCCCAGATTTTAAATAATTCACGACATGAATGTTGCTGTAACATTTCCCTTCTGCTTTCCTGGCACACAGGGTTTCAACCAGCGTGAAAGAACTGGAAAACTTCAGGAATCTCTTACAAAACATGAGGTGAATTCAGTGGAGAAAGAGGGATTTGAGGACAAACACCATCATTGCACCACTCTGACTTAAACCACTTGCTGGGCCTCCTGTCCCATCATTGTCTGTAACCTGCTGAGAAGATATTTTATACAAAGGGAAAAAAAAAAGCTATTTTTTGGTATAAAAATGGGGACTATATGTAAATTTTATTTTATATATTGGAAGATCATTTGGAATAACTCTTTTTGAAATATTGCTGTGCTGTTTGAAGATGGATCAGAGCCGTGGCCTTGCCTTTGGAAGTGTGGGGCAAGAACTGTGCCATTGAATAAATCTGGGGGAAATTCCTTGTCTGCTCCATCATTCCAAGCACTCACAGTGTGCCCACACCAACTTCTGCTGCGTGCAAAAACAACTTCAAGGGATTGCAGGAGCTGCTGCTGTCCCAAGGTGGAGTCCTTTTCTTCAGAATTCCTCTTCTTGTGGGAACAGGGAGTTCCTGGTGCTGCTTCCAGCCCAGCAAGGACAGGGGGCAGGTTTGGGCAGTGCTGCTGGAAAAAAACAGCTTCTCCAACCCTGGATGTGTGTGGAACCCCTCTGCTTTGCAGCCCAGAATGTGGGGAGAGCACAAGAGGCAGCCTGAGCTTTGGCTCAGGGCTGTGTGGGTGTGGATGAAGCTGGGGAAGGAATGAAGGGAGCTCCAGGGCTGGAGGTGCTGCTGGGTTTGGGGGGTCCTGGCAAGGACAAAGCAGAGCCCCTGGCCAGAAATGTCCCCTGGGCCAGTGGTGTGAGCACATTGCACTCACAGGATGGAGACAGAACCAGGCAGGGCTCCACAAGGGGCACAGAGAGACCAGCACAGACCCCCAACAATCCACCCTGGGCATCCCTGGAGCTGTGCCCATTCCCTGGGCACTGCCAGCACCCTCTGGGAGCAGAACTTTTCCTGATTTCCACCCAAACCTGCCCTGGCACAGCTCCAGCTGCTCCCTCAGGGCTGCAACCAGAGAAACACCAGGGGATAAAATAAACCCCCAGTGCAATTGGATGTGCCAGGTCCTGGCAGGGCAACACCTGGAGCTGGCTGGGTCACCCTGGGAGCCATCCCAGCACAAAAAGTCTTTTTTTTATTTTAATTTATTTCAACAGAGTAGTGCTTGGTTACAGTTTAGTGAAGAACAAATAGGTACATTCATTGGCCACAGCTCCTGGGCCAGCAGCTGCTGCCCACCTGCAAAGCCAGAACACTGTTAAACCATACCAAAAAAAAAAAAAAACCCAAAAAACAACCCCACAAAAAAAAAAAACCCAACAAAAGAAAGTTTAATGAAAGGCAACTATGCATTAAAAAAGTCCTTGTAACTTCTGAGCTATAAATGAGTTCAGTAAAACACAGGAGCAGCCCCAGCAGGAGCTGTCAGTCCAGACAGAGGAGAAAACCCCCAAACCCATCAGCAACGAGGCTCACTGCCCTGACCTGCCCTCCCAAAACCCCAGGAAGATCATAGTGTGGCTGTGTGCTTCAGTGCAAGAGGAACAATGAGCCTGTAGCCCTTGGATTTTGTAGAGTTTTTTTTAATTTTTCTTTTTTTTTTATTATTTTTCCTTTTTTTTTTTTTTGTTTTTTTATTTTTTGCACTACACTCCTTTCCCTCCAAAGTAAAACTTAAAGTGCTCCTAGTGCTTTGGAATTTAAGCAAGAACAGGGGCCACGAGTGTCACTTGCTGTCTTTGGAGGCTCATGGGGGGCAGAAGGAAGGGTGGCAGTGCCAGGCCCTTGACCAGCTTTGCCATGAGCCAAGCAGGGATTGAGATGGAGCAGCCTGTTCCTGCCAGGACCCAGGGCAGCAGCTGGGCCTCAGCTCTGCCTCAGGGCTGTGCTCAGAGCTGCCAAAAAGAGACAGGAGTGGGGAGCAGGGAGAGCACAGGGCACACACAGGGACACACAAGGGACACCGAGCTCAGCACAGCCCCAGGGCTGAGGGGGCCAGGCTGGCCAGGAGAGGATGCCCCAGGGCTGGGGTTGCTCTCACAGCTGCCAGGTGCTGTCCCCAGCACTGCATTCCCTGTCCCCAATGTCCCACCGGGCACGTTAAAAGCAGGCCCAGGGTGGATTTGCCCCATGGTCAGAGCAGCTCCCTCCCTGCACCAGAGCCTTTAGGCAAAGCTGCTCTGCTCAGCCCCAGGAATAACACCAAGCCTCATCTCCAAAGAGCCCAGGCCAGCTCAAACTTGGCTGTTTTGGGGGCCTGGCCCAGCACTCCCACCCTGGGAGGCCCCAGGTCCACGGGGAGGGCAGAGTAAGGAGCACAAGGATCACATCCCTGTGGTTTCTGCCCCTTCCTTCAGCAACAGCAACGTTCCACAGGCAGCCACACACCCCCTGCACCTCAGTGGGGACCCAGCAGTTCACATTCACTTCTGGTTAAAGATCCTGGTTATCTGCTAAATGCAATTTAATACTGAGGGGGACGAGGGGAGCCCCACTGTGGGCAAGGAGGAGGGGGAGCAGGGCTGCTCCCAGCACCCAGGGGGTGCAGCAGCCCGGGATTCACACCCATTCCTGCACACACACTCCTGCTGAGCCAGCTCCAGCCTCTCCCTGCAGGGACAAGGCAGCCCTGTCCCTGTGCCAGCAGAGCAGTGACCTCCCTCAGCTCTGAGCCACAGGTGGGACCAGCAGGCAGGGCAAGACCCCCCGAGCCCCAGGGCTCACCCAGCCCTGCCAGGTGGGAATATGGCACAGAAAACTCCAGCATCCAGCACCAGGGGCCCTGCCCAGACAGAGCTCCCTGCTCCCAGGGAGGCAGGATGCAGAGGCCTTCAGGGAACACATCTCTGCAGAAGACAGTGCCTCTCCCAGCTCTGGATGTGCAATTAAAACAGTAACTAGAACAGTCTCAGGCCACGCACGGCCCGAGCGAGATTCGTTCCTTCCAAGTGTGCAGATAAAAGTGCAAATATGCATTTGATGTTTCTTTTCTAGTGAGGAAGCTCTGGTGCATTTAGCTGCCAACATCTTGAAGACCAGACCAAGGAAAAAAAAAAAAAAAAAACCAAAAAAAAAAAGCTTCCAGAGAGTTCAGCTTCACTTTGCTACATGGTACCTTAAAGTCACAGTTCTGTGACTGCAGTGCCCGCAGCCCCGCGCGGCTGCGGCAGTAGTGGAATGTTTGTGTCATGAGTTAATGCTTCAGGGGGCAGAGGAGGAAAAGAGGAAAAACCAGGTTACAATCCTATACACGAGTGCCACTGTGGGAAGAGAGAGGGAGCCTCCTCAGTTGTGTGGGGCAGCTGTGTGGGAGCTGTGCTGGTGCTGGTTGCTCTCCGAGCCGCAGAGCAAGGGCGCGCTGTCCGCGGCGCCCTCGGTGCCAGCCAGGGAACCGTAGCAGCCCGAGCACTGAGGGGTGGCCAAGCTGCAGGAGAGACAGAAAAATCACAATGAGAGGTGCCCAAGCTGCAGGAGAGGCAGAAAACTCCGTGCCTTTTTTTTTAGGGATGAATAATTTGGCTTCTCCAGAGTTCTGCTCCCAGCACTGGTCAGGGGGTGGAATTTGAAGGTGCAGTATCTCCAAGGAACTTGGCTTTGGTGAGAGGAGAGCACCAGGCCCTGCTGGTCAACAGGAGCCAGAAGCTCTGAACTGCTCTCTACACCCCTGGGCAGCAAGTGAGGTGTGGTAGACAGGTAGGCAGAAGAATTATAAAAGAAAGGCTGTGTCAGTGACTTGATAGAATTTGATAAGCTTTGTTGATTGTAATCAGCCTTTCATCCCATATCTAACAGATAACCAGTGATAACCTTAATGAGATAATACCCTCCCAAGAGCAAGCTGTTTTACCAGAACAGAGCCTTTTTGAAATTAATGAAAAGGGTGAGATGTTGGAGACAGGTAGAAGAATTATAAAAGAAAGGCCTTATGAAATCAAATTGCCAAAGCTGGCCTGTCATTTCTTCCAAGTGCAGCTAACAAGCAATTTGCAAGTTGCCATGTGAAGCTATTTTGAGAATCAGAGGTTCCTCTAACACAAATCTATTCTGAGGATGAAAAACAAATGCACCTGTGCAAACAGTAAGATTTGTCCCATGAGAACCCACAAAGGAAAAATGTAAACATATCTAGAGAGAGAAAACTTGATAGAGATATACAATAGCCCTTACTGACCAGTGAACTGAATTTCACTGCATTGCTGACCAATTAGGTTTAACACACTGCTGATATTTCCTACAAATAAAATTCTTTATTCACAAACCTCATAAAAATATGAGCTTTGTGAATAAACAATTTGCTTTCTGCATGAAGAAATGGAGTCTTGGCTGATTTATTCCAACATGTGGAGACCCCAAAGATGTGACTGATGCGAGATGAACAGTTTGTCACAAAAAAAGGTGAAATGAGCCAAGCTGACCCCAGGACCAGGCAGTGAGACAGGGTTTAGAGACGGAACACACAAAGTCATGAAAGGAAGATGGAGACAGCCACGAGAATGGCCAAGGCAGGAGTGAACAGCAGTGAGATGAGACACAGCACACAGACACAACCACCAGCAGCACCGCTGGCTGCAGGATCAGCACCAAAAGAAATTCAAGCAGCGAATTTACAAAGCAGCAAAAGGCTATGGATGGCTACAGTCAGCCACAGGAACAAAGACAAGAGGCAGCCAGTGAAGTGGAACCCGGGCACAGGGGCTGCAGAGGGTGTGGAATGCATGGAAATGAACACAATTCCTGAGAGAAAGTGTGGTAACAAAACTGCGAGTGGCAGAACACAAACGAGGTCTCCAAACCTCGGGAGATAACGTGGCCCAAAGGGTCCTGGAAGGTGAGGCAGCCCAGGAGCTGCTGAGGAGAGAAGGGCCCAGCAAATTGTGGGGACAGCAGCCTCAAGAACCACGGTGAGTGAACAACTGCTGAGGTGTGGGGAAACAAGCAGAATAGAAAAGGGATGTGGAAATGACACGTGCGTGGAAACGTACATGTCACAGAAAGAAAGGCAAACTGTGAGTTAGAAGAGGCAAAATATGTTGGGAAAAGGAGAGAGCAAGTACAATAGGTGTATGCTGATAGCTTTGTGACTGTGTTGTGTGGTCATGGAGCTGTCCCTGATTAGGTAAATGTATTTAGTGGATCCACAACTCTGGTTCTGGGACAGTGCCTGTGTGTGTCCCTGCTGCAGATGCTCAGGAGCACACAGCCCCATGTCAGTCATTCCCCTTCTATCCCAGAGCTGCACACAGCACTAGGGTCAAACCATGTGGAGAAACAAATGAAGAACCAGGAGCCCAGAACCAGGACTTAGTTGTGTGCTCGTGCAAAATTACCTGTCAGGATTAAGTTACCCCCACATGGCGCAGACAGGCGGCCATCTGAGCAGGTCTCATCCTCCAGCAGAGCTCAAACTGCAGGACCAGCAGGACCAGACAGTATTTTTGTGGCAAAGCTTCTTTCCAGACCCAGTGGCTCCACCTGGGCTGGGTCCCTCAGTCAGCAGTCCCCCGTGGAACTCACAGACTCCAAAACAGAAGGGGAGAGCTGTGGGTGCTTGGTGCCTCTCTAGAGTTTTCTACATTTGTCTTTTGGTAATTTTCTCCTTACCAGGGGAAAATTACCAAAAGACAAATGTAGAAAAATGTGTTCAGTTTTTAGGGTTTGTTTTCTTGCCTTTTTCCCTCCTCTTTTTCAACCACAAGTGTTTTAGGGGGAGAACAGAGGTGCAGCAGCACAGGATGGTGCCACAGAACTGTCCCTTCCCTAGCTGGCAGTGGCACAGGGCAGCTCAGCCCTCCTCCCCCTTTTTGGGGCACTGCCTGCCCATCATTTGACATCAGCTGATCTATATTTAATTGATGTTCATCTAAGAAACCTGTTGTAGACATGGGGTGGTGTGGCAGACCTCCCCCTGCCCTGCTGCACCTCTGTTCCTTTTTTGTTTTGTTTGTTTGTTGGTTTTTATCTAAAACAATGTCTAAGGGGCTTACTAGAAAGTGACTATTCTATAAAGTATTCTTGAAATCTATATTCATGCACATACAAAATCCAGAAATTGAAGAAGTCAGATCCACTCTCTCTGCAGATTTTCTCTGTGCTCCTTTACCCAGGGACAGCTACAGCAGCCCTTAATGCCTCAGGTCTTCGTAGGGCTTTTTGTTCACCATATGGGAATATGAGGAGGAATCCTCATACTCCTCCTCTGTGTCAGGCTGCCACCTCTCTGAAGGCTTCTGCTGTTTCAGCTTTGCCCACAGTGAGACTGCATCCTCAATCTGTGTGAGGCTGGCACAGTGTGCTGTGTTGGGAATGCCCAGGCACCTCATTCCATGGGTGTCTCCACTCTGCAAATTGTCTCTGGAACGCCCCGGGCCCTCGGGAGGTGCAGTTACCACAAATCTCACAGCTGGGGCTGAATTTCAGACCATGGAGTTTATACAACCAGTATGGGATGGGCTTCCCATCCCAACCAAGAGGCAGATTTTTAGGGTTATAAATGATTTCATTTTCTTCATCTTCATTCTCGCTGTCACTGATCTGCTGTTCCTCCTCTCTTGTCTGTGCCTGTTTACACTGCACGTTCTCATGAGTGAGGTGTCTTTGTTCCCCAAGAACTTTCACATACTCATAAATCTGAGCTTCCAGGAATGCAAGATCTTTATTTCTTTCCATGTCTCTCTTGCTTCCTTTTGGCTTTGGGTTCTTAGCAAACAAGGAAGGACCAAGTGCCTCCAGGGATTTGCCTTTAGTGCTAAAAAGCCTCTGAGCACGCTTCTCCAGAGTCCCACCACACTTCAGCCCCAAAGCTGATTTTAACCTGTCCAGTCCCAGCAAGGCCAGTTCCTCCCAGGAGGAGAAGGCTGAGAGGTCCAGGTGGGCACCAGCATGGGTGAGGGCACTGCTGGTCTCCTTAGGCCAGCCTGGGAATGTGCCATGCTCCCATTTCTTCTCAAACTCCATCTGAATTTTCTCAAAAAGTTCATTCTGGTCCAGTAATGGTTTCACTCGATCTGTGTAACCCTGCAGGTACTCAAGGAGCATCTCAAGATACCTCTTGTATTCAGCATTTTTTCTCTCCTTGGGAATACTGAAGAGCTGGTCAAATGTGGCTAAGTAAGTGATATAATCCAATTTCTCTGATGATCTCAGGTTAATGTACTTGAGGTAACAATCATGCAAATCCAAGTATTGTCCGTACCCTTCCTCATCTGTGAACTCCACCAGATTCTGAGCTTCTTCACCCAGGTTGTCTCTGGCCTTCAGCAGCTCCTCAAACTCCACTGACACAGGGACACAGATCTCATGTGGGTGCTTCTGGTGAAATTCCTGAAATTGCTTCAAGTCTGTTGTAAAACTCCACAAATTCATTTGGCCCAGAAATGGCGCCGAGCTCTTCCTCACGCAGACCATCCTTGTCATCACACAGCTCCCACAGGCTGCTGCTCACTCCCATGTACCTGTCCTGCATGGCCCAGGTGTGGTGGTCTGAGTTGAGCTGGTCATGGAGCTTGGACTTCTTGGTGAGCATCTCCTTCACCATCATGTCCATGAGCTGCTCCTGCTCCTCGTGGTACCGCCTCTGCTGCTCCAGGATCGTCTCCATCCCCTCCCCTGTGTGCCTGCAGCTCTCCTCTTCTCCCAAGATTATGGGCAGCAATTCATTTCTCAACCAGGTCCTAGAACCTTGAATTTTATCTGCAGCAGTTCCTTAAAAGTTTAGAAATAATTAGCTCACAAATCAAATGTTACTGCTGAAGCAGACAAAGTCAGGATCCAACCTGACAGCCTGTGGGTCAGGGTGTTGGTAGCTGCCCAAATAAATGGTGGCTGCAGCCCTCCTGGAGTGACAAACGTGGTGATCCTGTAGAAGGCTGTAGTTGTCCTCTCAAGGTCCAGTGGTGTCTGGTGTTCCTCTGGGAATCCAGTGGAAAAGGCTGCTGTGCTGTTCCCAGGCTCAGATTATATCCAGGTAGGAATGCTTTGGCTCCTCCCCCTGGGCAGAGCATCTCCCAGTGGGATGATGGAATTTTATCAGCCAGGCAGGGACACTCAGTGCCCCATTCAGAGAAGATTTCTCCTGGAGGGAGGATCCATTGTGGAAGAGATAAAGAAAACTGCCCCACCTGGTTTAACAGCTGGCCCATGAAGAGAAGCTATCCCTCAGAGTCATGAGGGATGGGTCATGGAAGAGATAAAGAACACTCCCTCACCTGGTTTTGACAGATGGTGATAGAATACACCTGGTTACATCTTGCATTGCAATCTAAGACAGTTAAATATTACCCTTCTATGCTGTAAGATATAAAGCTGTTTTCTTTTAAGAGATAAGATGACTCTGACTAAAACAGCTGGGATGGAAGCTGACAAACAGCTGTTTGTGGATAAAGAAGATCCAGTGTGTCCACCATTGATTTTGTGAAGATTCTATTGCTCGTTACAATCTCTGCTGTTTTGTCTTCCACAGATAACACACAAGAGTCAGTGATGATTCTCCATTGTGGCTGTTGTTGATTGTGAGCTGTTTTAGTGCTTTCCTTTGTTTCATTTTGCTCTCACAGGTACATGACTGTTTAGAAAGGTGTTACCTCAACTTCCTGAGAGGGTTACCACTGATATATTGATTACATGATGTGAATTTACTGATTTTATAATAGACATTCGTAAGATGTTATTACTGTATTTATAGCCAGCTTCTTATATGTTTTAACATCTCTTTGTGTAATTATCTAAAAGACTCATATGGTTTCAGGATCCTTCTTTTTTGTTTATGCATCTCTTAGACCAGCTTAGCTCTCTGGCTAGTCCCTCACTGGCTCTATGGTTTCACCCAATGCTGTCTCATAATTAAATATTTTTCAGACTTCCAAGAAAAGACACTTGAGCTTTGCTGAAAGCCTCCTCTGAACTGCTGGTCTTGGGGTTTTGCCACTTATTACAGAAGCACTCCAGAAGTTTGCTGTGTTTGAAGCATCTCTATCCTGAAGGAAACTTTGGAGGGATCCAAGTACTGGATGGCTTGATTAGTCTTTAACCCCAAGGCCTTTACTCATAATTGCCTTGCTTTAAAATGTGTTTAGGGAATTCCCTCCCAGATGGAGCCTGGGCTGTGGCCAGGCCTTAGCTCTACCTGGAAGGAGAATTTGTCAATAAACTCAATGTTTTCTGCATCAAAACTGGATTCAGGTCACTTTGACTTGACAATTTGACCCCTTAGATATGACAGCTGAACCTATCTTTAGAGTGAGCTTGGGAATTATTATCTGGAAATAATTATCCAAGCCCTCACTAAATTGAGGTTTGTCAGCTGTTCACAGACTCTGGGATGATGGTACAGTGTTTCAGAGATTCCTAATTACCTAATTTCACATGTATTATTTATTATGTGTATTATCTGAATTAATTGTTGTACCTGGCTTATTCCTGATTGCTGTCAGTTTCTTGTTCACTACATGTATGGTTTTGCCTTGATGTTTCCTCATGCTCATAACCAAAGACATGCATCTCATTTTAAAAAAGCCAAAAGAAGGAGAATTTAGTGCTTTAAGAATATCCAAATAATATAATATGTACATTAGAAATTTAGACAACAAAGAATTTTGAATAATGCAATATTTGCATCAAAAATTTGGAAAGGAGATCATCAAATCTAAATCCCAATTTATTGTGCCTCAATTAGCAAAGCCTAATTGATTCACTGACTTCAAGAGAGGGCGTGCTTGTGTTTTACCAGCAGCAGGTTTGAAGTGGTCACCTGTTTGTTCACTCACTCACCCATCCCCTCTGGGAAAATGAGGCCCAGTGGAAGAGAAAGAACCCAACCACCCTGCAGCCCCCGTGGCCAGAGCAGGAACAGAAGCAGGACTGCCAAGGCTTAGCTGTGTCTGCAAACTACAGAGGCAATTTGCCAACAAAGCCTCGTGTCATCATCACAGTATAGAGTTCCTGCTAACCCTCCTCAGCTATTCCCTGTTCCAGGATCCAGGAGGACATTCAGTGGTGTCAAAGATCAGCATTTCCAGCTAATGGACCTTCTCCTGAGTCTCAACTATTTGGCTTTAAAGCAATGGTCATTTATCTCCATTTCCCTAAGAGACATTGGACATTAATCTTTTGTTTTCTCATGCTGCGAAATGCTGTGTCAGTGACTTGATAGAATTTGATAAGCTTTGTTGATTGTAATCAGCCTTTCATCCCATATCTAACAGATAACCAGTGATAACCTTAATGAGATAATACCCTCCCAAGAGCAAGCTGTTTTACCAGAACAGAGCCTTTTTGAAATTAATGAAAAGGGTGAGATGTTGGAGACAGGTAGAAGAATTATAAAAGAAAGGCCTTATGAAATCAAATTGCCAAAGCTGGCCTGTCATTTCTTCTAAGTGCAGCTAACAAGCAATTTGCAAGTTGCCATGTGAAGCTATTTTGAGAATCAGAGGTTCCTTTAACACAACATTCTATTCTGAGGATGAAAAACAAATGCACCTGTGTAAATAATAAAATTTGCCCCATGAGAATCCACAAAGGAAAAATGTAAACATATCTAGAGAGAGAAAATTTGATAGACATATACAATAGCCCTTACTGACCAGTGAACTGAATTTCACTGCATTGCTGACAAATTGGGTTTAATACAGTGCTGATATTTCCTACAAACATCAGCTTTGTGAATAAAGAATTTGCTTTCTGCATGAAGGAGATGGAGTCTCAGCTGATTTACTCCAACAGTGAGGGACTAGGAAGTGAAGTGGAAAGGAAGGAAAGTGTTTCAGCCAGGCTGGATAGACTTGGAGCACCCTGGGGTCATGGAAGGTGTCCCTGCCCATGGCAGGGGGTGGAACAAGAGGAGCTTTAAGGTCCCTTCCAGCCCCAACCATTCCATGGAGACAGGTGACAGGGCTGCCAGGATGCCTTGCAAGAGTTCTGCTGGGGATCCCTGACCATTGTCCCCCACACCAGCACTTCCTGCAGAGCTTTGTCCCAGCTCCCTTCCAGAACTTCACCAGCTCTCACTCCCCAGTGGAGAAACCCCTCTGGAGATCATTCCAGAGCCCTCTGAAATGGATCCCACCCCTCCTGGATGAGGTTCTCCTGTTTGCATCACCACCTGTGAGCACCATCCACCTCTCTGAGCTGCTCACTTCTGCCCAATAAAAGCAACTCCTTGTGAGCTGCACAAGGGAACAAAAGCTCTGTCAGAGGCTCCCTGCCCCATCTACCTCACCCAAGCTGCCTTTTCCACCAAAGATTTTCCTGGGAGCAGAAGCCAGGAGCTCTGGTGCTGCCCCAGAGGGCAGCAGAGCAGCAGCACAACCCTTCCTTACCCTCCTTCCCTGGCCCCGAGCCGTGACAGGTCATCGTCGCTGTCGTAGCGCCTGGGATTGTCAAAGAAATAGGCCCTGGAGCTGTAGCTGTGGCTGTTGACCATCCCTGCTGGAGTCTGCCAAGGAGAAAGGAGTTAGGCCAGAAGCAAAACATCCCCCAAAAGCCATCCCAGGCATCCTCCCAGCACAAGGGGACTTGTTGAGGCCTACCAGGTTCTGGCTCAGTCTCTGAGCGCGGAAGAACAGCACCACGAACGTGGTTGGCACCAGCTCCCAGAGGAACAGGACCACTCCAAACACCACGTACTCCTCACTGCTCACCTCCACGTGCACCTGTGGGCACAAGGCAGAGGGGTCTGTGTCATGCCAGCCACCCACAGAGCTCCCAGAAGCTGGAACTGGGAGTGTAGAGCAACCTTTCCAAAGGCAGGAGTCCCCAGAGCAGCAGAGCGACCTTCACCTGGTGCTGCTGCTGGTTTGGGTGGGCTGGTTCTGCTCAGAGGGTGCCACCAGGGCACTGGGAGCTCCTGCCCACACCAGTGGCTCTCCCTCACACACAGCCATGCCCGATTAAGCATTGCTGTTCTGCTCTAGTTGAGTTGTCCCTCCTCTCCCTCACAAGAAGAGCTGGCAGGCTGGAAGGGAAGAGCAGGGAATCCTTCCTGAAGGAGTGGCTGGGGAGAGGAGGACTCGGATTTGCTGGGTGCAGAGAGCAAGCAGAGCACAAAGGCAGCTCATGTGGGGGTTCAGCTATCCAGACATCCCCCCAAAACCCCCTGTTCACCCTCCCAGGATGAGGAGTGACTGCATCTCACTTCACTGGCTCTGGATTTGGGGGGTCACACACTCACCTTGTCTGAAAGGTTGTCCCAGCCATAGTTAAAAGGACCAGGAACATTGTCTGGAGATATGGCCACAGCTACCAGGTTATAGCAAGCCCTTGAGGAATACAGGAGGGCCACTACAGATCCCACCAGAATAGCCTGGCAGACAGATGTTCCCTAGGACAGGAAGAAATAAAAAGAGTTTCAATACAGAGCTGTGATGTTCTTCCCCGTTCCCTTAAATGCATGAGCAGCTGTGCAGGCAAGAATGACCCAGAACATTTGTATGTTGTTGCTAAAATATTCAGAGCTGGCTAAGAGCTTTCTCATGTGATGAGTTCATTGCAGGAGCCACACAGCCAGAGCTGCCTGGGAGCAGGGAAGGATCTGAGGCACTGGAGTGTCCCTGGCAAGATTTTATCAGTCAGCTCCAAACTGAGGGTCCAGGGAGAGGCTGTTCCACCCCCTGCCTTCCTCTGGGAATCTCCACAAGGCCAACAACCAACCAGCAAGAAAATCAACTTCTGCTTCACAGCCCAGACCCTGCAGAGGTGTTGACCCAGCCCTTTCACCTGCAGCCACCCAGCACCCCAACACTGCTCTAAGAAAGGAGCTCAGGTATTTGGGGTGGGCAGAAAGACCCAGAGTTTGAACCCCAGTACCTGAAAGGAACCCACAGGA
Organism: Zonotrichia leucophrys gambelii; assembly: GCF_028769735.1. Classification (NCBI taxonomy): domain Eukaryota; kingdom Metazoa; phylum Chordata; class Aves; order Passeriformes; family Passerellidae; genus Zonotrichia; species Zonotrichia leucophrys. The sequence goes on along the minus strand of NC_088175.1, from coordinate 60,003,889 downwards.
AAGATGGAGAGAGACCATTCACAATGGCCTGGAGGGACAGGACACAGGGAATAGCTTCAAACAGACAGAGGGCAGGGTTAGATGGCATATTGGGAGTAAATTGTTGGTTTTGAGGTAGTGAGGCCCTGGCACAGGGTGCCCAGAGCAGCTGTGGCTGCCCCTGGATCCCTGACAGTGTCCAAGGCCAGGCTGGATGGGCTTGGAGCAGCCTGGGATAGTTAAAGGTAACTCATGGCAGGGGGGTGGAACTGGATGGGATTTAAGATCTCTTCCAACTCAAACCATTCAGAAATGCTGAGACAAACCAGGATTTGTTAAATCCATCCATGAATCCCTTTAATAGCTGCTGGGAGGCAGCAAGTCACAGTGAGGGACAAAACACCCCTCAGCACCTGAGCTGCCTTTGTGTTTAAGCAGAGAACCTGCTGGGGAAGCTCATCCCAGTGCTCTGCTGCACATCCCAGCTCTATTTTCCTAGATCTGGAGCTCAGAGTCAGCAGGAGAGAGGTGCCAACAGACAAGTGACAGCCCAGCACACACCCTGCTGCCACTGGAAGCTGAGCCTGTGGTGCTCAGGGCAGCACAATGAGGCACAAAGGCTGCTGAAGCAAATCTGCAGCTCCCAAGGAGCCCAGGACAGGAGCTGGCTGCAGTCCAACCTCCTTCCCACCTCCAGCCCTGCCGTGTGCCTTTGAGTTCAGGGGCAGGACAACCTTCTGGGGCATCTGTGTGACATTTCTGCTCATCCCCAGCCTGTTTCTGCAGCAATTTCCCTCACAGAACATCAGAGGATGCCCCCAAGGCAGGGGAGGGAGGCAGAGACCTTCAGCAGGGTGAGTATCCATGTGCAGAGCAGAGGCTTCCCTGGAGCACATTATACACAGCCCAGGGGCAGCCTCAGGCATTGAGGAGAGGAAGTTGCTGCACTGGGGGAACTGGGTGAGTTAATGGGTGTCAGAGGCAGGCAGAGCTGGACAGCAGGCCCAGGCCAGCAGGGGTGTGAGCAGCTCCTCTGTCCCTGCCTCACTGCAGAGCTGGGTGCCACCTGCAGCCTCTGGACAGCTGTCACAGAGCCAGCCCTCACCCCCTGCACTCCCAGAGGCCACCGATGCCCTCTGCTGCTCAAGGAGCCACACATTTCCTAGAGAAAGCCTCAGTAACAGCTGGCTGTGCTCTGCTTTTTCCTCTGGATGTTTCCAGGAACTCAGGTGGACACTGACTGCAGCCTCCTGCCACAATCCTGGTGGCTTTTCCACTCTCTTAGCTGCTGGAGAAGAGCTGTGTGTGTTCAGACCCTCAGCTGTCCAGCTTTGGGACAGCACCTACAGCAACTTCTCCTCCCATTCCAAAATGCTCATCTCACCCTGGACATCTCATCCTACCCAAGCAGAGCCCACCTAAAGTTGGATTTCTGGGGATCCCCTTTGCAGGGAATCATGACACATCTGCTACAGGTAAATTTACAGCAAAAACTGCATCTGCTGCTCTGAGAAAAACCTCTCTTCAAGGCAAACCTGGGATTTTCTGTGCCTGAAAAGCAGAAGCAGCTCAGAAATCTGTTATGCCAAAGCTGCAGACAAAGTATTTCCCTAAAACATGCAGGAAACATCACTCCCACAGCAGGAGCATGCACTTTGTGAAAGGGAGGAATCCAGGAATTGCCACCTCCACACTGGGAGGAGAATCTGAGCCAGAGCAGCTCAGGTGCCACCAGGCCAGCACTGCCCTGAGTGAGCACACCCAGCTCCAGCTGAGCAGTCCCAGAGGGAATTCCCAAGGCATTTACCCACCTTGGACTCGAGGTAGACATTGGCTGAAGACATCTTTCCCAGTTTGCACATGCAGCAGGCCAGGGAGATGGCACAGAGGATGAAGAGGCTGTCGTTGACCAGAGCCCGGGCCAGGACTGTCCACCTGAGCTGCTTCTCTGCAACCTCTCCATGGATCAGCATTGCACAGGTTAAATTCACAACCAGGAACAGGAGGCTGGTGAGGATGGAGCCCAGGTACAGCAGGACCCTGGAGACATGGTGAGGGGGAAAAATGGTCAGTGAGACAAGGCCAGGTTCATTGTGCACCTCCCTCCTGTGTCAGCAGAGCCTCCCAGGGCTCAGCTTGCTGGGCAGCTCAGGCATTCCAGCAAATTTCAGGGGCTGTATTGGCAGCCCAAGGCTGCAGAGGATTTGTTGGAGCTGCTCTCAGAACACATGAGCAGCGTAAGCAGTCATGAGTTACAAGACTCATCTTCTGACAGTCAGGTTCTTATCTTGCAGATTTGAAGTGTTGCTCCAGCTCTGCATTAACTCCAGTCAATAAGCCATGAGTCATCAGCACCACTGCAACTCCTTCCTTGAGAGCCCCTGGAGCTTGCATTTCCACCCTGGGGCTCCCTGGGCTGCACAAACTTGGGGTTCCCCCATTGCTCAAGCCTTGTTCTGCTGATCTGTGCTGGGCTGGGACAGCTCAGAGTGACCCTAAGAGTCCACCCAGGGGAGCTGGGATGCTTGAGCTCCTCTGGCAGCCCTGAAGCTCCCACTCCTGCTCCTTTCTCAGAGCACAGGTATGGAATTAGAGCTCTGTTCATTTTTGGGGCTGACCCTCCCATTCCCAGCCAGTTCCCCTGGGACCAGCTTTGCAGGCAAGGTCAGGACAGCAGCACTTACTTGTACTTGTTGAATTCAGCTGCACATTTCACTTTGAAGATGACCTGGAGGAAAGATTTGCACAGGATTAATTTAGGTTTCCTTTCAACTTTGGCAAGAGATAAACAGGGAAATCAGAACCCAGCTGGTTATTATTATTTATCAGCACCAACTCCTGCTCTGGACCCAAAACAATGGCACTTTCTCCTTGTAGAAGCCCAGCCCAAATACAGGTTCCCAAAACCATAAACATATTTAACACCCCATATGTGACAAGCACTTTAACACCACACCTTGAAGACTTCAAGAAAAGAAGGGAGTTTAGCATCCTTCAAAAATACACCTCCTTTTCCCAATGTTTTGGGCTATTTTAGGACCTCAACCATGCTGGATTTCCATGTGAGAGGAGCAGGGACAGTTTAGGAAGGTGCAGATACTCCCAAGTCACAGCTCAGATGTGAATTCCTGCTGCAAAGGCACAGGGAGCCTGTGCTCACACTGCTCAGGACTGGATTAGGGCTGTGTCCAGCTCCAGCTCCCAGCAGGAAGGATCCCAGAGCTGGGATCCCACTCAGCCACAGGCAAAGCTCTGAATGGAGACTTTGAAGGAACTTGGGAAGAGGCACAGACACATCCAGAGCGGTCCCAGCTGCACCTGTGGGATCACTGCTCAGCTGTGGAGGCTCAGTTTCCCTTCTCCCACAAGGAGCCTTCCCTGTCAGCAGTGAAGGATCACTCATCTCCTCCCTGGCATCCTCAGGCAGCTTTTATCCTGGTGGGATTCCTTGGCTCCTGCTTCCAAGTCAGCACTGAGGCAGCAATGGCACACGAGCTTCAGGAATCAGGCTGCTGCCAAGGGGATTCCCAGAGCCATTCCAGGATCTGAGGGCTGTCTGAGCCACTGCAGAGCTTCCAAGCATTTCAAAGGCCATTGGGCAGCTTCAGTGATTCCCTTCCAAGAGCCACTTCCAGTGCCTGGCTCCTCTTGCTGAGAGAGGATGAGCTGAACTGAGTGAGGAATGAGCTGTGGTTCTTCAGCAGAGGGAGGTGTCCAGCCTCAGGAATGTTCTCTGTCCCTTTCTCCTGGCACACAGAAGGGCAGGAGTGTGGCACAATCCACTCTGAGCCCTAAAACTCATCATTTGGGCCACATGGATACTCCAAACCAGAAATATCCCTGAATCCTCCCTTGTTTGCTGAGGGTGACATTCAGGCACTTTGGAATCACTGAATCACCGAGGCTGGAAAAGCCCTCCAAGGTCACCAAGCCCAACCATTAATCCAGCAGCACCACATTCACCACTAAACCATGCCCTCAAGTGCCACATCCACTTGGAGTTTTTTGAACACTTCCAGGGCTGGAGACTCCACCACTGCCCTGACCAGCCTGTTCCAACACCTCACCACCCTTTCAGTGAAGAATTTTTTCCTAACATCCACTTAGGATCTAAATATTCCCTGGCATAACATGAGACTGTTTCCTCTTGGCCTTTCAAAACAAACATTGGTGACATCCAGCTGGGGAACTCCTGGTTGAACATCCATCCCAGCAGCATGGAAATCCCTGAGCAATCTGCACTCCTGGTTCTGCACCCATCCCAGCAGCATGGAAATCACTGAGCAATCTGCACCCATCCCAGCAGCATGGAAACCACTGAGCAATCTGCACTCCTGGTTCTGCACCCATTGCAGAACATGGAAATCCTCTGAGCAATCTGCACTGCTGGTTCTGCACCATCCCAGCAGCATGGAAATCCCTGAGCAATCTGCACTCCTGCTGGTTCTGCACCCATTGCAGAGCATGGAAATCCCTGAGCAATCTGCACTCCTGGTTCTGCACCCATTGCAGAGCATGGAAATCCCTGAGCAATCTGCACTCCTGGTTCTGCACCCATTGCAGAGCATGGAAATCACTGAGCAATCTGCACTCCTGGTTGTGCTCCCATTGCAGAGCATGGAAATCCTCTGAGCAATCTGCACTCCTGGTTCTGCACCCATTGCAGAGCATGGAAACCACTGAGCAATCTGCACTCCTGGTTCTGCACCCATTGCAGAGCATGGAAATCCCTGAGCAATCTGCACTCCTGGTTCTGCACCCATTGCAGAGCATGGAAATCCCTGAGCAATCTGCACTCCTGGTTCTGCACCCATTGCAGAGCATGGAAATCACTGAACAATCTGCACCCTGCGGTTATGACCCATTGCCAGAGCATGGAAATCACTGAGCAATCTGCACCCTCCTGGTTCTGCACCCATTGCAGACATGGAAATCCTGAGCAATCTGCACTGCCTGGTTCTGTACCCATGCAGCAGCATGGAAATCCTGAGCAATCTGCACTCCTGGTTCTGCACCATTGCAGAGCATGGAAACCCTGAGCAATCTGACTCTCTGGTTCTGCACCCATTGCAGAGCATGGAAACCACTGAGCAATCTGCACTCCTGGTTCTGCACCCATCCCAGCAGCATGGAAATCCCTGAGCAATCTGCACTCCTGGTTCTGCACCCATCCCAGCAGCATGGAAACCACTGAGCAATCTGCACTCCTGGTTCTGCACCCATTGCAGAGCATGGAAATCCCTGAGCAATCTGCACTCCTGCTGTAACCCCTGACCAGCCCTGCAGAGCCCCTGGTTTGTGTCCCAGCTGGGAATGTCGTGCTGCCAGCCCCTCAGCTGAGCAGGGAAGTGCCCCTGGCTCACAGAAGATGCTGTTTTGGGCAGGACACTCTTGCCAAACCTTCCCCTGCAGCCCCAGGGATGAAGGCACACAAAGCTGAGTCAGGGTTAAGAGTGCAACAGCAATTTGAGCCTCATGCTTGGCTTGCTGCCATGGAAAGCAGAGGGAGACCACAGCTCCAGCCTTACACTTTTATTAGCCCCTGGATAGTTGTAGGAATAACTTCAGGAAGGGAACAGCCACCTCTGCTTTGGTGGTTTTGGTTATTCAGGCTGATAAGTTATCTGAAGGTTGCTTTTCCTTCCCAGGGACTGGGTCAGGAGGTGCCACCAGCAGAGTGCTCAGGGTGACTCTGGGTTCTTATCCTTGAGATGAGCTCTGAGCCTGCAGCACGGGGCTCTGCTGCTCCCAGAGCCCAAGGACAGCTCAGGCAGAGGTTCTGAGGTGAAAAACCCAGCACAGAAAGCTCAGGAGCAATCCTGTTCTTCAGAAACACAGGAAAAATAAACCCCTGTGCTTCAGCAATCCCTGCAAACCGAATGGTGCCTTCAAATCTGAGCTGAGCCCAGCTCCAGAAATCCAGCATGAAAAGAGGGAACAGAGGTCCCAGCAGCACAGAGCAGCAGGACTGGGAAGATTTACTCTGAACAAATCCTTCACAGCAGTTTGGAACACTCAGGTGCCTTTCCAGAGCCATGGATCCCTTGAGCACTCCACATCAGCCAGAGGGTGAGGCTGAAATGAGCCACGGACCCCAAAGCCCTCTGGGATGCTGGAGGCTTTGGGGTGGGTTTATCCCATAAAAGTGATTTCCTTGCTCACATCACAGCCCAGAGAGCCCCCAGGGTGTGTTCAGAGACACACTCACCCTCAGAAGGTGCACTGGAGGTGTCACAGCTGCTAAGGGAAGAAAAGTGACACATCCCAGATCCCACAGATGAACCCAAGGACCACTCCCAATGCCAGGATCTTAAACCTTAAACCTTATAATGAGGCACTCTGGCTGGACCAAAACCAAGCTACTTTCCAGCAGATCTGAAAGATCCAGGAACTTGGTGTCCACTGGAATCAAATCCTTTTTTTTTTTTTTTTTTTTTGCTTCATAAATACAAATTTGGGCTCTGCAGACACAATACACAACACAGCTCAGCTGCAGGAGCATCCCAGACAGATCCCTCTGCTCACCACACAATGAGGGGAGCACAGCACAGACTATTTTGGGATCACACCTTGTACCAAGTGTGCAAACCCCAGCTTCAGCCCACGGAGGAAAAGCTGGAAGTGTCCATGAGGATCTCTCACCATCCTCACATTAATATCCAGATGATTCCATGCCATCCTGAACACAGGCTGCAACTCTGCATGTTCCCTCCTTTCCCAGAATAGCTGGTGCCCAGCAGGGCCACCTGTTCCTCTGGGAAACATGGGAAGCACCAGCCATGGGATGGAGCAGTTTGGAGTTTCAGAGATCCCTGCCCAGCTGTCCCTCTGAGCACAGGGTGCCTGCTGCACAGGGAAGGTGAAAGAGGGAAATAAAGGATGAAATTTTCCCAGTTTTCCATCTGAGAAGATCCAGGAGAGCACAGACAAACACCTCCCAGGCTGGATGCTCTCTGCAGCACAATTAGAGCAGGAAGGGACGACAGGGGCTGATGGCATCTCCTCACATGGAGCACTTGGAGAAACCCACCCACACCATCAGCCCCACCAGGCCAGCACTCCTCACCCATCCCTGCTGGTTCCCAGGACAGCCAGGGCTGCCAAGGGCTCAGGAAGGTCTTTAAGGTCAAGGCTGTTGTGGATGCATTTCACAGAACACCTCCAAGGCCATCAGGCCCAAGCTGTGCCTGATCCCCACCTTGTCACAAGCCCAGAGCTCTGAGTGCCACCCCCAGGGGTTGCTTGGACACCTGCAGGGATGGGGACTCCAAACCTCCCTGGCAGCTCCTTTCCATGGAGGAATTTTCCCAAATATCCCATTTAAACCTCCCCTGGCACAGCTTGAGGCCATTTCCTCGTGTCCCTTGGGAAGAGCTCAAGCCTCCCTGGCTGTCCCCTCCTGTCAGGGAGCTCTGCAGAGCCACAAGGTCCCTCCTGAGCCTCCTTTGCTCCAGGCTAAATCCCCTGAGCTCCTTCCATGCATTTCCATTTCCATGGTCCTGACAAAGAGCTGGGGAAAAGCAGAAGTTGCAGCCACTTGGGAAAGGTGGCATTGCTCAAGCAGCACAGGAGCATCCCAGGTTGGACATCAGAGCTCTTGAGGCAAGACTGGGAGTGGATCTGAGCAATTCTGACCTGATGGACTCTGAACTCCAGGTTGCCATGAAAGGACTCCTTCTGGTACAAGCTGAAGTAGAAAGGAAGAGATGCTCCCAAGCTAAAGGGATGTTCCAGGTGGAAAAAGCATCCCAAGAGAGCTGGAGAGGACAAGAGCATGGAATGAAAGGACACAGGGAATGGCTCCCACTGCCAGAGGGCAGGGATGGATGGGAGACTGGGAAGGAATTCCTGGCTGGGAGGGTGAGGAGGGGCTGGCACAGGGTGCCCAGAGAGGCTGGGGCTGCCCCTGGATCCCTGATACCCAAGGCCAGGCTGGGCAGGGCTTGGAGCACCCTGGGATGGTGGAAGGTGTCCCTGGATGGGCTTTAAGGTCCTTTTCAACTCAAACCATTCTGGGACTCTATGAAAAATAAATACACATCCCACACTGATTCTGTCAGGTCTCTGCATCCCCTCAGCAATCTCATGGCATAGGAAGAGGACAAGCTGTCCCCACAGAAAGGAGGAACACCAGGCAGTTCAGCAAATTTGAATTTCAGCCCTGGAACAGCCTGGAGTGTGAAGTAATGCCAGTTCCCCACAGGTATCTGTTCCTGGAGTTTCTTCCCCAGCACCTTTCCATCCTCAGCCTCTGTGCTGCCTGAGGGGCTCTGCAAATCAAGCAAGAACAGCTCAAATATCAGCACAGGCCATTTTCTTGCCCAGATGCCATTCCTCCAGCATCTCCACAAAGGAGGCTCTGTGCACAGGGACAATGAGCAGCAGCTCCTGCTTTTATCTGAGGGCATCTCAGCTCAGGGTGCCACCCCCAGGGCAGCAGAAGCTCAGAGTCCTTCCCCAGGCTGGGCCTTAAAAACTGGGAAAGGATGGGCACATCCTGCTGGAGTCACACCAGTAAACACACCAGTCACCTCCAGAGCATGGGAGCCACAAAAGCTCCAGGATTTCCATCTTTTTCCTCCAAATCTCTGGAGCTTCACCACTGAGATCTCCCAAAAACCCCACAGAGTGATGGACACCCCTCCTGGTTGTTCCAGGGAGGTGTCAGGCCCTCCCTGGAGCTGAGCAAGCAGACCCATTTTTATAAGTCACTTTATCCTTCCCCACTCCAGATTCAGAGCTCTTATTTCCTCAGACAGGATTTCCCTTGGCTCCAGGTCTTCAAGGAGAAAGAAGTGGGATACATGCAGAGTTCAGTGCAAAACAGATATCGTGGGAGGAGGAGAAGCCTGGCAATCTATTTGGATTTACTTGAAGAGGACCTTTAAACAAGCCTGCAGAGAGGCAAATCTGCTGTCAAATCCAGTGACCTAGAGAAAACCAGAAATCCAGCCACTCTGTGGAGCAGAGCACACAATCCCTGCCTTTCAAGGGACACCAACCCCTGCTGGCTGGAGCAACTGGGAGCTCAGGCTCCCTTAGGCAGACAAGATGGATTTGTGCACTCTATGCACCATTTGTTATTCCACTGCCACTCCACCAACAGCACCTTTTGCAACAGGCAGCTCACCCCCAAAGCCTCCAGGTGTTTATTGAGGGGAGGAAAAGAACCAGAACAGCAGAACAACCCCCGTGCTCCAAGTGTCATGTGAATGTTGGTGTCCTGGGGAAAATGAAATCATAACTCCCGTGGGTGACACACTGGAGAGATTTCTGTGTGCTAGCCATTCCTTTGTGAGGCTGGGGAACAGCTGAGAGCTGCAGAGCAAAGAATCCCAACAACAACAACAAAGCTGGAAGGAAAAAGTGGTGACTTGTTTCATAAATAGGCAGCGAACCGGGAGGCAGGCGAAGCAAAGGGCTGCTCAAGAGAAACTGGAGCAGAAACAAAATATTCAGGAGGAGGATGGGGAGGGGAGAGCCAGGGCTTTAGGAGATAAAGGCAAGTGGAAGGACTAGGGAAAGGAGGCTAAAAATCACCACACGAGTGATGGGGAGCCCAGAAAAGCAGGGACACGGCTCGGTGACAATAACAAGCGGCTCCGCACTGTCCCAGCAGCGATGCCGGCGCTGGGAAGGGGCCCCCCTGGGCTGCCCCGGGCTGTTGTGCGAGGGATCTCGGGGTTTTTTTGTCTGACAAGCTGCGGAACAACAAGCCGGGCTCGCAGCGGAGCGATGGAGGGAAGGAGGGAGCGCAGCAACAATAGCAGAAGAGGCTCTGGCTGGTGACGTAATGGTTGGCATCACTCCAGGCCAGAGCAGCCCCTGCTGCTGCCACTTTCTGGTCCCCTTTGCAGAACGGGAATCAATTAAAAAATAACCAAAAAGATGCAAAACAGTCCCTCAAGTGATGCCCCCCCACATACACACACGCACAAACACCCCGCGGTGGGTCTGGGTGGCAAAGAGGAGAAGCCCACCTGGGAGCAGGGCATGTCCCCGCACCCCCAAATCCCAAATTCAGGGCATGTGCTGTCCCCCCCAGGCGGGGTGTGCAGGCAGGGTACAGCCCTGCACCCCAAAGCCCTGATGCTGGGATTGTGGGCACACTTTTAGCTCACACCATCCCCCCCAAATCCCACCCCGCCCCCCCAGCTTGCATCCAGGGCACAATCCCTGTGCTTCTCCCCAAGCCTGCATTCAGGGCACAATCCTTGTGCCTCATCCCCCCAGCCTGGATTCAGGGCACAACCTCTGCATCCCCTCAGGCTGTCCCAAAGTCTGGATTCAGGGCACAACCCCTGTGCCCCGCTCCCAGCCGGGATTCCGGGCACAGCCCCGCACCCCCTCAGGCTGTCCCGGAGGATCGGCCCCTCAGGATCGCCCCCTGACCTCACCTGGGCGCTCACATCCCCATCCCACCCCACAGCCTCGGCTCCAGGGCGCTCCAACTTTGGAGAGGAGCTTCCAACCCCGCTGTCCCGCAGGGTGGAGGTTTGGGAAAGAGAATTTTAGAGGGGTTTTGCCCAAAAGGCAAAACTTACCTCGGCGAAATAGAGGTTGAGGAGGCAGAGGCTGGAGAAGAGGAGGCAGCCGGGCAGGCAGTACAGGAGCCAGTGGGCGAAGGGTTGCTGGAGGCGGAGGGCCTGCAGGGAATTCTGCAGGTAGAAGGAGAACAGGGTGGTCCTGAGGGCTGCCCAGAGCAGGCAGAGGAAGAGGCAGAGCGTGTGGTAACTCAGCCGCCGCTCGCGATAGTAGAGCAGCAGCCAGAGCTGCAGGTAGGCGAAGAGGAAGAGTGCGGCGTAGAGCGCCGTGTGGAGCACGGTGAGCCCCAGCTCCACGGCGTAGGGCACGGCCGCCCCCTCAGCGAGGGCCATGGGGCAGCGGGAGGCACCGACCCCCTCCCTGCCTTCCCTCAGCCCCGGCTGGACACCCCCATGCAACAAAGGGGAGAACCCCCCCCTCTCCCCCTTCTTCTTCTCCTTCTCCTCCTCCTCCCGCCCGCCCGGCTGCACCGCCCGCCCGCCCGCCGCCAAACAACTCCGTGCCGGGGACAGCCGGCTGAGCCCGCTGATTTGAGGGGCGGCGGCGCGCGCTCCCCATTGGCCGCTCGCCGGCCACGCCCCTCGCCGCGCCCACCCGCCGCGCCCACTGGCCAGCGCCGCCTGTCAATCACCCGCGCGACGCCCCCGCCGCGCCGCCGCTTTGCTTGTTGGGTTGGCGGCGCCGCCCGCCCGCCATCCTTCCTTCTTTCCCTCCTTCTCTGAGAGCCGGTAAGGGATGAGAGACGGACGGGGAAAGGGGAGAAAGGGATGAGAAGGATAAGAGAGGAGAGCGAAGGGTTGAGAGGGGCCGTGAGGGGAGCGCTGAGAGGTCTCATGGAGGAGCTGGGGGGATCTGGGCACCTCCGCAGGCAGAGTCGGGGTGCGCGACTATCCCCGCTTCAGGCTCTGTGGAGATGTCTGGGTGTCGCTTACAGGACAGGGACCATCCCCATTCCAGGCTGGGGCTGCCCGGGTGTCCCTCATGGACCGGGAACGTCTCTGGGGCTGTCCGGGTGTCCCTCACGGACCGGGAACATCCCCGTTACAAGCTGGGGATGTCCGGGTGTTCCTCACGGACCGGGACCATTCCCGTTACAGGCTGAGGATGTCCGGGTGTCCCTCATGGACTGGGAACATCCGCGTTCCAGGCTGAGGATGTCCGGGTGTCCCTCACGGACCGTCTGTTCCTTCCGTGCAGGCGGCCATCCCTGTGGATGCCGGCACAGCTGAGGGAGCCGCGCTGTGAGCAGCTCCCAGCTCCGGTGGACACCGAGAGGCCTCGCTGGGTTCAGGGATCCCTTCCCCAGTTGGCACAGACCCACCCGCGCTGTTTGAGCCCATCCCGGCTTTTCCAGCCCTGCAGCCGGCACCGAGGGACGCCTCGGTGCTGTCCCAGTACCGCGGAGCAGGGATGAGAACATCGGCCTGAAGCCTCGGGACACCAGGTAGGTGACGGCCCTGAGCCGCCCGCAGCTTGCTCGGTGATGTGCACCCAGTGCCGGCTGCTTTCCGGGGATTTCGGGGGGCTGGTTCCCAAGGAGACTGAATGGAGCAGCAGCAGCAGCAGCAGCAGTGGGTGATGCTGGTTCCAGCAGGGAAGGGTTGGAATTCAGCAGGTGGAAATCCCAGCAGATGGTGATTCCAGCGTGTGGTGATGCTGTCAGGGAAGCGGTGGATTCGTTGTCCTTGGAAATGTTCACAAACCACTTGGGGACATGGGTTAGTGGTGGGTTTGGCAGTGCTGGGGGAATGGTTGGACTCTTAAAGGTTTTCTCCATTCCATGCTGCAGGCTGTCTGCTTTGCACAGGAATCACAGCCCTCCTCTCCTGGTGTGGGCAGAGACAAAGGCTGCACTCTGTCCCTCCTGCAGCCTTGGATAGCAAGTGAGACCTGGCTGCTGGGAAGTTGGACCTGGAAATGAAAATGAAAGTGAAACTCTTCTGGAAGTGGCAGGATAAAGGGCAGCATGGGAGCATCAAAAATACAGGCAAAAAATTCAGAAAAAATCTAGGCAAAGCACACTGGGATGCACTTGGATGTTCCCAGGAACGGATCCCTGTGCTTCAGGGTGCTCCCACAGCTGCTCCTGTAGGAGGCAGGGAGATGCACTGAGTGCAAAGGGCCAGTGGTTATTTCAGTCCCATAATTGCAGGCTCATCCCAAAACTCTGGAGAAGCATCTCACTGTTATTCCAATTCCAGATGCTGGGGAATTGCAGCTCTATCATTCTACTCAAATCAGTTGTGTCCAAGAACTTGCTTTTGGAAAATGTGAAAAGATTTGGGTTGAGCTCTGTGCCAGCTAACTGGGTGGTGATAATGAACCTGTGATAGTTATCATGGGGTTGTGATGAACTTGTTGGCTGTGTAGGAAAAGTCTGGAGCAAGGAAAGGACGTGGGTAGTGAAAAATATGAAAAGTTAATATAATTCCAGGCAAGGAATCATGGGTTGGGTTGGAAGGGACCTTAAAACTCATCCAGTTCCACCCCTGCCATGGCAGGGACACCTTCCACTGTCCCAGGCTGCTCCAAGCCCTGTCCAGCCTGGCCTTGGGCACTGCCAGGGATCCAGGGGCAGCCACAGCTGCTCTGGGCACCCTGTGCCAGGGCCTGCCCACCCTCCCAGCCAGGAATTCCCAATTCCCAATCTCCCATCCATCCCTGCCCTCTGGCACTGGGAGCCATTCCCCTTGGGGAATGATTGGACTCAATGATCTTAGAGGGCTTTTCCAGCCTTAAGGATTCTGTCATTTTTCTGGCTCACCCAAAGGAAACCTGTTTGCATGGACAGAAATGCAGGAGGAGCTGTCAGTGTTCCTCTCACCTTGCATTTTGGAGCAGCAGCAGGAGGGATAGGATATTTGTGCTGGGACATCTGGGTGAGCTGGAGAGAGAACTTCAGCCTGTCCATCCTGCTGGAGCTAAGGGACTGAGCCAGCCCCACGTGGGTTTGGGGTCTGCTTTGTGCCTTCCCTGCAGGAAATTTGGGAGAGCAGCTCCCTGGGCATGGAAGGCAGGTGAGAATCTGTGCCAGCAGGGTGTGGGGGGAATGTCCTGCTGCAAAGAGAGCCCTGATTGGGATCTGTCAGCACAGGAGAGCTTGAAGTGACTCCATTTGGGAGCATGCTGAATGCTCCTGGTTTAGGAACAGTACTTAAAGAGTTAAAGCTCACCAGCTGAGGCCTCTGGGGATGGAATGGGATAAAACTAACAGGGGTGGTGGATTTCTGGGGAGACACTGGCACAGGGTGCCCAGAGCAGCTGGGGCTGCCCCTGGGTCCCTGGCTGTGGGATCTCAGCACCTCAGGACTGAGGTGTCACCGAGAGCACCCTTGGGGGGCTCGGGAGCCCTGGAATGTTCCAGAAGTGTCTGGTGGCTGCACTTTGATCCCACACAGGAGACGACACCTGTATGAGGACAGGAGGATTCCAACGGGGTGAATGGTGAAGGGATTGGTTAATTAGAGAGTGAAACACAGGGTTTAGGATTTCTGTACAGGGGGGTTTAGAGAAGTAAGATGGAGGAATTGGGGCGTGTCCTGTCCTTCTTCTTCTTCTTCTTCTCCTCCATCTTCTGTGGTGATGGTGGCACTTTGGGATTGGTCATTACTGAAAGTGCACTGGACAATAAGGGTGAAAGGTATTGGGGAAAAATGATAAATATTGTACACGTAACTTTGGGTATAAAGATAGGTGAGTGTGCTCATGGCTGGCTGCTGAGCAGAGCTCTGTCGGGCCGAGAGAAAATCTTTTAGATAAACAATTAATAAACACCGAGACCGAGAAAAGAACTGAAGCCTCTTCTCGTCCTTTGAAATGCGGGCTGCCCCAAGGCCACCCTGGGCCTTTCCAGGCCCTTCAAACAGCCAAAAACCGGACACCTGGCAGTGCCAAGGCCAGGCTGGGTGGAGCTTGGAGCACCCTGGGATGGTGGAAGGTGTCCCTGCCATAGCAAGGGTGGAACTTTGGTTTTTAAGGTCCCTTCCCACCCAAACCATTCTGGGGTTCTGTGGTGATATTTGGACAAGACACAGTGTGGGTTTTACATCACTGGCATTAGAGGCCAGGCTGGTGGAGTTTCTGCTGAGTGCAGGGAAGGCCATGGATGGGGGGGTGGTTCCAGCTGTCCTGTGCAGGACAGAATTCCAGCAGGACAGCAGCTCCTCCTTGTCCTGTGACTCTTAAATCCCACCCCACAACCCCCTCCTGTGGGATTATGGCTTTTTCTGACTTAGAGATGTGGTAATTGAGAGGCGCTTTAAAAACTTTCATTTTATTTTTAGTTATATGTGAAGGGTGAGATAATACAGATGTTATCATTTCCGTTATTATAATTAGAAGTGAACTATTCATTATTTATAACAGATGTTATAATTTCCGTTATTATAATTAGAAGTGAACCATTTCTTAATGATAAGTGTTTTTTAGCTTATTAGTTTTTGTTACATTATGTTCTAAATGTTTTAAAGTTAATTATTTAAAATTACCCCTCGTGGGTCTTTCTACAATGCATTTTTTATTGTTTTATTTTTCTAAAATATTTAGTTTTATTTGTAAGGTTATCTTTTGGAACTTGATTCTTTTTTTTGCAGTGTATATTTTATGGTATTTCTTTTTTAATAATATTTGCTTTGTTTTATAGTATTTTTTTAATAATGTTTGCTTTATTTTATGGTGTTTTTAAGTTAGTATTTCTTATTTTTAGGTTTGTATATGCATATATATAATATATAGCATATAACATATAACATATAATATATTAAGATATATTATATGATATATAACGTATAACATATAATATATAACTTATAACATATAACATATAATTTATAATATATAATATATAATGTATAATATATGATATATGATATATAACATATAACTTATAACATATATATAATATATAATATATAATATATAATATATAATATATAACATATAATTTATAATATATAATATATAATATATAATGTATAATGTATAATATATAATATATGATATATAACTTATAACATATAATATATAATATATAATATATAATGTATAATATATAATATATAATGTATAATATATTTTATATATATATATATATATATATATTCTATTCTATTAAACTTTGAAAATTTTTATAAATTTATTTCTTATACTCTCCCCTGAGGATAAATATCCTCAGTGATAAATCTTGGCAGCTGAGGAGGAGAAGTGTCCTGGAAAGCATCTGGAACCAGAGGTGATCCCAGCCCATGGATTCCCCTGCAGCATTCCCAGACAAAGCTGATGTGGCACAAGCAGTCTCTGCCCCCACAGGAGTTTGGGCTGGATATTTCTGGTGGATTTGGTTTCACTTCAGGTCCCTGCAGTGACCTCAGGCACCTTGCCTGGCTCTGCCTTGGGATGATGGCAGTGGGAACATGAGCCAGGCCTGGCATTCCCTCAGTGCTGTGCCAGGCTGTCCCCTGGCCATGGCTTAAGGTTTCCCAGCAGTGACACAGAGCTGCTTCACACATCTCTGCTATTTCACACATCCCTGGCAATCCTGCAGGTGTCAGTGGTGCAGGGCTCTGGCTGTTTCCAGCCCTAGGGGTTTCATTTTCCATGGATGGGAAAGAGGTGACAGAGGAAATGGCCTAAAAGCTGAATATTCATGTCTGGGTTGATGGGGAGCAGAGGGAAGCTGCTGGGCAGGAGGGAGGGGTGAGAGGATTTGAGCAGGGAAGGGGTGAGCACACGTTTTTCACTGGAGCCCAGAATGGTTTGGGTTGGAAGGGACCTCAAATCCCATCCCATTCCAACCTCTACCATGGCAGGGACACTTTCCACTATCCCAGGCTGCTCCAAGCCCTGTCCAGCCTGGGCACTGCCAGGGATCCAGGGCACCCTGTGCCAGGGCCTGCCCACCCTCCCAGCCAGGAATTCCTTCCCAATCTCCCATCCATCCCTGCCCTTTGTCAGTGGGAGCCATTCCCTGTGTCCTGTCCCTCCATCCCTTGTCCCAAGTCACTCTCCTGGAGCCCCCTTAGGCCCTGCAAGGGGCTCTGAGCTCTCCCTGGGGGCTGGAGTTGTGTTTTAAGCTGCTGACCCTCTCCTCCAGATATAACCCTGAGACATCTTTGAGTCCTTGGAGGCTGCTCCTCTTCCTCCCTTGACAGTGAGCTCTCCCATTTGAGCTGGGTGGCTCCCACGTGCCAGGATTGTGTTTATTTTTCCATCCTGCAGTAGCCAAGTTTGTCATTTAATAAACATCACCCCCCCCAGCCTGATCCCTGTCCCCTCTGTCAGCCAGGGGAACAGATGGGAGGGCACAGCACCAGAAATGCCTGACACTGGCCAAAGCTGGAAAGGAGACAACTGAAGATTTTGAGATGAAAAGAAAAAAAAAAAATTAATGTATTTCTATCTCTGTTGTGCCTTCAGGCCTGATCCAAAGCCCTCAGCTCCTGGAGAAGGAGCCTGTGAGGGCTGAGTGTGCCTGCCCTCACTCCTGGAGCATGGCACAGGATCTTTCCCTGCTTGTTTTTGGAGTGTTGGAGCTTGGGCTGATCCCAGGGCAGGCGTGCTGAGCTGCCAGGGGGTTGGAGCAGTGACAGCCCATGGACACAGGGCTGTTTGTTGAGGGCAGCAGCTGCAGCTCATGATGTCAGTTCTGCATGGATTCAGTCCCAGCTTTGTCCCTTTGTTGAGCAGGGAGCAATCCCTGAGGAGCAGGATGGGGAGGAATGCAGTGGGAAGAAGGTGGCTCCTCATCCTTTAACCTCCTCACATCATCTGCCATGGCCTGGAGTGAGCAAAATCCCAAAATCCCAGATTGGTTTTGCTTGGGAAGGACCTTAAAGATCATCTTGTTCCATCCCGGGGGCAGGGACACTTCCCACCAAAATCAATCTGTTCAGAAAAATTCCCACTTAATTCTCTGAGGAAGTCAAGGTGGCTGCTGAGAAGTGGCAAAATCAGCAGCCAGAAGCAGAAAAGATGTTACAGAATTATTGTCTGATTTATTGCTACATCCCCAGATGTCCATCCCCACATCCCCAGACCACATCCCACTCTCTGAAATCCTTTTCCTTTCTATTCACACTAAATGCCAACCCCAGGTTGATGTCTTGTGTCCCATCATATTTTTAGGTCAAGGGCAATCTGATTTTTTAATTAATGCTTTAAAGGTTAAATTGTATAGAACGTCTGATCACAGAGTAAAGAAAAAACCCAGCAGTATATACAAAAATAGCATCCATTTAAGTTACATAAATCCTTATAAATATAAGAGAGAAATCAGTTATTCTATAAAAAAAATAATTTGGAACATGTGTTCCTGAAGCACCAGCAGAACATCCTCATGCTAAGGACTTCAGCTAGCAAATCTTTATAAATATACCTGCAAATTCTCCCTCACTCTGACCAGAAACCAGTGCCAGAAGATGCACATTTCTATTTTGCTCTGAAACAGGAGCTCTGCTATTTGAACCTCAAATGGCCATTGAGTTTTTTGGCAACCACAACAAGTCCCATCCCTTTGCAAACACCTTTCAGGGCCACAGAAATTCTGCTGGCTCCCTGGGAGCTTTGTAGCAGGAATTGAGACAGTTTGGGCGGGGGTTTGTGGATGCTGCTGTCACTGCTTTGATGCCTGTGCATGGAATTTTTGTTTGACTCAAAAGAAATGAAAAAGAGGGAGGAAAAGCAGCCCTGAAGCTGAAAGCACTGAGGGTCTGTGCACTTGAAGGGACACTCAGAGGGAATGGAGTGGCCTCTGCTGTCCTCTTTGCAGTTGTCTGAGTCACCTGTGGATTGAGTGACTAATTCATAATATCCTCAAGATGTTTGTGTCATATTTTAATAATAATTTCCACAGTTGGAAATTACAGTCATGTAACAGAGGCTAAAACAGAGAGACATTCATGTGTGTTTATGTATTATAATTTTTTTATTATTTTTTCTCCCAGTTGTGACTCTCCTGTGCCTGTAGCTGGGAACAGCCATGCCAGCCCAAAAGGACAGATGGGTTTCTTTCTTGGTTTTCCTTCTCTTCTCCATCTCACAATGTGGAAGTGCCAGCCTGCAGCAGGAGCCAAGCCCCCAGCACTATTTCAGTGGCTTGGAAGCTGGAAAAGCATCCTTGGCTTTTTTCAGCCCCAGTGGTACGTGTTTAATGTGAGTTTCCATCAGCCTGGGGGCTCAGCAAGGCTTGGTGAGAGTGGAACAATCACAGAATTATGGAATGCTTGGAGGGATCTTAAATCCCATCCAGTGCCACCCCTGCCATGGCAGGGACACCTCCCACTGTCCCAGGCTGCTCCAAGCCCTGTCCAGCCTGGCCTGGGACACTGCCAGGGATCCAGGGCAGCCACAGCTGCTCTGGGAATTCTATCTCAGCCAGGAATTCCTTCCCAATCTGCCCTCTGGCAGTGGGAGCCATTCCCTGTGTCCTGTCCCTCCATTGCTTTTAAAGAGTTTCTCTTCATCTTCCCTGTTGGCTCCTTCAGGCACTGGAAGGCTGCACTTAATTCACCCCAGAGCCTTTTCTATTTTCTCAGCCTTTCCCCTGGCAGAACTGCTCCATCCCTCTGATCAACTTGTGGCCCTCCCCAGTGAAGGGGCAGTTCCTGAGGTTTTTAAACCCAAAGGGGTTTTGAAGACCTGGTCAGGTGCTGTGTTTGCACAGTTCCAAGTGCTCCTGACCCCCTGGGATGGGTTCTTTCCTGGCTGTGTCCTCAGGCACACTCCCTCAAACATCTTCATTCATTTTCTGGATTATTTTCTGGAGGAGAAAGCAGATTTCCTAAGGAATTTCCCCTCTTCCATAACACTTGCTAGAAAAAGCAGGAATCTCTTTCATGAGGGAGAACTAAGGCTGTCATGGATTAGGAGAAGATCCCTGACCTTCCTTTTGTTCTTCCTGATCCCCTGGGTGTGATTTCCCAAAGGCATTGGCATGGGCTGAGGAGCATCTCCCACACCTCAGTGTGTGGCAGGAGGATTCTCTTCACCCTGAGGACTTGCAGAGGATTTTTGTTGTGTGTTTTTCAGTTTCTCCTGGTGCCCAACCCTTCCTGGAGCACATTGAGAGCTCAGCTGAGGCTCTCCAGGACTATGGTGTCTCTGTGGTGAAGGTAAGTGGGGCTCAGGGAAGCTGCTGGGTGGGATGGATGAGTAGATGAGCAAGGAAAGGATGAACACAAATTTTTCATAGGATCATGGACTCACAGAACAGCTTTGGCTTTCAGGGACCTTAAAGCTCATCTCTCTCCACCTCACCTTCCATGGACAGGGACACCTTCCACCAACCTGGGTATCCCTGTCCAGCCTAGCCTGGAACATTTCCAGGGATGGAAAATCCCCAGTTTCTCTGGGCACCCTGTTCCAGTGTCCATATTCCATGATGGATGAGGTTGGTTAACTTCTTTTCAGCTCAATGCAACAAATATTTCATACAAAGGAGTTTTTAGCTGAAATTTTATGCAGATTCACAAATTCAGACAAGTGTAATTAGACTCTAAGAAGTGCTTATATATTTATATTTGGATTTATTTACTGACCAAGGTCAGTAAGGAAGCACTGATCTGTCACTTTGAATATGCTGGGCACATCATGGGGTCCTTTGATCCCATCTGACCCAGATCAGGAGGCTGAGCTGAAAAACTGAAGTACAAACTCCCCTCTCCATCTGTGGTGTCCATTTTGGTGGATTTTCCCTCCCAGAAGGTTTGGAGAGGCTGAATTTACACTCTTGCATGACAGAAAGCTGTAGGGGCTGAATCTGTAATTACATGTATTTGCTGTCTAGGTGAATTGTCCCAAAGAAGATGTCTCAAGATATTGTGGAAAAGAAAATGCATTAAGGAAAGCCTTCCTGTTCAGGTGAGGAGCATTTCTGGGCTCTGCACTGGGATCTCTTCCCAGTTTGAAGGAAATGTTTGAGGGAAACACTGTCAGCAGTCAGAGATGTCAGTGGAGGAATGAGAGGAGCCTTGAGGACAGCAGTGACCTGCACAGTTCAGCCAAAGGTGCCCCCAAAATTCCAGCCCAGGCACTGGAGATGCTTTGTCCTCAGTGTGGATTCTCCCATCCTGCCCCAAGTTCCTTGGAGCAGCAGAGGGATGAGCTGTGGAATGAAACCACAGGAGAAACTTTCCATCAGTGTTCTGCTGTTCCTCCGGCCTCCCTCCCCCAGAGCTGTACTCAGGCCTCAAGGTTTTGGGTCTAATCCAAGAAAGAAACACTTTTGGGTGCTCTCCTTGTTGGTGGGGTTAACTCTTCTGCCCTGGGTGGGAAGGTTCAGCTCCTGGTCTCTCCAAGGGCTGTCACATGGAAGCTTTTCCATGAATCAGCTGAGTTCTCATTGACTGTTGTACTGACAATCATGGAATAATTAAGGTTGGAAAAGACCTTTAAGGTCATCAAGTCCAACCATTCCAAAGACTTTTAACATCATCAAGTGCAACCATTCCAAAGACCTTTAAGATCATTGAGTCCAGCCATTCTAAAGACCTTGAAGATCATCAAGTGCAATCATTCCAAAGACCTTTATGGTCATCCAGTCCAACCATTCCAAAGACCTTTAATATCATCAAATCCAGCCATTCCAAAGACCTTTAATATCATCAAGTCCAACCATTCCAAAGTTGTTCAAGATCATCAAGTCCAACCGTTCCAGAGCCCTTTAACATCATCAAGTCCAACCATTCCAAAGACCTTTAAGGTCATCAAATCCAACCATTCCAAGGACCTTTAACATCATCAAATCCAGCCATTGCAAAGATCTTGAAGATCATCAAGTCCAACCATTCTGAAGACTTTTAAGGTCATCCAGTCCAACCATTCCAAAGACCTTTAAGATTGTTGAGTCCAGCCATTCCAAAGACCTTTAACATCATCAAGTGCAACCATTCCAAGGACCTTTAAAATCATTGAGTCCAACCATTCCAAAGACCTTTAAGATCATTGAGTCCAACCATTCCAAGGACCTTTAACATCATCAAATCCAGCCATTCCAAAGATCTTGAAGATCATCAAGTCCAATCATTCCAAAGACCTTTAAGGTCATCAAGTCCAACCATTCCAAAGACCTTTAACATCATCAAGTCCAACCATTCCAAAGACCTTTAACATCATCAAGTGCAGCCATTCCAAGGACCTTTAAAATCATTGAGTCCAACCATTCCAAACACCTTTAAGATCATTGAGTCCAACCATTCCAAGGACCTTTAAAATCATTGAGTCCAACCATTCCAAGGACCTTTAAGATCATTGAGTCCAACCCTTTCCCCAGTGCTGCCAAGGCCACCATGTCCCCAAGTGCAGCAGGAACCTGCTCAACCAGGCTTGAACGATTCTCAGCTCAACCAAAGATATCTCAAATGTGTTCTGCCATTTCTCCATCATCCTCCCTGTCCTTCTGTGCCTGCCTTGGCTCCCTTTTCCCATGGATCCATGCAGTGAATCTCTCTCATTTCCTTTGGTGACTCTCTGTTCTCTCTGCAGAGGGAACCGGCTGATCCGAGAGTTCCCCACCGACGCCCTGTTCGACGTCAACTCCATCGTCGCCAACGTTCTGTTGTGAGTCCATCCCCACATCCCTGGAAGGGCATCCCCACATCCCCAGACCACATCCCACTCTCTGAAATCCTTTTCCTTTCTATTCCCACTAAATTCCAACCCCAGCTTGATGCCTTGTGTCCCATCTGGGTCACCAGAAACTGATGAAGGGTCAGCAGAAACTTATGAAGGCTGAGCTAGAGCAGAGAGTAGATGGAGCTAAAGAATAAAGCAGGGATTTACTCAAAGCATCTCCTCCATGGATCCACCTTGGGCAGCACCAGAGCCCAGCCAGGGCTGCACCCAAGATCAACCAAAATGGCCCCAAAATGCACGGCCGGGCACGGGCTCTGTCCCTGGGATCAGTTCTGCTCCATTTGCCCCTTGCAGTTCATTGTCCCATTCCAGCTTTAGCCCAGGCAGTCCCACCCTGCTTGTTTTTCTCTCTCCAGCCCACAGGGTTTGTGCTCTGGGGCTGAGATTTGGGTCATTTGTCCTTGGTGCCCAGCTGGAGCAGGAATTGTTTTGTCTCCCTGCTCTGAGCTCAGAGCTCAGAACTGCCCCTCATCAGAACCATCCCTGAATATGGAGCCCAGACCCTCCCACTAAAGCAGCACAGAAGGTGAAAAATAGAAAAGCTAAACCTGAGACATCAAGGTATTCCAGAGGCTGCTCTCAGTCAAGTTTCTCTCTTCATAATGGTTTGACCCTGTTAAACTTTTTCCCTTGACACAGCTCCCCAGCACACACCTGGGCACCTCCATTTGGCTGTGAATCCTTCATCTGCCAGCAAGAAACTGGAATTTTACCCTGTTTTTCCCATCATGCTTGTGTGGCTGCAAATTTACTCTTCAAGCAGTTGCTAATGAGGTTTTTTCTGCTTCCTCAGTGCCCTGCTCTTTAATGAAGTTAAATATGTTGAAACACTGGCAGACCTTGAGAACATTGAAAATGTGTTGAAGGGGAAGTCGAACATGGTCTTTGCCTATGTGCCAGCTACTGGGACAGCAGGTATGGATGCTCATTTCCATCTTTCCTCTCTTCCCCCTGCCTTTTTTTGGTTGGAATATCCAGGAGCTGAGTTTCTGGCCCAAAATCCTGCAGATGAAAACCTGAAAGGGCCTCCCAGCCACAAGATCTCTACTCCCATATGTCTTGCTTTGTTTCCAAAGGGATCACTTGCACCAGAAAAGTTTTGCTGGGAGCATAAACCTTGAGAGATGGGCTTGGAGAGGGAAAGCAAGCCAGGGGTTGCTGTCTTAAAAATCATAAATCCTGGCTCTGCAGAATGGATTCTCACACAGGACCTGTTTGCTGGGGATCAGGAATGGGATCCAGCTCCAGTTGCTCACTTCCCTTCACAGTGTGTTTTCAGATGGACTCTGTGACATTGTACCAAGAGTTTCTGAAAGCCTGGGAATTGATATTTACACCTGGGATTTGATATTTGCAACTGGGATTTGGTATTTGCACCTGGGAATTGATATTTTCATCTGGGATTTGATATTTGCACCTGGGATTTAATATTTACACCTGGCAAGGATGAAACAGGAGGTGTGGAGGAAGCAGAGCTGAGCTCACCTTGCCTTTCCCTTTCCAGAGCACAGAGCTGTGATGGAGGCAGCTTTTGTCTATGGGACCATCCACCAGTTTGTCCTGACAACTGAGGCAGCGCTGCTGAAAGCCACCAGGTACATCCAGAGACACCCCCACCATGGAGAGCTGCTGCCATGCACTGTTTGCCTCACTCCTGGTGTCTCAGATTCTCAGAGCAGCTCTGGGATGGCATGAGGATGCTGTGCCAAGGGTGGACAGTCAGATCTGTTTTCCAAAAGCTGCTGGTTGTGTTCCTGGCCTTGCTGTTTGTGGCTGTGTTGGGTGGGATTTCACAGGATAAGAACCTTCTATCTCCTTTCCATGGCTGGTGGATCAAAACTCAGCCATGGGTTCCCAGGGTAGTTGATGTTGAAATCCTAAAGCTCTTTCCCCACAACTTTCCAGGAGAGTTGATGTTAAAATCCTGAACCACTCTGGTATCCAAGAGCAAGGACTGTGGCACTGCTCATGGATTTGGGAATTCCCATCCCATGGCCTCACTGGCCACCCCCTTCCCAGGCAGGAGGAGCTGCTTTAGAATGGCAGATCCCTCCTTGTGACTGCTGATGTGACCACCTGCAGTCACCAGTGTGAGGGAGGAGCTGGGAACATCACAGGGGGTGTTGTTTCCTCAGCCCCAGAGTGCCCAGCTGGCCAATGGCACCTGGCTGGTGCCAGCCTGTGGCTACAGGGCAGAGATTGTCCCCTGTGCTGCCACTGCTGAGGCCACACCTCAGATCCTGGGGTGAGTTCTGGGCTCCTCATGACAAGAAATAATGAGGAGTTGGAGTGTGTGCAGAGAAGGAAACAGAGCTGGGAAGGGTCTGGAGCCCCAGGAGAGGCTGAGGGAGCTGGGCAGGGGCTGCAGAATCCCTGAGGGAGTCCCGGCGCAGGGCTGCGAATCCTGGGAGCTGGAGGGGCTGCAGAATCCCTGAGGAGCTGGAAGGGGCTGCAGAATCCCTGAGGAGCGGGCAGGGGCTGCAGAATCCCTGAGGAAGCTGGAAGGGGTGCAGAATCCCTGAGGGAGCTGGGCAGGGGCTGCAGAATCCCTGAGGAGCTGGGCAGGGGCTGCAGAATCCCTGAGGAGGGAGGGCTGCGGCCTGAGGAGGAGGGCTGCAGAATCCCTGAGGAGCCTGGAGCAGGGGCTGCAGAATCCCTGAGGAGCTGGAAGGGGCTGCAGAATCCCTGAGGAGCTGGGCAGGGGCTGCAGAATCCTGAGAGCTGGCAGGGGTGAGATCCTGAGGGAAGGGGCTGCAGAATCCAGGGCTGGAGGCAGACCTGAGCAGCCGGCAGGGGCTGCAGAATCCCTGAGGAGCTGGAAGGGGCTCACCTGGAGCAAAGGAGGCTCAGGGGCCCTTGTGGCTCTGCACAGCTCCTGCCAGGAGGATGCATCCAAGTCAGGCTCTGCTCCAGGGAACAGGGACAGGACAAGGGGAAACAGCTACAAGGTGCACCAAGGTAAATTGAAATTGGATATTAGGGAAAAATTCTTCCTGGAAAGGATTTTCGTGTCAGAACAGGCTGCTCAAGGCAGTGGTGGAGTCCCCATCCCTGGAGGGATTTAAAATCCCTGTGGATGTGGCACTTGGGGACACGGCTCAGTGATGGCCTTGGCAGTGCTGGGGGAACATTTGAACTCAGTGATCTCGGAGGGCTTTTCCAACATCAATAACTCCATCATGAGTGACCTGGGATTTTGTCCCAGGCAGCAGGGTGGCCCTTCCCGAGGTGCCCTTCCATCCTTGCAGCGTTTGGGGTTAGTGCTGTGGCTCCCGCTAGATGGCACGGTTGTCATTGCACAGGAATCGCCCGAATTCTCCTTAAAGCAGCGCCGCCCCCTCCCGAGCTGCTGAAATGCTGGGAGCTTGTCCAGCAGGAACAGCTTCCAGCCGACCCGGGGCAGCGGGATTTGAGGTCTTAATAGTGCTTAATAGAGCTCTGAAATCCTTACCCAAAGAAGGTGATCCCTGTTTTAGGGGTAGGCAATGGGTGCATCAGAAAAGGAAAGTGACTCCCCAAAGTTACCCACAGGCCAACAGCAGTGAGGGTGCCACAGCTAACCAGGGACACCTTCCACTGTCCCAGGGTGCTCCAAGCTCTGTCCAGCCTGGCCTTGGGCACTGCCAGGGATGCAGGGACAGCCACAGCTGCTCTGGGCACCCTGTGCCAGGGACTCCTCACCCTCACACTTCCCAATGTCCCCTCTCTCCCTGCCCTCTGGCACTGGGAGCCATTCCCTGGCTCCTGTCCCTCCATGCCTTGTCCCCAGTCCCTCTCCAGCTCTCCTGGAGCCCCTTCAGGCCCTGCCAGGGGCTCTGAGCTCTCCCTGGAGCCTTCTCCTCTCCAGGTGAGCACCCCCAGCTCTCCCAGCCTGTTCCACAGCCCTGCCAAACCCTGGGCTTGAGGATAATCTGTGCAACACATCAGCAAACCTGCTCCCCTGCTCCTTCTCTCAGGGCACCTGGAACCCCTGCTCAGGGTGGGTTTTGTCTCCTCTCTCACAGCCCGGATGACCCTGATGTCTCCTCTGCCTGGCTCCTGTTCTGCCACTGCCAGCAGGTCCCAGAGCCAGCCCAGGCCTGCAGGAGGACAGCCCTGGCACAGCCCCTGACCCTGCTCAACATCCACAGGCACCTCAAGCTCATGGGGGCTCCACTGGTGGTAGGACTGGGAAGGAGGAGCTGCCTGGGTGGGAGGGCAGGGAGGGAGAGGAGAGGAGAGAGAAAGGCTGAGGGTGGGAATCTGCCCCTTCCAGGGTGGCTGCAGGCAAGGAGCAGCAATCAGCTGCTGCAGCTGCCTCACCAATTCAGGGCTGGCCAAAACATCAATAAATTATTGAGGACATTTTCCAAGTGACTCTTGAGCACTGCCCAACTCAATATGAAGCTGGTTCCAGTGCTCTTGGTAAAGAAACCTTCCTGATGTTCTGTGTAAACCTCTCCAGATGCAGCTTTGAACCATTTCCACATGTTCTATCCCTGGATACTCTGGAGAAATCAGTGTTTCCTTCTCCACATCCCCTCAGGAAGCTGTGGAGAGCAATGGGATCATCCCTCAACCTCCTTTTCTCCAAACTAGACAAGCCCAAAGCCCTCAGCTGCTCCTGTAGGCTCAGGAACATCCCCTCAGGAAGCTGTGAAGAGCAGTGGGGTCATCCCTCAGCCTCCTTCTTTCCAAATAGACAACCCCAAAGTCCTCAGCTGCCCCTGTAGGCTCAGCAGCATCCCCTCAGGAACTATGGAGAGCAGTGGGGTCATCCCTCAGCCTCCTTTTCTGCAAACCAGACAAGCCCAAAGTCCTCAGCTGCTCCTCAGGAAGCTGTGGAGAGCAATGGGGTCATCCCTCAACCTCCTTCTTTCCAAATAGACAACCCCAAAGTCCTCAGCTGCCCCTGTAGGCTCAGGAACATCCCCTCAGGAAGCTTGGAGAGCAATGGGATCATCCCTCAGCCTCCTTTTGTCTAGATAACCCCAAAGTCCTCAGCTGTTCCTGTAGGCTCAGGAGCATCCCCTCAGGAAGCTTGGAGAGCAATGGGATCATCCCTCAACCTCCTTTTCTCCAAACCAGACAACCCCAAAGTCCTCAGCTGCTCCTCAGGAAGCTGTGGAGAGCAATGGGATCATCCCTCAGCCTCCTTCTTTCCAAATAGACAACCCCAAAGTCCTCAGCTGCCCCTGTAGGCTCAGGAGCATCCCCTCAGGAACTATGGAGAGCAGTGGGATCATCCCTCAGCCTGCTTTTCTCCAAACCAGACAACCCCAAAGTCCTCAGCTGCTCCTGTAGGCTCAGGAGCATCCCCTCAGGAAGCTGTGGAGAGCAATGGGGTCATCCCTCAGCCTCCTTTTGTCTAGACAACCCCAAAGTCCTCAGCTGCTCCTCAGGAAGCTGTGGAGAGCAATGGGGTCATCCCTCAACCTCCTTTTCTGCAAACCAGACAACCCCAAAGTCCTCAGCTGCTCCTGGAGAGCAATGGGATCATCCCTCAGCCTCCTTTTCTCCAAACTAGACAACCCCAAAGTCCTCAGCTGCTCTGAGGCTCCCTGCAGGAGTTTCAGCACCCTCTGGAATTTGCTGTCAGTCCTTCCCACCTCAATGATCACAAGGACAGGAGGTTCCCTCTTATTTCCTCCTTCCAAGGGGCAGAGAACTTCAGCAGCCTCCTGTTGCCATCCAGAAGGATGAGTGGATGAGCTGGGAATGCTCCTTCAGCCATTTTCCTGGGTCAGGCCCATGGAGCTTCATCAAGCACCTCTGATGTGCTGTCATGAAGCAGCATGTCCAAGGCAGGAAGGGAAGGATTCCAGTTTTTGCATGTTGTGGCTGGGATTTTCAAACTGCTCCAGGGAGTGGATGCCAGGTGAATAAAAATTGAGTGGAGATTTGACATCTGGAATTGCTAAACCACAAAAAAAAAAAAAATCCCCCACAAAATAAAGGCCAGGTTTTTAACAGGGAAGGTCGTGACACGTTGGAACAGCTTCACTGGAGTTGTGTGGGTTCTGCTTCCATGGATTTTTTAGAATTGGGGTTGGAAACTTTTTTCTGATGATTTCTATGGCTTCAGCTTGTGGAGCTGTGCTGCAGCATAACCCTGGCTGTTGTTAACCCTGGCTGTTCTCCAGACAGAGGTTGCTGAGGACCCAGAGAAGATCTCCACTGTTCACTTGCAGCTCGGGCTGCCCCTGGTGTTCATCCTGAGCCAGAAGGACACCTATGAGGCTGACAGGAGGACAGCAGAGTTTGTGGCCTGGCAGCTCCTGGGGAAAGCAGGAGTTGCCCTTTTGTCCAGGTATTTCTCTCAGGTGTTTTTGGGTTCTCCTTGCTTTTTGTGGGGTTTCTGAGCTGGGTTACCCCAACACCAGCATGACAGTCAGTGGATTCAATCACACTTGGATGAGAGGCAGTAAAACCAAGCTATATCCTGGGACAGAGTGTTTCATATTTAAGGATTTATCCAGAATTGTATTAATTTGGAAGTTTTGCTGGCTTAGGGATGGAAAAATATTCAGATTAAGAGAGATTTTGGAGAGGAAACTTAGCAGTGATGGAATTGGGGCAGAAAGAAGAGGGGTGACCTTCCATGTCACACCATCTGATGTTCACTTTGTGTTTTGGAAGGGACCTCGTGGAGCTGAACGTTCTGCAGCGCTCAAACGTGGCCCTCAAGACACCAGATGAGGTTGGAGGCTGGATTTCTTCATTGGACAACTCAGCTCTGGAGAGGGTGGTGGGATGTTTGCTCATCTCTGGGATTGATTTGCCAGCATTCCCTGAAGCTCAAGGGGAAGTGTCTTTCCTGATTATCCAGAGAATCTGTGGATTTCCCATCCCTGGAAGTGTTCCAGGCCAGGTTGGACAGGGCTTGGAGCAACCTGGGACAGTGGAAGTGTCCCTGCTCATGGCAGGGGTGGAATTTTAATGTCCCTTTCATGATTCCATGATTTGGGTGCTGCAGAGCCACTGTGCCTGCTGGGAAAGAGAAAACTGAGTTTATTTTGGGTTCAAAACATTGAGTGACATCTCCAGTACACCTTGAGGCAACACAAGCTCATGAACTCCATCCAAGTGCAAATTCCCCAAAAGATTTGGACTTCTGAAAGGTGTCAAAAGATGGGAGAGGGACTGGGTGTGAGACAAAGAGCAAACAAGCAAAGCTCAGTGCTGGGCTGAGGTAAGGCAGTGCCTCTGGCAGGGAGCTGGGAGATTTAACCAAGGAAGTTTCTTTCCCAGATTATCCAGAGAATCTGTGGATTTCCCATCCTTGAAAGTGTTCCAGGCCAGGCTGGACAGGGCTTGGAGCAACCTGGGGGAGTGGAAGTGTCCCTGCTCATGGCAGGGGTGGCACTGGGTCATCTTTAATGTCCCTTCCATGATTTGGGTGCTGCAGAGCCACTGTGCCTGCTGGGAAAGAGAAAACTGAGTTTATTTTGGGTTAAAGACATTGAGTGACATCTCCAGTACACCTTGAGGCAACACAAGGTTGTGAACTCCATCCAAGTGCAAATTCCCCAAAAGATTTGGATTTCTGAAAGGTGTCAAAAGATGGGAGAGGGACTGGGTGTGAGACAAAGAGCAAACAAGCAAAGCTCAGTGCTGGGCTGAGGTAAGGCAGTGCCTCTGGCAGGGAGAAGGGCAGGGTGGGAGCTCAGTGAGGCTGCTCAAGATGAGTTCAGCCCTGCAGGGACCTGACCCAGCTTGTGAGGCAGCTGCAATGGGCTGCTGGCAGATGCCAGGGAACACAGATGTCCCAGATTACCTGAACTGTCCCACTGGTGATTTCATGTGCAGGATCAGACCTGAGCATCCCCTCAGGGCTTCCCCTGGCCTGCTGAGAGATGTGCACTTGGGTGGCTCTGGGAGGTGCCAGCACTTTGTCATTTCCCTCAGCTCCTGATCAACTTTCCATTTTCTCTCCAGTGCCTTTGTCTGAGCTGGTGCCAGCACTGGTTTTAAGCTGACAAGGTCTCATTTCTGAGAAATTCATGTTGCTTTTTTGCTTCTTTCCATGGGTGGCCAGTCCCTGTACACTTGGGAACATTTCTCCTGGCTGAGCTCCATGAGATAAAGGATTTTTTGAGCTGGTTTCCCAGGCTGTGATGGGCTCCTTGGACCCAGCCTGACCCCTCTAATGAGGGGATATCCAAGTACTTCCCTGCTCTCCTTTCCTGTTTGTCCACTGGGATTTTTCCTGCAGTGCTGGATCTGAGTGAAGTTGCTGGGAGATGGGGCTGGTGTTCACTTTCACCACAGGATCCCTCCTAACCACATTTGCTTACATAGCCAATTTTCCTTACATTTACAAGGAAACATCATCCTAGAGTGAGAATCAATCAATTAATCAATTCTAGAGTGAGAAAAACTCAAGCACAGGAGAAATGGGGACAAAGGAACATTACCCAGACATTCCCCTGTTTGGCAGCTTCAGGGATCTGTGACACATCCCAAAAATAAGGAGTTGGGGGATGGTTCCCATCAACCTTGAGTCTGATCTGCAGACAGAATAAGCAGGGGGGGATGTTGTGCTGCCACTGATTTATTGTTTTCCTCAGGGAATGCCAATCCAATACCTGGTCTTGGAAGACACTGATGAAGTTATAACCCTGGTGGAAGATAAGAACAAGGTGAAACCAATCCAGGAGGATGAGCAGGAGGAGGAGGAGGAAGATGAGGATGAGCAAGAGAATAACAATCAAGGTGTGCAATTAATCAAGTGAAAAGCTGATTGTTATCAGACAGAAGGTGCAATCAGCATCAGACATGGCAGAGCATTAGAGAACACTTGCAAACCATCACAGTCACTTCATGGTGGCCACAAAGTGGCTCTTTCATTCCCTGAGGTCACTGGGATATGACAGACAGGTCTGATTTTTAGTGGAAACACCAGAGAGAAAAATCAGAGTTG
This sequence comes from Zonotrichia leucophrys gambelii, assembly GCF_028769735.1. Taxonomy (NCBI): domain Eukaryota; kingdom Metazoa; phylum Chordata; class Aves; order Passeriformes; family Passerellidae; genus Zonotrichia; species Zonotrichia leucophrys. The sequence goes on along the minus strand of NC_088175.1, from coordinate 59,972,835 downwards.
TTGTGTGAGGGACAGGAATGTGTTTGGATGCTCCAGAGGCTGGGGGGGGTTAAAGTGCACCCAGCACTGTGTCCTCTGAAAATCATCCACCCCTTTGGAAGGGTTTGAGACACGTTTTTGTAAGAGCAGATCCAGACTTGCTTCCTTCAGGGAGAAAACTCTGCTCCCTGCAATGCAGAATTGAAAATGAATTTGTTCTCTCTGCAAATCTGGGGATGTTTTCTTTAAAAAAGGGGGGGCAGGATCCTAGAGGAGCTTAGAGTATTGTTCCACTCAAGGGCAGAGCTGGTGTGAGGTGGGATTGGGGCATTTTGGGGGGTTTCTTTGTGTGGCTGTGCCTCCTCTCCCCATACAAGATTTCACTCACCCCACATCTCTGCTGAGAGGTTCTGGATTACAAAATCATGCACTGGGGTGGCCCAGGAGGCTGCAGTCCCCCTGCCCTGAACACACCTGTGGGTTTTTTGGGGTTTTTTTTGCAGATATTCAGGATGACCAGGTGGTGGAAGCAGTTTCCAGGGACAAGAAGAGAGAGCTGCCCCTGGAGCAGATCCTTGTCCTGACAGAGGAGAACTTCCACTCTTCCCTCCCAGAGGCTGCCAGGACAGTGGTGCTGTTCTATGCCAGCTGTGAGTATCAACTGTGGCCTGGCTGTCCCTTCTGTGACTTTGGGATGTTCTCTGTGCTTTCCATGATCCTGGAGAGATCCTGGAGAAAAGTTTTGGCCATTAATCTGTGCCACATCCTGTCCCATGAGCAGGGATTAAATACAATTAATTAAATACAATTAATAACAGATTGAATCAGTTCTTCTCATTGGCTGATAATAGCAGATATTATTCTGATATTAAGAGAATTTTAACCTTTGTTTTATAAGGAAAAAAATGTGGGACAAGAAGGGAAATTAAAATAGCATGGACTCATGGGCTGGCCTAGACATGAAGCATGAAGTTAAATTTTCCTTATTTATTTCAAATCCTCCAGAGCTTAAAGCACCTCAGGATGCAGAGACTGATAATGTGGGGTTGTCAGGGAGCAGGGTGGGGCTGGCTGTCCCCTGGCTGTCCCTCAGGGCTGTGTCCCCTCTCTGTGTTTCAGGGGAAGCTGTGTCCCTGGCCGTGCTGCGCTCTTACTGCGAGGTGGCCGCTCACCTGCAGGGTAAGGAACCCCAGGGCTTCCCCTGCTCCTCTGGGCACCAGGAAACAAGGCATTGGTGGCACCTCATTCACTGGAATACACTCATTTTTCACCCCTCAGACTCCTAAGGAAAGCCATATCCACAGCAGGTGGTTTAGAAACCTTTGTGTCTGATTTAGGGATCTTTGCAGAGTCTCTGCTCCCGGAGAAATAAAAACCACAAAACAGGAGGCAATGGCCTCAAGATGCAGCAGGAGAGGTTTAGGAGGGATATTAGGGAAAAATTCTTCATGGAAAGGATTGTCCAGCCCTGGCACAGCTGCCCATGTGTCCTCATCCCTGAAGGGATTTAAAAGCCACATGGATGTGGCACTTGGGGACATGGGACAGTGCTGGGGGAACAGTTGGACTCAGTGATCTTGGAGCTAAACTATTCCATGATTTTATGATCCTGGAAACATTCAGGGCCAGGTAGGATGGGGCTTGAAGCAACCTGGGTTTGTGGAAAATGTCCCTGTCCCTTCCAATCCAAATGACTCTGTGATCCCCTTTGCTGGGCACAGTGACTGCATGAGGGAGAATTTGGGAAGGGCCAGGGGGTGACACAGAGCAGCAAACAGCAGGAACTGTGGCCTGGAACATGGAAATAGGGTCCTGTCCTGCCCAGGAGACACATCAATGTGCTGGGTGGCACCTCAGCTCTGCTGGAAAAAGGAGCTGTGATTATCCCTGGCTTTGGAGGAAAATGGGACAGACAGGTGTGGGCAGGCCAGGACAGGGCAGGACAATGTCACATTTGCAGGGATGGTGCCTCCAGGGTTTGCAGTCTGGCTCAGTGTCAGAGAAAATGCAGGCCTTTGTCAGGGATCGGCCATTTGTCCGTGAGGGGAGACTCAGGCACTCAATATGAGTGATAAGCAAATTCCGTTTATTGAAGAGAGCATCAGACACTTATACAGCAAATAATAAGCTTATGAATATTCTGTAAGCTAAGCAATCTATTGGTTAAACTATACCATCAACTCTTCCTCATTCCTTAGGGGTTACATCTCTCTTTTCTCATGTCTCTTTCATTGTTTGTTATCCTACTACAGGTAGGCCCAAGGACACTGCTATCTGTGCAGGTGCAGGACTTGGAATTAGCTATGGTTTTGTACTTTTCTATTTTCTAGCAGCTAAATTCCCAACAGCTCAGTTGTGGGAGTTCTCACAGGTGGCCCCAGAACTCCATAAATAACACAGGGATGGTGAACAATCAGCAGCATCTAGAGACAGCACATCAGGGAATCTGGGAACAAAAATCTGGCAGGAAGGGGGGGATCCTTCAGCAGGATCCCTGCACCACATTCAGGCCTCCAAACCCTTCCCACTCTGGTTTGTGGAGAGAGCTGAGTTCTTACATGGGATTAATCTCATCCAGAGGTGCCTTTTTTCTCCCCTTGGCTGCAGGGGACACTGAGGTGGCTTCATCCCACTGTGGCACAGTGGGGAACTCACATGGACCTGGCCAAGAGCCATTCCAGCACCTCTGGAGGTGGCTGGTGCCTTCTCCTGTTTTTTTTTCTCCATCAAGGCTCATTTTTCCTGATGCTGGCAGCTCCCTGGGACTGGGCACTGTGTCCTGCAGGATGCAGCAGTGGGATCATGAATGGAGTGTGCAGAGGACCCCACAGTTTTCTGGGAAGCAGCTGCAGTGGGAATTGCTTACAAAAGCTGTTCCTGGGAATGCTGCAGGCAGTGCTGAGGGCTGGATTCATGGTCTGCATGAATTCATGAAGGCAAAGTCAGCAGCAGCTTTGATCTGGGACTGAAATCCCAGGAATAAACAGGAAGGGACAGCAGAGGTTGTTGTTGTGGGGTTGGTGGTGGTTTGGGGTTTCTTTTGGACTTTCCCAGCAGCCAGACCAGCTAAAGGAGCAACACAGGAGGGTCTGAGGGTCAAACCAGCCCCTTCCCACGAACACAGGAGGGTCTGAGGGTCAAACCAGCCCCTTCCCAAGCACACAGGAGGGTCTGAGGGTAAAACCAGCCCCTTCCCAAGCAGCACAGGAGGGTCTGAGGGTAAAACCAGCCCCTTCCCAAGAACACAGGAGGGTCTGAGGGTCAAACCAGCCCCTTCCCAAACAGCACAGGAGGGTCTGAGGGTAAAACCAGCCCCTTCCCAAGAACACAGGAGGGTCTGTGGGTAAAACCAGCCCCTTCCCAAGAACACAGGAGGGTCTGAGGGTAAAACCAGCCCCTTCCCAAGAACACAGGAGGGTCTGAGGGTAAAACCAGCCCCTTCCCAAGAACACAGGAGGGTCTGTGGGTAAAACCAGCCCCTTCCCAAGCCAATGGCCAGCCCTTGGTGCGTTCTGCCCAGCCAGGATTTCAGCATGTGTGTTCTGAATCACTTGATAACAATCTCAGGGCAGGGAAGCAGCCCCAGACAGATTCTCAGCAGAGATCATGAACTGCCTGGGGTCAGGGCCTTTCCTCTGTGATCACTGAGGTCTCTGCAAAGACTCCCAGGCCAGATGTGACCCTGTGGAGTGACTCCAGTCTGCTTTCCCTGCCATGACCTGGGAGCAGACACAGAACAGCTGCATTGGTGGATCTGGAGATCCTTTTATCCTGCTGCTGAAGGAGCCTCAGGGAACTGGGAGAACCAGCTACCAGAGGAGCTGGAAAGCATCAGAAGATGCTGTTCCCTGGGCTCTCAGTGATGGCTGGAGCAGGAAGACCTCAAGCTGTGCAGGACTGAGGACAGGACACAGGGAATGGCTTGGGGCACTCTGAGTTCCTCAGAAGCTCTGGTATTCCTGCCTGCTCCGGGGTGGAGCTTCCTTCCCAAGGGCTGGGAATCCACAGGCAGCTGTCTGAGGGGTGAATCACCCGTGCTGGAGGCACTTGGTGAGTTGCAGGAGCAGGTCCTGCTCCCCAGTGCCAATTCTTTGTGCACAATGGCACTGAGAACAGGCCATGTGTGATCAAACACGGGGGAGTGGAGGAGGCTGGAGACTGCAATGACCCCGTGAGTCATCCCCTTCCAGATGCTCAGCACATCCTCACCAAGGGAAGCTTCCAGCCCTCCAGTGTTTTCCATTTGTTGAGAGATCCAGAGGAGCATCTCTGCCTTGCTGAACTGAGCAGGTTTTCTACCCTCAGAGCAAGAATTTCCCATCCCCCTGGGGCTCAGTGCTGCACCTCTGGTTTGTTTTGGGAGATGGGAGTTTTTGGAAGCAGCAGGGTTAAGAGCAGAGGATGTGAAGGTGAGAAGTGCTGAGCATTACTTGGGTGGGTTATTGGCCTTTTTTTGCAAAGAAGAGAGGAAATCATTAAGAAGAGCAATATATTGTGATTAAAAATTGTTCTGCTTCTCTCTTCTGTGCTCCTGGGGTCTTCTTGACCAGGGATTTGCAAAGACAAGGTGAAATTGTAGCTCAAAGGCAGGAAAATCAGCTGCATGATTTAGCAATTTATATCCATGGAGCTTAACACTGGAGTGAGGATTTCAGGGTTCATTGGGTGATGTTTTCCAGGTGTAGTTGTTCCCATTATTCTGTATTGGATTCTTCCTCTAGAAGTGCAGCACTTTGTACATAACTTCTCTTTCATGTTGTAGCCTTTGGACCAACCCTTCAAGTAAGCTGTTTTTTAATACAATCATGGAATTGTTTAGGTTGGAAAAACCTTCCAAAATCAAGTCCAACCAGCACTGCCAAGTCCATTGCTGTCCCATGTCCCCAAGTGCCACATCCACACAGCTTTTAAATCCCTCCAAGGATGGAGACACCACCACTGTCCTGGGCAGCTGTGCCAGGGCTGGACAAACCTTTCCATGAAGGAATTTTTCCTGATATCCAATTTAAACTTACCCTGGAACACCTTGTGGCTGTTTCTCCTTGTCCTGTCCCTGTTCCCTGGAGCAGAGCCCGACCACTCTGGCTGTCCCCTCCTTGTGCAGAGCCACAAAGGCCCCTGAGCCTCCTTTGCTCCAGATGAGCCCCTGCCCAGCTCCCTCAGGGATTCTGCAGCCCCTGCCCAGCTCCTCAGGGATTCTGCAGCCCCTGCCCGGCTCCTCAGGGATTCTGCAGCCCCTTCCAGCTCCTCAGGGATTCTGCAGCCCCTGCCCAGCTCCCTCAGGGATTCTGCAGCCCCTTCCAGCTCCCTCAGGGATTCTGCAGCCCCTGCCCGGCTCCCTCAGGGATTCTGCAGCCCCTTCCAGCTCCTCAGGGATTCTGCAGCCCCTGCCCGGCTCCCTCAGGGATTCTGCAGCCCCTGCCCAGCTCCCTCAGCCTCTCCTGGTGCTCCAGACCCTTCCCCATCTCCATTCCTTTCCCTGAACACCCTCATACACCATGCCAGTCCTGCCTTCCAAATAATTCTAAGTTCAAATGATTATTCCTGATTTTTCCTCTTCCCTATGGCATTGATGGTTTGTCTTGTCCTGGTTTTCTAAGACCTCTAGCACAGAGGTCCTTGCTGTTGCTGGGTTTAGTAGCACCTAAAACCACAGGGAGGATTTTGTGCTCCTCTTTCACCTTTTCTCCCCCTCAGCAGTGACCACAGGGCTGGACAGTCCCTTGCTGAGTTACTCAGTTCCTGCAAGTTCTGCTTCTTCAGTCATCAATGCAGTGCTGCAGGTTGGGATGGGAGGGACCATCCTGTACCAGATGTTTTCCAGGCCAGATGGGGCTCCTTCAGAGCACATGGTAGATAATTCCCTGAGCTAATATCCAAATATTAAAATTCATCTTTGAAAAAGCTTCAAGCAGCCTCACAACTCGATTTTAGCAGGACATCAAAGCCCCATTTCCATGGAATTATTTTCCAGAGTTGGGCAAGACACAAGATGATGTGGTAAGAGATGATGAGAACCAGCTCGACTGGCTCGGAGGTGTGAAGCAAATCTGAGGGCAGGCTTTCAGTTTGAGATCTTCTTGCAGACTCTGGGAATGACACAAACCATTTCTGCTCTTGTGGAGTGTTTGGACAATTATTGTCTGAGTGGATTTTGCAGGCCCTTCACTTCCTGCTGTTTCTGCACAAGAGTTTGACACAAGGCAGAACAGCAAACTCCTGATGTGAGCTGCAGAGCAGAACCTCAAATGAAGGTCGCAGGAAATGGTCCTGTGGGAGGCCAAGGTACAGGGATAAGGAGCAGGAATTCCTGCTGAGGTCACCCCTGCCTTCACCCCATCTACAAAAACCCTCAGGAATCCCAGAAGGGTTTGAGTTGGGAGGTATTGAAGATGGAGGGAGAGACCCACCTTTGTTGATCAGCATCTGACTCCGTTTATTGACTCCATCAGTCACTTTTTATAACCGTGTTAATCAAGTTCATGCATATTGCAAACCCGAGCTCACCATAGGTCAGAGATAACACACCAACCCCTCCTTATGTTTCCAATACCAAGATTTGGGTTCTCAAAATTATTTTTGTTTTCCCAAAACAGCCAAAGATAGAATATCTACTTGTTATGAGAAAGCTGCCTGAGAACTCTGGTATGCAAGGTTCTCAAGGCCTTCATGTTTGTCACTTTTACTTGTAATTAAAAACAACCTGAGAACTTCTGCTGTTTACAGAAACAGGCTGTGAGAATTTTACTCCTCACAGCTGCCTTCTAAGCCATTTCTGAAAAATCTCCAACAGGGAGGGACCTTAAATCTCCATCTCATTCCACCCCTACCATGGGCAGGGACACCTTCCACTGTCCCAGGGAGCTCCAAGGCCTGTCCAGCCTGGCCTGGAGCCCTCCCAGGGGTCAGGGGCTCCACAGCTCCTCTGCACAGCATTTGTGCAACACTCAGCTGGGCTCAGTTCTCAGGAACTTGTTTCAATATTTGCTCAGCCCTCCCCTCCTTGGCATGGGCTGCTGCTTGACCCTGCCCAGTGCTCCCACTGCCCCTCAGAGCACCCCTGAGGTGTTGGTGGATTTTATTGTTTCTCTCTCTCTGGTGATTTCCAGGCCAAACTTGGTTGGGTTTTTCCTCAGAAGGAAAATCTTTTAAACTGCTCCAGATTCTCATTTGCTTAAACCTTTCCAAAAACGTTTCCCAGGCTGGCTTCAGCAAGTCTGGCAAGTTCTTCTTCTGCTGGGCTGAGGTTTCACCAGGACAGAAGAACTTAATTTCCTTCCCATGGGCTGCAGATGCTGTTGAGTGTCCATCCCTTTCCTGCATCCTGCTTCTCCTCATGGATTGCTGCTGTCCTCACACTTTGCCCTTCAAATTGCTTTCTGCCCCTCTAGGCTGGAGATCAAAACCAGTTTTATTCCATCAGCCAGGCCTTTAATGAAAATAGTGATCAGAATCAGAGCCAGAAGAGGGAGAGAAGAAAGCTTGGCTGGTTTCTCTTGAGAAACCCTCATCATCTGTTTCTGGAGGATTCTTTGCCATGCTCTGCCTCCATGTGTGTACTTGTCTCTAGGTTTTATCCCATCTTTCCCATGCAGTTTCGAGTCTTGTTCAAAGAAGGATTTGGGGAAGGAATGAAGATTTCTGAGATTGGGCATGGACAACTGCACCCTGTCCTTGGTCAGGGCCCTGGGGCAGCTCAGGTGAGGCTGGAAGCCAAGGGAGGGAGTGAAGCTGGTCAGGATTCAGGTCAGGCTTAGCCATGGACCAACAGCAGCCTGTGCTGGCTTCACCCAGCCCAAAGATGAAAGAAAAGCTGAAAAGGTCCCTGGAAGTGCTCCAGGCCAGGCTGGACAGGCCTTGGAACAACCTGGGATGGTGGGAGATGTCCCTGCCCATGGCAGAGGGTGAAATTAAATGAGTTTTAAGGTCCCTTCCCACCCAAACATTCTGTGATTCCATGATTCTTTGCTGAACTAAATGCTGGAGTTTTGGAAACTTTGGGCTCATAGAGAGCACTCAAGGAACCAACTTTTCATTTGTTTCACTTCTTACCAACCTCTTGAGTTTCTTGTGTTGGTGAGACCCTTAAAAAGCCTTTTTGGGACATTTGCCAGGACCCACAGTTGGACTGACTGCTCTGTAATTCCCAAGTGCTTCCTTTACTTGTGAGACCCCTTTCTTAAGGTCCTGCAGGTGTCTGCTCATGGCTTGGGTGGGATCACAGAAAATCCTGACTTCCACAGGGATCATCAAGCCCAGCTCTCAGGACAGCCCCAAGAATCCCACCCTGTGCCTGAGGACAGTGGATGGGACATCTCTCTTCCATCCCTTTTAAATTCATGTGCATTTGGCTTCATGCTTGAGGTAGAACAGAGATTTTTCAGTATTGAACAACTTAATAAATGCAAAAACCTTGGTTGCATCCTCCTCCTCCTCCATCATGGCAAGCTTTATCTTCCCTCTCTCCTGTTAGTGAGTGCCTGCATGATTTCCTTCTCTTGGCCTTATTCCTAAGGTATTTCCAATACCTTTCCCTACTGCCTTTGAAGCTCCTGGACAGATGTCTCAGGATTTTGTGGTGTTGCTTGGAGTTACCAGTCACTTGTGAATATTTCTGGGAATGAGTGATTTCAAGAAGGAAATGGGCTGTACTCAAAGGGATTCTGTATTTGGGGCTGGATTTTGGTAGATTTCTGCCAGAATTAATACAAATATAGACAATAATATCCACTGAGCTAATAAAAAGCTCTTATTTTCCAACCAATTGATTGTTGTTTTTAGTTTTTTATAATTTATGAGTGTTTTTTTCCACTCTAGGAACCCCAGGGGTTTTGCTGTCCCGGGTGAACTGCTGGGACTGGCCTGGCCTCTGCTCCCAGGAGAATGTCACCCAGTTCCCCACCCTGAGGATTTACCAGCAGGGACAGCAGCCAGTGACATATGGTGGCATGTGGGGAGCTGAAGAGCTGAGCAGCTTCATCCTGCTGTGAGTGACAAATCCCCAGTGGGACATCTGCCACATCCTCTGTCACCATCCCTGTCTTTTTGCTGGAATTCCTTCTCTGTTATTTTCAGTGGGGATCCCAAGGCTCTCAGTTTGGCTCAGGCTGTTCTCTCTTTGCTGTCACCATCTCCAGCACCTCTCTGGTGATAATTATCACCATGCCAAATGAGCATTTTTGTCTCTAATGAGGGGTCACTCTTGTCCCATTGTGATGGGGCCTTGTTGGGTTGAGTGTCCATCCCTTTCCTGCATCCTGCTTCTCCTCATGGATTGCTGCTGTCCTCACACTTTGCCCTTCAAATTGCTTTCTGCCCCTCTAGGCTGGAGATCAAAACCAGTTTTATTCCATCAGCCAGGCCTTCAATGAAAATAGTGATCAGAATCAGAGCCAGGAGAGGGAGAGAAGAAAGCTTGGCTGGTTTCTCTTGAGAAACCCTCATCATCTGCCCCAAGCCTGGTTTCTGGAGGATTCTTTGCCACGCTCTGCCTCCATTATCACCTCTCTGGTGATAATTATCACCATGCCAAATGATCATTTTTGTCTCTAATGAGGGGTCACACTTGTCCCATTGTGATGGGGCCTTGCTGGGTTGAGGTTGCCCTGTTGTCTCTTCACCCCAAAAGCAGCAAAAACAACAGCCTGGGTTCTTTCTCTGCCTTTCCACAGGAGCCAAGTTCCCTGCCCACTGAAGCTGGCCACCATGGCTGAAGCAGAAGGATATTTGAGAGGGGAATTTCCATCTGAGCTCCCATCCCACCACCACACCTCACTCCTGGGAGTGTTCAGCTCAGCCACCAGCAAAGGTTTGTTGGGATTGGTGGGTTTGGCACTTTCCAGCTTCATTCCTGGTGGGACAGGGATGTTTCCAGCTGCTGGAAGTTCACAGCACAACACCTGGCACTGCCTTTTCCAGATGTACAGTGAGAAAATAGCAGGTGGTTCCAGGGGTGGGATTTCAGATCCATCCCTGGCTCAGAGGACATTCAGCTGGGTTTGCTACACCCACAGTGGGAGTAGAAACTCCCCAGACCTGTTGTCCCTGTTGTGCCTCCTGTCCCTCACCCTGAGGAGTTTGGCTCTGTCCTCTTTATGAGTCCCTTCCAAGTGGTTGTAGGCTGGCATTAAATTCCCTTTAAGCCTCTGGTTCAGCCCAGATCCATCAGCCTCTTCCTGGAGCCCATGTGCAACTTCTCCCAGCATAATTTTCTTAAAAAAGGAAGAGATCCACTCTTGGATCTTGCTGGCTTCTCCTGAAGAAGCAGTAGCCTCAGTTCTTGTAACACACAATCCAAAACATTATTTTTTTTTTTAATAACAGAACAGCAATAGGATAAAACAGAAATTTCCTGCATCAGAAGGAAGGAAATGTGAACAACTCAATGAAATCCACTTGTGGGTTTTGGAATAGATGGACACAGAAATGTACAATGTGTTACCAGGGGAGAGGGAACAAAGCCAGTCTGGAGAGAGAACTTCAGGCAAATCACAGAATCATGGAATGGTTTGGGTGGGAAGGGATCTTAAACTCATCCCATCCCACCCCTGCCATGGCTGCTCCATCCACCATCCCAGGCTGCTCCAATCCCATCCAGCCTGGCCTTGGGCACTGCCAGGGATCCAGGGGCACCCACAGCTGCTCTGGGCACCCTGTGCCAGGGCCTCAGTTGGGAGCTGAGATCTGCCAACCCCACAGACTCTCAGTTGCCAGCTCCCCCTGGGAATTGCTGCCTTAAAAATAGGAGAACTTCCTGATCTTGCTTAAGATCAAACTTCCAGACTATTTTTCATTTTAAAGCTCCCTTGTGCCTCCAAACTTTGGTTTAATGCAAACCAAGCTACTTTCTCACGTGAGAAGGTCCAGAGGGAAGAGGTAAGAACAAGACAGGATGCCTGGAACCAAATCTCTGCCTTCCTCTGGAGATCTGGTCTGGTAAATACATTGATCCCAAAAAACCTTTAATTGATCCCAAAAAACCCTTTAACCCAGCCCAGAGCAGCTGTGGCTGCCCCTGGATCCCTGGCAGTGCCCAAGGCCAGGTTGGACAGGGCTTGGAGCACCCTGGGACAGTGGGAGGTGTCCCTGCCATGGTTTGGGTTTGGAACTGGGTGAGTTTTGGGGTCCCTTCAACCCAAACCATTCTGGGATTCTACAGAGAAGTTTTACATTTCCTTCCATGCCAACAAGAGCCTTGGGGGTTTCCAGAGAGCTTTTGTGGATCCTGTAGGATTGTCTCTTCCCTCAGGGCACATTCCAGTCCAGAATGGCATCCTCAGCCTGGGTAACTCAGGCACAGGGAGATGAAATTTGGGATGTCTTCTCCACCCACTTCCTGAGGGTGCTGGAGCTGAGGTGCAGAACAGCCTGAGGGAGCAGGAACCTGGAGCCAGCTGTTCTGGCATCAAACCAGGCTGGAGTCAGGAGAACCACACTGTTCCTCTACCAACCTGCAGATTTATCAAATTACAGATTTCTAATTCCCAACCATTTTCCCATGGCAGAATTCCTGCTCTAACCCCGAGCAGCAGTGAGTGGGGTCATTGTCATTTCTGGTGAACTGAAACACAGCAATGAGATGTCCTGCTAAAAACATCCTGGAGGTTTTCCAACCCTCAGCATCAGGACTATGTTAAGAAACACTTTGTGGGGTCTGAGCTAAAAGAGGCTTGGTGGAAAAATCCTAAATACGATTTTCTAGGAAGAGGTGAATGCATTATGACGTTTTTCTGGAAACTCAGAGAACTTTTAGGAGAGAAATTTGGCTTTGTTGCAGAAACTGGAAGCATCTTAAGAAGTAAAACTGTCCTAAACCCTCAGGATTATTTAAAAATATTGAAATATTTGAAAATATTTTAAAATATCCCTGAGCTCTGGCAGCATCAGTGAGGAAGGCAGGAGAGATGCTGTGCTGGAGAGCACACCCAGAAGATTCCTCCTTCCAGAGGGATAAAAAGTGAGGCTCAGATCCTGCTTCTCAAAACTCTGCAGGGATTTTAGACCCTTCCTCATCAGGCAGCTTGAGCCCTTCTTGTCCCCAAAGCAGTGAAATTGTGCTTGTGCAATTCAGGGCAGCTGGGATTTCAGCTCAAGAGCATGGTCAGCCCCCTCAGGGAATGAAATTGTGTTTTCAGGGGGGAAAAATTTCCTAGGAAATATTGAAATGGGTTTTTTTGAAGTGCTTCCTGTCTGTAGTGGAGCTGTGTGAATTTGAGGGGTTTTTGGGTACAAAGCAAAGAACCTGGAGAAATATGGGCTGGGTGTAGGACAGCCAGAAATATGGAAAATTTGGAAGTGTGATGGGGAGAGAGGATCTCATCAGGTCAAGGAGGTTGTTCTGACTTAGGAGAAGATTCCTCCTTCCAGAGGGATAAAAAGTGAGGCTCAGATCCTGCTTCCCAAAACTCTGCAGGGATTTTAGACCCTTCCTCATCAGGCAGCTTGAGCCCTTCTTGTCCCCAAAGCAGTGAGGTTGTGCTTGTGCAATTCAGGGCAGCTGGGATTCCAGCTCAAGAGCATGGTCAGCCCCCTCAGGGAATGAAATTGTGTTTTCAGGGGGGAAAAATTTCCTAGGAAATATTGAAATGGGTTTTTTTGAAGTGCTTCCTGTCCTCAGTGGAGCTGTGTGAATTTGTGGGGAGTTTGGGTACAAAGCAAAGAAACTGGAGAAATATGGGCTGGTGTGTGGCTCTGGGTGTAGGACAGCCAGAAATAGGGAAAATTTGGAAGTGTGATAGGGAGAGGTCAAGGAGGTTGTTCTGACTTAGGAGGGAATCCCTGCAGCCAGGGCTGACCAGGGCAGCACTTCAAGACAAGTTCACATCTCAATTGAGGATCTAAAGCTTGGTGGAGAAATTTGGGATGGGAAATATCTTTCAGCACTGATAAAATCAAGTAACCAAACAACCAGAAGAGCTGGAAAGCAACATCCAAGAATGGTTTCTCTGGAGCAGCTGGAAAGGGGCTTTGGACAATGGCCTGGAGGGACAGGGCACAGGGAATGGCTCCCACTGACAAAGGGCAGGGATGGATGGGATTTTGGGAAGGAATTCCTGGCTGGGAGGGTGGGCAGGCCCTGGCACAGGGTGCCCAGAGCAGCTGTGGCTGCCCCTGGATCCCTGGCAGTGCCCAAGGCCAGGCTGGACAGGGTTTGGAGCAGCCTGGGACAGTGGAAGTGTCCCTGCCATGGCAGGGGTGGCACTGGCTGAGTTTAATGTCCCTTCCATCCCAAACCATTCAGAGATTCTGTGATAATGACTGAGCCCTCAATGAGCCACTCCTTAAGGAACTCCTTCCATTTAAAAAGGAAAACAGTTTAATTGAAAGTTTATGGGCCACATGGGAAACAGTGGAAAACACAGCTTTGAGTGTAGCTGCAAAACAGGAATCAAAGAACCAAAAAGTCACAAAGTCACCAATTGAGAGGCAGCTCCAGCTACTGAGCTGTGAGTCACTGCTCCCAGGAGCTTGGGCTGGCCTGTGCTGTGACAGTGAAGGTTCTGAGGAGCAGTCACTGGTGTGTGACAGCAATTTATGTCATGGCTGTGTCTGAGATACCCCCTTAATTCTCAGGAAAAACCTGACTTCTCCAAAAAGTGAGATTTCTCCCTCTCCTTGGGTCAGAAGAGCTGCTTTTGTTGTTTCAGTTGCTCAGTGCAGAGGAGGAGGGGGGTGGTGGTGTTGAAATCCTCCCTGTTCTCACCCCACCTTTGGCAGCAGCTCTCTGCAGCTCTGATCTCTGCATTTCACAAGTTCCTCACCGTGCCTTGCATGTTCCCTCAAAGCTTGGCTTTCCCTGAATCCACAGCCAGGCTGGACAGGGCTTGGAGCAACCTGGGCTGATGGAAGGAGTCCCTACCCGTGGCAGGGAATGGAGCAAGATGAGTTTAAGGTCTTTTCCAACCTAAATCATTCTGAAATTCTGTGGAATTGGAGGCTTTTTATAAGGGAATGAAGCAGCTCTGCAGCCAGCTTTGTTTTGTGCTCTCAGTGATCAAGAGAGCCCAGCCTGGTTTTTCCTTATCCTGCAACAGCCCCAGTCTGCTGGGAAGAGCTGGATAAACCAAGAGACACTTGAGGGAGAGGTTGGTTTATCTCCAGGCTCTTAGCCCTACTCCAGTAAAGCCACCATCCATCATTTCTCAAAGGTCACTGGGATTTATAAGATTTTTGTTTAGACTTATAATTGGTCTCCTGTTTCCAAGAACACTTACAGACTCTAAGTCCTTAAAGATATTTCATTTTCCAGCAGTGCCTCTGTCCTGCAGATGCTGGAGGCTCAGTGCTGGTAGCTGAAGGGCAAACACTGTTTTCATAATGGGAATTTTGCCCTAATCCTTGCTCTCTGCCTGCTCCTCCTCCCATGGCCTGCAGTCATTTCTTGGGAGCCTCTAATCCTGGTTTAATTCCTGAAAATCTGCTCTGGCAGGATGTTATGTGTGCAGGCATCAATCAGGTTTCCAGGAAAAAACTTCAACACCTCTCTTTGTGTTGTTTATTCTTGTGTCTTTGTCTTTCTTCCAGCCAGGGAAGCTTTTGAAGAGGCAGGAAACATCCTAAGTGGCCACGTAAGGATGGGGATGTATTTTGAAGATGATGCCTTGGCTTTGTAAGTGGTTTCTCTTTTTCTTTGGGGAGAATTCAAACTGATCTGCACTCAATGAAAGGCAGTGCCTGGAGCAAGTGTCACTGTGCTGAGGGACAGCCACAAGTGACTTTTTCCTGCAGGGAGATGGCTCAGGACTCATCCAAAAGAAATTGTCACCTTGGCTCTGCCACTGATTCTCAGCCTGTCCATGGTCACCCTCCTCCTGTTTCATTTTCAGTCCTTCAGCCCCCATGGATGTGGTTGTGTTTTGTGTGCCTCACCCCCTCACAGATGCTTATCAAAGGCTGCTGAACAAGGTGATGCATTTTAGATACAGGAAACAGGAGTTCTGACTCCTCTGAGCCATGGCCAAGCCAGAGAATCTCTGTGAAGCCCATAGAAATTTAATAAGTTCAACATCCCTGAATTAAACAGCCACAAGTGACTTTTTCCTGCAGGGAGATGGCTCAGGACTCATCCAAAGGGAATTGTGACCTTGGCTCTGCCACTGATTCTCAGCCTGTCCATGGTCACCTTCCTGCTGTTCATACTCACTTTCATTTTCAGTCCTTTAGCCCCCATGGATCTGTTTGTGTTCCTCACACAAAGAGGAGCAAACCTTTCTGAAAATAAAAACCAGGCTGGAAAAATTACACCATCAGTGTGTGAGGGAGATAAAAATGATGGATAACCACTGCAGAGCCTTCCCTTGCTCTGGTGGTTGCCCCCAGTTACCAAAAACAGGCAGAAAAGAAGCTGCTTGTGACTGCTTGGGCTAGCAGTGGAGTGGACATGGAGTCTGGGTGCTGCAAAAGGCTTTGGAAGCTGGGAAAGAAATGTTGTCTTGCCAAGGAGCTGCACTCCTGCTGGAATTGCATCCCTGACTCGAAGCCAGGTGGGAGTTAATGGGATCTTACCTGTGTCATTAACACTCCAGCAAGGGACAAAATCCTTTGGGTTGGAGTGTGAGAGGTGCTTCAGTGCCTAGACATGCAGCTGGATCCAGGGGGAATCTCCAGCTTGCCCTGGCATCTCATTTCCATCAGGAATTAGCTGTCAAGGCAGAGGTAAAAATCCCAGGAGGTCCTTGGCCTGTTTTCCAGGTGTGGGTTTAACAGCCTGCAGTGCAGCAGAGAATTATTTGCATTAGTTCCTCAGAGGTGTGATGCATTCCTGATGACACACTGGCATTTTTGTGGTGAGCACGGAGAATAAAAGTCCAAATACCTTGGGGATACATTTCTATTAAGCAAACTGCTCCAGGCATCAGTTAATACTTCTCTTTCCTGAGGATTTCAGCCCAGCTGATAGAAGGAAAAAAAAGCAGAGGGCAGGGTGATCTCTCAAGGTACCAGTAGAAGAAGAAACCTTTGTTCCCTCAAAGGTGACACATGCAAAAATCCACCTCCCTGCTCCTGGAGTCTGCAGCCTGCTCCTGTTTAGCAGGAATATTTATTGCAGTTTACATTGATAGTCCTTCTGCCAAATTTGGATTTTGGCTGTGATTTGTGGGTGAAGCTACTGTAGCTGATGGACTTCTCCACTGTAAGCACAAAGTAAACACTTACAGGAATTCCTTATGCAAGAGCCAGGCTCACTTCCCTTCTTCAGAAAATGAAAGGCCATTCTTGAGCTCAGTGCTGAAGGAGAAAATATTTATGGCTCCCAGGTCACAGAAAGCTGATTCCTCTTTTGTGCATCCTTTTCCAGAGTGAAAAGGGCTGCAGGATACACAATTCTGTTGTGAGCAAAGCTGTTTGCTCAGCAGGCACCTGCTGGGCTGGTCACTAATGAAGGGGGAAAGGCATTGAGGAAGAAATGCTTTGCATGAGGTCGTTATTGTCAGAGATTGCTGCCAAGTATTTGTTTGCAGATGGTTTTGATTGAAATGCAAGACTCGTGTTACCCACTCAATGGTCCTGCTGTATAAATGGAAAGCTGTTGAGCAACAGCACAAGCCCTCAGTACCAGGAAGAGGAGAAGGCATTTGAGGATATAGTGTAGCAGGGGAATTTGGTGATTTACTGGCAGTCTATAAAATATTTCCTTATAGAATCATAGAGTAGAACCCCAGAATGGTTTACACTGAAAGAAATCTTAAAGCCCATCCAATTCCACCTTCTGCAATGGGCAGGGACACTTTCCACTATTCCAGGTTGTTCCAAGCCCTGTCCAGCCTGGCCTTGGGCACTTCCAGGGATCCAGGGGCATCTTCTCTGAAATCCTCTTCCAGTGCCTCACCCCCTCACAGATGCTTATCAAAGGCTGCTGAACAAGGTGATGCATTTTAGATACAGGGAACAAACATCCTCACTCCTCTGAGCCATGACCAAGCCAAAGAATCTCTGTAAAACCCACAGAAATTTAATAAGTTCAACATCCCTGAATTAAATATTTTTTTAGAGTTTTGTCCTACTTTGCCCTAAGGTTTTTTACATTTAATTACTGTAAATGCATCAGCTCACAGTGAGGTTTGCTGTGGTTGTGTTGGTCCCAGAGAGATAAATGCTGTGATGGAGGAAGGGAAAGGCCTCCATAAGAGCTGGACATCATGGAAATGAATTATCTGCAGTTCCCTCCACTTGTTGTATCATTGATGACCTAAACTCCTCCCTGTGAGGGTGGGCAGGCCCTGGCACAGGGTGCCCAGAGCAGCTGTGGCTGCCCCTGGATCCCTGGCAGTGCCCAAGGCCAGGTTGGGACAGGGCTTGGAGCACCCTGGGATGGTGGAAGGTGTCCCTGCCATGGCAGGGGAATGGAACTGGATGGGCTTTGAGGTCCCTTCCCAACCCAAACCATTCTGGGATTCTTTGGTGTCACAGCCTTTGAAAAACAAACCAGACCTGACTCCAAAAACTGCAGAGACAGCTGATTTCCCCTGTCACACCCTTCCTCTGGGCAGTGCCATCTGGAGCCTCCAGGGCTGAAGTTCCTCAAACTTCTAGGAAATTGCTGTCATGGCTTGGTGTCCCCAATGCCCTTTCTTTGCTCAGACTTCTCCTATTTTTGCTTTTCCCACTTTCTCAGCTTTTAACCCCTCTTACCAGAAGGGAATTGTGAGACAAAGCATCATCTGACTACTCCACCAAGAGTGGGTGGGTGCAGCCTCTGTGTGTTGCTCCTATGTGGGGCTTGGACCTCACCTGCATTTTTGGGTTTCTTCACTGAGACAAAAACTGGATCAACTCCTGGAGGTTGTTTTGTGTGGGTTGTGTCCCTTGGATGGAATCTGAGACCTCTGTTTGCCTTGGCTGGGGGGGCAGAGTGAAGCTCTGGGTGGGTTTTTGCATCACCCAACCATAGGTGTGAACATGAAGGAGAAGTAGGGATAAAATCCCAGAATTCCAGAGCGGTTTGGGTTGGAAGGGACCTTAAAGCTCCTCCCATTCCACCCCATGCCATGGGCAGGGGCACCTTCCACTATCCCAGGGTGCTCCAAGCCCCATCCAACCTGGCCTTGGGCACTGCCAGGGATGGGACATGTCTGCAGGAGGATGCCAGCTCTGTGTGTGGCACATTTGGGGTTGTCTTGGTTTGGAAAGCCAGGTGTCTGCTAAGGAAGGCAGGAGCCTCCCCAAAAATGAAAAAATGTTAACCCCCCTCCCTCCAAATTGTTATAAATTTGAAATTAAGGGTCTCTCAGGCAAAAATATGGGAGCAGGAATAACAGTTCTTTAGTAGGGAAGAAAAATTAAAAGATAAAATGTGGCATTCACATTCTCTGAAATAATTCCTTCCCCCAGGATTTTTCTCCTGGGAAGCTGAGGAGCCTCAGAGAAAAAGGAAAACAATTCTTATCTCATTTGCTTCTTCTGTGCTGTGCTCACACGTGGAATGTGTTTGGAGATTGTTTACCCACAGGTGATTGTTCCATTGCATTCTGCTGGGAGTTGTTTTCACTCTTTGGCCAATCAGAACCAAGCAGTGTCAGGACTCTGAAAAGAGTCACGAGTTTTCATTATTATCATTTTAGCATAGAGTAAATATCCTTTCTATATTCTTTAGTATAGTATTCTTTAATATAATACAGTATTATAAAGTAATAAATCAGCCTTCTGAGAACATGGAGTCAGATTCACCATTCCTGCCTTCATCAGGGCAGATTCCCAGCAAATACAATAATAAAATAAACAATGCAGTAACTAAACCAACCCTGACAGAGTCAGAACCCAACCTGACACCCTGTGGGTCAGGCTGTTGGCAGCAGTCCCATTGGAATTGTGGCTCAGCCCTCCTGCAGTGTCAGGGCTGGTTCTGCTGGAGCAGGATCCTGGAGAAGGGTGCAGTCTCTGCCTCTGGAGATCCAGGGGAAGAGGGAAATCCTCTGGGGAATCCAGTGGAGAAGCCGTGCTGGTGTTCCAGAATCTCCAGATTATATCCAGGCAGGAATGCTTGGCTGGTGTTCCAGAATCTCCAGATTATATCCAGCAGGAATGCTTGGCTGGTGTTCCAGAATCTCCAGATTATATCCAGGCAGGAATGCTTGGCTGTGTTCCAGAATCTCCAGATTATATCCAGGCAGGAATGCTTGGCTGGTGTTCCAGAATCTCCAGATTGTATCCAGGCAGATGCTTGGCTGGTGTTCCAGAATCTCCAGATTGTATCCAGGTAGGAATGCTTGGTTGGTGTTCCAGAATCCCAGATTATATCCAGGCAGGAATGCTTGGTGGTGTTCCAGAATCTCCAGATTATACCCAGGCAGGAATGCTTGGCTGGTGTTCCAGAATCTCCAGATTATATCCAGGCAGGAATGCTTGCTGGTGTTCCAGATCTCCAGATTGTATCCAGGCAGGAATGCTTGGCTCCTCCCCCTGGGCTCACATCTCCCAATGGGATGCTGTAGTTCTTATCAGCCATGCAGAGACATTCAATGGCTGTTATCAGCAGGTGTCTCCCTAAGGCAGGACTGGCTGTGAACAGAAGATAACTGCCATACAGATGGCAAACAGAACACATCTTGCCTTGCAGTGTGGGACAGGGTGTGTCCTAAGCCCTGTGCCCATCCCTGTTTTTCAGATCCCAGAAATATTCCGTGTCCCCCCCTGCCCTGCTCCTGGCCCGGAGCGGCGGCCGGAGCGTGGAAGGCATCGCTCTGTCCGAACACAGCGTGCAGGACATGCTGCAGATGATCAGATATGAACTGCTGGACATTTTTGTGAGTAAAAATAAAATCAAAATGCCTTTTTTCCATTGCAGTCATTTGCAGAGCCCTGATTATAGCGTAGAATTCTGTGGAACGGCCGTTTTGTACGCTTGTTATTTTTATCGTGCCGAGTTTGTTTTTAAATTTTATGGCTTGGAGCAGGGAGTCAGGACAGAAATCTGCTCTTTGCTGTGTGGTCTTGGAGCAGGAGACCCTGGAGTTGAGGGACTGGCCTCAGAGTCACTCACCTGCTAGTTGTTACAGTTATTACTGGGTCTATTCCCTATTCCCAGGGTTTTTTCCCTGTGCCTTTTGGAGCCTCTGCCTGCCCTGCTCACATCCCCATCTCCAAGCTCACAGCTGCTCCCACGGACTTGGTGCACTTGGGTTGGGCAAAGACATCTCCAAGTGCACCAAAATCCCAGCCCTCTTCCTGCTTCCCACATTCCACACAGACACTGCAGCCTTGCTTAGCAGAAATTGGAATTTTCTCCTGTTTTCTCCCCCCCATAACCCCCAATTTCTTTTTTTTGTGACGTCCTGCTGCAGAAATTGGAATTTTCTCCTGTTTTCTCCTCCCCATAACCCCCAATTTCTTGTTTGTGACGTCCTGCAGCCAGAAATCACCGTGCCAAATCTGCCCCAGTACCTGCAGCTGGGAAAACCCTTCCTCATCCTGTTCAGTGCTGGCGACATCAGTCAGGTGGAAAGTGAGGAAATGCTGAAGCTGGCAAAAGGAAGACCCCAGCAAACATTTGTGGTTTGCTGGTTGAACCTGTGAGTGTTTGAAAATCTCTTCTTTCCATTAACTCACTCTGAGCCTTGCAGAAAAAACCCCTGAGGCTGCAATTGCTGAGAAGACAAGCTGGTAATGTGAATATTTGGTCTGAAATCATCAGGAATTGGAGGTCAAACCATTGAGCAATGGTTCACTCAGTGTTCTGGGCAACTGTAAAAATTGCCTGACAAAGTAAAATTAGTAAATATTTAATTGATTGCAGAAATCATTTTCAATAGAGGAAAATGTTTCTAGTGCTTGTAGTAGCTTGACCCTGGGTCTGGTGTTATTTGCATTTTTGTTGGGATGGGATGAAGTGCATATGGGAAGAAAAAAAAATATGGAAATTTGCCCTCCTGGAATGTCTTATGGTGATTTTCCACCAGCAATTAGAGGGAATGACTGGTCATTGACTGGGGAAAGAAAGCTTTCACAAAAAGGTTCAACCAGAAGCCCCATAAATTAAATTTAAAAAATATTGAGGCAACAAAATTAATTTAAGACCTAAAGAATAAAAGATTGTAGGAAAGGGGATTTTTTTTTTAATCCTCCTCTTCTTAGTTGCACTCTGAATTTTTTGGCCTCTGTTAGTTGTGCCCAAGCCCAGAGAAACTTCAGTGGCTTAATCATAACTTGCTTTGAAGTCTGGGAAGCCGTGACCAGCGTGGGCTGGAGATTAGCTGAGGGGGAAATGCACATGTGCTCAGGGACAAAGGGGATTGGGCTGCCAGTAATGCACCAGAAATGAGAGCCCTGGAACTTCCCCACCTACACATCTGCCTCTGCTCTGCCTTGCTGAGACACAGAAAACTTCCTGTGCCAGAGCAGAATGGCACTGCCACAAAACAGGGCACAACCCCGAAGGGATTGGGGTGGAAGGAGCATTAAAAATCATCTCATTCCAACCCCTGACATGGCAGGGACACCTTCCACTATCCAAAATATCCCACCCAGCCTGGCCTTGGGCACTGCCAGGGATCCAGGAGCAGCCACAGCTTCTCTGGGCACCCTTCCACCCTCCCAGCCAGGAATTCCCAGTTTCCAATATCCCATCCATCCCTGCCCCCTGTGTCCTGTCACTTCATGTCCTTGGCAAAAGTCCTTCATCCTAGAAAGAAGCCCTCATTCCCAGGGCAAGAGCCAGCTCACACCTGAAGCCTTAAAATAGTGCAGGAGCTCAGCAGGACGTCAGCACCTCTGTGGGCTTGCTGTCCCTCTGGCTCAATGTCCTGTTCTCACTCTCTGTGTGTCACCTGAGGAATTTGCCTTTCCATCCCTGTGGGACTGCAGTGGCAGCAGCTGGAAGGGGCTGGAAGGAGCTCTCAGCTGTCCCTCAGACAGGGCCTGACCTGGGGGCCTGCAGGACCTGTCCCACTCTTGTCCCACCTCTTCTTAGGAGCTTTAGGTGGAAAACATCTCCCACCTTCCTGCAGAGTTTGTCCTGCTCAAGGATTTCTTCACACATCCCTGTTGGATCCTAGCAGGTTCCTTAAGCACCAGGCTTATTTACAGTGCTTGGAATCACAGAATCCTGGAGTGGTTTGGGTTGGAAGGCACCTGAGAGCCCATCCTTGGGCAGGGACACCTTCCACAGTCCCAGGTTGCTCCAAGCCCTGTCCAGCCTGGCTTTGAACACTTCCAGGGATGATGCTTCTGCAGTCCCACCAAACTCTGCTTTGCTGCATGTGACCCAAATGCTTTGGTGGCTTTTTTGGCTCTCAGTCCTGTTGTGCTGCCAAACCTGAATCTCCTTTTCCCAACAGGAAGAAGACTCCAGTGGGATATGGGATCCTGAGGACACACTTCTCCACCACTCCTCCCTTGCCCCTTCTCCTCTGGGTGAACCTCCACGCTGGGGGTCAGGTGTTCAAGTTCCCCTCAGAGCAGCCCATCACTGAGGTGAACATCTTGCTGTGGCTGGAGAAGCTCCAAGCAGGACTGGAGATTCCCAGCAGTAAGTGGGCACAGGTTTACAACGTTCCCAAGCACACACTGTGAGCTCCAGTGTGTTTATGAGAAGATTCTACGTGCAATAAATTGTCTGCCCTGGAATTTAACGATGGAAAAAGCAGCTCTGCTTGTTAGAGCTGCAGAAGTACAAACAGTCCAGCCAAGAGAGAATGCCCACACTCACAAGTTTGCTTTGGGACTGTTTAATGCTCAGAGCCAAGCGTGGATAGTTTGGAATTGACATCTTTTCTCTGTGATAATCCCCAAATCTGGCTGTGTTTTCCCATTCCCAACCACAGCTTGCTCATAAAAAACCTCCCAGCTGACAGTGTAAGAAGTAGCTGCTCTTCAGGCACCTTTCTTTTTGGATGGGAAGGGATGAGGGAGCTGGTGTTTTACTGGAGGCTTTAGGACATAAAGGGTTGGCTTGTGAAGCTTTCACTGCATCCCTCCTGTCTTGCTCAGCCTGATGAGGCTCTGGAGGAAGCCAGCATGGATCTGCCTTCCTCAGGAGAGCTGGAGAGGGACTGGGGACAAGGGATGGAGGGACAGGAGCCAGGGAATGGGTTAGATGGGATATTGGAAGGAATTCCTGGTTGTGAGGGTGGGCAGGCCCTGGCACAGGGTGCCCAGAGCAGCTGTGGCTGCCCCTGGATCCCTGGCAGTGCCCCAGGCCAGGCTGGATGGGGTTTGGAGCAGCCTGGGATGGTGGAAGGGGCTGGAATGGGATGATCTTTAAGGTCCCTTCCAACCCAGATTGTTCTGTGGTTCTTTAATAAGATTTTTAATTTTGTATTCATTAGAATGGGGGAAAAAAAGCCATAATTCCTCAGAAAGGGAACTACCCATGGAGGTGGGACATAACTCTTCACCTACTAACTGGGGCTGTATTTGCTGCTCAGGTACCTTGTCTGAGGAGGACTGGAAGCCACCACTCCCTGCCTACGACTTCCTCCAGATGATGGAGCCATCGGTGCCCGAGCTGTCCCCGCAGCCCGGGGTCTCCCGGGCACAGCAGCCGCCCAAAAGCCCCGGAGGGGACACGGCAGGAGGGGACAGCGGCACCCGGGAGGAGCCATCCCAGGAGGGCCCGGCGGAGGAAGGGGGTGTCCCTGGGAGGGGCCTGCGGGGCACGGCCCCGAGGATGGCAGCGAGGGACAAGCAGGGCAGGAGGCACAGCGAGCTGTGAGAGCCGGGCTGGGGAAAGCGGTGGGACTGCCCTGCACAGCCTGGCGCTGTCCCTGCCTTTTCTCCAAGGCCAGAAGAGGTTTGGCTGTCAGGGAATGGTGAAAGGAAAGGCCACTCCCTGCTGCTCAGCGCTGGGGGTTTCTGATGCCAGGAGGTGTCTGTACATCCCTGTGCCCCCGCTGATCTTGGGAGCTCATCGAGCAACAAGCTACACTGGAAGGGACAATGCAGCCCTGCTCTGTAGATTCCTCAAGTCTCAGAGTCACTTCAGCTGCCCCTGAGCAGGAAGGAGTGAGTGATTCCAAGACAAAAAAATTTCTCTCCTCCCTGGTTGCAGGAGAAGCTCTACTGATGTGTGACAGAAAATCCTGCAATTCCATCTGCACTGGAAGCGTGTGGAGCCAGCATTCCACCACTCCAGGGCTGCTCCAACCAGCCCCAGTTGTGTTTACACCTGACTTGTGACCTGAATTCGTGAACTTGTTCATCCTCCCAGCGGGAGAAGAGGAGGATCTGGTCCAAGCAGATTTATTCCAGAAGCCAGAGCTCAGGTCACACAACAGTCCTGAATAGCTGGGACAAAACTGTGCCAGCAAATCCCAGGGGTGGGCAGGTTGGGAGATGGCTTTGCTCACTGCTGGCATTTTCTTGGTCACAAGCCCAGGGCCTATTTGCAGCCTCCATTTGTCTTTGCTCTCGGTGACAGCAGCAAGGTTGGTGCCTCCTGAGCTGGGAATGTGCAGGGAGCAAGCTCTGTGGAAAGCTCAGTGCTGGGGAAAAGTGGAGAGAGATGAAGGGCAAGGCTGGACCCTTCCAAGGTGGGATGGAGCTGCTTCACATCCAGAACTTCAGTGGGGAGATGCAAAACCTGGGCAAGTGCATTTCCATCTCCTGGAGACAAGAAATGGCAGGAGGTTGAAAGCAGATGGTCCAGGATTCCAGGACCATCCCTTCAATGAACTTAATCTCCCTCCCAGAGAGATGTACTGGGACAGTCAGATCCTCTTCCTACTCTTTAAGGCTCTGAAATTACTGAGAAGAGGAAAAAATGCTGGTAAGGGACTGCTGAGAGCATTGCAAACTCAGTATTTCTCATCCTGCAAGCAGCACACGTGGCTGTGATGCTTTTGAAATACCCAGAAATAGATCATTAGTCCTGGGCTGCACTGGAAAGCCTTAATTGAGAGTGACCATTTTTGGACTGAGTGACAGGCTTGGAGCCAAAATGTATGTATTTAAAGGAATAAAGTGCAGCCTGCTGATCAAAGGCATGGTTCCCAAGGGAAGGGTGTGAGCAGATCCTTCGTGTGTTCCCGTCATTCCTGTGCTCCATGAGGTCCTCACGCTGCTGAATTCCATCAGCTGAACATTGCTCATTTCCCCTGCTGGCCCTGATCACCAGCATCGAATCCCACAATGGGTTGGGTTGGAAGGGACCTTAATTCCCATTTAATTCCATGGCAGGGACACCTTCCACTGTCCCAGGGTGCTCCCAGCCCTGTCCAGCCTGGCCTTGGACATTCCAGGGATCCAGGGGCAGCCACAGCTGCTCTGGGCACCCTGTGCCAGGGCCTGCCCACCCTCCCAGCCAGGAATTCCTTCCCAATATCCCATCCATCCCTGCCCTCTGGCAGTTTGAAGTGCAATAATTGGGTTTTTCATTGCATCTTTAATAAACTCCATCTCCAGTGGGCTCCTCTGCATGTTTTGGGTGGTGGGAGCAGGGGGTCTGGGCAGGTGCCCCTCATCAGCAGCAGGATCCTTTCCTTCCCCAGGGTTTCTGAGGAGCATTCCCACATCCCTGCTCTTCTCCACGTGTCCTTTTCCAGGCTCAGCCCTTCTCCGGTGCCGGGCTGGGGCAGGAGCCGTCAGCAGGGGTCAGTGCCACATCTGCGTTGGGGCTTTGCAAATCCCCGCCTCTCCCGGTGCCGCTGGATGAGGCTGGAGTGAGGCTGGATGAGGATGGATGAGGCTGGATGAGGCTGGATGAGGCTGGATGAGGCTGGATGAGGATGGATGAGGCTGGATAAGGCTGGATGAGGCTGGATGAGGCTGGATGAGGATGGATGAGGATGGATGAGGTTGGATGAGGCTGGATGAGGCTGGATAAGGCTGGATGAGGCTGGAGTGAGTCTGGATGAGGCTGGATGAGGCTGGATGAGGATGGATGAGGCTGGATGAGGCTGGATGAGGCTGGATGAGGATGGATGAGGCTGGATGAGGATGGATGAGGCTGGATGAGGATGGATGAGGCTGGACTGAGGCTGGATGAGGCTGGATGAGGCTGGATGAGGCTGGACTGAGGCTGGATGAGACTGGATGAGGCTGGATGAGGCTGGATGAGGCTGGATGAGGCTGGATGAGGATGGATGAGGCTGGAGTGAGGCTGGAGGTCGGGAGCAGCTTCCCAGAGGGATCCTGTGAGGATGCTGCTGCATGAGGGGCCAAGCCTGGGTAGTCCCAGCTCTGCTGGCTTCATCACCAGTGGGATCCATCAGCTCCAGCCTCCCAAACTGGGCTGGGATGCCCAGAGCCCTGAGCCGAGTCCATCTTGCAGGTGCCAGCACAGACTTGGGAAGGGAAGTTGTTGGAGATTTTTTCAGAAATGGCTTAGAAGGCAGCTGTGAGGAGCAAATTCTCACAGCCTGTTTCTGTAAACAGCAGAAGTTCTCAGGTTGTTTTTAATTACAAGTAAATATCTTGTCCTTGGATAAGGTATGGGAAAGCAGAAGTGACAAACATGAAGGCCTTGAGAACCTTGCATAACAGAGTTATCAGGTAGTTTTCTCATGGCAGGTGAATATTCTATCTTTGGCTCTTTTGGGAAAGTAAAAGTAAGTTTTGAAAACCCAAATCTTGGTATTGAAAACAAAAGGAGGAGTTGGTGTGTTATCTCTGACCTATGATGAGCTCGGGTTTTGCAATATGCATGAACTTAATTAACACGGTTATAAAAAGTGACTGATTGAGTCAATAAACGGAGTCGATGCTGATCAACAAAGGAGGGTGGTCTCCCTTCACTTCAATAGGAAGTGTTTATCCATCATGCCAGAATCCAGCTGGACTGCCAGCCCTGGATGCAGGCCATGCTCCTGGACCCCATCAGCTGCCCTGGAGTTTATTGGGGTTTTATTCCTCAATACAAAATGTCTTTTCCACTGTGTAGCCCAAACAGGCACTCAGGGAAATCCATGGAGGCAGAAATGGGCCAGGTTTTGTATGGACAGGGGGAAAATGTCAGGGATACTGAGGGCAGTTTGATGAGGGTCTGCATCCCAAAATTTCCTCACCCACCAGAGGAAATGCTCCAGCACTTGGCTGTTTCCAACAACTCCAGCTCTGGGGCAGAGCAGGGTGGAAACAAATACTCAAAATGTTTATGGAATCAGCCACTGAGTGGTTTGGGCTGAAAGGGACGTTTAAAGGGCATCCAGTGCCACCCTGCCATGGGCAGGGACACCTTTCCCTGGAAAAGGCTGCTCTGATTCCCATCCAGCATGGTCTGGAATTACAGCCTTGGGTGAGAAGTGAGGCAGAGGAGGCAGAGCTTGTGTTCTGGGGGGCAGCTGTGAGGGACAGAGTGATTCTGGAGTGGGATCTGTCCTGTCCCAGGAGGATGGAGGAGCAGGATCTGTCCTGTCCCAGGAGGATGGAGGAGCAGGATCTGTCCTGTCCCAGGAGGATGGAGGAGCAGGATCTGTCCTGTCCCAGGAGATGGAGGAGCAGGATCTGTCCTGTCCCAGGAGGATGGAGGAGCAGGGTCTGTCCTGTCCCAGGAGGATGGAGGAGCAGGGTCTGTCCTGTCCCAGAGATGGAGGAGCAGGATGTGTCCTGTCCCAGGGAATGGAGGAGCAGGGTCTGTCCTGCCACAGAGGATGGAGGAGCAGGATCTGTCCTGTCCCAAGAGATGGAGGAGCAGGATCTGTCCTGTCCCAGGAGATGGAGGAGCAGGATCTGTCCTGCACACAGAGGATGGAGGAGCAGGGTCTGTCCTGTCCCAGGAGGATGGAGGAGCAGGATCTGTCCTGTCCCAGGAGATGGAGGAGCAGGATCTGTCCTGTCCCAGGAGGATGGAGGAGCAGGGTCTGTCCTGCACACAGAGGATGGAGGAGCAGGATCTGTCCTGTCCCAGGAGGATGGAGGAGCAGGATCTGTCCTGTCCCAGGAGGATGGAGGAGCAGGGTCTGTCCTGCACACAGAGGATGGAGGAGCAGGGTCTGTCCTGCACTCGGAGGATGGAGGAGCAGGGTCTGTCCTGCACACAGAGGATGGAGGAGCAGGATCTGTCCTGTCCCAGGAGGATGGAGGAGCAGGGTCTGTCCTGTCCCAGGAGGATGGAGGAGCAGGGTCTGTCCTGTCCCAGGGGATGGAGGAGCAGGGTCTGTCCTGCACACAGAGGATGGAGGAGCAGGGTCTGTCCTGTCCCAGGAGATGGAGGAGCAGGATCTCTCCTCCACACAGAAGCCAGCAGGGTCTTCCTGCTCATCACCCTCCCTGTGTCAAAGCTGCTGCTGAAGTGAGGGGAGCTCAGCAGGGACACTGATGTTATCAGCTCCCTCTTGAACCATTTAACAATAAAAGTCATGTTTGGATAAACCACAGCTCTGCCTTCCTCGGGGTGCAGGCTCTGCTCAAGATTTCCTGGCTGATATGGATCAAGTACAGCTTCAGACCAAGCTCTTCTTCTGGTGGGACTTCATGTCAGCAGCTATTTGGATGTGCTTCAGGAGCCTTTCAAGGGGTGTTTAAATTATCAGAAGATAAAACAAAGATACACACGCACACCCAAAAAAAGGATTATGTGCTTGCCCTGAAAGCAAAACAATTTATTGTCCAAAACAACAGGAAATTCTCCATGCACTCCTTGTTGGCCCCTTCAGCTCGGGATATTCTGTGATTCCCTGATCTGTCCCCATCCTTTAGGAGTCCCACAAAGCCAGGCTGGCAGCAGTGCTCACTACAGGGCACAGGGAGTATTTAAAGTGCCCGTTGTGTTTTCCACATTTAAAAGATGTTAGAGGTCTCAAAACCGTGGGACATTGGAAACAATCACAGCATTCCTTCCATGTTTTCCACCCTTTGAGCAGAACCTGGGTGCTGAGAGACAAATCCTTGTCTTGGAATGTGGATTTTCCAAACTGGCTGAGAATTTCCAAATTCCCAGCCCGTCCTGGAGCACTGATGGGCAGCCCCAGCCCCTCCTGGGGAGCCCCATTCCATGGCCAGGCTCTGCTCTGGGCTCCAGCTGCAGGATGGCAGGACGGGACCTGATCCCCAGGAGGGAGATGCTGCCAGGCAGGAGCAGGGCCGCGGGAAGGACAGACTGCCTGGACAGATTCCAGCAGGATGTGGAGCAGGACAAGACCTGGTGAGCTGGCTCATGTCGCCTGGGTGGGCACAGGGAGGCTGGCAGGGCTGGGGGACAGTGAGAACCAGTCCCTCCATCCCGTCTGGTGGCTCAGCCTGGCAGAGATGCTTTCCCTGCGGGGCAGGCTCTTCTCCAGCACGGCTTGGCCCTGATCCCTGCCCCGGAGCTCCTCCCTCCCGTGCCGCTGGCTCCGGGAATGTTTGTCCGGAGCTGCTGCCGAGGGTGTCTGGAACAGCCTCCTGCAGTCCTCAGCCCACCCCTGGGGACATCCAGGGTGATGCAATCCATCCTGGTGCCCGGCATGTGTTCCCTGTGCCCTTGGCATCGCCCGAGGGGATGGAGAAGGATCCCGCAGCTGCCTGGTGTGTCCAGCACTGCCAGTGTGTCCCCACCCCAGTGTGTCCAGCACTGCCAGTGTGTCCCCACCCCAGCGTGTCCCCACCCCAGTGTGTCCCCACCCCAGCGTGTCCCCTCCCCAGTGTGTCCCACCCAGTGTGTCCCCACCCCAGTGTGTCCCCTCCCCAGTGTGTCCCCACCCCAATGTGTCCCCTCCCCAATGTGTCCCCTCCCCAGTGTGTCCCCACCCCAGTGTGTCCCCACCCCAGTGTGTCCATCACTGGCAGTGTCTCCATCTCAGTGTGTCCCCTCTCCAATGTGTCCCCACCCCAGTGTGTCCCCACCCCAGTGTGTCCCCTCCCCAATGTGTCCCCCCCAGTGTGTCCCCTCCCAGTGTGTCTCCTCCCACTGGTCCTCCACAGTGTGTCCCTCCCAGTGTGTCCCCACCCCATGTGTCCTCCCAGTGTGTCCCACCCCAGTGTGTCCTCTGCAGTGTCCCACTCCAGTGTGTCCTCTCTCAGTGTGTCCCCACCCAGTGTGTCCCCATCCCAGTGTGTCCTTCCCACTTCCCCAGTGTTCCATCAGTGTCCCCACCAGTGTTCCCCACCGTGTGTCCCTCCAGTGTGTCCCCTCCCCAGTGTGTCCCCTCCCCAGTGTGTCCCCACCCCACCCCAAACCAGCCCCCCCAGCCCACACCATGCCCCTGCTCCCTGTCACTGTGGGGCAGGTGGTGAGGACCAAGCAGGGACAATCTGGGGACAGACAGACAGACAGACAGATGTTGGTCCAGGGGTGGGATGGGAGGCAATTGGTGCCATAGTGGCAGGGTTGGAGCTGAGCTGGGGACAGGAGGGTGCAGATGGGATGAGGGATAAGGGGTGCTGGCTGAGCAGGATGGGGATCCCCACAACAAAGGGTGGCTCCTCCACCTGGCACTTCCATTATTAAAAATACAAATGGCCCAGCAAAGTGCCCCCAGCCCCCAACCTGTTGTTTTCAGGGGTGTCCATCCCTCCTGCCCCATCCCAGCATGGGCAGCAGTTGGGTCTCCAGGACACCACTGCTCCATCCTCCTGGATGGGGACTGGATGGAGCTGGGAAGGCCAATCCAAAGCAGCTCCTCACAGAACACCTTCAGTCTGTATTTTCATTCCCACAGACGTGCTCCACCTCCAGCCTGTGCTGGCACTGCACCCACAGCTCTGCTCTCCTGCTCCATTCCCAAACCAGGTCCTTGCAGGTTCTCAGGCTGGGGCTGCAGTCAAAGTCCAGGCTGGAAGAGCAGCACCCAGCCCAGTCCATCCCACAGTAATCCCTTCCCAGTGCCTTTCCTGCTGTTCCCATGAAGCAGGAGCCCCCAGGGCTCCGTGGGGCCGTGGGGGGAGCAGGAGTGGCACGTCCCCTTGGGGACATTGCTGCTCTTTGTCCATTGTTCCCTCTTGGCTCAGCAGAGGGAGCGATAAGTGGGGAGAGGGCAGCGCTCGGTTCCTGCTCCCCGACAGGTTATTTCCCGACCTCTCCTTAGGTAAACTCAGCCCTTCACCTCCCTCAGAGTTTGCTTTGCTCTCCCTCACCCCTCCAGCACGGCGTGGGGCCCAGGAGAGCAGCCTGGCTCTATTAATAGCCCCTGGAATTGCCAAATCCCTCCTGTGTGTTGAAAGAGTGGCCGCGAGCCCATGATTCAGCTCCGTGGTAACGCACGGGACGGTTCCCCAGCGCGGCTGTGGTGGGAGAGCTCCCAGCTCTGCTGCAGCCCTGCAGGGCAAGCTGGGCTCTCCATGGGGAGGGGAGATGGGGAAGAGCCCATCAGATGGGATTCCTTGGCTTGCAAGGAACACAGATGGTCTTTGTTGCTAAACTTGGTGCTGTTCTCTGCTTTGGCCGCTGCCCGAGCTCGCTCTGCACAGGGATCCACCAAGAGTAAAATCCAGGAGCCTCAGAGAGGGCAAAGCCATGGAATCATGGAATTCTGGAACCATTTCAGTTGGAAAAGACCTCTAAGATCATTGAATCCATTCCCCCAGCACTGCGAAGTCCCACCAAATCATGTCCCCCGTGCTTCCACGCAGCTTTTAAATCCCTCTGGGGATGGTGGCTCCACCACTGCCATGGGCAACTCTGCCAGTGCTTGGCAACCCTTTCCATGAAGAAATTTTTCCCAATATCCAATCCAAACCTCTTCTGGAGTGACTTGAGGCTGTTTTTCTTGTCCCCAGGCTGAAGCAGGCTCTTGGGGTTGAAATCCATGGTGTCTCTATGCCAGCCTTGCTCCATGAACAATCCTGCCTGGAGGAGAGAGGAGAGCATCTCCTCAGGCTCCAGCTGGATTTGAAATCTTGGACTCTCCTTAAGTTTGGCTTGTGAGTGACTCACATTGGGGAGTGGGAGCTTTGCAGGGCTGAGGTGGCTCCCTGTGGATCCTGGACCTGCTGTGGGGACATGGGTGGGAGAAGTGACCCATGGGGAGAGGTGGGATCCTGGATATGGAAATACAAGGGATGCTGCAGCTGGGAGAGTTCAGCTGAGCAGACCAGGGAGCCCCAGCTGTGAGCAGGGCCAGGCACCAACACCAAGGCAAATATTTGGAAAGGCATTTGCTGCCCAAAAATAGCTGGAAAAGCTTTCAGAAGCAAAGTTGGAACTGTGTCTGTGGGCAGCAGCCAGAGTCCCCCAGCCCAGAGCAGCTCCCAGACACAGGGGACAGAGATGGGAAAGGGGAATGACCAACATCTGCCCATTCATTACCCTTTCTATGGCAGAGGGGGGATCTGTGGGGCTTCTTCTGGAGACATCCCATCCCATGGACCTGGAAAGTGAATAGGGGAAAAGTGGCATCATCCTCCTTGTCAATACAGGAGTGCTGAAATGTGGGGACCAACAATCAAATAATCTCATTTTCCCCCAGAAATCAGCACCTGAGGATTCAAAGGGGCTGTGTGCTTTTGGAGGGCACAGAGGGGTGGAGCAGGTTCCCCACTCCAGACACCCAGATTGGAAAGCAGCAGCTCACAAACACCCACCCACTCTTGAACACCCAGCTCAGAAACCTCAGCCCGCTGCCACTGAGCCAGAGCTGGGTGTAAATCCAAGCAGGCAGCAGGGACAGGCACCAGGAACCTCTGGGTGGGGTTCCTTGCCAGGTGAACGTGTCCAGAGTCAAATCCTGCCTCTGAAGCATCCCTGGGGTCCTGCATTTCTCTCCTGCTGAATCCCACTCCTCAAATCCCTACACATTCCCCAGGAAGGGCACAGCCTCCAAAAGGACACGGTGGGTGACAACACCCATCTCCAGGTGTTGGCAGTGAGCTAAGAGGACAACCAGGGTGGGAATTGTTGCGGTGTTTTAAACTTTCAGGTCCCTTCCCCAGGTGTGCCAATACCCTCTTCCCCTCCCCCCCTCATCCCTTGCTGAGTGAGTCCTGTCAATCAGGCTTAACACTCCAACAAGGCGTCGTGTGGTTGGTCAAGTTCAAAGGATGCCCCTCAGGCCTGGGGGTCATTGGCCTGTCTAGCTGTCATTCTCCCCTGAGACCCCGCCCTCCCACCTGGTTGGTGGCTCACCTGTCCCCTCCCCTTCCCCTGTCTCTGAGCTTAAAAGGTGAATGAGGCCATGCAGTCGGTATTCTGTTGGAGCTCTTCCCAAGGTTCACACCTCTGTAACCATGGAATAAACCACTGGATATAACCCTCCAGCAGAATCCTCTCCTTTTTCTCTTCACCTTCGCCTGAAGCTTTCCTCCTGAGGTAAACGGAGTCCCTGACAAGCCTGGACTTGTTTGGTGCCCAGCTGAGACCACCAGCAAGCCAAAGGTGTCTCTGGGGTGATACAGCACAGCTGTGCCTTGGCTCAGCAGCGAGGGTCAGACTGGCCCAGGCACAATCTAACTGGTAATATTGGGATTCATATTCCAATAGGAATGACCTGAGTCACTTGGCCAATGTCCCCTCCTGGGTCCCCACCCTGGTGACACTCATCCTTCCTCCTCCTTTCAAGAAGAACATGATACACATGAGCTGGCGACTCTGCCATGCCATCCTCAGGGGCTCTGGCTGCCAAGGGTCACCAGCTGAGGGACAAATCCCAAAAGCTCCAGGTCTGCTGGCTCTCTGCAGCCCCTTGCTCTTCCCCTGGGGCTGGGGAGGAGGCAGCAGTGAGGCTGCAGCTGCAGCAGGATCCTCTTTCATTCCTTCTCCTGCTCTGAGGCCAGGCTGAGCTCCCCACCAGAGTCCTCCCTACCAGGGATGCTTTTGGAAGTGCTTTTGGAGCTTAATTAACTGCTGGCTTAATTATAGGGCTGGCTGTGACATTCCTGTGTCCCCACCTGGCACTCATCCCCATCCCTGGGGCATCAGCAAAACCCACAATCCATAAATAAAAAAGCCACCAAAGCCCAACCTGTCTGTTTGTCCTCACTCCATGATTTCCAGAGCTGTTGGAGACAGGAGTTGGGAATGTCTGTGGCTCCAGCTCAGACAGGATGCTGCAGCCTTGGGCTGTTGGAGCAGGGTGGGAGATAGGTCCCAAAAGGTCCCAACACCAGTGTCACCTCCTGTGTGGCCCCATCACCATCCCCAAGGACACCAGGGTGGCCATCCTGGGTGGCACCTGGAGCAGACAGCCCCAGGGTGAGGGTGGCATCCAGAGGGTGGCATCCTTCACTCTTTCCATCCATCCAGAGGGACACCCAGCCCTTTCTCCCAGCTTGGAATTGCTGTGTGCAGCTTTCTGTACTGGGGACAGATGTGTCCCTCACCCCAAAAAGGTTTGGGACACCCAGCAGGGACTGTCCCCACTGCTGGGAGTGACACACAGGGATCTCTGTCCCTGAGGGTGGCACACAGGGATCTCTCTGTCCCTGGGGTGGCACACAGGGATCTCTCTGTCCCTGGGGTGGCACACAGGGATCTCTCTGTCCCTGGGTGGCACACAGGGATCTCTGTCCCTGGGAGTGGCACTCAGGACTCTGATCATGGGGGTGGCATCATTCAGGTCTTGTCCCAGGTAGAGGCACCAGGGAAATCCTCTGTTCCCCTGGGGGTGGCACACAGGGATCTCTGTCCCTGGGGGTGGCACACAGGGATCTCTGTCCCTGGTAATGGCACACAGGGATCTCTGTCCCTGGGGGTGGCACACAGGGATCTCTGTCCCTGGTAATGGCACACAGGGATCTCTGTCCCTGGGGGTGGCACAGAGGGATCTCTGTCCCTGGTAATGGCACACAGGGATCTCTCTGTCCCTGGGGGTGGCACACAGGGATCTCTGTCCCTGGGAGTGAAGCAGCTCAGGAGAAAGCCATGGAGAGTGAAATGGGAGGGTGGGATGTGATTCAGGCTGTGTCAGCCCAGGGCAGCGCTGCCCTGGCCAGAGGAAATCCCTCCTGATTCATCCCCTGTGGCTTTTGGGGACCTCAGTGACCCAGGGGTGCCACCCCACAGCAGGGAGGGCTCTGGGTGCTGGGGCACTGCCAGGTGCCAGCGCTGCTCCCAGCCTGGCCATGGGGACAGGGAGATTGCAGGGATGACACACAGGTCACCAAAATGCTGCCTGGGCTGAGTAAGAGACAAAGCTGGAATTTTCCCCAGCAGGGATTTCTCCATTCCTTGCTCACAGCCAGCAGCTTGGCTTTGAGGAGTCTGCTCCAGCTGGGCCAGGTCTCACATGTTTTATTTCATTTTATCTGACTTTACTGTGCAGTCTGATTCCCAGGGAAAGGCTTCCCAACACAGCCCAGCCTGGCTCCTGATGGCAGAGCTTCAACTATTCCTCATGTCCCGCCTTGCCAGAGGGGCCAGCTGGCTGCAATTCCCAGCTTTTCCCGCTGGAAGGGCATCCCCCAGACCCCATGGTGTGTTCCCACCCATGGATAAACCCCTGGACAGCCCCCAGGTGCCTTGAGGGTGGGGGTCCCTCAGGAAGGGGCTGGGTTGGCTTTTGGGAATCACCAGCTGAGGTTGTTCTGGCTTCCCTCATCCCTGGACTTGCTCCCTAAATCCCAGCTCGTGTCTGCTGCTGGGGATGAGCTCCAAAGAGACTTTCAGCAGGGCCAGCCCTACACATTCCTGTCCCCAGCAGCTCCCCAAGCACATCCCTGATTTTAGGATGTGAGTTAAAACCATTTAATCACGAGCCTCCTGTTGTCCATTTCCTCTGGACGTCCTCAGCTTTCCATGATTTTTTATTTTCTTGAGCAACATCCCCCTGAGATCCTGGGCATGGTTGGGAGTTGAGTCATCAGATGCAAGGACTGTGTAACTCTGCTCTGCTCTCTCTCACTCCCTGGATCTTCCCTGATCCAAACTTCTCTGTGCTCCCACCCTCCTGTGCAGGAAAATCCAGTGGTGCTGGGAACGTCCTGCTGGGAGCATCCTTGGTATCCAGGATATGGAACAGGCTGGGAGAGCTGGGGGTGCTCACCTGGAGAGGAGAAGGCTCCAGGGAGAGCTCAGAGCCCCTGGCAGGGCCTGAAGGGGCTCCAGGAGAGCTGGAGAGGGACTGGGGACAAGGGATGGAGGGACAGGAGCCAGGGAATGGCTCCCAGTGCCAGAGGGCAGGGATGGATGGGAGATTGGGAATTGGGAATTGCTGGCTGGGCTGGAATTGCCAGAGCAGCTGTGGCTGCCCCTGGATCCCTGGCAGTGCCCAAGGCCAGGCTGGACAGGTCTTGGAGCAGCCTGGGACAGTGTAAGTTGTTCCTGCCATGGCAGGGCTGGGATGGGATGGAATTTAAGGTCTCTTCCAACCCAAACCATTCCATGATTCTGTGACAGGAGATAGATTTTCTTGGACCATTTTCTTGCCCAGATGGACCAAGGTGACTTTTTGTCCCTCCCAGCCCTCATTCCCAGCTGGCAGTGCTGGCATTGGTCACTTTGTTGGTGACTTTATTCTCTGCAGAGCTCAGCTCTTGCTCATCCCTCCTTGCTCTCCTGGCCATTGCCCTCTCACCCTGTCCTGTCCTGCTCTGATGCCCCCAGTGAGGCTCTGTGGGATTCTCCAGCCCACAGCAGCTGTTGGTCTGTCCCACAAACTGCATTTTCAGCCAACTCCTTGTCCCTTTCCACCCTGGCTGTTGTCCCTGGAATGTGGCTCCCTGTGGGAGACACCCAGCTCCCCTTGGCTCTGCCATCCCCTACAGAGGGACAGCGACCTCAGAGCAGCACAAGGACACTCCCAAAGGGGTTTGGACCCTTTGAGAGAATGAAAACCCCACAATGAATCCCTACAAGGACAGGGATCACCCACAGGACCCTCCTGTTAGGGTTCAGGGTCCTGATGCCAGCACAAGGATCTCACAATGACCCCCTAAGGTCTTCCCTGCAAGGATGGGCACCCCAAAAGTGTCCCCTGTTAGTTATGGCCCTGTGGAGTGCCAGCAGCCTTCCACTCTCAGGAAGGAACCAGGGAATCCAAGCAGGGGGGAAAGGGCAATTAAATAGGATTTTTAAAATTGCTCTGGGCACTGCTGTGTGAAGGAAAGTATGAGAGAAAACATGCCCTCAAAAAGAAATCCTCCCTGGCTTAGCACTTCCTTCTAAAAACACACAATGACTTCAGAAAAATGTGAGAAAACACATTTGTCTCCCCAGAGGGAGAGAGGGAAAATAGAGAAAAGCAGCAATGTGATGTTGTTTGGTGGCTGAACCTCAATCCTTATCCTGGCAGGGGTGGGGAATTTTCTCCAAGGGCTTTGGGTGGGCAGGATGGAGGTGTGGGGGCTGCAGATATCCCTGAGAACACCCCTGCAATGCCCAGGCAGAGCTGATCCCCCTCAAAAACTCATCCAGTGCTCAATATTTGCTCCCAAACAGAAGGGATGCGCCAAAGAAGAATATTGATTATAAACCTTGGAAACCCTGATTGATTCCCACAA
Source organism: Zonotrichia leucophrys gambelii (assembly GCF_028769735.1). NCBI lineage: Eukaryota > Metazoa > Chordata > Aves > Passeriformes > Passerellidae > Zonotrichia > Zonotrichia leucophrys. The sequence continues at coordinate 59,935,635 of NC_088175.1, read as the reverse complement.
CATTCATCCCAGCCATGGATCATTTGGGGAACAGCTCTGGTGAAGCTCTCACAAGCGTTTGGCAGCTCTGGCTGCCTGAAGCTGAGCCCAGTTCGTCCCTGCTGCAGCTGGAAGTGGCACCATGGCAGGAAAATGCTGTGCCCAGGGAGGCAGAGCTGGCCTGGATTGAGCAGAAACTCCAGCAAGGAGGGAAGTGCTGAGCAAACCACTGGGGAAGGAGCTCTCTGAGGGGGAAGGAGCTGCTTTGAAGCAGAGAATGTCCTGCCCTGGGTGTGCTGGTGGTTGGTTTTGATCCCTGAACCCTCGCAGGAGTGTCAGGGTTCTGTGTTTTGCTGTCCTGGGATGCTCCCAAGGCGCTCAGCAGCACCAAGGCTCCAGTTCCAGAGCATCCTGTAGGGAATGCTGAGGTTTCCAGGGCTGATTGGCTGCTAAAACTGGGGAATGCAAAAGGTAATGAATGGAGGGATGATGGCAAAATGCCACACACTGAGAAACCTGCCAGGCACAGCAGTTCCAGTGGCCAGACACACCAGGACAGAGCCTGGAAGCTTTTCCCTTGTCCTCTTTCCCCTTTTCCCTTTGCCCTTTCCTCTTTTCTCTTCCCCTCTCCCATTCCCTTCCCCTTTTCCTTGTCCCCTAACCCCTGTGCCCTGCCCTATCTTCCTTTCTCTTTTCTCTTGCCCCCTTTCCCTTTTCTCTTCCCTGACCTCCTTCCCCTTTCTTGTCTCCTGTCCCTTGTCCCCTTTCCACCTTCTCTTGCCCCATTTCCTCTTTCCCTTTCCTCTTTCCTTTCTCCCATCCCCATCCTTGTCCCCTGCCCTCTCTTGCTCCTTTCTCTTGCTCCCCTTCCCTTTTCTCTTTCATTCCCCTGACCCCCTTCCCCTTTTCTTTGTCTCCTGTCCCTTGTCCCCTTTCCACCTTCTCTTGCCCCATTTCCCCTTCCCCATTTCTCTTCCCCTTTCCCTTGTCCCTGTCCCCTTTTCCTCTCCCTTTTCTCTTCACCTTTCCCCCATCCCATTTCCCTTGTCCCCTGTCCCTTATCCCCCTTCCCTTTCCTCCTTCCCTCTTTCACCTGTCCTCTCTTCCTTCCCCATTTCTCTTACCCTTTTCCTTGTCCCTGTCCCCTTTTTCTTTCTCTTTTCTCTTCCCTTTCCCCCTTCCCCTTTCCCTTGTCCCCTGTCCCTTATCCCCCTTCCCTTTCCTCCTGCCCCCTTGTCCCTGTCCCCTTTTCCTTCCCCATTTCTCTTCCCCTTTCCCTTGTCCCTGTCCCCTTTTCCTCTCCCTTTTCTCTTCCCTTTCCCCCATCCCCTTTCCCTTGTTCCCTGTCCCTTATCCCTCTCCCCTTTTTTCCTGCCCCCTTGTCCCTGTCTCCTTTTTCCTTCCCCATTTCTCTTTGCCTTTCCCTGGTCCCTGTCCCCTTTTCCTTCCCCATTTCTCTTCTCTTTCCCCCATCCCCTTCCCCTTTCCCTTGTTCCCTGTCCCTTATCCCCCTTCCCTTTCCTCCTGCCCCCTTTCACCTGTCCCCTTTTCCTTCCCCATTTCTCTCCCCCTTTCCCTTGTCCCTGCCCCTTTTTCCTTCCCCATTTCTCTTTGCCTTTCCCTTGTCCTTTTCCCCTTTTCTCTTCCCCTTCTCTTGTCCCTGTCCCCTTTTTCTTCCCCATTTCTCTTTCCCTTGTCCCTGTCCCCTTTTCTCTCCCTTTTCCCTTTCCCCCTTCCCTCTTCCCTGGTTTCCTGTCCCTTATCCCACTTCCCTTTCCTCCTGCCCCCTTTTCTCCTGTCCCCATCCCTATTTGAAGAGCTGCTGATAGGGAGGTTTGCAGAGGCTCCGTGCTCTTCCTCATCCTCCTCAGGGCCATTGTCCCTGGCAGGAGGGATTCCAGGAACAGCCCCAGGGGACCCCAGATGCCCGGGATGAGGATGAGGATGACCCTGGAGGAAGCAGGAGCGCTCCAGAGCTTTCCAAAGACGCCTGATGTGATCATTCCAAGATGATGAGCAGCTTCCTCCGGCAGCCCCAGGGAGCTCTGGCAGAGCCCTGAGCAGGGCAGGGGCTGCTCCTGCCTTCCCCAGGCACTGATCTGCTGGGAGGGCTCATCCTGATGGCTCTGCAGCTCAATCCAACCCCTGCAGGGCCCTCGGAGAGACCTCCCAGCTCAATTAGCTCAATTCCCAGCCCCAGTTGCATGGAAAAGGTCTGGAGCAGAGGAAGCAGCAGCTGCTCATGACAAATAAATGTTGTGTCATGTACACATCCCCTCCCATGACAAACCCATTGCTGTGCAGGGCCAGAGCTCTGGTAGCACGAATGTCCAGGGATAAACAGGCTCCAAACCACTCTGGAACAGCTTCTTGTAAACACAGACTTTTCTTTTTAACTCTGCTCAAAACTCTGTCTGCTTTGATGTTTCGCATCTGGCCTGGCCCTGACCATTTCCTCCTGCCCCCACAAGAGCAGATGGATAAATCCTTGTCCCTGCTGTGGTGTTTGGGATAGGGGGGGTCCCAATGAAAGGCCAGGACCTTTTATTGGTGGATTTATGGTGGATTTATCCATTCCAGTTTATTGGTGGATATCCAATCCCTTTTATTGGTGGATTTATGGTGGATTTATCCATCCCAGTTCTGCCAAGCACTGCTGTGCTGCTTGTCCAGCACCTTCCAGGTGCAGAGGGAGGAGGGTGGTGCTGGAATGGGTTTGGGGAGGGTGATGTGCTCAAGGAGCTCTGGAGGGTTCTCCAACCCCATTTCCAGCACCACAGAGGGGAAACTGAGGCAGAGCAACCACAGAATCCCAGAATGGTTTGGGGTGGAAGGAATCTCAAAGCTCATCTCATTCAACCCCATGGCAGGGACACTTCCACGACGCCAGGGTGCTCCAAGCCCTGTCCAGCCTGGCCTGGGACACTTCCAGGGATGGGACGTGCCAGACCTGAGGGCTGGAATTGTGCCTATGGCAGGAGCTCACTCCCAACCCAGCTGCTGAGAAAAGCAAGATTTCCAGGTGGTTTTTCAGAGGGTTTTTAACTCAGCCACAAAATGGCACCTTCTGCACCTAGGGCAGCCCAGTGGGAACCACAACGAAACCACAGCCCCAGCCCTGGCACGTAAAACCCTGCAAGGATTTATGGCCTGACTTGCTCGGTAACCCCAGGACCTTTGCTCTCCTCCTCACATGAGGATGCTGATGGGATCCTGCTTTATCCTAATGAGTGTGGGGTTTTTTTGGGAGAGGTCACAGGCTCATCCCACGGGGCAGGATGGTGAGAGATCCACCCCGCTCCACCATGCCTCGAAGCTTTTATGGCCCCTATAAAATCCAGATGCTCCATGTGAGTTTGACACTGTTTAGTCTCTTGCTTTGGGAGATTTAGGTCACTCTGGGAGCAGCAGATGGGCAGCACTTCCCGGCGGATTTGATGGACTTGGATGTTTGCACATTCCAGGGAAAGCCAGTTAAAATAACAGCAGCCTGGCATGGGAAACCCTGGCCATACCCAGGACTGTCCCCAACACATTCCCCTCCTCAGGCTGCCGAACAGGGACACGGGGTGCCCCTTCCAGAGCTCGGGAAGAGCCCGAGGGCACGGGGAAATGCGATCCCGCCCTCCCTGGCGGGTGCATGGGGAAGGAGGATATAAATTCCCTGACACCTCATCGGGATGCTCCCAAGGGACAGGACTTTCTCCGGGGGCGGGAGCACAGAGAGCAGCGGTGCCTGCAGAGCCGCTCCCACCCCGAGGGAGAGATGGAATTTTAGCCAGGCTTGGAAAACTTTCCCTTCTTTCTGTTTGCAGCAGCTTGTGGATCATCCGGGAGCTCTGGCTGGGTTTGTCCCTGTCCTTCTGTTGGGTTTCTGGTTGGATGTGCCCCAGCTGGGGAGGGGGGGACTCTGGGGGGCTCTGATCCATCCGGGCCTTTGTCTGTGTGTGCATTTTGGATAAAGGGTGGAGCAGGGAATAGCAGGGATGCGGGGATTCAGGAATTCAGGGATACAGGGATGCAGAGATACAGGGATACAGGGATTTGGGGATATAGGAATCCAGGAGTACAGAGATACAGGAATTCAGGGACACAGGGATTCAGGGGTACAGGGATACAGGAATTCAGGGATACAGGGATGCAGAGATACAGGGATACAGGGATTTGGGATACAGGAATCCAGGAGTACAGAGATACAGGAATTCAGGGACACAGGGGTTCAGGGATACAGGGATACAGGAATTCAGGGGTTCAGTGATTCAGGAATTCAGGGATACAGGGATGCAGAGATACAGGGATACAGGGATTTGGGGATATAGGAATCCAGGAGTACAGAGATACAGGAATTCAGGGATACAGGGATTCAGGGGTACAGGGATACAGGGATTTAGGGATTCAGGAATTCAGGGATACAGGGATGCAGAGATACAGGGATACAGGGATTTGGGATATAGGAATCCAGGAGTTCAGGGATACAGGGATTCAGGGGTACAGGGATACAGGGATTTAGGGATTCAGGAATTCAGGGATACAGGGATGCAGAGATACAGGGATACAGGGATTCAGGGGTACAGGGATACAGGGATTTAGAGATTCAGGAATTCAGGGACACAGGCATTCAGGGATACAGGGATTCTGAAATTCAGGAATTCAGGGATACATGGACGCAGGAATTCAGGAACACAAGGATTCAGGGATATAGGGATACAGGGGTACAGGGATACAGGAATTCAGGGGTACAGGGATTCAGTGATATAGAAATACAGGGATACAGGGATATAGAAACACAGGGATTCAGGGGTACAGGGATACAGGAATTCAGTGATCTAGGGATCCTGGAATTCAGGAATTCATGGATACAGGGGTACAGGGATACAGAAATTCAGGGATAGAGGAATCCAGGAATTCAGGGATATGGGGATTCAGGGAGACAAGGATTCAGGGATTCAGAAATTCAGGACTTCAGGGATACAAGGATTCAGGGATTCAGGGATAGAAGGATTCAGGAATTCAGGGATTCAAGGGTAGAGGAATTCAGGGATTCAGGGATCCAAGGGTAGAGGAATTCAGGGATTCAGGGATCATGGGGTACAGGGATACAGGGATGCAGGAATTCAGGGACACAAGGATTCAGGGATATAAGGATACAGGGATTCAGGGGTACAGGGGTACAGGAGTACAGGGATACAGAAATACAGGGATCCATGGATTTAGGGGTACAGGGATTCAGGGATTCAAGGATCAGGGATACAGGGATTCAGAAATTCAGGAATTCAGGGATACAGGGATTCAGAGATACAGGAATTCAAGGATACAGGGATACAGGGTCCAGACCCATCCCAAGATCCTCCAGCTCACCCTCCCATCACACCCAGCTCCATCTGTGAGGAAAAATGAGCAGCAGGAGGGCTGCGGCTCCATGGAATTGTGGAATATTTAGGTTGGAGGAGACCTTAAAGCCCATCTTGTTCCAAGTCCTGCCATGGGCAGGGACACCTTGCACTGAACCAGGATGTTCACGTTGTTGTTTTGGTGTCAGAGGAAGAGAAAAACTGAATTATGTGACAAAATGTCTGGCCACAGCCCTTCCGAGTGAGGAGGTCACACCCACAGCTAAAATAAATCTGGTAGCCTTGAGAAATGGACAGTTTATGGCAATCTGGGGAAATAAATGTGAGACTTTCACCCCCCTGCAATGCTGAACCCAAAAGCCAGAATGAAAATTGTTGTTATTACTCACATATTGTAAAAAAGCTTAAAAATTCAAGGCTCTGCTGGGAGAGCTGGGAGTGTTCACATGGAGAGGAGAAGGCTCCAGGGAGAGCTCAGAGCCCCTGGCAGGGCCTGAAGGGGCTCCAGGAGAGCTGCAGAGGGACTGGGGACAGGGATGGAGGGACAGGAGCCAGGGAATGGCTCCCAGTGCCAGAGGGCAGGGATGGATGGGAGATTGGGAATTGGGAATTCCTCCCTGTGAGGGTGGTGGGGCTGATGCAGGGATCCCAGCCCATGGGATTCCATTGCAGGATTCCCAGGTTAAACTGATGTGGCACAAGGAATTTATGCCCCCACACAAGTTTGTTCTGGATCTCTCAGGTGTATTTGGTTTCACTTTAGGTAATTCTGCCCAGCCCTGATGCTTCCAAGGTCTCATAACCCCTCACAATGACAGGGAAAAGCCTCAAATTCTTCATTTTGGGTCTCAGTGTTGTTGTTGATTTTAAGCCTATCAAGTTTGGGATGCCACAAACAATCCCTGGAAAAGGCTGATCCCTCTTTCAGAACAGGATCATTCTGATGTGGGGTGACCTGAAGGGCTCAGAGGAAAGGTTCTGCATGAATATGTGGGGATGCAGAGGTGCAAAAGCAGCTGCAAAAGCAGAAGACAGCTGTGGCAAAGCCAAATGTGACATTTTCCTGTGGCATGGGAAGCCCTGGAAGCACTGCAGAGCCAGATGGGGAGCCCAGCCGTGCCATGTCCCCATAAGTCACTTCCTTGGCTAATTAATGTAATCCAATTTAACATGGATCACACCCTCTGGAGCCCAGGGAGGCGTTCCTATGCCTGGAAAGGCAGCTCTGCTTTGCTTCCAGCATCCCAAAGGTCTGGAGCAGAAATTCCAGAAGTGCTCTGCAGGAATGCTGGGCTTGGACACACCACTGCACCCATCCCATGGATCCCATCTCATCCCATGGATCCCATCCCATCCCATCTCATCCCATGGATCCCATCCCATGGATCCCATCTCATCCCATGGATCCCATCCCATCCCATCCCATCCCATGGATCCCATCCCATCCCATGGATCCCATCCCATCCCATGGATCCCATCCCATCCCATCTCATCCCATGGATCCCATCTCATGGATCCCATCCCATCCCATGGATATCCCATCCATCCCATCTCATCCCATGGATCCCATCCCATGGATCCCTCATCCCATCCCCATGGATCCCATCCCATGGATCCCATCCATGGATCCATCCATCCCATCCATGGATCCATCCCATCCATGATCCCATGGATCCCTTCCCACCTCCCATCCCATGGATCCCATCTCATCCCATGGATCCCATCCCATCCCATCCCATGGATCCCATCCCATCCCATCCCATCCCATGGATCCCATCCTATCCCATCCCATCCCATCCCCACATTTGTAGGGTGTTCCCAAATGTTGCCCAAATTTCCTGATCCCCCTCAATGGGACTGAGGGGTTTTTGTGGCCCCCATAAAACCACAGCCAGAATAGCCCAAAAATGAGCATTTCCTGCCTGCTGACAGCACAGAAACGTGGGGGAGATGTTCCAAACAACCAGGAAAGGAGGGAGCAGGAGGGAAGAGCTTTTCCTTCTTCCCTACTCTCCCAAAATGCCTTTTTCCCAAAACCATTGTGTGGCATCAGCATCACTTGGGAATGGAGAGGGATTATTTCCAAGGGGGTGAAGGGCCAGAATAAAGGAGCTTTCCACTGCCAGAGGTCAGATAGGACATTGGTGTCCTGGATTGCCAAACAAATTGTTTTCTATTTGCTATCTCTGTGGCAGTTGTCTTCTGTTCATTGGGCAGTTTTCCTTATCTCTTCCACAATCACTCCTCCCTCTGGGGAGACACCTGCTGATAACAGCCATTGAATGTCCCTGCATGGCTGATAAGAACTACAGCATCCCATTGGGAGATGTGAGCCCAGAGGGAGGAGCCAAGCATTCCTGCCTGGATATAATCTGGAGATTCTGGAACACCAGCCAAGCATTCCTGCCTGGATATAATCTGGAGATTCTGGAACACCAGCCAAGCATTCCTGCCTGGATATAATCTGGAGATTCTGGAACACCAGCACGGCTTCTCCACTGGATTTCCCAGAGGATTTCCCTCTTCCCCTGGATCTCCAGAGGAAGAGACTGCACCCTTCTCCAGGATCCTGCTCCAGCAGAACCAGCCCTGACACTGCAGGAGGGCTGAGCCACAATTCCAATGGGACTGCTGCCAACAGCCTGACCCACAGGGTGTCAGGTTGGGTTCTGACTCTGTCACTGTTGTTTTGGTTCACTGCATTGTTCATTTAATCTTTTTATTTTCTTCCCTAGTAAAGAACTGTTATTCCTGCTCCCATATATTTTTGCCTGAGAGCCCCTTAATTCAAAATTTATAACAATTTGGAGGCAGGGGATTTGCATTTTTCATTTCAGGGGAGGCTCCTGCCTTCCTTAGCAGACACTTGGCTTTCCAAACCCAGACAATTGGGAAGGAATTCTTCCCTATGAGGGTGGGCAGGCCCTGGCACAGGTGCCCAGAGCAGCTGTGGCTGCCCCTGATCCCTGGCAGTGCCCAAGGCCAGGCTGGACAGGGCTTGGAGCACCCTGGGATAGTGGAAGGTGTGGATAGGGGATAGAGTGGGATGGCATTTTAGGTCCCTTCCATCCCAAACCATTCCATGATTCTGTGGCAGATTTTGGACAAGATCCCTGCTCTCTGCACCCCTCAGGCACTGTGGAATGTCTCACAATTTTTCAGGCAGCAGATTCCCTCTGTTGTCTCCAGGGAATGTTTCCTCCCTCCCTCCTGTCCAGCAGCAGATTCCCAGCTGGAAATGCAGGGTTAAAGACCTGCCTGGAGCTTCCCTGGGCCAGCAGGTTTCCGGTGTGGAAATAAAAAAGTCATTAAGGGCTGGCACAGACAATGAAATGAAACTTTGTCATCGTGGATTTGAGCTGAGCAGACGCTGAGGGAGCTGATGAGAGGAAAATTAATTTGCTTTTTCCAAAGGCTCCTGCGTGAGGTTAATAAAAGCAGCATTTTGTGCAGGCTCATGGCTCAGGATGCAGAGATTCACAGTCCTCCTGTCCTCCCAGAGCTCTGCTGAGGGCTCTTTTCTCCTTTGGAAGCAGAGAAAGGAGGAGTTTTTGGATTCCAGAGCTTGGGTGTAATCCCTGGCCAGCAGCTCAGGATGTGTCCTGGCAAAGGGACTCAGGTTTAAGGGGCTCCTCTCTTTGAAATTTCCTTTTTATTCTGGCATTGAATTTGATCCAAATGATTTCCCTGAGCCATCCTTGCCAGGATTGCTGCCCTGATGGTTGGGAGAGTGCCTCTCCTGCAGCAAAAACCAATCCCAGGGGATGGATGTTGAATTTCCTGATGAGGAGCCATAAACCTCCCAAAAAAACCAGCAGCTGCTAATTAGCGGTCAGCAGAGGAGCTGGGGGCTGGCAGGAGCAAATCCTTGGATTCTGGGAGAATCCTGCCCTTGGGCTGTGGCACAGCTCCTGCTGGGCTCTCCTCCCACCCTGTCACATTCCTGCAGGATGCAGCCTCCTTGCCATTTCCAACATTTTTCCCATTTTTAAAAATTTTTTCCTTCTATATTTTGCACTCCAGGCAGCCATTCCCTCTGGCTCAGAGGAGAATTGGGCAACTGGTCCTGAAATTCCAGCGTGAGCAAGCAGGTCATGACCATCCAGATAAATAAAGCTCAAGGAGCCAAAGCTCTCCCTAAAGATTTTTGGTTCCTTTTCCAGCTGAGTACAGCCTGAGTCATGATGGGAGCCCCAAAACTGAGCCCAGAATTTGCTTTTCCTGCTGCTGAGGGAATTATTTGGGAAGGGACAACTGTGCCCTGCCAGGGCTGGGTGGGATGGTGCCAAATTTGTTTTCCCAAGGTTGGCACCAGGATTAATGACATTCCGTGGGCCTTGGGAGCACCCCAGCTTCACCCCCATGGGGCGGGCACATCTGGAAAACCTATTCCTAAAATTTCACAGCCCCCCCAGCCACGGGGTGCTGCCAAAAACTCATTTGAGCGAGAGCAGCCCCTGCCTGACATCTGCCCACACGCATTTGGGAGGCCAGGAGACTTCCTGTGGGCACGGGCAGCCTGACAGGAGTGACCTCAACCCTGCCTTTTTTAGGGTGGGTATTTTTGGGGGTGGTGTTTTGATAACAGGTGGGAGCTCTGCCTGCCTCTCCCTGCCTGTGGGATGGGCAGGTTTGAGGGAAGAGCTCAGAGGTGGGGAGGAAATTGTGTAGTTCTGTTAAAAAAAAAAAAAAAAAGTGATTCTACATCTGTAAAATGCATTTTATGGCCACTTTATAGGAAATTGGAGGCACCCACTTCCCCCTGCCAGCCTCTCCTGCTGCCTCTCCCCCCATTCCCGTGGTTTCATCTCACATCCAACACATTTCCTCCAGGAGCCTGATCTACCCTGAGCAGCCTCACAAGCACAAACCCACACACCATTCAGCAGACTCCTTTTGAGACACATTTATTATTTAAATATTTAAATAATAACTCTTTTTTAAATTATTTTTACATCACCTTGCCTCACAAGCCACGGAAAAGCCCCAAATCTCGGCACTTTTGGGCTCCCTGAGCAGAGCTGCAGCTCCCAAATGAGATCCCACACTGAGAATTGCACAAATGCCACTGGGTGTGTGGGACGTTCCTCAAATGGGAGCCGCAAGAAAATTCCTCATGGCAGTGGTGGCCTTGGGATGTGGAGCTGGGCGCTCCTCATCCCAGTGGGAACCATCCTGGAGTCCCAAAGAGCAAGAGGAATCCCAGAAAAACAAAATAGTGGTGTTGAAGGATGCTGCCCAACTTCAAAACCTGGATGGTTTTTTGATTTTATTGATTTTTTTTTGTTTTCTTTTAAATAAATATTCGTCCCAATCAAGGACAAACCCAAACCCCACCAGCAGCACCACCCTGGAGTGGGTGAAGCTCATGGCTGTGGCCATTCCCTGGTCAGGCTCTTTATTCCCTTTGCTGGCTCTTGCAAAGGGAATTTCCAAATGGGTGCTGAGGAGAGGCTGCTCTGCTCCATCACAGCACCAGGGCAGTACCAAAATTTGGCTTTTTTAGTACTTTGGTGCCCCTCAGGGACCCACCAGTGCCTAAAATCTCAGGGCTGTGGCACAGACAGACAGATAGACAGACACGAGCACACAGACCTGGCCCTGAAAAAGTGCATTTCTTTAGGCAACCAGCCTAAAATAATGGGGATTTTTTAATGACACACTGCTCCCTTCCTCTCCTTCCCAATCCTTATGGATGTGGGGGCACAGACGGGTGTTTGCAGCCACCCAGCCCCATCTCCAGGAGCTGTGCATCCCAAAAACCCCACGGAGACCTTGCTGGGCAGCACACCTGGAACCTCTGCTTCACCAACACCCCCCAGGCATGGGGTCACAACAAAACCCCCCAAGATTCACCCCCAACCCACCCCAGCAGGGCTGAGCCCTCCTCCAGCCCTGAGGGCGCCAGCAGCACGCAGGGATTGGATTCACCAGCCCTTCCAACCCCAGGGACTCACCAGCCCTTCCAACCCTGTCCTGCTGCACTTCTGTCCCTGTGAGAGGCCACAGGGACTTCCCAGGTGACACCTGAGCCACCCCCAGCTGTTCCAGGCTGGCAGAGCTTCACAGAATCACAGAATCACTGGGCTGGGAGAGACCTTCAGGATCATGGAGTCCAACCCAGCCCCAACACCCCAGCTCAGCCCTGGCACCCAGTGCCACATCCAGGCTTTGTTAAACACCCCCAGGGATGGGGACTGCACCACCTCCCTGGGCAGCCATTCCAGAACTTTGTCACTCTTTCTGTAAAAAACGTTTTCCTCATATCCAGCTTAAATTTCCATTGGCACAGCTTCAGACTGTGTCCTTTGGTTGTGTCAGTGCTGCTGCAGACAGAGCCCAGCCCCAGCTGAGCACAGGCACCTTTCAGGAGCTGCAGAGCGATGGGGGCACCCCTGAGCCTCCTTTTCTGCAGGCTGAGCACCCCCAGCTCCCTCAGGGCTTCCTCACAGCGTTTGTGCTCCAACCCCTCTCCAGCCTCATTCCCTCCGGCCGCTCCCCAGCACCTCCACACCCTCCCCACACTGAGGGGCCCAGAACCGCCCATCAGGAGGCTGCATCCCCCCGCACCTACTGCCCACAGAGGTGTGGCCGTGCTGGCAGCTTTGTGACAGCCGGGGACACGGCGGGGCCGCCGGGGGCCGCGGGGCTGAGCTGGCAGCAGAGCACGGAGCGCATGAGGCGCAGCACGGGCGGCCGCAGGATGGCGAACACCCAGGGGTCCACGATGGGGTTGATGGACAGGAAACGCAGGGCCAGCAGGTCCCAGCCGTGGTCGCCCTCGGCCTCGCTGAGCTTGTTCACGTAGGCGCGGATCTGTGGGATCAGGGGGGAAAGGGAGGTTAGAAACGGCCTGGTGTCGGCCTGTTGTTGTGCTGCTAGGCGGGGTTCAGCCAAGGCACATCCAGGGGATTCACGGGATTCACGGGATTCACGGGATCGCAGAATTCACAGGATCGCAGAATCATGGAATTCACAGAATCACAGAATGAACCGAATCACAGAACTGACAGAATTCTCAGAATGACAGAATTGACAGAATGACAGAATTCACAGAATTCACAGAATCACAGAAGGACAGAATTCAGAGAATCACAGAATTGACAGAATTTGCAGAATCACAAAATTCACAGAATCCATAGAATCAGAGGATGACAGAATCACAGAATTCACAGAATCTACAGAATCACAGAATTTACAGAATGACAGAATTCACAGAATCAGAATTCACAGAATTCACAGAATCACAGAGTGACAGAATTGAAAGAATTCACAGAATCGCAGCATCACAGAATGCACAGAATTCACAGAATGACAGAATTAACAGAATGATAAAATGGACAGAATTGACAGAATTCACAGAATGACAGAATTCACAGAGTGACTATGACAGAATCCACAGAATCCACAGAATGACAGAATGACAGAATTCACAGAGTGACTATGACAGAATTCACAGAATCACAGAATTTGCAGGATCACAGAATCACAGAATGACAGAATTGACAGAATAAACAGAATTGGCAGAATTGGCAGAATTCATAGAATCCACAGAATTCATGGAATTCACAGAAGACAGAACTCACAGAATCACAGAATTCACAGAATTCACAGAATTCACAGAATTACTGGATTGGAAGAGACCTTCAAGATCATCCAGTCCAGCCCATCCCCAGCACCTCAGCTAAACCCTGGCACCCAGTGCCACATCCAGGCTTTGTTAAACACTCCCAGGGATGGGGACTGCACCACCTCCCCAGCAGCCATTCCAGAACTTTTACAGAACCCTTTCTGTAAAAAACTTTTTCCCCATATCCAACTTAAATTTCCATTGGCACAGCTTCAGGCTGTGTGCTCTGGTTCTGTCAGTGCTGCCTGGAGGAGGTGCATCCAACCTGGTCTGGAACCCTTCCAGCCACAGCTTCTCTGGACAACCTGGATCAGGGCTTCACCGTCCTCACAGCAAAAAGAATTTTTTCCCAATTTCCCATCTAAACCTCCTCTCTGTCAGTTTGAATCCATTTCTCCCCGATCCTGTCACTCCAGGCCTTTGTAAAGACTCTCTCTCCATCTTCCCTATTTCTCCTTTCAAGTACTGGAAGGTCATAATTAGGTGACCTCAAATCCTTCTCTTTCCCAGGGTGAGCAATCCCAACTCTCCCAGCAGAGCTGCTCCATCCCTTCCATCAGCTTGGTGCCTCCTCTGGATTTACTCCAACAGCTCCAGGTCTTTGCTGTGCTGGAATGACCCCAGAGCTGGACACAGCCCTGCAGGGGGGTCTCACAATCACCTCCCTCATCCAGGGAGAAATCACAGGGAGAAACAATCCCGGGTTTGGTTTCCCAGGATCTGCCCCCCCAGGCAGCTCTTTTGGGGCAATTTGGGCTGTCACAGCAAATATGCCGATTCTGTGGTGTGGGAATCCATAAAATCAGAGGGTTTTGGGAAAGCTGCAAAAGGCAGGCTTCAGAGACAGCAGAACTGTGATTAGAGCTAAGCAGCAGCCATGGGATAGGTCAGCAGAAAAATTATTTAAAAACTAGAAAAGCAAGGACAAATAGAACAATGGTCTGTGTACTAACACTTGTCTAGAATAACTCCCTAAGCCACAGAAAACTTTATCTAGTGAGATATTAGGAAGTTTGAAGCTTAATAATGGAGCTCTGTAAGGCTCACAAGCAGGTATTGTATTTGAAATAAGCAAGCATTGTTTAACCAAAGGTACCTGTGCTTATAGTGGTTGGATGGAACTGCTGTCAATGTGCTTTTGCTTTGTGTGATTGGTCAAAAAACTTATAAAGTAAGTTTTAACATTAAATTCTGGGATGTGAGCTGAGGGCATCTTCCCATTGTCATAACTGTGAAAAATGTGTATTTTATGATTGGCTTTTCGCAAATATTAAAATGAATATTATATGTGTTGTGTTAGAAAGCGATGCTGTATTTCATTTTCTTAAGTACTGTGTTAAATATAGTTTTAGGTTATAAAAATTGTTAAAATAGAAAGTGTGCTATGTAAGATGCTTTGTTTAAAAGAAAGGATTGCAGCGAGATAGCAGCCACAGGACACCTGAATCTTTCAGAGAAAGGGAATTTATTGCCTTCTTATCGGAAGAAACAAACTTCTTCCCACCTTGGAGGCGCTGTTAGGATTAGAGGGGAGAAGCTGATGAAGACCAGACAGAATCCTGTGTTTGAATGGAATTTATGCGTCATGTATGAAGTGTATGAATATGCAATAAGCTAATGTTCTCAAGGGTTAATCCTTTGTTAATGGGTGTCCTTTTTCAGACTTGTGATGCCCAGAAAAAGGTACCCGGACTGTCTGTAACTCTTTGTTTTTATTGTCTCATATTGTCCTAATTCAATTTGTCCAAATTGTGTTACTATTTTTATAACCATTTTATTACTATTAAACTTCAAAAATTTTTAAAAAACAAGTGATTGGCGTTTTTCACACTAACCATGTAACGAGATGCTGGAAAATAAACCAGCTCAAGGCACGTTCCCAGCAGCCCTGTCCCGTTTGTGACTTGAACATTCACGCCCGGCCGGCGATGTGTGGTTTAAATGAACTTTAAATGCAAGCCAGCCCTTCGTTCAGAGGCACGGTCAGCCCCGAGCTGCCGGAGGAAGTGGCGTCTCTGGTGTCTCTCACCTTGAGACCACACGGCAGCAGAACCGTGGGACGACACGGAGGGAGAGGATGAGCAGGATGAGCGCTGAGACCCCGCCGCTCCTTCCTGCCCTGCCTGCCGACTCATCCCAGCCCGCGGGGCTTCCTGGAAGGTGACTCAGCCCCCCTTACTCACTCGGGTCACCGCCACCCCCTCGCTGGGGCTGGGCACAGCAGCGATGGGGCTGGCAGCATCCCTGGAGCATCCCTGGAGCATCCCTGCAGCATCCCTGGAGCATCCCTGCCCTGCGCGGCATCCCCCGGGTACCACCCTGCAATGGCACCGCACGCAGCATTTCCAGGCTCTGGTGGGGTTTGGGGAAGGAATTCCCGGCCTGAGGGGTTTGTGTGTGCCTGGGCTGCTCCAGGGACAGGAGAGAAAGTGTCACCCCTGGGAGGCGGCTGGGTTTGAGCCGCTGCCAAGCGCGGCCCCACAGGGCGGCGGGGCGGTGGGAAAAGGGAAGCTGGCTCTGGACAAGGCCATATCTGCCCGCACAGGGCCCATGGGAGCCCGGCCAGGGCTGCTTTCCCAGCCCCTCTGCCCCCAGCACGCTCTCAGGGCCCTGCCCAGCCGGGGTTCCGCTCCTCCTGAGCACAGCAGCCAGCCCAGGGCTGCTCTGGGACACGGCAAGGGCTGCCCATCACCTCTGGGGTCACGGTCAGGAGCTGGAGTCTCTCAGGGCGTTGAGGCTCCTGGGATGCTCACGAGCATCTGAACACTATTTCTTTGTTCTAAAACCCTGGCTCGGCCGTATCCTGTGGTTATTTCCTTTTCCCTTAGGGAAAGCAAGGGAGGATGAAGGGAAGGCAGAGTCTATTTAACACCAGGAGTGTGAAATTAGCACTGGCTGTGCTCCCAGCCTTGCTGGGGTCACTCCTAAAGGGACCAAAGTGATCTCCTGCCCTGGGGGCTCACACACCCAGGCTCTGGAAAAGCACCTGGATGGATGAGAAGTGGCCCTTGGGAGGGCAGAGCCCAGACAGAGGCAGGGCACTCGCTCTCTCCCCTTCTTCACTTGGCTGTTTGGATCCCGGATTTCTGCTGGCAGCCTCGTGCATGGATGGGGCACGGGATGTGGGGACGTCCCTGGGGATGCCACGTGCTGTGGCTGCCGCGCCAGATCTCTGTTCCCAGAAATCTCCCAGCTCTGTGCCAGCGCCTCAGCGCTGCTGCAGAGGAGCAGAAACCTCTGTCTGACAGCGAGGTGGGCACAGCCTCCCTCATCTCCAGCTCCATCCACAGAAATCTGGGATAACTCATCCCACCCAGCACAGATATCCACCGTCTCCAGCCCAGGGCAGCTCCTTCATCCCCTCTCTAGAAGTGCAATTGGTTGTTTTGCCATCCCTCACACCTCCACCATGAGCTCCTGGATCCTGGGAATCTCAGTGATGATGTGTGGTCCAGGAGACCCTGCCTGAGCCACACGGCCTGGCCTTGGAGCCTCTGTGGGGTGGGAGGCACCTCTGCTCCTGCCACATCATTCTCCTGTCAGACCATCCTCCTGTCACATCATTCTCCTGTCACATCATTCTCCTGCCACACCATTCTCCTGTCTCCCCATTCCCCTGCCACCCCATCGTCCTGTCAGACCATCCTCCTGCCACTCCATCCTCTGCCACATCATTCTCCTGTCCCCCCATTCTCCTGCCACCCCATCCTCCTGCCACTCCATTCTCCTGTCACCCCATCCTCCTGACACTCTGTTCTCCTATCATCCCATTCTCCTGCCCTTCCATCCTCTGCCACCCCATTCTCCTGCCACACCATCCTCCTGCCAGCCCATTCTTCTGCTCCCCGATGTGATCCTGACACCCCATCCCATTCTCCTCCTGGCCCTGGGGACACAGGGAATGATTCCCACACTCCCCAGATGTGCACACTGCCAAGCTCATGGCTGAACTGTGTTTTCCCAAGCTTTCACCCCAACCCTCGAGGTCTGGCCAGCAGACTTGGGGGATGCTTTGCAAAGGCCAGGACAGAAAAGCGAGTGCTGGGACGAGGGGACACCCAGCGCCACTCACCGTGAAGGGCAGGGAGCAGATGACGAAGGTGATGGTCATGATGGAGAGCAGCAGCAGGTGGTCGATCTCCTCGGCCATGGAGAACATCCGCCGCCCGCAGCCCGCGGCCCCTCGGGGCTGCTCGGGGGCGGCCAGCCTGCGGCTCCTCTGCCCGCGGCGGTGCATGCGGGCCAGGTTCGCCATCACGCTCAGGTTGCACAGCAGCACGGCCACGATCAGCAGCAGCAGCAGCGTGGCGTACAGCAGCGAGAAGGCCACGTCCAGCCCTCGGTGCGGCTCCAGGTGCATCTGGATGAAGCACCAGGTGCCGGGGCAGTACTGCACGTAGCGCCCGAAGCCCAGCAGCGGCAGCGAGCACAGGGCGGCCGAGAAGGTGTAGATGGCCGGCAGGGCCACCAAGCCCGTGCGGGGGCTCAGGAAGCGCTCGTAGAAGTAGGGGCGCCCCAGGGCCAGGCAGCGCTCCAGCGCCATGGTGAAGAGGATGAGCATGGTGGCGAGGCCGAAGAAGCTCATGGCGAAGCCGAAGTAGAGGCAGATGTGCCCTCCGCGGGCCAGGCTGGTCAGGGTGAGGTTTCGGTGGTAGGAGGCCAGCACCAAGGGGCTGACGGAGCAGGTGCCCAGCAGGTCGGTGACCACCAGCGCCAGCACCAGGACGTGGAACAGCGCGGGCGGGCGCTGCCGGGCCCCGCGGCGGCCCCGCAGCAGCAGCGCCAGCGCCAGCAGGTTCCCCAGGAGCCCGGCCGAGAACATGAGGGCGCTGACCAGCGGGCGAGCCCCGGCCGGCAGCGCTTCCCCGGCGCTCCCGTCCGCCCCGCCCGTCCCGTTCATCGCCGCACGCCCGACTGCGCTGCCGCCCCCGGCCCCGGCACCGGCACCGCCCGCCCCGACGGCACCGCCCCGCCCGCCCACCGGCCCCGGCACCGCCCCGGGCCCCGGCACCGCCCCGGGCCAGCGCTCTCGGGGATGGACGGAGGGGAGGCGGGCAACGCGCACGGACCGAGCCTGGCCCGACCAGAGTCCCGGTACTGGCCTGGGAGACCCGGACACAGCGAGTCCCGTGCGGGTCTGAGAGTCCCGGTACCGGTGTGGGAATTCCGGACACGGCCAGTGACAGTGCGGGTCTGAGAGTCCCGGTACCGGTCTGAGAGCCTCGGACAGGGCCAGTCCCGGTGCGATCCGACAGTCCCGGTACCGGTCTGAGAGCGCTGGACACAGCCAGTGACAGTGCGGATCTAAGAATTCCGGTACCGTTCTGAGAGCCCCGGACACGGCCAGTCCCGGTGCCGTCCGAGAGCCCCAGTGCCGGGCCGGGAGTGCTGCGGCGGCCCCGGGATCGCTGGCACAGTCCCGGTGTGACCCAGCCCCGGCTCCGGCAGCCCAGCCCCGCTGCCCGACCGGGAGCGTCTCTTACGATCCTCCCCAGTGCCGGTCCAGGAGCCCCGGTGTCGGTTCGAGAGCCCCGGGGCACGGGCAGTCCCTGTGCCAGACCGGGAGCAGCGCTCAGGGCGGATCCCAGCGCGGCTCCATCAGTCCCGGTGCGGCTCCTGGGATGCCATGGAGCCCCACTCTGTCCCGGTGCCCTCCAGGAGCCCCTCGGTGGTCAGAGAGTCCCGGGGGTGCCCTGGGCCAGCTCCAGTCCTGGTGCAGAACCAACCCCAAACCCCCCGAGCCCAGCAGAGCCCAGGCTGTGCAGGGCAATTCCCATTGCTCCAGAGGAGCCCACGGAGAATTCCCTGCCCCATGGCTGGCACCAGGCCATGTCCCCATTGTCCCGTCTCCTACATGCCATCAGAGGTCCCCAAGGGGTGCACCCTGTCCTTTATACCCATCCATCCCACCCTCTGCCATGGGCACCTTCCACTATCCCAGGCTGCTCCAAGCTCATCCAACCTGGAACACATCCAGGGCTGGGAAATCCACACGCTCCATCCCAGTGGCCTCAGATGCCCCCTCCATCCTTCAGGACACCAGCCCTCACTCAATCTCCCTTTATTTCTTCACAGGTAACTTCCAGAATAAAAACATCTTTTCCCTCCCGTGGCCCTGGGGCTGTCCTGACAGCTGTAACAATTTAATTTTTAATTTACTCTGTGAAAAACGCCAATCACTTGTTTTTGAAACTTTAAAAGTTTCATAGTAATAAAATGGTGATAAAAAATAATATAATTAGAGTAATAATAATTTGGACAATTTGGATTAGGACAATATGAGACAATAGAGACAAAGAGTTATGGATGTCCAGGTACCTTTTCTGAGCAGCACGAGCCCGAAAAATCCACATTAACAGAGGATTAACCCTTAAAAGCAACAGCCTGTTGCATATTCATACAGCTCATCCATGATGCATAAATTCCATTCCCAGGATTCTGTCTGGGCAGTGTCAGCTTCTTCCTCTGGATCCTGACAGCGCCTTCGAGGCAGGAAGGAGTTCATTTCTCCTGATAATGGAGCAATAAATTCTCTTTCTCTGAAAGATTCAGGTGTCCTGTGGCTGCTATCTCACTGCGAGTCCTACACAGCACAGTTTCTATTTTAACAATTTTTATAACCTAAAACTCTATTTAACACCCTACTGAAGAGAATTAACACAGCATCACTTTCTAACACAACACATCTAACATTCATTTTAATATTTGCGAAAAGCCAATCATAAAATACGCATTTTTCACAACTCCCTGCCCCTCAGTGGAACACTGCAGCGGGGCAGGGACACAGCAGGTTGCAGCCCCAAGAGCTGTAACAATTTAATATTTAATTTATTCTCTGCACACCTCAGGAACAGGGCAGAGTCCAGCAGGGACACCGAGCAGGTTGCAGCCACACCGGTGGCTTTGGCTGTTATTTTAAAACCCACGTTTATGTAACAGGAACTTCGCAAAGGAAACTCGGGGCACAACAAGCTCCAGGGCCGGGGGAGCTGCGGTTTGTGGCAGCACCTCCATCTCCGAGCGGCCACTCCCAGGCTGGCTCTGCTCTCACACAGCTCCAAGGGCTCCTCAGAGGGCTGGCAGGGAGAAAAGCCACAGCCCCGGCTCTGCTCCCAAGGTCAGATCAATGGTGGGATGGAGGGGATGGTGTTCAGCCATCCCAGACCACCTCACCAGCAGGAAAACACATCCCAGGAGCTCCTTAAACCCTGCTGCCGCTCCTGACCCAGCAGAGCACCCCAGCACAGGGACACATCTGCAGGTGGGAGCCATCCTGTTTGATTTCAGAGGGTTGGGTGGCACCTGGCACAGGTTCAGCCGCCTTGGTGCCTCCCAAAACGCCAATCACTTGTTTTTAAAATTTTCAAAGTTTAATAGCAATAAAATGGTTATAAAAATAGTAACACAATAAGAGTAATAACAATTTGGACAAATTGAATTAGGACAATATGAGGCAATAAAAACAAAGAGTTACAGACGTCCGGGTACCTTTTCTGGGCAGCACCAGCCCGAAAAAGGACTCCTGCTCACAAAATATTAACCCTTAAGAACAATAGCCCATTGCATATTCATACACTTCATACATGATGCATAAATTCCATTAAAACACAGGATTCTGTCTGTTCATTGTTAACTTCTCCCTTCTAATCCTAGCAGTGTCACCCAGGCAGGAAGAAGTTCGTTTCTTCTGATAAGAAGGCAATAAATTCCTTTCCCTAAAGATTTAGGTGTTCTGTGGCCGCTATCTGCTGCGAGTGCTTCATTCCTTTATTAGGAAAAAAACCCCACTAGCACAGTTCTTATTTTAACTACAAAAGTTACCTTCTAATTACAAGACTACATCTATTTAAAATGTTAATACAGCGCTACTAATCAATACATCAAGATACATATTCACCACTACTAATCAATACATCGAAATACATATTCACTACTACTAATCAATACATAGAAATACATATTCACCACTACTAATCAATACATCAAAATACATATTCACCACTACTAATCAATACATCGAAATACATATTCACCACTACTAATCAATACATCAAAATACATATTCACTACTACTAATCAATACATAGAAATACATATTCACCACTACTAATCAATACATCAAGATACATATTTACCACTACTAATCAATACATCAAGATACATATTCACCACTACTAGTCAATACATCGAAATACATATTCACTACTACTAATCAATACATCAAGATACATATTCACCACTACTAATCAATACATAGAAATACATAGTCACCACTACTAATCAATACATCAAAATACATATTCACCGCTACTAATCAATACATCAAGATACATATTCACCACTACTAATCAATACATCAAAATACATATTCACCGCTACTAATCAATACATCGAAATACATATTCACCACTACTAATCAATACATCGAAATACATATTGTAAATATCTGTGTAGAACCACATAGTATGCACTTATATCACACAGCTGGGGCTGAGCCCTGCCCTGACCCACGCAGGCAGCTGCAGGATGCCCATCCAGAGCCCTTTCCCAGCAGCAGGCACCCTGTAGGGTGCTCCAAGGCTTTTCCCAGCCTCCCACTCCTTTCTGGCATTCCCTGTCACAGCTCAGGAAGGGGTTTTGGCTCCTTCTGGAGCTCATTTTCCTGGCAGCCTAATGGAGCCTTAAATACCCTTCTGGGGCTTCAGGCTTCTCCACTGACAGTTGTCTCTGATGGGATTTTTCTGCAATAATAGGAAAATTGCTGGGCTTTTGTTTTTTTGGTTTTGTTTTTTTTTTTTTTTTATTCATTCCCCCTTGTGTGCTGGAAACCAGGAACAGGCTGCTTGGTACAATCTGTCCTGCCTTGGGAAGTGTTTGTTTTCTTCCCCTTGCTTCCATGTTTAGCTCCAGTCCTGCCTCTAGCGAGGGCCATACCAAATCCTAGAATTATTTAAGTTGGAAAAGCCCTCTAAGGCATTGAGTCCAACCATTCCCCCAGCACTGCCAAAGCCACCACTAACCCATGTCCCCAAGTGCCACACCCTGAGAGTTTTTAAATCCCTCCAGGGGTGGGAACTCCATCTGGGGCGGAGAAATTTTCTCCAATATCCAATCTAAACCTCTCCTGGTGCAGCTTGTGGCTGTTTCCCCTTGTCCTGTCCCTGTTCCCTGGAGCAGAGCCCGATCCCCCCTGGCTGTCCCCTCCTTGTGCAGAGCCACAAGGGCCCCTGAGCCTCCTTTGCTCCAGGTGAGCCCTTCCCAGCTCCTCAGGGATTCTGCAGCCCCTGCCCGGCTCCTCAGGGATTCTGCAGCCCCTGCCCGGCTCCCTCAGGGATTCTGCAGCCCCTGCCCAGCTCCTCAGGGATTCTGCAGCTCCTGCCCGGCTCCTCAGGGATTCTGCAGCCCCTTCCAGCTCCTCAGGGATTCTGAAGCCTCTTCCCAGCTCCCTCAGCCTCTCCTGGGGCTCCAGACCCTTCCCCAGCTCTGTTCCCTTCCCTGGACATGCTCCAGTCCCTCATATATCCTCTCAAGGTTTGTTGGCATTGTTTTCCCTACAAGATTTCATCCCTTTTTGAACCAAACCTGTTTATGGTGAGTGGATTTCATCCCTTTGGAACCAAACCCCCATCCTGACTTGTGTTTAAGAAATCCACACAACACTTCTCTTCCAAACCTTCCCACCCCTTATCTCATGCACCAGAGCATGGTGAGTGGATTTCATCCATTTTGAGCCAAACCTCTTTATGGTGAGTGGATTTCATCCCTTTTCGAACCAAACCTGTTTGTGGTGAGTGGATTTAATCCCTTTTTGAACGAAAGTGAGTGGATTTAATCCCTTTTTGATCCAAACCTGTTTATGGTGAATGGATTTCATCCCTTTTTGAAACAAACCTGTTTATGGTGAGTGCATTTCATCCCTTTGGAACCAAACCTCTTTATGGTGAGTGGATTTCATCCCTTTTCGAACCAAACCTGTTTGTGGTGAGTGGATTTCATCCCTTTGGAACCAAACCCCCATCCTGACTTGTGTTTAACAAATCCACACAACACTTCTCTTCCAAACCTTCCCACCCCTTATCTCATGCACCAGAGCATGGTGAGTGGATTTCACCCCATTTTGAGCCATACCTGTTTATGGTGAATGGATTTCATCCTTTATGAATCAAACCTGTTTATGGTGAGTGCATTTCATCCCTTTTTGAACGAAAGTGAGTGGATTTCATCCCTTTTTGATCCAAACCTGTTTATGGTGAGTGCATTTCATCCCTTTGGAACCAAACCTCTTTATGGTGAGTGGATTTCATCCCTTTTCGAACCAAACCTGTTTGTGGTGAGTGGATTTCATCCCTTTTCGAACCAAACCTGTTTGTGGTGAGTGGATTTCATCCCTTTGGAACCAAACCCCCATCCTGACTTGCGTTTAACAAATCCACACAACATTTCTCCTCCAACCCTTCCCACCCTTTATCTGGTGCTCCAGAGCTTCCAGCAGCCTCAGTGCCCACCCTGGCCAAGCAGGGCTGAGCACTGGGCCAGGTTTGGGGTGCGTGGGTTAAAAACCAGAGGAAGGCACCCCTGGGCTGGCTGCTGGCAGCCCTGGCACTGCTGCCTGCCCAGGCATCTCCCTGCTTCCACAACAGCTGAAAAATGCAGGAGGCAATAAAAAAAATAAAATAAAAAATGAGCTGTTTGCAAGAGTGAAACAATCTGTCGGGAAATGAGCTTGAGCAAAGTTGTGCCTGGATTTCATGAGCTGAAAAAAAAAACAAAAAACAAAAATACAAAACAACAAAACACCGTGAGTGTGATTTATGGCCAGGAAAGGAGCGGGATGAGGGGAGAAGGGATGCTGGTGAAGCAGTGACAGCGTGGGACAGGGCAGGGCTGGAGGGTGACAGGGACATGAAAGAGCCCCCAAAGGGCATCGCTGGTGCGGAGCTGAGCAGCCGCTCTTTATTGTCTCTTTATTGTCTCTTTATCATCCCTCTACCGTCTCTTTATCCATTAGCACCAGGTCCAGCCCTTGGGGAACGCCGGGCTGGCTCGGAGGGGTCCCCAGGGCAATGACTGAGCACTGCAGGAGCCTGGGGGAGGATGCGATCAGGGATCAGGGAGAGCTCCACAAAAGTCCCCTGAGCTTTTTCCGCTCCTATTTAGCAACATTTGCAACCAACCCGCGCGTTGTCGGGATTTCTCATTCCAATTCTTATTTAATTTATATTTTCCTTTTATTTTGATCGATCCCAGACTCGGTAAGGAGGGGATCTAAGCTTCCACATAACTCCTGAAGCCCCAAACTGTACGTGTTTTAGGAAAAAAAAATTCACCGAAAGAATAATAAAGCACTGGAATGCGGTTCCTAGGGAGGTGGTGGAATCACCATCTCTGGATGTGTTTAAAAACAGACTGGACATGGCACTGGGTGCTGTAGTCTGGGTGAGATGTGAGGGCACAGGTTGGACTGGATGATCTGAGAGATCTCTTCTAAGCTCATTATTCTGTGATGCTGTGATTCTGGGATTCAGTGAATTTGTGATTCTGGGATTCAGTGAATTCTGTGATTCTGGGATTTTTTGATTCTGTGAATTCTGTGATTCTGGGATTCAGTGAATTCTGTGATTCTGGGATTTTGTGATTCTGGGATTCTGTGATTCTGGGATTTTGTGATTCTGTGAATTCTGTGATTCTGGGATTCTGTGAGTCTGTGATTCTGGGATTCCGTGATTCTGTGAATTCTGTGTTTCTGTGATTCTGAGTTGAGGCACTGAAAAACGGGCTGCCCAAGGGTGCAGCTTGGGGTGCAGAACATCCCTGGGCTCCCGGCTCCTCCTGGCCGGGGACGTGCTGCCATCTCTGGCGAGGACGGGGACACGGCAGCCCCGGGAGCAGCCAGGAACAGCCGGGAGCGAGGATTGATCCTCCTGGAGCCCAACCCTCGCTGGCTGCGGCCGCCGCTTGGCTCGCCCCGAGGCAGCAGCAGCAGCGCCGGGCTGGAGACTCCGAGTCTGCTCCCACAGCAGGAAGGGCAGAATCCCGATTAAAAGCGCTGCTCCAGCCAGGGGAGCGTGTCAAGGTCACTGGGAAATGTGTGGTCCCAGCCAGGGAGCGGGGATGCTGCAGGGATGGGGAGGTCACTCGTGGCTCCAGGGTTTATTTCCTGAGACGATAAAAGCATGGATGGGTCAGTGATGAGGTGTTTGCATCATCTCAGGGCTCAGGGGGAGTCTGTTTTTGCACCTTAATAAAGAACAATGATTTGGTTTGTGTTGGTTTAATTACTGATTTCCATGGATGGCGGTTACCCTGGGATCCAAACACACACGTCACGGGGCAGGGAATTTCCTGGGAATGGGACTTTTCCTGGGCCAGGGCCTCTCCAGGGGTGAATCCTCACAGGCACCGGGGGCAGATGATGCCCTGCACCCCCAGAATGCCCTCACCTTGGAAATCTCATCCCACCTCAGTGACCATTCCATGATCCCACACCAAACTCTCCCAGCCTGGCCGTGCCTACTCTGTCTGTCCCGAGTGGAGCACAGACATTTGGGGGAAGGAGATCCCAGTTTAGAGGGACACAACAAAGTTTTCCAGGGCTGTTATCTCTCCTGGCTGCAGTGGAACAGGTCCCAGGAAAGCCACGGAGCAGGCTGGGAGCTGTTGACTCTGCAGCCCCACGTGAGCCATCTCCGAGTCAATACCACGCCAGTAACATGAAACCAATCCATGAACCAACCCTTGTTTCCTTCTTTCTCCTTGGAAAAACCCAAGGAGAGGCACTCAGCTGGCAGCTCACAGGGGCCCCCAAAACATCCCCAAATGCAGCTCTGCCCTTTTATCCAGCTGGGAGCAACAGCCAGAGCCAAGCCCAGCAGGTCACCTCCAAAAACTCCAAGATATTTTCCCTTCAAAAGCAGAATCTGTTTGGCACCAAGAGCAAACATCACGTGAGAGCAGGCAGGAACACGGCTACACCTTGCAAGGCTTAGCTAAACAGAGGAGAGAAATACCCTCTGTCTCCTCCAAGGGCACTCAACACTTGGTCATCGTGATGTTTTTTGGCCTAAATGGTCACTTAAGGCAAAAATTAGATCCAGTATTTAATTCAACCTGTGCTCGAGAGGAAATGGGTCTCCCATTAAAAGGATTGCCCTCTTGCACGCCAGGCTCTGTGTTCTCTCAATTACTGCTCTCATTGAGGCTCAGGACAGCCATAAATACTGAATTTAAATAATTACAGCACAACAGGTACGGCTGAGAGCACAAATGCAACATCAGTGCTCGGAGTTTGACAGAGGAGAGCGAGATAAGGGCGGACAAACCACAGCCCTGCCTTGGGAATAGGGAAGATCCTGGGCAGCGGTGGAGGGAGGGATTCCAGGGGTGCCAGGGAGGGATTCCACCTGCATCCAGCTCCTCCTCACACCAGCAATTGCTGCTGGAATTTCAGAGTGCCTCCTGCTCCTCACCCAGTCTGGGGACACCCCAAACCCATTCCTTGGCACGGAATGGGATCGTGCACAGGCCGAGGTGATGAAACACCGAACCACTTTTATTCCACAGGGACACACCCTCACTTCTCCTGAACCACACTCCAAAGCCCTTCTGCATCCTGGAGCCGGGCTCTCCCCAGCCCCTCCACAAATCGCTGCTGCTCGGAACATCCCCACATCCCAGCAGATCCCGGATCCTCTCTGGGGCAAAACCACAACCTGGGCAGGGCACAGAAACCCTTCACGGCGAGCTGGACGCCGTCCCCGCCCTGCCAGCGCTCTGTGGCACCTCGGGATGCTCCAGGGCAGGGCTGGGGGCCGAAGGCTCGCTCCTCATCCTCGCGCGCTGCGCGGGGCGGCGCTGGCTCAGGGGATGCCGGGCGGCGGCGGGGCTGGCCGGTGGGGACAGAAGGGGCTGTCAGCAGCACCCCGGGGGGACAGCGAGGCTCTGCGGGAGCCCAGGCGGCGGCAGACGCGGCGCACGAAGGAGCGGAACACGGAGGTGCGGAAGATGATGAACACCCAGGGGTCCACGATGGAGTTGACGGAGAGGAAGCGCAGCGCGCTCAGGTCGGCGTTCTCGTTGAAATCGGCGGCGAAGGCGCCCATGTAGGCACGGATCTGGGGGAAAAAATAAATAAATATCCACGGAATGGGAGAAGTTAGGGAAGGAAATTAAAGGAGGTCGTGCTGTGGTGGGGGTAAAAATATTGCCAGGGCAGCAAAAGGAGTTTTAACCCCATGGGTGGGATCAGGAGACAAAGGGGCACAGAGGGGTCCCTCCTGCCGGGGGGATCCCATCCCTGGGGAAGAAGTGAGAGGATTTTGGGGTGGTCACAGGGAGCTGGATCTGCCCAGCAGCTTTGGGACATGGGGGTGGAGATGAGGGTTACTGTGGGTTGTGGATGCAGCTGGGAGTGGGGATGGATCAGGGATGGTTGTGGCTCAGGGATAGCACATCCTATCAGGAAAAGGATGTTGGAGGTGGAAATGTGGTCCCAGTGACCAGGAATTCTTCATGGATGAAGGAATCATCCAACAACATCAACAACAGAGCAAGTGCTGCTCTGTCCCCAAGGCTGGGGCACTCCACTTGTGCTGGTCCCCTTGCCATGGAAATGGGATCTATCCATTGGATAACTCAGCAGGGATTCAGCCTGGGTTGGTGACAAAACCAGTTTGAGCCCAGCTGTGCCAGGGCTGTGGGTGGCTGACACCTCATGGGGTGGCTCCAGAGGTGACAGGAAGAGGATGTGGAAATTGTCACCCATGCACAGCTCCCACCCTGACTGTGGGGTGGCCCCGCCTGTGGCAACAGCTCTGCCTGCAGAGGGTGATGGAAAGGTGGAAGTGCAGGATCTGAGCCATGGAAAGGTGGAAGTGCAGGATCCCACCCATGGAAAGGTGGAAGTGCAGGATCCCACCCATGGAAAGGTGGAACTGAAGGATCCCACTCATGGAAAGGTGGAAGTGCAGAATCTGAGCCATGGAAAGGTGGAAGTGCAGGATCTGACCCATGGAAAGGTGGAACTGCAGGAACCCCACCCATGGAAAGATGGAAGTGCAGGATCTGACCCATGGAAACGTGAAAGTGCAGGATCTGAGCCATGGAACAGTGGAAGTGCAGGATCTGAGCCATGGAACAGTGGAAGTGCAGGATCTGAGCCACCCAGGAGTGGGGGACAAAGGGGGCACAGAGGGGTCCCTCCTGCCGGGGGGATCCCATCCCTGGGGAAGAAGTGAAGGATTTTGGGGGGGTCACAGGGAGCTGGATCTGCCCAGCAGCTTTGGGACATGGGGGTGGAGATGAGGGGTTACTGAGAGGGTGATAAGGGTGGGAATGGGGGGCAATTGAGGGGTCTGATAGGCGTGGGAATGGGGAGTTCTGAAGGGTTGATAAGGGTAGAGATGGGAGATTTTGAAGAGTTGATAAGAGTGGAGATGGGGGATTTTGAAGGGTTGATAAGGGTGGGAATGGAGATTTTGAAGGGTCTGATAAGGGTGGGAATGGGGGGTTTTGAAAGATCTGATAAAGGTGGGAATGGGGATTGTTGAGGGGTCTGATATGGGTGGGAATGGGGATTTTGAAGGGTTGATAAGGGTGGGGACGGGGGGGGGGGCTATTGAAGGGTCTGATAAGGGTGGGAATGGGAAGGTTTGAGGGGTCTGATGAGATGGGAATGGGGGATTATTGAGGGGTCTCATGGGGTGGGAATGGAGGTTTTGAAGGCTCTGATAAGGATGGGAATGGGGGTTTTGAAGAGTTGATAAGGGTGGGAACAGGAGGGGGGCAATTGAGGGGTCTGACAGGGGTGGGAATGGGGAAGGGGGCAATTGAGGGGTCTGATAAGGGTGGGAATGGGGGTTTTGAAGGGTTGATAAGGGCTGGAACAGGAGGTTATTAAGGGGTCTGATGCAAGGAACTGACACCCCCTCCCAAACCTTAAACCCCTCAGAGGAACAGAGGGATGGTGATGGGATAGGGGTGGGTGTAATTCCAATGGAGTTAAAGCAGCAAACTGGGATGGGGAGGGGACACTCAGATAGAATAATTCACTGACCCCTCCAACACCTGGGGCACAGAGAGGTGATGATGGGGGTTGTTTTAGGGGGTTAAACCAATGAGCTGACCCCTGGGGATGTGGGGCTGGCATTGGGTATTCCAGGGAGGGGCAATGGAATGACCCTGCTTGTGACAGAGTGGGATGGGGGGCAAATATTCCCAGGAAATTTGAGCAGTAAATCAACCCCCAGGACAGGGTGGTGGGGTTGTTGGGGTTATTCCAGGAGGATTAAGCAATGAATTAATTCCCCCATCCCAGGATGGGTGTTGGACATTATTCCATGGGGGTTAAAGCAACACTCAGATCTCTAGGGTAGGGTGGGGGACACTCAGAGGGGGGACAAAGTAATTATCTGACATAATCTTTAATTAAAATTGATTGTTTTATTTGTTTGTTATTATTAAATAAATTTAATTTATTTAATTAATTTCAATAAATTGAGAACTAGGGATGTGGTGCTTGTGTCGAGGGTGGGGAACCTCCCAGAATGGGAGAGTGGACCCAGGGGGGATTTATTCCAAGGGGATTAAAGTCATAACCTGACCCTTGGAGGGGTGGATTACTCACAAAGGACTAAAGCAATGATCTCCTGGCACCCCCAGGAATGGGGGGTGGCTCCAGAGTTTATTCCAAGGGGCTTAAACAGCTCCTGACCCCTGGGAATGGGGGGTGGTGGTGGTGGTGGGGGTTATTCCAAGGAGTTTTAGGCAGTGACCTGGTGCCTGTGGGCAGAGTGGGGCAGGATTTGGAAGCAGGCAAAGCCTTGGCCCCCAGGAGCTGGTGGTGGTGTCAGGGTTTATCCCAAAATCAGAGCTCTGACCTCTCCAGTGAGTGGTGCTGGTGGGGGGGATATTCCAGGGGGTTTTAACAACAGCCTGACCCCCTGGACAGGACGGGGGCTATTCCAAAGGGGCCAAATCACCAATCCAATCTCCCTGCCACAGCATGGGGCTAAGGGATATTTTTCCTAATGGATTAATGCACCGAGCAATGGGGCGTGGGGTGATTCCAGCGTGCTGACCCCCATGGACAGGGTGGGGAACAACTCCAAAGGGGCCAAATCATCAATCCAACCTCCCTGTCAGGAGATGGTGCTAAGAAAGGGTATTTTTCCAAATGGATTAATGCAGCAACCACCCGCAGGGGCATGGGGTGATTCCAGCATGCCTGACCCCTATGGACAGGGTGGGGAACAATTCCAAAGGGGCCAAATCATCAATCCAACCTCCCTGCCACAGCATGGTGCTGCGGACAGGATCTTTCCCAAAGGATTCCACGCACTGACCGACCCAAAGCATCCCCCCCACCCTCTCTCGCAGGGGCAGCGCGATTCTGCCGGGATTACTCACGATGAGCGGCAGCGAGCAGACGGTGAAGAGCACGGTCATGAGCGCCAGCAGGACGAGGTGATCGAGCTCCTCCATGTGCGGGGCGGCGGGGCCCGGGGCCGTCCCGCGGCGGGGCTGCCTGCGGGCCATGCCGTACAGCTGCCGCATGCTGCTCACGTTGCACGCCACGATGGCCAGCACCAGCAAGCCCATCAGGCTGGCGTAGAGCACGGGGAAGCCCAGGCGGCCCGGGCCGCCGCCGGCCATGCGGATGAAGCACCAGGTGCCCGGGCAGTACTGCATGGGCTCGCCGAAGCCCAGCAGCGGCAGCGCGCAGAACAGCGCGCACAGCCCCGCGGCCGCCGGGCCCAGCGCCGCGCCCAGCCGCCGCGTCAGGTGCCGCCGGTAGAAATAGGGGTGGCCCAGCGACAGCCAGCACTCCAGAGCCATGGCCAGCAGCAGCAGCGTGGGGGCCAGCCCGAAGAAAGCCATGAGGAAGGCGAAGAGCTGGCACAGCACCCCCGGCTGCTCCTCGCCGCGCACGGGCGGCCCCAGCTGGCTGAGGCTGCGGTTGTAGGCGTAGGCTGCCAGCACCATGGGGCTGATCAGGCACTTGCCCAGCAGGTCGGTGACCGCCAGCGCTGTCACCAGCACGTAGAAAGCCGAGACCCGCGGCGGGCGGCCCCCGGGCGAGGAGCGGGAGCGGCGGCGGTGCTGGCCCAGCAGCAGCAGCGCCAGCACGTTCCCCAAAAGGCCGGCGGAGAACAGCACCGAGCTGGGCACGGCCGACTGGCCGCTCTCGATGTGGCGGCTGCTGCGGCAGCGGTAACCCTCGGCCTCCATGGGATTGCCCCGCTCCGGGATGCGCTGCCAGGGATGCCCCGCTCCGCCGGGAATGTCCCCACGCACCGCGATGGGACTGAACCCCGCACCGGGATGGGATGCGATGGACGCGATGGGATGGATGGACGGAGCGCACCGCACCGCGCCGCGGCTGCCCGTGGTGACGGTCCCCGCGCTCGGAGAGAGCAAAGCGGGAGGAGGAGGAGGAGGAGGTGCGGTGCAAGCGGGCACGGCCCCTGGGACAGCCCCTTGTCCCGCCCGGCCCGCCCCGGCTGTCGGAGCTGGGCTGTGGAGCGGGGGGGCCGCGCTGATCCCCCGGCTGGAGGGAGGGGAAGGGCCGGGGTGAGTGCCGGGGTGAGGGTCCCAGAGGGGCTCTGGGAGCGGACACTGCACGGAGGGAGCTGGAGCTGAGCCCCTCGGGATGGGGGTGCGGGAGGGGGACAGGGCTGAGCCCCGAGGGGGTGACGGGTGCGGGGTCCGAGCACGGTGGGCGAGTGACGGGAGAGGGGGGACAGAGCCCCTGGAGGGGTGACAGCGCCCAGGGCTGGGGCTGAGCCCAGGGAAAGGCGCTGGGGCTGATTCCCTGGGGGTGACAGGGCCCAGGCCTGGGGCTGAGCCCTCACACAGACAGGGAAAGGCGCTGGGGCTGAGAGGGCCCAGGGCTGGGACTGAGCCCAGGGAAAGGCGCTGGGGCTGATTCCCTGGGGGTGACAGGGCCCAGGGCTGGGGCTGAGCCCAGGGAAAGGCGCTGGGGCTGATTCCTTGGGGGTGACAGGGCCCAGGGCAGGGGCTGAGCCCTCACACGGACAGGGAAAGGCGCTGGGGCTGATTCCCTGCGGGTATCACAGGCCACAAGCCAAAGCAGTGCAAAGTGTCCCTACCCGCCGCAGCACGAACGGGGTGATCCTTCAGATTCCTTCCAAGCCAAACAATTCTGGGATTTTAGGCTATGAGCAGGTGGCACATCTGCCTGCGGCCCATCCCGCAGGTGTTTCTGATCCCCCAGCCCTGGCAGTGCCCTCTGTGCCAGCGGCAAAGCCCGGGAAAAGCCCCCGGAACTCCTGCCAGGAAAAGCAGCTCCGACCGCAGCCCCGCGGCTGCAAACACACACACAGCGCCTTGCAGGATGCATGTGATGATGAATAAGCACGAAACCGTGCCTGTCTGCTCTCAGAGAACTCCTTGCTACCCTGGATGAGTGTACACGAAGGGCAGGGGAGTATCAAGATGACAGCAGGGACGGGAAAGGGGGTTTGAGGGGCCAGACTCAGCACGGCAGGTTTTAGTGGTAGCTCTTGTGATTCCTCCAGCAGTGAGGGCAGGGACTGTTTGTGGCAGAGCAAGGGAAAGTCCCGGGTCCGGAAGAAATCAAGATAAACTCGTTGCAGCTCAGCTCTCACCCACGGTCGGTCGGTGTTGAAGTGCTGCCCTCATTAGGGCTGAGCGCGAACCCAGAGGCCGCTTCCTGCCTGGGGCCCCCGGGGAGAGGAAATTCAGGCTGCCCTGGGAAGCAATCCGAGTGAAACCCTCCAAAATAGCTCCTGGAAAACACCCAGCGCCTTCCCGAGCTGACCCTGCGCTCTGGTCCCTGCGGGAATCCCAGCAGCAGGGAATGGGGGAAGGCAGATGTGATCCCTCAGCTTTTCCCCAGGGTGAAGGTGGGGAAGGAGGGCCCAGCACCTCTGCAGAGCTGATTTAGGGGGAGCACAATGCCTGTCCTGATCCCTGGAGCAGCTGCTGTGATGCTGGAAATGCCAGGGAGGACCCACTGGCACAGGGTGCCCAGAGCAGCTGTGGCTGCCCCTGCATCCCTGGCAGTGCCCAAGGCCAGGCTGGGCAGGGCCTGGAGCAGCCTGGGATGGCGGAAATTGCCCCTGGCATGGCAGGGGGTGGCACTGGATGTCTTTTAAAGATCCCTTCCATCCCAAACCGTTCTGGGTCCTGTGACCACCCCAGGGATGGGATCAGCTGAGCTGTGACCCCACACACTCCACATCTGCTCTGAAGGGGAACAGAATGCAGTCTGGGCTGCTTCCCCAGCATGGGAAAGTCCCTGCACAGCCACCACAAGGCCAAGGTCAGTGGCAATTCCACACTTGCCAAGAGGAGGAGGAAGAACTGAGACCAAACCCAGCCCCTGCTGGAGGTGGGTGCTGCCCTGGGTTTCATCAGCTGGAAACCCTGAAGGATCAGGAGGTGCTGCTGCTCCTTTCCCCCTGCACTGCTCCGTGGGGACAGCCTGGGATGGAGAAGGGAATTTTTGGGACCATCAGTGTGGCTCTGATGCCCTGGGAGCAGGGACAGGAGGCACCACCCAGTGCAGGTGAGGCTGGGGATGATTCCACCTGTCTGGATTCCTTCCCCTGCTGCTGAGGATGGCCAAACACATCAAGGGCCTGCTGGAAGCCTGGATGCTGAGAAATTGAGATTTTCTCTGTTAAAAGGCACAAATCCTCAAGAGAACACTGCATTGACCTGAGGTTGTGGAGAAGCTTCCAAAATGGAATGACAGAACTGAGTTTATGGGTGGGGAGTTTGAATAGAAATATGTAATGCCACAGGGTGGAAAACTTAAGAGTTTAAGGGTTTAGAATGTAATAATATATATAGAGCAAGATAGAGGTTTTAGGGAGGCTGATCCTTCTTGCTCTCCTGAGGGTCTGTGCCTTTAAACAGAGAAAATCTAAAATTCTCAGCATGCAGGGTTCCAACAAGTGCCCATCCTTCCCTGTGGACAGGGATGGATCCCTGGAGCCAGGCTCAGGCTGGGAGAGGTGTCCAGCCAGGAATGTAAGCACAGACTCATCTCCCTCCTCCATCTCCGGGCGTGGGCAGCCAGCTCCCATCAAATCCCCATTTAGCTCTTCCCCGGGGGTCATTTGCATAAATTGCGGCTATTAGGAGAGGGGAAAATTATTTGGAGAAAGTCTCATCGCCACGGATGACGAATCTGCCCCGTGCGTTCGTCACTCTTCCGACGTGACCCTCTTCTGGCTGGTCACATTCCTGGAGGAGAGGAGGAGGGAAAAAAAAACCGGAATAAAAACAACCCAAAACGGAAGAAAAAGCAGCCACAAACCCCAGAGACAAATGAGGAGCTGGAAAAACTTGAAGCATCCACAAGGAATTTTACTTGTTTCGTTTTTTGGTTTTTTCCCAAAACTTTTGTTGACTCCTTCCAGCTTTTCCTTGCCAGATTTTGCTGAGGATCTCCTGCCTTGCTCCTGTACCAAGATTTTTCCAAGCCTGGCTTTTCTTTCCAGCTTCTCCCTGCTTGGTTTGGTGAGGAGCTCCTGCCTTGCTGCTGTACCATATTTTTTCCAAGCCTGGCTTTTCCTTCCAGCTTTTTCTTGCCAGATTTTGGTGAGGAGTTCCTGCCTTGCTGCTGTACCATATTTTTTTCCAAGCCTGGTTTTTCCTTCCAGCTTTTCCTTGCCTGGTTTGGTGAGGAGCTCCTGCCTTGCTGCTGTACCGATTTTTTCCAAGCCTGGCTTTTCCTTCCAGCTTTTTCTTGCCAGATTTTGGTGAGGATCTCCTGCCTTGCTTCTGTGCTGAGTTTTTTTCCAAGCCTGGCTTTTCCTTCTCGGTTTTCCTTGCCAGATTTTGGTGAGGATCTGCTGCCTTGCGTCTTTACCAAATTTTTCCAAGCCTGGCTTTTCCTTCCAGCTTTTTCTTGCCAGATTTTGGTGAGGATCTCCTGCCTTGCTTCTGTACCAAATTTTTCCAAGCCTGGCTTTTCCTTCCAGCTTCTCCCTGCCAGATTTTGGTGAGGAGCTCCTGCCTTGCTTCTGTACCAAATTTTTCCAAGCCCAGCTTTTCCTTCCAGCTTTTCCTTGCCTGGTTTGGTGAGGAGCTCCTGCCTTGCTTCTGTACTGAGTTTTTTCCAAGCCTGGCTTTTCCTTCTAGGTTTTCCTTGCCAGATTTTGGTGAGGATCTGCTGCCTTGCGTCTTTACCAAATTTTTCCAAGCCTGGCTTTTCCTCCCAGCTTCTCCCTGCCAGATTTTGGTGAGGATCTCCTGCCCTGCTGCTGTACCAAAAATTTGCTGTACCAAATTTTTCCAAGCCTGGCTTTTCCTTCCAGCTTCTCCCTGCCACATTCTGGTGAGGATCTCCTGCCTTGCTTCTGTACCGAGTTTTTTCCAAGCCTGGCTTCTCCTTCCAGCTTCTCCCTGCCAGATTTTGGTGAGGAGCTCCTGCCTTGCTTCTGTACCATATTTTTTCCAAGCCTGGATTTTCCTTCCAGCTTTTCCTTGCCAGATTTTGGTGAGGATCTCCTGCCTTGCGTCTTTACCATATTTTTTCCAAGCCTGGCTTTTCCTTCCAGTGTCTCTGCTGCCCGCCTGCTCTTTGTCAGGAGCACGGGATTCTCTCCTTTCACTCAGCTCTCCCTTTGGAAGTGTTTATCCTGGTGTCTGGAAACCCTCATTTAGATCCCCAGGAGGGTTTTGGAGGGCTGGAACTGAGGCTTTGGCAGCTCCTGCTGGACATTCCCAGGCTGGGAAAAGGTTTTTCCTTGCCTGGGAGCCTCTCCCTGGTGCTTCCAGCTCCATCCCGGGGACCCTCCTGGGCTCCTTCCCCAGCTCTGCTTCCCCCAGACTGAACAGGATTTCAGATTTTCACTCTTTCCAGGCGGCAGGATTTGGGGATTTGGGGGTTTGGAATTTGGGGGTTTGGGAATTTGGGGGTTTGGGAGTTTGGGAATTTGGAGTTTGGGGGTTTGGGGATTTGGGAATTTGGGATTTGGGGGTTTGGGATTTGGGGTTTGGGATTATGGTTGAGGATTTGGGGGTTTGGGGATTTGGGAGTTTGGGGATTTGGGGTTTGGGATTTGGGGTTTGGGTTTGGGATTGGGTTTGGGATTTGGGGTTTGGGATTTGGGATTTGGGAATTTGGGGGTTTGGGGATTTGGGGGTTTGAGGATTTGGGGATTTGGGGGTTTGGGAATTTGGGGATTTGGGAATTTGGGGGTTTGGGGATTTGGGAATTCGGGGATTTGGGGATTTGGGGATTTGGGGGTTTGGGGATTCCCAGCTCCCTGATGGAGGCAGGAGTTGCCAAAAGGATGTGCTGAAAGCTCAGGGTGGCACCCAGGGATGGGGGCACAAAGATGGGGAACCCTCACCCTGGGGACACGCAGGGGTTTTTCATCCCTCAGAACAGTGGGGTTTAGGTTGGGGTTTTTTTTGTTAATTTGGGGGTTTTTTTAATTTATTTTTGTTTGTTTGGTTGGTTTTCTTTGGTTTTTGGGATTTTTTGATTTTTTTGTTGGTTTGTTTTGTTGGAGTTTTTTTGTTGTTGTTTTTGGGGTTTTATTTTTGGTTTTGGGGTTTTATTTTGCTTTTGGTTTTATTTGAAAGTTTTTTTGTTTTTGTTGGTTTTTTTTTGTTTTGGTTTTATTTTGGGTGTGGTTTTTTGGTTTTTTGAGGGTTTTTTTGGTATTGGTTTTGGGGTTTCTTTTTTGTTTGGGGCTTTTTTGTTCCTTGTTTTTGTTTTGTTTTTGGGGTTTCTTTGTTCCTTTTAAGTTTTTTTGTTCTTTTTCTCCTTTGTTTTGTTTTTGGGTTTTTTGTTTGTTTGTTTGGGTTTTTGTTTGTTTTTTTGATTTTTTTTATTGTTGTTTTGGTTTTATTTTGCGTTGGGTTTTTTGTTGTTTTTGGGGGATTTTTTTTTTGTTTGGTTTTAGGGTTTCTTTGTTTAGGGGTTTTTTGTTCTTTTTCTTTTTTGTTTTGTTTTTGAGCGTTTCTTGTTTGTTTGTGTTTCTGTTTGTTTTTGATTTTTTTATTGTTGTTTTGTTTTTATTTTGGGTGGGGTTTTTTGGTTTTTTTGAGTTTTTTTGGTATTGGTTTTGGGGTTTCTTTTTTGTTTGGGGCTTTTTTGTTCCTTTTCTCCTTTGTTTTGTTTTGAGGGTTTCTTTGTTTAAAAGGAACAGGGTCTTAAAATTCTTTTTCTTCTTTGTTTTCTTTGCTGAGGTTTTTTGTTTGGTTTGGTTTTTTTGGGGTTTTGTTTGGTTTGGTTTTTTGGGGTTTTTTTTAAGTTTTTTTTTTTTTTCTGGGAACACGCACCGAGCACCTTATACAAGCCCAAACCTCCCCGATTTAATTTGATAAACGCATCCAGCGCTCTCCCCATCCTGCCTGTGGCGGCGTCGCCAGCAGAGGGGACTTTGGGACTTTGGGATTTTCGCTCCTCTTGGGGACGGCGCCATCCCCGCCCTGAGCCGGCGGCTGCGGCCCCGCCGATTGTTCCCAGCTGCGGGCAGGTCCGGGGGAGGATAAAAACCCCGGGAAATCGGGAGTTGTGTTGGGAATTGCGCCCTGGGAGGGTCCGGGGGCTGCCGGCATCCCATCGCATCCCATCGCATCCCATCCCATCCCATCCCATCCCATCCCATCCCATCCCATCCCATCCCATCGCATCCCATCCCATCGCATCCCATCCCATCCCATCCCATCCCATCCCATCAGGAACAGAGGGGAGGGAGATGGAGCAACGCTGTGCCGGGCATTGCACAAGGGTTTGTCCCGGGCCAGGCACGGCCGGGAAGGGGAAGGAAAGCGGGTTTGGGATCGGGGGAGTTTCCAGCACAACCGAGGGGGAGCCACGGGCAGGGAGCCGGGCAGGGCTGGGAGGGACCTGGAAATGCGGGGGGAGAACAGGGAGGGATCGGGCCGGGAAGGGGAGGAGGGGAGGGGGGAAGGCGGGAAAAAGAGGAGAAGGAAGGAAAGAGAAAGAGAGAAAAGGGGAAGGAGAAGGAAGGAAAAAGAGGAAAGAAAGGAAAGGAAAGGAAAGGAAAGGAAAGGAAAGGAAAAAGGGGGAAGGAAATGAGAGAAAATGAAAGGAGAAAGGAGAAGAAAAAGAAAAGGAAAAAGGGGAGAAGGAAAAAGAAAGGAAAAGGAAAGAAGGAAAAGGGGAAGGAAAGAGAAAAATGAAAGGAAAAAGAAAAGGAAAAAGGGGGAAGGAAATGAGAGAAAATGAAAGGAGAAAGGAGAAGAAAAAGAAAAGGAAAAAGGGGGAAGGAAGGGAGAGAAAAAGAGGAGAGGGAGAGGAAAAGGAAAAAGGGGGAAGGAAGGGAAGAGGAGAGGGGAAAGGAAAGGGGGAAAAGAAAAGGAAAAAGGGAGAAAGAAAATGAAAAAAGGGGAAAGGAGAACAGAAGGAAGGCACCTGTTGGGCCCCGGTGTGTCCCGGGTGCAGCTCTGACCATCCCCTGTGTCCCGGCTGTGCCACCCCGGGGAGTCTGAGGGGTGTGAGGAGGGGGCTTGTCCTGAGCAGGGACCAGCTGGGCTGGGGGGGCACAGCGAGGGGTCCCGCGGGTCCGTGTGTCCGTCCCGCGGGTCCGTGTGTCCGTCCGTGGGTCCGTGTGTCCGTCCGCGGGTCCGTGTGTCCCATCGGCGCGGGCTGCGCGTCCCGCTGCGGGCGGCAGGCGGCGGCAGCGCCCGGGATCACCGGGTTTGTTGGGATTACCGGGATTTCTGGGATCACCGGGACCGGCCCCGCTCCCCGCCCCACCCCGCTCCTTTTCCTCCCCTCCCTGCCGTGCCCAGCGCCACCCGGCCCATCCCATCCCACCCAAAGTGCTGCCCCCAGCATCAGAGGGACCCGGAGCGGCTCCAAGGGCTGGAGCCAGGCTGGGAGAGCTGGGAATGTTCCCCTGGAGAGGAGAAGGCTCCAGGGAGAGCTCAGAGCCCCTGGCAGGGCCTGAAGGGGCTCCAGGAGAGCTGGAGAGGGACTGGGGACAAGGATGGAGGGACAGGAGCCAGGGAATGGCTCCCAGTGCCAGAGGGCAGGGATGGATGGGAGATTGGGAATTGGGAATTCCTGGCTGGGCTGGAATTGCCAGAGCAGCTGTGGCTGCCCCTGGATCCCTGGCAGTGCCCAAGGCCAGGCTGGACAGGGCTTGGAGCAGCCTGGGATGGTAGAAGGTGTCCCTGCCCATAGCACAGGGTGGAATGGGATGATTTTTAAGATCCCTTTCAACCCAAATCCATCCTTCCTTCTCTCCATCCCTTTTTTCCTCCATCTCTCTTTTCCTTCCTTCACGAGCAGCCCAAACCTCCTTGGGAAAAAAAAAATCCCCAAAAGATTTCAATCTCAGTTTAAGGGGAGAAAAATCCTCAAGTAAAAAATAAAATAAAACCTCAAGAAACATAATAATTAAATCCAAGCAGGCTGGCTGATTGCTTTAGGCACGGAAAGGCTGTGAACCCCACACATGGGAGGATTTCCATCCCTCTGGATGTCCGTGTGTCCCTGTGGGAGCACAGCCCGTCCTGGGCGGAGCAGGCAGCTCCCAAATGTGCTGCCCATGTGTGCCGCGATTTCCCATTGAATTTCCAGCTCCCCCAAGCCCTCTGTCCCCATTTAGCCGGGATCACTCAGCCCTAAAATCCCTTTTAGCCTTCAATGCCGCCGGCGCTGCATTCGTCTCCAATTTACAGAACAAATCCATCCTCCCGCAGCCCGGGCGGGCCCTGCTGACCCTGGCACTGCTGGCGCTGGATTTTGGTCACAGAGGATGCAGGGGACACGTGTCGAGGGGCAATAACCTCCTCACCCAGCGGGACAAAGGCTGGCGGGGCAGATGGGGCCGGGGAAATGCGGCCGGGAGAGGATTTGCTGCTCCCAGGAGCTGTCAGGGGCAGACAAAGGCAGGAAGCGGATAAATGCAGGGAACGAGGCTAATTGCTGGGATTAGTCACCCCCCCGAGCCCTCCGGGGCTGCAGGGTCAGGGATGGAGGCCCCAGGAGGTCAGGAGAGGAGAGATGAGCTGGAAAGAGGTTTTGGGGAGAGATTTGGGTTTGTTAGTGTTGAAAATAGGTTAGAAACTGCTGTTAAATAGTTGATAGATAGTTATGCGTGTGCTGTTGATTTGGTTATGTTTTGGTTTGGAAAGACAGGAGTCTGCTAAGGAAGGCAGGAGCCTCCCCTGAAATGGAGAATGTGAACCCTCCCCACCCCTCTGAATTGCCATAAATTTTAAATTAAGGGGCTCTCAGGCAAAAATATATGGGAGCAGGAAATAACAGTTCTTTAATAGGGAAAGGAGAAAAATAAAAGGATAAAATAAACAATGCAGTACACTAGAACAACCCTGACAGAGTCAGAACCCAGCCTGACACCCTGTGGGTCAGGCTGTTGGCAGCAGTGCCATTGGAATTGTGGCTCAGCCCTCCTGCAGTGTCAGGGCTGGTTCTGCTGGAGCAGGATCCTGTAGAGAAGGATGTATTCTGCCTATGGAGATCCAGGGGAAGAGGGAAATCCTCTGGGGAATCCAGTGGAGAAGCCGTGCTGGTGTTCCAGAATCTCCAGATTATATCCAGGCAGGAATGCTTGGCTGGTGTTCCAGAATCTCCAGATTATATCCAGGCAGGAATGCTTGGCTCCTCCCTCTGGGCTCCCATCTCCCAATGGGATGCTGTAGTTCTTATCAGCCATGCAGGGACATTCAATAGCTGTTATCAGCAGATGTTCCCTCCCGAGGGAGGAGTGGGTGTGGTCACTCAAAGAGAGAGATAAGGCAAACTGCCCACTTGGCAAAGGTAATCTGCCATACAGATGGTAATGGAAAACATCTTGCATTGCAATCTGGAACAGTTATTATATTGTAAACGGGGTTAAAAGGGGAGTTATGAGAAATCAGGTACTCAAGGTACCATAACACACCTCAGTAAAGTGCAGCACCCCCAAGGTACCCCCAAGGGAAACGAGTCAGCCTGCACAGAACTGCAATGGGCCAATCAAGAGCCTTAAACCTTCATGCAAATGAAGGATCCAAAAATAAACCAATCCAAAGGGACAAAAACAGGACAAAAAGAGGCTTCTGACCCACTGAATTGTGCTGCTCTACCTGAAACATCGGGGCCATCGCTGCTGAGCAGCCCCAGCACCAGCACTGCTTCATCCTCGACGTCCCCAATGGAGTGGCACAGCTTCCCTGCGTCAAAAGCTCCTTTTTATCCTCTTTTTTGTCCCTTTGGATTGGTTTCCTTTTGGATCCTTCATTTGCATGAAGGTTTAAGGCACTTGATTGCCCATTACAGCTCTGTCCAGTCTGGGGTGTGCTGCACTTTACTGAGCTGTGTTATGGTACCTCGAGTACCTGATTTCTCATAACTCCCCTTTTAACCCCTTCTACAATCTAATAACCAAATGAACAGTACATGCTTAACCATCTATCAACTATTTAACAGCAGTTTCTAAGCTATTTTTAACATTAGGGCTGTGGGAAGGGCTGAACCCCATCTCTGATGGTGCCCCCGGGGCAGGCTGTGGGATCCCAGCTTCCCCAGGAGGAAAGGACCTTAAATCCCACCTCATTTCATGGGCATGTGTCCCTCTCCATGAAACTAGATGGGATTTAAGATCCTTTCCAACCCAAACCATTCTGGGATTCCCTGTCCACTCCCAGCTGGGGAGAAGCTGGCCAGATTCCAGGGGCGCCTAATCCATGCAACAAATAAAGCCTAATTCTGCAGCAAACTCTTGATTTGGGGTATAAACACCCGAGGAAGGGTCTCAAAGCTGCAGCAGCTCAGCCCAGCACGTGCTGGGGGCAGAGGCCTGGGATGGGGCAGGATCAGACCTTTGCAGGGGAGGGTTTGGGTTGGATTTCAGGAAAATTTTCTTTCCCCAGAGGGTGCTGGCACTGCCCAGGCTCCCCAGGGAATGGTGACATTCCCGAGGCTGCCAGAGCTCCAGGAGCTGCCAGGGATGCCCAGGGTGGGATTGTTGGGGGTCTGTGCAGGGCCAGGAGCTGGGCTCTGATCCTTGGGGGCAGTTCCAGCTCAGGGAATTCTGTGATTCTGCTCTGGAGAGTGATGGGGACAGGCAGTGTGTGTCTGCTCTGTGCTGCAGGGACAAACAGAGACTCCCTGGAAACACCCCTGATTTTATCCCTGCTCTGAGCTCTGATTTTCTCCCTCTCTGGGCCCTGATTGTATCTCTGCTCTGAACTCTGATTTTCTCTCTCTCTAAGCCCTGATTTTATCTCTGCTCTGAGCTCTGATTTTCTCTCTGCTCTGAGCCCTGATTTATCTGTACTCAGAACTCTGATTTTTCCTCTCCTCTGAGCCTGATTTTCTCTCTGCTCCGAGCCCCGATTTTCTCTCTGCTCTGAACTCTGATTTTCTCCCTGCTCTGAGCCCTGATTTTCTCTCTGCTCTGAACCCCGATTTTCTCCCTGTTTTGAGCCCTGATTTTCTCCCTGTTTTGAGCCCTGATTTCCCCTCTGCTCTGGGCTCTGATTTTCTCTCTCTCTGAGCCCTGATTTTCTCCCTGCTCTGAGCCCGATTTTTCTCTG
Source organism: Zonotrichia leucophrys gambelii (assembly GCF_028769735.1). Lineage (NCBI taxonomy): Eukaryota > Metazoa > Chordata > Aves > Passeriformes > Passerellidae > Zonotrichia > Zonotrichia leucophrys. The sequence goes on along the minus strand of NC_088175.1, from coordinate 59,893,155 downwards.
AGCCCCGATTTTCACTCTGCTCTGAGTTCTGATTTTCTCTCTGCTCTGAGCCCTCTCCCTCCTGGATGCCCCAGCACAAACCCATCCGTGCTGCTCATTTCCCTGCAATCCCCTCTGCCAGGGAATTTGCTGGAGCCTGGACCAAATAAGGAGCTCCTGGCCAATCTTGGGGAGCAGGAATCAGAGTCAGGCAGGGCTGGGAGCTCCCTGCGAGCTCTGTGCCTCTCAGGGCTCCTCACGCTCATCCGGCAGCTGCCGGAGCAAAAACAGCTTTGCTGCAATATTTAGAGAGAGGAAGGAAGGAAGGAAGAAAGGAGAGCCCCAGAGGTTTAAATTAAAAAAAAAAAAAAAACCAAAACAACTTTTCTTTACCTTTCTGTCTTAAAATACATTGTAAAACCTGGAGTGTTTCTTGGGCTGGGGCTCAGATGGCTCAGGGAGTTTTTTTCCGTGTTTTTCCATCCTGTGAGTTTTCAGCTCCTCGGGATGTTGGGAGAGCTGAGCTCCCACTGAATCCTCCCAGCTGCATAATCCTGGAATCCCAGAAGGGTTTGGGTTGGAAGGGACCTTAAATCCCATCCCATTCCAGCCCCTGCCATGGGCAGGGACACCTTCCACCAGACTTGGTGGCTCTGAGCTTCATCCAGCTTGGTTTTCCTCTCTCCATGCACTGAAACCTCTTCCCACATTTCTGCTCCAGCCAGATTGCCAAGAATCCCTCTTTTTATAAAAATCTTGTTCTGGACCCCATAATTCCAACTCTCCATAGGGAAAACCTCTCTCCCACAACAGCTGTGATGTCCTGGGCAGAAAGATCTGTGCTGGGTCACAGCTGGAGAGTGGGAAATCTCTGCAGCATGGATGGCTGTCCTTGGGCAAATCCTGGATCCACTGGGAAGTGAATCCATCCCTGGATCCTTTGGGAATTAAATTCATCCCTGGATCCACTGGGAACTGAATCCATGCCTGGATCCTTTGGGAATTAAATTCATCCCTGGATCCACTGGGAACTGAATCCATGCCTGGATCCTTTGGGAAGTGAATCCATCCCTAGATCCTTTGGGACGTGAATCCATCCCTGAATCCACTGAGAAGTAAATCCATCTCTGCATCCATTGGGAAGAGAATCCATCCCTGGATCCTCTGGGAATCGAATCCATCTCTAGATCCTTTGGGAATCGAATCCATCTCTAGATCCTTTGGGAATCCATCCCTGGATCCTTTGGGAAGTGAATCCATCCCTGAATCCGCTGAGAAGTAAATCCATCTCTGCATCCATTGGGAAGAGAATCCATCCCTGGATCCTTTGGGAAGTGAATCCATCCCTGGATCCTTTGGGAATCCATCCCTGGATCCTTTGGGAAGTGAATCCACCCCTAGATCCTTTGGGAAGAGAATCCATCCCTGAATCAGCTGAGAAGTAAATCCATTTCTGCATCCATTGGGAAGTGAGTCCATCCCTGGATCCTTTGGGAAGGGAATCCATGCCTGGATCCTTTGGGAAGTGAATCCATGCCTGGATCCTTTGGGAATTGTGTCCCTGCAGCAGGCCAGGGCCAGGAGCTGCTGAGTCACGAGGCGAAGCTGAGTCAAGGAATCGGGAGGAAAATGGATGAGGAGTGTTCCCAAAAATGGAGATGTGGAGAGCTGGGGGGACCTGCCCTGCTCCCAGGAAAGGAAACAGCCCCAGGGAAGGCAGGGAGAGGGAGAAACCCCTCAGGATGGCCTGAGGGACATAGAGCCACCCCACAGGAGGGCACAGCCACCCAGAGAGTGTCCCTCTGTCCCTGGCACAGCTCAGAGCTCGTTCCTGCTGCTGGAATGGGGCTCCAGATGGGGGTTCCCAGATGGCTCCTGAGGGATGAGCTCAAAGCCAGGGCTGTGCCAGGAGACCTTCCTGGGCCAGGGGCAGCTGATGGGGCCTGAGTTTGTTCTCTCTGCTTTTCCAGAGCCCCAGAAATGCTGCTGTCACATTTGGCTGGTGTTATCCAGCAGATTCCGCTTATTAAGGATGGAGGAATTTTCTTTCTATCATTCCATGAAAGGAGAGGACAGCCAAGTGTGGGTCAGGCTGTGCCCCCAGGGAACAGGGACAGGAAAGAGGAAACAGCCTCAAGCTGTGCCAGGGGAGGTTTGGATTGGATATTGAGAAAAATTCTTCACAAAAAATGTTCATCCAGCTCTGGCACAGCTGCCCAGGGCAGTGATGGATTCCCCATCCTGGAGGGATTTTAAATCCATGTGGATGTGGCACCTGGCGACAGGGTCAGTGCTGGGGGAAGGTTGGACTGGATGATCTTAGAGGGCTTTTCCAACCTCAGCAATTCCATGATTCCATAAGGGAGGTCCCCAGAGATTTCTCCTTTTCTTAGGACATGAGGCCAAAACCCTTTTTGGTGCTGCCCGAGGGAGCTCAGGGTGCAGAGCCCTGTCCAAGGCAGGAGTTCCCGGCCCTTCCTGCCTCGAGCAGGGCTGGTTTCCCACATCCAGGGGCAGAAATGCTCCAAGGGCTTTGCTGCAGTGACCCACTAACCCAGCTGGCAGCGGGACCCTGCTGTTTGAGCCGTGCCAGCACTGCTGAATCCCTGCCCTCATCCCAGCCCTGCAGACATCCCAAATCCCCCATCGGCATCCTGAGAGCCTCTGCTGCTGCTGCCCCGCTCCCAGCGCCGGGAATGGCACTTCCCTTCCCTTCCTTTCCCTTCCTTCCCTCTCGGGAGAGGTGAGGGTTTCCTGCTGCTGCTGCCCTTATCTCTGCTCAGCAATTCCAGCGCTGCCAGGCTAGGGGGGACAGAGCCGGCCGGGATTTCCTGCCCCGGGATTCCTCTGCTTCTCCTGCTCCTGGCTGGAGCCCAGGGGAAGGTGAGGCTTGGGCAGGACAGGGAGGTGCCAGCCCAGCCCAGCAGCCACATCTGGCAGGAGAGTGAGCACAGCCTTGTCCTGGCGCTCCCAGTTTAGCACAGGGAATTTCAGCACACTCCAGCTGGGAGTGGCTGCTGGGTGGGGACAGATCCATCCTCAGCCCCATCCCAGATTTCCCCCCGTTTCCATAATGTCAGCACATCTGTTTCTGCCCAAAATGCCTCCCAGGAAACGGCTCTGGATTGTTTTTATGCCCAAGCTGAGAGAAGGGATGGACCCTGCAGCCAGAGGCTGTGCTGAGGCACATGGAAGTGATTACAGGGTCCCTGTGCCACCACCTCCCTTCCCAGCACGGGGTGTGGGCGAGCACAGCCTGTCCCTGTCCTTGTCCCTGTCCCCATCCATATCCTGTCCCCAGCCTCATCCTTGTCCCCATCTTCATCCTCATCCCTATCCCCAATCCCATCTACATCCCAAAACCTATTCCTGTGCCCATCCACATCTCCATCCCTGCCTCTTTCCTCACCTTCCTCTTCATTCCCTATGGCCCATCCTCATCCTTGTCTTATCCCCATCCATATCCCTGTTCCCATCCTTGTCTCCATCTTTATCCCTGTTCCTATACCCATCCCTGTCCCCATCCATATCCTGTCCCCAGCCTCATCACTGTTCCCATCCCCATCTTCATCCTCATCCTCATCCCTATCCCCAATCCCATCCACATCCCAAAACCTATTCCTGTGCCCTTCCACATCCCCATCTTTGCGCCTTTCCTCACCTTCCTCTTCATTCTCTATGGCCCATCCTCATCCTTGTCTTATCCATATCCCCATTCCCATCCTTGTCTCCATCTTTATCCCTGTTCCCATCCCTGTCGCCATCCCAATGCCCATCCCTGTCTCTGTCCCATCCCCATCCCTGTTTCTGTCCCATTCCCATCTCCCTGTCCTCATCCCTGTCGCTATCCCAATGTCCATCCCTCTGTCCCATCCCTACCCATTCCCATCTCCCCATCCCAATCCTTGTCCCCATCCCAATGTCCCTGTTTCTGTCCCATCCCCGTTTCTGTCCCATTCCCACCTCCCCATCCTCATCCTCGATCCCATCCCCATCATGGTCCCCACCCTTATCCTCATCTTGTCTCCTCATCCCCTTTCTTGTCTCCATCCTCTTCCTCATCCCTATCCCAATCCCTGTTCCCACCCCCTCTAAGGCTCCCAAAGCCCCAGGGGTGCCCACACCAGCAGGATTCTGCTCCCAAGGCCAGGACAGACTCCAGCTCTTCCCATTTTTTAACTGACTGGTGCCAGTCTGACTCAGGGAGTTGGGAAAATTCACTTTGTAGCATCCTAAAGGCTGCAGGAAGCCTGGCAGCTCCTCCTTCCCTGAAAGAATTCTCAGGGCCCATGATTTGGATTTTCAACAGATCTCGTGGAGCAGCAAGGCTTTCCCTCTTCCCCCTCTGCCCATTGCCACCTCTGAGGTGCCACCAAATGCCACCATTCCCCATGGGAGTGCCATCCCAGCTGGGATCTACCCAGGCAGAGGAGCTGCTGGCCCCCTGCACCTCCCGATTTCCCTGGAGAGCCGTGGAGGTGTCTGAGCTTCAAAGAAAAGCCACATTTTGGCACATTTGGGGAGCTCCTCAGAGGCTGCAGATCGTGTCCAGCTGGCCTGGACCCTGCTCAGAGTCCTAATGGTTTTCCATGGCCAGGGAAAGGACTCCTTCCAGGGGCTGGAGCCAGCCAGCTGCTGCAGCCAAGCGGCAGTGGCTCCTCCAGATGTGGCCCCAGAGCAGTGACACCCCTGGAACAGCCAGGCTTCCATCCCAGCACCAGCGGGAGCTGCTTTCCAGCGTGAGCAGTGGGTTACACCCTGCTAGGATGGGACCACAGTGACAAATCCCTGTCACTGTATAGGGTGGAGGGTGTCCAGCTGCTTCCCGTGTGAGGATTCCTGTCGGGAATGCCATGAATGTGTCCCTGATTTATTTCTCTCGACAGCCTAACGGGGGTTTGACACTTCCCCCCTCGTTATCAGGCATTCCTGGGGCATGGCCGTGCCTCGGGACAGCTGCAGCCTCCAGGCCAGGGAAAAGGGGAAACGCTCCAGGAAGCTGCAGCAGAGCTTTGGGCTGCTCCCAGCCCGGATTTCCAGGAGCACTCATGGAGCGCAGCTGGCGGGATTTGAGCTCTTCCTGCCCTCCACCGCCACCGTGGGCGCTCCCACCCCGGCCCATGGCAGGGAATTGGGAATTCTCCTGGATCGCTGCAGATCTGGAGATGATGGATGGTGGCACGGAGGAAGGATAAACAGCGCTGACCCTGCGTGCGTGGGGGCCGCTCGCTGACCCGGCCGAGCGCAGATTTTGGCCGGGGGCTGCCGGGTGCTCCCCCCGCGGCTCCCGGGGGATGAGGATCACGTTCCTGCCCGCCTCGGGGGAGAGGGGAGCGGCCGGAGCCTCCCGCCCAAACCGCGACCCCGGCCCCGACCCCGGCTGGACGCGGGGGCGCTGGGGCGAACCGGGGGGAATGGGGGGCTCCAAGAGGAGGGGGCTGCAAGATGGGGGTCTCCAAGAGAGAGGGGTTCCAAAATGGGGGTCTCCAAGGCGGGGGGGCTCCAAGAGAGAGGAGTTCCAAGATGGGGGGGGCTCCAAGATGGGGGGGGTCTCCAAGATGGGGGGTTCCTCCAAGATAGGGGGCTCCAAAATGGGGGGACTTGGGTGGAGCTCCAAGATGGGGGTCTCCAAGAGAGAGGGGCTCCAAGATGGGGGTCTCCAAGAGAGAGGGTTTCCAAGATAGGGGGCTCCAAAATGGGGTTCTCCAAGAGGGGGGTCTCCAAGATGGGGGTCTCCAGGAGGGGATCCCCCCCCCTCATTCCCGGGATGCCCCCTCGGGACACCCCCGCTCCCCCCGGGATGCCGTTACCGGGGGAGGGGGGTGGGGGCCTCAGCCCTGGCCGGATTTTGGGTAAGATCTGATTGGCCCAGGCCGGGGCCGGCCGCTGTTGGGCCCCGCCCCCCGGGCTGCTCGCTGTCCCGCCCCGCGGGGCCGGGGTCGCCCCGTCCGCTCCGTCCGGCTGCGCTCGGCTCCTCCCGCTCGGCTGCTCCCGCTCGGGGCTCCCGTGGCCGCCGCGGGGATGCGGGCGGCGGCGGCGCTGCTGGCGGCGGTCCTGGCGCTGGGGGCGGCCCTGCCCCGCCCGGGGCTGCTCCCGCACGGCCCGGCCCGCGGCGATGCCCGGCTCCGGCCCGGCGACGACGAGAGCTCCCCGGGGCTGCTGCTCCGCCGCGCCCTGCGCCTCTACGGCCGCGCCGCCCGCCGCCTCTACGTGAGTGCCGCTGGCCCCGCTCTCCTCGCCTTCCCTGCCCTCCTTCCTTCCCCCCGGCCGCTCTGCCCCTGCCCCGCTTCCTCCTCTCCAGCATCTCCCTCTGTACCTCCGTCTTCACTCCGTTCATCTCTCCACCCTCTGTCCTTCCATCTTCACTCCGTCCATCTCTCCACACTGTGTCCTTCCCTCCTTCCAGCCCTGTCTCTCTCCGTCTTCCCACTCTGCTCCCCTCCATCCTCCTTCCCTCTGGCTTTTCACCCCTCCGTCTTTCCATCTTTCCTCCTACTCGCCTCCTTCCTCTCTTGCCTTTACACCCCCTCCTTCTCCTCCTGCCCGCCCCTGCCCCTCCATGTGCACCTTCGCTGTCCCGCCGCACGTGTTTTCCCCATCCATCCATCCATCCATCCATCCATCCATCCATCCATCCATCCATCCATCCATCCATCCATCCATTTATCCCTCCATTTCCCCCTTCCCGCGGTCTACTGCTCGGTGTCTCCTGAGGAACAAGAGGGCTTTCTCCTCGGCTTTCTCCCCCGCAGCTGTTCCCCAGCCGCAGCTGGGATGGCCCCCGAGCTGCAGCTCCCTGGAGGATGCAGAAGCCCGAGGTCTTTGTTTTCTGCCCGGCCCGGATGGGGCCACGCGGCCTCGGGGCTCTCCCTGCACCGAGCAGGGGGGACAGGGCCAGGGGACAGCAGTGGTGGCACCTCTGCAGCCCCTGAGCGCCCTGCACCGCTCTCCCTGCAGGTGGGGACCAACGGGGTCATCTCCAGCCAGGATTTCCCCAGGGAGACCCAGTACGTGGATGACGATTTCCCCACGGACTTCCCGGTCATCGCCCCCTTCCTGGCCGACCTGGACACCTCTGGGGACAGAGGGAACATCTACTACCGCCAGGATGACTCCAGGGACGTGCTGGAGCAGGCTCTGGGATACATCCAGGCCGGCTTTCCCCGCTCTGCTGCCGCCTTTGTGCCCACCAATGCCTTCATTGCCACCTGGGAGGAGGTGGGCGCCTACCAGGAGCTCTCCCAGGACACCGAGCCCTCCACAAAGGTGAGGCCCAGGGGCTGAGCTTGGTTCCCATCTGAAGGTGAGGCCCAGGGGCTGAGCTTGGTTCCCATCCTGCACATCACTGGAGGATGAGTTTCTCTTGTGTGGCACCCAAAATTTCTTTCAGAGCAGCTGAGTGTTGGCTCCATCCATCCATCCATCCTTGGGTGAGCACCAGGAGGAACGTGGAGCTTTCCCCCTCTGCTCAGAGCTCTGGCAGTGGTGGGGCTGTTGGACAGCAGAGGTTTAAAGGTTGCTTTCATGGCTGGAGGTGCTTGAGCAAGGACATGGAGTGACAGGACAAGGGGGAATGGCTCCACATTGCTTGGATCAGATGTTAGGAAGGAATTCTTGGCTGTGAGGGTGGGCAGGCCCTGGCACAGGGTGCCCAGAGCAGCTGTGGCTGCCCCTGATCCCTGGCAGTGCCCAAGGCCAGGCTGGACAGGGCTTGGAGCAGCCTGGGACAGTGGAAGGTGTCCCTGCCATGACAGAGGGTGGAATGAGATGAGTTTTAAGATCTCAACCCAAACCATTCCATGATTCTGATTCTTTTCAGACAAAGCTTTCCAGTGCTGGCTGCTCTGGCTTTGTAGGGCAGAGGGTGGCTGGGGGCACCCTTGTTTAGGTCACCCATTGTGCTCCTGACCTTTACTGGTGGCTCAGGGTTGATCTTTCCTCCTGCCCTGCGCTGATTGTGCTGCTGGTGAGCAACCGGCTCTGGAATTTCCACCGTGGGCTGGTTTTGTGCCTGGAAAACAGGCTCAGAGGTGGCCTGCCAGCTCGGGGGGTGACCTGTGCTCTCCACCCACGGGGCTGATAGGGCTCCTGCGTGGGTGGACCTCCAGCACTGCCTGTCCCTGTCACATCGGGCTGATGATGTGCTGAGGAGGTGACAGCGATGCTCTGCCAGCTGCAGGGACTCCAGCAGGGCTGAAAAGAGGAAAACTCTGGTGATGGGCACCCAGAGCTGGGTGAGGGGTGCTGGGCTCTCCCCCAAAGCCCAGCAGCGGCCACCAGATCCCCAAGAGCCACCAGGAGCCATCCAGGGCCCTTCGGCAGTGCCTCGCTGAGAGGGAAGCCAAGCAAGGCAAGAGGCTGAGGTTTGGAAGGAGACAAGGCACATTTTTTCCTCTCATTTAAAAGCTGGGAAAGCAGCTGAAGAGATGCCATCAGGGGCCTCACAGCGACCTCGTGGCCATCGAAAACGCAGCCTCCTCTTCTTTGCTCTTCCCCGTTGTGGTTTTTCCCCGCTCTGAGAAGTTTTGGATCAGGCTTTAAAATGAAACCGGTCTTGTTTGGAAACGAGGAGCTCCAGGGAAAGCTCCTGAAATGCAGCTTGTGCCAGTGCTTTGCTGAGCTCCCCCTTCACCAAAACTGCTAAAAATCTCCCCAAACACCACTTTTTTTTTCTTTTTTTTTTTTATCCCTGACCAAATGTGGTGTTTATGGAAACGCTGCCCTCCTGCTGCTCAGAACCAGGACTGACTCCAAAACATTTCCCCCTGCCCTGGAAAGTCACAGCTCTACTTTTTGAGCCCCAAAAGTAGAAAACTGGGTTAGGATGGGGAGCAGAGGATCCCCAGACCCCCTTCTTGGGGGTCCTGCCTGGCTGGGAGGTGGCAGTGCCGTGTCCCCTCCAGCTCCATGGGACATTCTCCTGCTCCCTGCAGTGACATTTTCCCGGGGCTGCACAACGGGACAAGGCTGACTCTGCTTCTCTGGGATCAAAACTCGCCCTTTTGGGCTGGAATTTGCCCTTTGCAGCTCTTTGCTGGGGGCTTTCCCCCCCTCCTTCCCTTCACCCCGCAGTGCCAGCACATCGATGTCACCCGGCGTGTCCCCCCTGCCACCCACCCCAGCCCTGCAGCTGCTGCTGCTGCGATTTGGCTGCGTGGGGGAGGAATCCAGCCCCGGGGGGGTTATTCCACCCCCCTTTCGGGGTCTCTGAATGCCCGAGTGTGTGACAGGCACAACAAGGCTCTTTATATCCCGCGGGGCCGCCAGGAAACCCAGTGATGCTCTGGGGGCCCTGCGCCCCAAAATCAGAGCGGGGGGAGTCCCCCAGCCTCACTCCCTCCCTCTGTTCCAGGGGGTGAAACTGGGAATTCAATCACTTTTCCTTCGCCCCAAAATCAGAGCAGGGGGAGCTCCCCAGCCTCGCTCCCTCCCTCTGCTCTGGAGGGTAAAACTGGGAATTCAGTCACTTTTCCTTCGCCCCAAAATCAGAGCAGGGGGAGCTCCCCAGCCTCCCTCCCTCTGTTCCAGGGGGTGAAACTGGGAATTCAATCACTTTTCCTTCGCCCCAAAATCAGAGCAGGGGGAGCTCCCCAGCCTCGCTCCCTCCCTCTGCTCTGGAGGGTAAAACTGGGAATTCAGTCACTTTTCCTTCGCCCCAAAATCAGAGCGGGGGGAGCTCCCCAGCCTCGCTCCCTCCCTCTGCTCCGGGGTGTGAAACTGGGAATTTAAGGGAATTCAATCACTTTTCCTTCGCTCGGGCACCGTTCCCGGTGGGAAGGGCTGCTGCTCCCTGCTCGGCGCAGGAGCTCTGTGGGGTTGGTTTTTGGGAGATTGGGATGCCGGGTGGCTCGGGAGGAATGAGGCAGGAGGAGCAGGACCTCTGTGGAGTTGGATTCTCGGTGTTTTTGGGAGATTGGGTGCAGGAGGAGCAGGAGCTCTGTGGGATTGGTTTCTCGGTGTTTTTGGGAGATTGGGATGCTGGGTGGCTCAGCAGGAGGAGCAGGAGCTGTCTGGGGTTGGTTTCTCAGTGATTTTGGGAGATTGGGATGCTGGGGGTTCACCACGGCTGTGCAGGAGGAGCAGGAGCTCTGTGGGGTTGGTTTCTCGGTGTTTATGGAGCAGGTGGGATGTAGTGGAGTTGGTTTTTTGGTGTTTTTGGAGCAGTGAGATGCCGGGTGGCTCAGCAGGGCGCAGCAGGAGCTCTTTGGGGGTTCGTTTCTTGGCGTTTTTAGGAGATTGGGTGCAGGAGGAGCAGGAACTCTTTGGGGTTGGTTTCTTGATGTTTTTGGGAGATTGGGATGTGGGGTGGCTCAGCAGGGCTGTGCAGGAGGAACAGGAGCTGTCTGGAGTTGGTTTCTTGATGTTTTTGGGAGATTGGGATGCCGGGTAATTCACCAGGGTGTGCAGGAGAAGCGGGAGCTCTGCGGGGTTGGTGTCTCAGTGATTTTGGGAGATTGGAATGCCGGGTGGTGCAGGAGGAGCAGGAGCTCTTTGGGGGTTGGTTTCTCGTTGTTTTTGGGAGATTGGGATGTGGGGTGGCTCAGCAAGGCTGTGCAGGAGGAACAGGAGCTGTCTGGAGTTGGTTTCTTGATGTTTTTGGGAGATTGGGATGCCGGGTAATTCACCAGGGCTGTGCAGGAGAAGCGGGAGCTCTGCGGGGTTGGTGTCTCGGTGATTTTGGAAGATTGGAATGCCGGGTGGTGCAGGAGGAGCAGGAGCTCTTTGGGGTTGGTTTCTCGGTGATTTTGGGAGATTGGAATGCCATGGGGTTGACCAGGGCTGTGCAGGAGGAGCAGGAGATCTTTGGGATTGGTTTCTTGGTGGTTTTGGGACGGGTGGGATGTCGTGGGGTTGGTTTCTTGGTGATTTTGGGAGATTGGGATATCAGGGGCTTCACCAGGGCTGTGCAGGAGGAGCAGGAGCTCTGTGGGGTTGGTTTTTGGGAGATTGGGATGCCGGTGGCACGGCAGGGCTGTGCAGGAGGAGTGGGAGCTCTGTGGGGTTGATTTCTTGGTGTGTTTGGAGCAGGGGGATGCCGGGTGTCTCGGCAGGGCTGTGCAGGAGCAGCAGGAGCTCTGTGGGGTTGGGTTCTCCGTGTTTTTGGGAGACTGGGATGTTGGGTGGCTCAGCAGGAGGAGCAAGAGGAGCAGGAGATCTTTGGGGTTGGTTTCTCGGTGTTTTTGGGAGATTGGGATGTTGGATGGCTCAGCAGAGCTGTGCAGGAGGAGCAGGAAGAACAGGAGCAGGAGCAACTCTCTGGGGTTGGTTTCTCGTTGTTTTTGGGACACTGGGATGCCAGGTGGCTCAGCAGGGCTGTGCAGGAGCTCTCTGGGGTTGGGTTCTCGGTGGTTTTGGGGCGGGTGGGATGTCGTGGGGTTGTTTTCTCGGTGTTTTTGGATCAGGATGGGATGCTGGGTGTCTCAGCAGGGCTGTGCCGGCTCCGGAGCTGCCCCGTCTGGGGGCTGTGCCCGCGGTGCCCCTGCCTGGCAGAGCCCCAAGGCTCACAGGGCTGGCAGGGCAGGCGGCCAGCCCGCCTATAGCGGGATGTATGGGAAGCTGGGATGTTTTTTCCGCAGGAAACCGAGCTAAAATTGTTCTCAGGGACGAACGGGGGTGTGGGCTTTCCTCTGGAGCAGGGGGTGTCGGTGGGAGGACAGGAGTGAGGGGCTCCCAGTGCAGGGGTTGCATGGCCAGGGATGCTCCTGGGACAGCCTTGCCCTGAGGGGTGGCCTGGCTGTGCCATGGGCTCCAAGGGGATGCTGAGCACCTTCCCAGGATGTGGCATTGGGGTTTGGCTGGGCATGAGCAGCCCCATCTCCTGCGCTTCCCCAGGAGGCCTCTGCATGATCATGGAATGGGTTGGGTTGGAAGGGCCTTAAAGAACATCCAGTGCCACCCCTGCCATGGCAGGGACACCTTCCACTGTCCCAGGGTGCTCCCAGCCCTGTCCAGCCTGGCCTTGGGCACTGCCAGGGATCCAGGGCAGCCACAGCTGCTCTGGGCACCCTGTGCCAGGGCCTGCCCACCCTGCCAGCCAGGAATTCCTTCCCAATCTCCCATCCATTCCTGCCCTCTGGCACTGGCAGCCATTCCCTGGCTCCTGTCCCTCCATCCCTTGTCCCCAGTCCCTCTCCAGCTCTCCTGGAGCCCCTTCAGGCCCTGCCAGGGGCTCTGAGCTCTCCCTGGAGCCTTCTCCTCTCCAGGGGAACATTCCCAGCTCTCCAGCCTGGCTCCATGGAGGTGCTCTCTGTCTCAGGGCCCTTTTGGGGTGTTTGCACGCCCTGTGGTGTGTGTGGGGCTGCCTCTCACATCCCTGCTCCCCTTCCTTCACTCCTCCGCTGTGTTCCTGCCCCTCAGTGCCATCCATCTGCTCTCCCTTTGGCAGCTCAACACCTTCCAGGCAGTCATAGCCTACAACGATGAGGACACCTACAGCATCTTCCTGTACCCCGAGGGTGGCCTCCAGTTCCTGGGGACGCGGCCCAAGGAGTCCTACAACGTCCAGCTGGAGCTGCCAGCCAGGGTGGGCTTCAGCTGGGGGGACAGCGACGACCCCAAGAGGGACGGGCTCTTCCACAGCCTGGCCAGCAGCGAGCGGGCTCTGAGGGGCCTGGAGAGGTGGGTGCAACCTGGGGGGCCCTGCTGTGGGCAGGGGGAGCAGCATCACCTTCCCCCAGCCCTGGAGCCTTTCAGAGCCTGGAAAAACCTGGGGAGTGACCTTGGGGTTCTGGGCTGCACCAGGGGCTCAGCCTCACGTGCACAGGGGCTGTATTGGGGTGCTGCCACCTTTGGGGTGGCTTTTCCAGCATGGCTGTGGTGATGTTTGTGTGTGCTGTGTCCACAGGGAGAGCAACACGGGGATCCCTGGCGTGTGGGTTTTCCACGTGGGCAGCACGGAGCACGTGGAGCCGGGGGGTGGCCAGGGAGCTGCTCCTGCTGTGCCTCAGAGCCCCCCTGAGCCCCCCAACCCTGGCACCGCCAGCTACCCCCACCGTGCCTCCAGCCACACTGCCATGGCCCAGCATCCCAGCCACGGTGGCCCGGTGCTCCTGGGCTTTGTCCCTGCCAGGAGGGACACCCAGGAGCCCAGAGGGGACGGTGGCACCGGGCAGAGCTTCTCTGCCAACCCCTCCTCCTACAGCTCGGGCCAGCACGGCGTGGGCGTGGAGGAGGACGTGCATTTCAACCCTGATGGTGAGTGGGGACAATGACCCAGTGGGGACAGCGACCCCTAAAAAAGGCCCCTGGCTGGAATTTCACCCCAAGGACTGGTGCTCTAGGAGGAGCTGCTCCTGCAAAGCTGCTGCCCTTGCAGCTTCTCCTCTCAGCCCCATCCCACTGCCAAGGGAGCCACACAGCCCTGCCTGCTGGGCATGCCAAGGGGAAAGAGGGAGGTCTGGAGCTTGGGATGGGGTGGGAAGCTCAGGGGACAGGTCCCAGAATTGGCCTTGCCACCCTCCCCGCCACCGGGCCAGCTGTGGGGCCGCCGTGGCACGTGCCTGGGGGAGCAGAGCCCTGTCCCAGCCAACTGTCTCCCAAAAATACCGCCAGGAATTTGATCTCATGCCCTCTGTCAGATCCGTCTGAAATCAGGCAGCAGGTTCCAAACCCTCCACCCCCCTCAGCATCCCGGGTGACTCCCTTGGGAACCGCCACCTCCAGCTGGCTCCTTCCCAGGCGCTGCTTTCAGTGCCAAGAGGGCAAAACACCCACCCCATGTGACGGGTGGCTTTGTCACCGCGTCCCCAAGCTTCTCCCTTGTCCCCAGTGTTCACCTACAGCGCAGCCAGCAGGGAGACGTGCGCCCAGCACCACGGGCAGTGCTCCCCTCACGCCTTCTGCACCGACTACGCCGCCGGCTTCTGCTGCCACTGCCGGGCCTCCTTCTACGGGAACGGGCGGCAGTGCCTGCCCGAAGGTACGCGGGGCGGGCGGCGGGCGCGGGCGGCCCCTGTGCCCCCCTGCCCGCTGCCAGGGGTGCCCATCTCCCCACCCAGGCGCCGTGCATCGCCTCAACGGCAAGGTGAGCGGGAGCCTGAGGGTGGGACGGGCGTCCGTCCGCTTCCAGGACGTGGATCTGCACGCCTACATCGTGGGCAGCGACGGCAGAGCCTACACGGCCATCAGCGGCGTGCCCCAGCCCGCTGCCCGCGCCCTGCTGCCCCTGCTGCCCCTCGGCGGGCTCTTTGCCTGGCTCTTCGCCCTGGAGGAGCCTGGCTCTGAGAACGGCTTCAGCATCACCGGTGAGAGGGGATTTGGGAGGGGTGTGGCTGCTTGGGGTGGGTGGGGGATCAAGGTTTGGGGCAGCTCTGTGGTTTCTCCAGTCCCACTCACCTCTTGCTGTGACCCCCCATGCTGGAGTAGCTGGGAAGGACACTTTGGGGTTAGTTTGGGGTTTGGGGTTGTCCCTACAAATGGTGCCCGTTCCCTTTTCTTGCCCAGGTGCTGAATTCACCCAGAACCTGGAGGTGGTGTTTTACCCCGGCGGGGAGACGGTCCAGGTCACTCAGACAGCCGAGGGCCTGGGGCCGGACAATTATTTAAGCCTCAGGACACACATCCAGGGTGAGGTGCCATTCCTGCCAGAGAACGTCACCATCCACATCACTCCCTACGAGGAGCTCTACTCCTACTCCAGCTCAGGTAAGACCTGTGCCCACCTGCCTTCAGCCCCCTGCACGCACACCCAAAAACACCCGAGCCACATCGATGCTGACACCGTTTCTCCCACTTCCCTGGGGTTCTCCGTGCCATCGGGCAGCCGTGACATCCTCAGGCCATCGGGAGTACGTGGTGGCGGCGGGCACTGCCAACCAGACCCTGTCCTACCGCCTGCGCCAGAACATCACGGTGGCGGGGTGCCCGCACGCGCGGCCGCCGGCGCGGCAGCGGCTCTCGGTGGCGCGCGCCTTCGCCCTCTTCGACAGCCACGAGCACGTCCTGCGCTACGCCCTGGCCGCCCGCATCGGCCCCGCACCAGGTGAGCTCCAGCACCCACCCCCGGGTGCCAATCTGTGTGCCAACCCAGGCTGCCAGCCCTCAGAGGGGTGCTGCCATCTCCCAGTGCTGTGGTGTGCTGGCTTTGCCCAAAATCAGCCCAAAAAGAAGGGTTTTCCGAGCAGTTTGAGTGCAGCACTGCCGGCGCTGGGTGGCACAGCCATGGTTGCCTGCTTGGGACAACGGTGCTGCAGCACGTGGGGTGTAAGTGGGGATGGTCACTCCCTGTGTCTCCCAGGTCTTTTATTCCCCCCAACATCCCTGTGTGCCTGTAAGAGCGTCAGGGGTTTGCATGGTTGGGACAGATGGAGAACAGAGATCTCTGAAGCCAGGTCGTGGAACTTGGGGTTTATTGTACAGGGCCCTGCTGGGATTTGGGGTTTATTGCAAAGGGCCTGGGTGCAGAGGCCTTTTGGGATTTGGGGTTTATTGCAAAGGGCCTGGGTGCAGGGCCCTGCTGGGATTTGGGGTTTATTGCACAGGGCCTGGGTGCAGGGCCCTGCTGGGAGCTGCCAGCCAAAGCTGGAGCAGGCTTGAGAGAAGAGAGGGATAGAGAGGATGAGAGGGTAAGAGAGTAAAAGAGGCAAGAGAGCCAAAGCATAAGAGAGTAAAAAAGGTAAGACAGTAAAAGACAAGAGCTAAGAGAGCAAAGTTCCCGTTACAGTACAATAAATCATCTTCTGTGTTGAATATTCTGATTCTCACGAACCATTCTAGTACAATATACAAATCCTATAGCATTTCCATACAGCCTATAAGAATCACTACATCACCATACTGTGTTACATTTTAAACCCTAAAACCTCCTCTTTGGACCCCTTCTGCCAAGCTGGCAGGGTCTGCTTGGACCCTTGGGCCTGTCTGCAAGCAGAGGGTGTTGTTTCATCATGTTTCATCAAAAGGGGATTACCATTGCTTTCCCGTTGTTCAGGGATCTCAAAGCTTGCTTTCATTTCAATCTCGCTTATAGCTTCTATATTCTCAAAATCTTTTGCCAGGCAATCATATTGATCAGGCTTTCCTGTTCCATTTTCCCCAACATGTTCCCGCAGACGATGCCGAGAATCCCGGGGCGAGCCCGTGCCACGATGGCAGCCACGCGTGCGAGGCGCCGGCGCGCTGCCAGCCCGGCGTGGGCACCGAGTACACGTGCGAGTGCCCAGCTGGGTACCGTGGAGATGGACGGGGCTGCCGAGGTCAGCAGGGCTGGGGTTGGGTGCTGCGGGGCAGCTCTGGTACCCACAGAGCCACAGGTCCCTGGGGAAGCGCTCCAGGAGCAGACAAAAATAGGAGGGAAAGAAAGGAGATACAGGAGAAAAGCAAAACCAGTTGAAAAATAATTCCTGCGTTTCATAAATCCAGCCAGCTTTGTTGTTGCTCTCCTATCACTCCAAAACTCCATGTGGCAAATTTATCTTCCAATTTTAGAGTCTCTTTCTACAAGAAGCTGCCCAGTGCCAGTGAGTTGCAATGCACAGTGATGATGGCGAGGAATTTGAGGATCCTGCCTTTCCATAAGGAACAGGTTTCCCTCTCCTAAAATCCCAGGTTAAGTGACCAATCTCATCACTTAATTTCAGGAGAAGGAAACCAAGTTTTAAACCACAAATACTTGAGAACATTGGTGTGCCTTGAACAAACGCTTCTTTGTCACAACCCTGCACCAAAAGCGATCTTGCTCTTTTTTTCCCCTCCTATTTCGAGCTGATTAGAAAGTTAATTCCGTAGCTGATTAGGTTTGGTGACAGACATGGGATGGGCAGCGTGGGGCAGGATATTCCCTCTCACACCACGAGCAGCCAGACCATGAGGATGGGGGTGTCCCACCACCATCGGGGTGCCTGGTGTCTCCTCTTTTCCCCAGATGTGGATGAGTGCAGCGAGGGCCTGAGCCAGTGCGGGCCCTTCTCCGTGTGCCTGAACGAGCCGGGCAGTTACCGCTGCGAGTGCCGCGGCGGGTACCAGCCGGCGGGGGACGGGCAGGCGTGTGTGCGTAAGTGCTGGCCCCACCCGGGTGTGCCCCGCTCCTGTGCCCTGTGGATGTGCCCTGAGCACCCCTCCCGTGTCCCCACAGCGCTGGCACCGCCGAGTGACCCCTGCGAGGCCGGGCGGCACCGCTGTGCCCCGGGGGACCGGGCGCGGTGCCTGTCCCGCGGCGATGGCCACGCCACCTGCGAGTGCCTGCCCGGCTACACCGGCGATGGCATCCACTGCTCCGGTAAGGCGGGCACGGGAGGGACCCCACAGCGCAGCTGTTGGGGTGTCCCTGTCCCTGCTGATCCTGTTTTCCCCTGCACAGACGTGGATGAGTGTGCTGAGAGCCCGTGTCACCCGGCCGCCATCTGCTACAACACCCCCGGCTCCTTCTCCTGCCGCTGCCGGCCCGGCTACGCGGGCGACGGCTTCCAGTGCACGTACGGTGAGGAGCCCGCCCAGCCCCGTGCCCTCTCTGCCTGGCACAGCTTCCCCACTCAGCCCTGTGCCCTCCCTGCCTGGCACAGCTTCCCCACTCGGCCCTGTGCCCTCCCTGCCTGGCACAGCTTCCCCACTCACCCCACTGCCCTCCCTGCCTGGCACAGCTTCCCCGCTCAGCCCCGTGCTCTCCATGCCTGGCACAGCTTCCTCAGCTTCATTCCCCACTCAGCCCCGTGCCCTCCCTGCCTGGCACAGCTTCCCCAGCTCATTCCCCATTCAGCCCCGTGCCCTCCCTGCCTGGCACAGCTTCCCCAGCCTCATTCCCCACTCAGCCCCGTGCCCTCCCTGCCTGGCACAGCTTCCCCACTCAGCCCCGTGCCCTCTCTGCCTGGCACAGCTTCCCCACTCAGCCCCGTGCCCTCCCTGCCTGGCACAGCTTCCCCAGCTCATTCCCCACTCAGCCCTGTGCCCTCCCTGCCTGGCACAGCTTCTCCACTCACCCCCCTGCCCTCCCTGCCTGGCACAGCTTCCCCACTCAGCCCCGTGCCCTCCCTGCCTGGCACAGCTTCCCCAGCCTCACTCTCTTCTCAGCCCCGTGCCCTCTCTGCCTGGCACAGCTTCCCCACTCAGCCCCGTGCCCTCCCTGCCTGGCACAGCTTCCCCACTCAGCCCTGTGCTCTCCATGCCTGGCACAGCTTCCCCAGCCAGCCCCGTGCCCTCCCTGCCTGGCACAGCTTCCCCAGCCTCACTCCCTTCTCAGCCCCGTGCCCTCTCTGCCTGGCACAGCTTCCCCAGCTTCATTCCCCACTCAGCCCCGTGCCCTCCCTGCCTGGCACAGCCTCCCCAGCCTCACTGTCCCCTTTTCTGGTTTTCCAGCAGCAGAGGGGAACCCGCAGCGCCTCACGCCGTGCCAGCACGAGCGGATGTACCCGCGGGAGGTGCCACCCCTGGGCGACGGCCACGTGCCCCAGTGTGACGAGCAGGGCCGGTACCGGCCCCTGCAGTGCCACAGCAGCTCCGGGCACTGCTGGTGTGTGGATGCTGCAGGGCAGGAGATCGCTGGCACCCGGACAGCGCCGGGCACCACCCCACCTCGCTGTGGGAGCCCAGGTCAGTGACACCCTCTGGGGCTGGGTCCTTGGGCATCTGGGTGGAGTCCCAGTGGCTCCCCACTTTGGCCCAGCCTCCAGAAGTGTGGGGACAATGAGGCCACAGTGAATGGAAGGGAGTCATAAACTAAACAGCCATAAACTAAAACTTGAGAGGTTTCATCTCAGCGTGAGGGAGAATTTCCTAATGCTGAGGGTGGCAGAGCCCTGGAAAAGCTGCCCAGGGAGAGTGTGGAGTATCCCTTTCTGGAGATATTTCAAACCCACCTGGACACATTCCTGTATCACCTTCTCCAGGTGACCCTGCCTTGGCAGGCGGGTTGGACTGGAGGATCTCCAGAGGTCCCTTCCAGCCCTAAGGATTCTGTGACTCTGTGACCCTCTGCCCAGTCACCCTTCTGAGGCTTCACTGTGGGCAGGGTGCTGCCAAGTGGGTGCATTGAGGGGCTCCTGGGTGTTTAGGGTGCCCTGGCCCATTGGGTTACAGTGTTTGTGCCCATTGGGCCACCTCCTGTGTCAACTTATGATGGAGGCAACAGCTGTGGGGTATTGAGGGGGCTGGAGTGGGGCAGGCGCTGGTAGACAGGGGACAAGTGATGCCAAGGTGGCTCTAGAGGAGCTGGTGGCACCCCCTGAAGCCGGGCTGGGGGCGTTTGCTGCCAGCAGAGTCCATCCAGCAGCTGACGCCGTGCGAGCACGCGCGGATGTACCCGCGGGAGGTGCCACCGGGGCCGTCCCCCGTGGGCGATGGCCACGTGCCCCAGTGTGACGAGCAGGGCCGGTACCGGCCCCTGCAGTGCCACAGCAGCTCCGGGCACTGCTGGTGCGTGGACGCCGCCGGACAGGAGATCGCCGGCACCCGGACGGCACCGGGCACCACCCCACCTCGCTGTGGGAGCCCAGGTCAGTGACACCCAGGGGGGACAGGGGGACACAGGGCTCTGCAACGCCCCGAGTCACCCAAATAGCGTGGTGACTGTCACCCTCGCTTTGCAGAGCCCACGGAGCGGCCCCCCAGCATGTGCGAGCGCTGGCGGCAGAGCCTGCTGGAGCACTACGGGGGCAGCCCCCGCGGGGACCAGTACGTGCCGCAGTGTGAGCCCAGTGGGGACTTCGCCCCGCTGCAGTGCCACGGCGACAGCGGCTACTGCTGGTGCGTGGAGCAGAGCGGCCGCGAGATCCCGGGGACGCGCTCCGAGCCCGGCACCACGCCGCCCTGTAAGCGCCCCAAAGGCACCCTGGGCACCCCCAGCTCTGGCGTGGAGCCGAGGGGGTGACACTGAGCCGTCTGTGTCCCTTCTGACACGCCAGGTCTGCCCAGTGTGGCCCCACCCAGCGTGCGGCCCGAGCCCCGGCCCGACGTGTCCCCTCCGGCCTCGGGGACGTTCCTGCTCTACGCGCAGGGCCAGCAGATCGGGTACCTGCCCCTGAACGGCACCCGGCTGCACAAGGAGGCTGCCAAGACCCTGCTGTCCCTGCATGTACGGTACCCGTGGGGTGGGCAGGGGGTGCAGCAGCACCCAGGGGGCTGGGACAGGCTGGGGCCCTGGTTTCACCTCTGTCTGAAGCGCTTGTCAGGGTTTGAGGGGTCACCTCTTGGGGGACATTGGCTGTGCTGGATGCCTTGGTGGCACTTTGGATGAGTGACAGGATGAGGAGGCTTGGCTTCCCAATGACGGAGGTTATTGGGATGTAATTATTGACTGGGGGGTTGGGGAGGCCCTGGCAGAGGGTGCCCAGAGAAACTGTGGCTGCCCCAATCCCTGGAAGTGTCCAAGACCTGGTTGGAGCAGCCTGGAACAGTGGAAGGTGTCCCTGCCCATGGCAGGGGTGGAACTGAATGTTCTTTAAGGTCCCTTCCAACCCAAGCCATTCTGGGATTCTGTGGGTTCTATTTTCACCTTCCTCCAGCCATCCCCAGTAGAGGGACAGATCTCAGACGGGTCCTAGACCTGGGACTGCTCACAAAGATGCTCCCAGAGCTCCCCAGGGCTGGTTTTAGCCTGGATTTCCAGCTGCAGGGCTGGCCTTTTTTCCTTCCTTGGACTCCCCTTGGAGCGTGGCCACGTGCCTCTCCAGCCAGGCCAGACCAAGGCAGAGGAATGCTGAAATCTGGGCCAGGACCCTCCCTGCTCCCTGGGGAAGTGAAGGACCTTGCCAAGTATTCCCTCTCCCCATCCTGAATGTCATTCCCCGGGCTGGCTTCGCTCTTGGAGCACCCTCTCCTTCAAATCCATCTGGATGTGGGTGTGAGCTGGCCTAAAATCCTCTGCTGAGGGATTCAGCTGGGAGGGTGCAGTGGGCACAGAGCAGAGTCTTGCTGGGGAAGTGGGATTTGAGTGTCATTCCCACTTTCAGCATGTCCCAGGCAGCTCTCAGTGCCAGCTGATGGGCTGAGGTTCCTCCCTGAGCCTCCTGGCAGGATCTCACCCCGTTTTTCCATCCTCTCCTGACCCTGGCAGGGCTCCATCGTGGTGGGCATTGACTATGACTGCCGGGACAGGATGATCTACTGGACTGACGTGGCTGGACGGAGCATCAGCCGAGCTGGGCTGGAGCCGGGCTCAGAGCCAGAGACCATCATCAGCTCAGGTGGGCTCCTGTCCCCAGGATTTGTTAAAAATATGGATATTGATCTAGGACTGATATCCAACTGTGACGGACCAAAACTCTCTAACAGTTTAGAGTCAGAAAGTGTGTGTTCATTGTGGGATAGCTCCCAAATACACACCTCAATTTACAGCTGGTTCCAGAGCCCTTTTATCTGTACAAGTGTTGAGTACCCAAAATACAAATCCATATTCATAACTTTGGTACATCCCATTCCCAGTATGGATATTGATCTAGTACTGATATCCAAAAACTCTCTAACAGTTTAGAGTTAGAAAGTGTGTTATTGAGGGATAACTCCCAAATACACACTGCAATTTACAGGTGATTATAGAGCCCTTTTATCTGTAAGTATATAAAAGTATCTATATAAGAGTATCTACAAGTATATAAGAGTATTGAATACTCAAAATATAAATACATATTCATAACTTTGGTACATCCCATTCCCAATATGGATATTAATCTAGTACCAATACCCAAAAACTCTCTAACAGTTTAGAGTTAGAAAATGTGTGTTTATTGTGGGATAGCTCCCAAATACACACTGCAATTCACAGAGCCCTTTTATCTATATACTCTTATATACTCTTATATACTTATAGATAGTCTTATATACTCTTATATAGTCTTATATAGTCTTATATACGCTTATATACTCTTATATACTCTTATATAGTCTTATATACTCTTATATACAAGAGCATATAAGACTATCTATAAGTATATAAGAGTATCTAAGAGTATCTATAGGTATATAAGAATATTGAATACCCAAAATACAACTCCATATTCATAACTTCGGTACATCCCATTCCCTGCTCCATATGGTAATTAGTTCAAAAGCAATTAAGCATGGTAATTAGTTCAAAAGCCATTAAGCATGTGCAGTTTGTTCCTTTAAATGGGTGGGTGGTCCCTTTCATGGGGAGGGGGTCCCAAAATGAGGAAGTAAATGAAGTCTTCCTCGTTCTGACCTTTCTGCCTTTTCAATGCAAATCTGACAAATGAGCCCTTGGTAGAACTCCCATTCCCCATCTTCATTTGGTTTCAGAACAGAGGAGGCCACAATTGCCTTATCTTCCTAAAAGCAATTTATCAGTTTCTATATTCTATAAAAGCTATTTATCAGTTTCTATATTCTTCATTATAAACCCAGCTCACCAAACATTGTGCTGACAAGCAATCAATTATTAGTTAACTACTAACTTCATCAAGGCCTACCCATTTATTTTAATTAACTCCAGTAAAGCTTATCTCTAACTAAAATCTTAGCTCCTCTAAAATCTCTAAATTTCTTAAAGTTTATGTCTCACCCAGTGTCACCTGCCCTGAGCCACATCTGCTCTTCCCATCCCAGCTCCAAGCTCCTCCCATTGGTGCCTTTTTGGGCTACCTAAAAACAGAGCCCAGGCAAAATTTAGGCAATAAAAAGCAGTTATATTTATATTTATTGAAGAGCCTTCAGGTACATTTTGGGCAGACAAAGCCCATCCAGGGGCTACACCCAAAAATGGACAGTTTTCACACTTTTATAAGTTTGGTACATTTGCATATTGGGGGTTAATCTTCCAATTACAGCTTCAGGTAATGAAGTCATTTATTGGAATGTGCCCTTTGTTGATGGAGTGGCAAAACCTTAAAAAGGAAGTAAGTCTATAAGTTTCTCTCCTCAATGAGGTGAAAAGCCATCTCATAGGCCTGGGGGACTTCACCTCAAACTTAAGGATGGTTAATGGGACAGAAGCCAAAAAGTCCATCCTGGGCAATTTACTAGAAAAAGAAGAGAACAAAGAAACAAATCACTTTTGTGAGGTGTTTTACCAGGAGCAAGGACCTTTTGCACCTGGCTTGTTTTTTCTCTGTAAAGACCTTTTTTATTTTGCTTTTTATTGAAACTTTTCTGTTTCCAACACTGGAACAGAAGCCATCGTGCTGATTTTATGCCGTCTAAGGTGGCTGAGCTATCTTGGGTGTGAAATAGATCTCTAAAAGCTTATGAGACCTGGCTTGAGGAGACCCATATTTCATGATTTACCCCAAGTGTTGAATTTGTGGGCATCCCCGACATGGGAAGAGATGAGAATCTTGACTCTATGTTTCAGAAGGCTGATTTATTACTTTATGATATATATTTTATTGAAAGAAAATGATATATTAAAACTATACTAAAAGAATAGAAGAAAGGATTTCATCAGAAGGCTAGCAAGGAATAGAAAGGAATGGAATGATAATAAAATCTTGTGACTGATCAGAGAGTCCGAGACAGGTGGACTGTGATTGGCCATTAATTAAAAACAACCACATGAGACCAATCACAGATGCACCTGTTGCATTCCACAGCAGCAGATAATCATTGTTTATGTTTCATTTCTGAGGCCTCTCAGCTTCCCAGGAGAAAAGATCCTAACAAAAGGATTTTTCAGAAAATATGTCTGTGACACCCAAGTTTGCTCCCTCCCCAGCTCCCCTTTGTTTAAATCTCTCAGGCCCTGATTCAATGAAGTGTCCTTGAGGAATTGTGTCTGACCAAAATGGGAAAGCAGCAGCTCACACTGTATATGTAGTTTAGAGTTTATATATCGTTTATACACCAAAGAATTACAAGATTACAAGTATGTCACGGACATCTTTTATGAAAAATCCTTTCCTTAGGATTTTTCCTCCTGAGAAGCTGAGAGGCCTCAGGAACAAAATGCAAACATCGGTTATCTGCTGCTGTGGAATGCAACAGGTGGATCTTTGATTGGCCCATGTTGGATGTTTGTAATTAATGGCCAATCACAGCCCAGCTGGCTCAGATAGAGAGTCCAAGACAGAGCCTTTGTTATAATTCTTTGCTATTCTATTCTTAGCTAGCCTTGTGATGAAATCCTTTCTTCTATTCTTTTATTATAGTTTTGATGTAATATATATCATAAAATAATAAATCAGCCTTCTGAAACATGGAGTCAGATCCTCGTCTCTTCCCTCAACCTCAGACCCCTGTGAACACGGTCACACAAGTATATGAAACATTTAAAAGTTAAAACCTTAAGGCATCACCATCCTCCACCTTTGGGCTGGTGATGCCTGAGGGCTCCCAGAGCAGCATTTCCCCACCCTGAGCGTTTCCCCCCCATCTCCCAGCAGGGCTGATCAGCCCCGAGGGCCTGGCCGTGGACCACCTGCGCCGGGCCGTGTTCTGGACGGACAGCGGGCTGGACAGGATCGAGCGGGCGCGGCTGGACGGCTCCGAGCGCCGCGTGCTCTTCGACAGCGACCTCGTCAACCCCCGCGCCATCGCCGTGGACCCCGTCCGAGGGTGAGCACAACAAATTCCCTACAGGGAGCTTGGGGTTTGGGCTTTGTCTTGGTTTGCCATGCCAGGTGTTTGCTAAGGAAGGCAGGAGGCTCCCCTGAAATGGAAAATGTAAAACCCCTGACTGTGATGGTGTTGACAGGGGTCTTAGACCCTCATCTCTTCCCTCATCCTGACTCCATGTTTCAGAAGGTTTGATTTATTATTTTATTATATATATTATATTAAAACTATACTAAGAGAACAGAAGAAAGGATTTCATCAGAAGGCTGGCTAAGAATGGAAAAAGAAGGAATCATAACAAAAGCTTGTGTCTTGGACAGAGAGTCTGAGCCAGCTGACTGTGATTGGCCATTAATTAAAAACAACCACATGAGACCAATCCCAGATGCACCTGTTGCATCCCACAGCAGCAGATAATCATTGTTTACATTTTGTTCTTGAGGCCTCTCAGCTTCTCAGGAGGAAAAATCCTAAGGAAAGGATTTTTCAGAAAAAATCATGGCTACACCCCTCTTTTTCCAAATTGCTATAAATTTTAAATTTAAATATGGGAGCAGAAATAACATTTCTTTAATGGGGAAGAAAATAAAAAGATAAACAATGCAGTAAACTAAAGCAACACTGACAGAGTCAGAACCCAACCTGACACCCTGTGGGTCAGGCTGTTGGCAGCAGTGCCATTGGAATTGTGGCTCAGCCCTCCTGCAGTGTCAGGGCTGGTTCTGCTGGAGCAGGGATCCTGTAGAGAAGGATGGATTCTGCCTGTGGAGATCCAGGGGTAGAGGGAAATCCTCTGGGGAATCCAGTGGAGAAGCCGTGCTGGTGTTCCAGAATCTCCAGATTATATCCAGGCAGGAATGCTTGGCTGGTGTTCCAGAATCTCCAGATTGTATCCAGGAATGCTTGGCTGGTTCCAGAATCTCATGATGTATCGAGAGTTGCTCCTCCCCTGGCCACATTCAATGGGATGCTGTAGTTCTTATCAGCCATGCAGTGACATACAATGGCTGTTATCAGCAGGTGTCTCCCTGTGGTGGTGTTTGTAGGGGTCTCAGGATGAGGGAAGAGATGAGAATCTTGACTCCATGTTTCAGAACGCTGATTTATTATTTTATGATATATTCAAAGAAAATGATATCTTAAAACTATACTAAAAGAATAGAAGAAAGGATTTCATCAGAAGGCTAGCAAGGAATAGAAAGGAATGATAATAAAATCTTGTGACTGACTAAAGAGTCTGAGACAGCTGGACTTCGACTGGCCATTAATTAAAAACAACTACATGAGACAAATCAAAAATGCACTTGTTACATTCTACAGCAGCAGATAATTACTGTTTACATTTAGTTTCTAAAGTCTCTCAGCTTCTCAAGAGGAAAATCTTAGCAAAAAGTTTTTCATAAAATATGTCTGAGACATCTCCCCATTTGTGGAAGAGATAAGGAAAACTGCCACTTAGCAGAAGACAACTGCCATACAGATTGCAAATAGAAAACAATTTGCTTGGCAATCCAGGACAAAGGTGCAGAACTTGGCCGTGCCAAGGCTCCTGTGGACACCCTGGGGTGGCATTCCCTGGTTTTGGGAGACACAAGAAGTGATGTGACCAGAGGCTGGGTTTTGGGGTATTGTTTCTTATCAGTAAAACAGTCTCACTACTGTGAGTTCTGCAGCTTTTCATTAGAAGGCACAAAATGGCCAACAATCTCTTGGTACAAGGTCTTTTAAGACTAAACCATCCAATTAAGAGCTGATCCCTAGATTATTTTCCCTTTTAACCCAATAACTGATCCCACAGAGCCCACAATGTGTATTTTTCCACCCAATTACAAAATATCACCCAAACCCATGAAGAAGGAGGAAGAAGCAGCATGAAGAAGAAACCCTGTGCCCTCCATCTTGCTTCCATCCCCAACATACTAAAAATCCCGAAACCTCAATTTCTCACCCAGTGATACACCTACACTGCTCTCTATAATCTATTTCACACTTTTGTGGGTTCCAGTCTACCTTGAAGTGTAGGAAACTTTCTCCATGAATGAGGGTCAAAGTGAGTGCTCCCCTGGGAGTCAGAGCACCCCAGAGCAGACAGAAAAATATTTCCAGTGCCCTGGGTTTCCACATCCTCCCTATTCCCTGCCTGGCCCTCATGTTTGTACTGCCCCAGGCCCCTGGGCAGAGAGTAACTCAGACTCTCCATGTGTGGTTGCTGGGGCCTGATCATCTCACCACGGGGCTGAATTAAACATCTGTGGATGTTATGCAAAGTTCCTTTTTGCTCCCTTACCCTGGACTGTGTTAGCAGCAATTCAGCCTGCTGCAGGCCCCGTCCTGACCTTGTCCTGTAGGAGGGATTGGCTCTGCTCCCCAGCCCCTCTTTTTATTGAATTATTTGAGATCTGGATAAAGCTGCTGTTCCAGTATCAGGATGTAGATTATTTTGAAGAGCTGTGCCTCCAGGGTGCTGTTGGGATACAGAATGTGCTGCTCCTCAGACTCGCCCTCGTCGAGGAGCCGCAGTTTGGGTCATAAACATGTCTGATATCGTTCTGCTTTGTTTGGAGAGGTTTTTTTCCTAATCAAATAAAGATGGTTCAGGCACTGATAAGGGAAAAACCAGGCCTTGCTCCTGGCAAGAACCAGGATAATCTCCCACCACTCCTTACTCTTGTGCCCTGTTTGTGCATTATTTCCCAAGCAACCTTTACTGGACGGACTGGAATCGCGAAGCTCCCAAAATCGAAACTTCCACTGTCAATGGAGCCAACAGGAGGGTTCTGGTGCACACAGACATTGGTTTGCCCAATGGCCTGACTTTTGACCCCTTCTCCAAGCTGCTGTGCTGGGCAGACGCAGGTAATGTCCCCAAGGATGGATCAGAGAAGGTCACACTGGGTCTCAGAGGAAAATCCTGGGTGTCTTCAGCCCAGTGATACCTGTGGGCTCCAATGTTGTGCCAGATTGGATTTTAGGAAATATTTCTTCATGGAAAATGTTGTTGCTCAGGGCAGTGGTGGAGTCCTTGTCCTTGGAGGGATTTAAAAGCTGTGTGGATGTGGCACGTGGGGACATGGAGCAGTGGTGGCCTTGGCAGTGCTGGGAATGGCTGGAGTTGGTCTTAGGGAGTTTTTATGATTCTACATCTTCAGGCTGAAAAGCTGTTTCAAAATGTAATAAATCAGGAAAGGCTCTTTCCTCAGAGGGTGCTGGCACTGCTCAGGCTGCCCAGGGAATGGGCACAGCCCCGAGGCTGCCACAGCTCCAGGAGCTGCCAGGGATGCCCAGGGTGGGATTGTTGGGGTGTGCTGTGATCCTTGTGACTCTGTGGAATACCAGGAACATATTTGGAGTGGCATTTCCAGTGGGATGGGGAATATTTTGCGTTGGAACAGGCACCAAGCACCTGGAATGCACATTCCCCGACGGCACCGGCCGGCGCGTCATCCAGAGCAACCTCAACTACCCCTTCAGCATCGTCAGCTACGCCAACCACTTCTACCACACGGACTGGAGACGGTGAGCAGGGAAAACCCCACCCCCTGTATGAAGGAATGCTCAGCTCCCCTCCCTGAGAGGAATCCCAGCCTGCTCCCAAACCCTGGAGCGTCCCCAGAGCTCTCCTGGATCTCCGAGCGCGGCTCCAGCAACACCTGCTTGTAACTCTCAGCACGGAGGAGTTGTTTAGACACAAGCCCAGCTCCCTGGGAGGGATAGAAACAGTGGTTTGGGGTTTTTTTAATTTTTTTTTTTGAACTGAAACTTGGCTGCAGTCTCTGGATGTAGATGAGGTCCAAGGAAAGATCCTGTCCTCAGCCGTTCCCTCCAGCAGCAGGAACTCGCCTCTCTTCCCACTCCAGCTGGAAGCTCTCACAGCTCCCAGCCAGTCTTGGGTTACAACAAACACTTCAGGGCTTGCCACGCTTGGAGGAGACTCTCAGGGAGATAATCTCTCCTTGGAAGGCTCTTTTCTGTGGCTGCATCACCACACAGAAATGCACTGACCGAGCTGGAGGAGGATTTTACGGAGCAGATTTCTTTCCACTTGTCCCGCAGGTGTTCAGAGCAAGATTTTCAGCTGCCTGTTCTAAATATGGGAAAAAACCCCTCATGTTTCATAGGTGAATAAAACACTTCTTCCCTTTTTTTTTCACCAGGGATGGGGTGATAGCTGTAAATAAAGAAACAGGCTCCTTTACTGATGAGTATCTCCCAGAGCAGCGATCCCACCTCTATGGAATCACAGCTGTTTATCCCTACTGCCCTGGAGGTAAAAACCCACCCAAACCCCATCCCCTTGGGAATTCTGATGGCCTGAAAAACCTCCACACTAAAAATCTCCATTTCTCCCCACAGCCAGGAAATAGTAACTCCATTTTCAAGGGAACGAGGAGGATCTTTGCACCCAGAGGAATTTCAGACCCAGAGAACTGTCACTGCATACAAGGGGGAGAAGTCCCTCACCGAGGCCAATGAAGTGCCCTGCTTTCCTGCAAAAAGATTTTCAAGTATTTTTTGTAGTTATACCTCAAGACTTTACTACTGTATTTTTGTACCAAATGGAAAATGTTGAGATATCACCAAAAAAAAAAAAAAAAACCTGGGAAGCTCAAGCCATGACTCAAACTCTTGCTCACGCAAGATTTAAAATGTAGCTTTTTTTTTTTTTTTACTCCAATGTTTTATTTTATTTTATTGGAAGAACAATGGATTCATTTTTCATAGTTTTGACAATCTGACCAAGAGGTCTTTTTATCCAAAAATAAGAATTAAGTGCCTATGGGAAGCTGTGGATGCAGTTAATTACTGGGTCTAATTAACAAACAGCCCTGAAGACAGAGACTGTGTGTGCTCCAAAATCCTGCAGAACAGGGATGGGATGTGGCAAAGGCATTGAAGATTTTCCAGAGGATGATTCTGTGTTTTCACCACTGCCTCCATGCATGTCTTTTAGTATTTATATTAGAAGAATATGCTAGAATTGATCTGTTCATGCTTGTTGGGTCTCCCAAGTGCCTTCCTAGACCTACCCAGTGTAGACCAATACATGTTCAGAAATACCAGTTACGTTGTAATGCTTCACTTTTTCTAAGTTACTTCAATAATTGAATAAAAAAGGTTGGTTTTAAGTTGCCCTTTGGATTCAGTTTTTCACTATTTCAGTTGTAGGGGAATATTTCAGCAAGCAAGCCAGGAGCAAGCTGTTCCTAGGGCAGGACCTCAGGAAAAGAAGATTTTATGTAACATTCCCCTCAACACAAAGCCAAACACAATGAAAAAGAGACACACACACACACACACAAAAAAAGTCCTATTTGCCAACTCAGAGCTCACCAGAACAATCTGTTTCCCTCGATTTCATTTATTTCAAGAAAAAAAAAATCTGGTAATTCATCAGAATTCAATTTCCTGTTTTCTTTCCCAAACAGGCAAATTAATCCCGTTCCAAGCTGCATGTGCCAGAGCGGAGCTGTCCCTAATTGCACTAACACACGGTGGGGCTTTTTGTGGAAGCTTTTCTCCCTTCATCTGCCCACTTTGCCCAGTCTGTGGTCAGTCTTGGGGTCAGCAATGATGGCCTGCACGGCCACGATGGCTTCGTTGATCTTGGTCTGCAGCTCGCGGAGCTCCTCGATGTGCAGCAGGCGCAGGATCTGCGCGGCCTCGTTGATGACGGCATCTGGGGAGGGCACACAGAGGGAAATGCAGTTATCCACAATTTTATTCGGCTTTTTATGCATCATTTTCAGCTCACAGGAGGGATTGAAGGGAGTTTTGGTAGGTGTTGCTGCTGGTGGTTTCCAGGGTGGAAATACAGAATAATTTTCTGTGCTGCTGGAGAGGGATGGGGTGGCCTCCAAAGCTTCCCCACCATCCTGCAGCCCAGGGGCAGGGAATGAGGGAAATCATAAAAATAAAGTTTTTTAATACAAAAAAACCCAAAAAATCAAACCAAACCAAAAACAAACAAAGAAAAAACCCACACCAAAAAAAGCCCAAAAACAAAAAAAAACCCAACCAAATAAACCCCACCCAAACAAAAAACTGCAAGAAACCAAACCAAACAAAAAAATCCCCCAAACAAACAAAACAAAAAAACAAACAAAAAAACCACCAAAAAAACCCCCAACCCCCCCCAAAAAACCTTCCATAAACACAAAAAAGTTTAATTCCCAACCCCTAAAAAACTTAAATTAATATAAAAATAAAATATACAAACAAATTAAAAAATCATAAATATATACTTCTATAATTAGAAACAAAAATATACATTAAAGAAATAAAAAGATATCCTAATAAAATAATAAAAACTTAATAACAGAAATATAATTATATAAAATAAGACTCTAAATAGTATAATGAAATTTATAATATAAAAATATAATTATATAAAATAAATTTAAAATTCAATTATTAACATTGCATAATATAATAAATTTATAATATATTCTATATATTATATTTATAATTTAATATAATATATTATAATAAATTTAAAATGCAATGTGTAATACAATATATACATATAATAACAACTTATTAATTATATACATTCACATTACGATAAAATTAATAAAAATAATAAATTAAAAACACAAAAGGCTGGAAGGACCTTCATGATGTTCTCATTCCAACCTCCCTCTCCAAGGCTGCTGTGACACATCCCAAGCAGTGATTGAAGTCATGTGGAGCACAAGTGAATGCTGTCGAGTCCCAGCTCACCTGGCTGGCTGTTCCTTACCAATAACCCATCAGGTTTATCAATAACCCCTCAGGTGCTGCCCAGCTGAGGTGCCTGGGTGGGATTTGAGGAAAGAGGAGGCAGCTGCAGTGCACGGAGCAGCACAGCTGTCCTCTGCTGGCAGCAGCAGGATTTGCCAACAGCAGGATGCATTCCAAGCTGGTATTTCGACAGATTCCAAACAGACTGGATTGAGGCTTTGCTGTTCCAAACCCAAAATGCTCAGGGATGCTCATAAATAACCAGCTGGGAGGGAGGAATTCTTTCCACTGCAGGGTTTTTTACTGCCCACATCAGCTCTGGGTTTGACAGTAATAACTCTGTCAAAGGCAAACATTTCCCATTTAAAAGTCACATTAGGGGCAGTGCTCACCTCCCGTGTCAAATCCAAGAATGTGCTTTTCCAGAGCAACAGGCAGACCCTGGAAATGGAAAAAAAAAAGTGTTAAAAATGTCATTTAAATGTCTGGTAAATCAAATCAACTACTACAGCAGGTATTGGGGAGAAAATATGGGTTTTGCTTAGACAAAAATGTGTGAAAAGTTTGAAAAGTTGATCAAACAACTCCCTTTGTGTCCTGAAACACCAAACCCTGAGCATTATAACAGAAAAATCTTGCTGCTCAAGAATCCCTCAGTGGATACACAGGGCCTGCATTCAATCCTTAAAAGGCCAACAGCAGGACTGGGAGCCATCACCCAACCCTGCAGCTTCCCAGGAAAACAAAACTGAGCTTTCTTAGAAACTCCTGCCTTTCAACAGCTGCCAGCCTTGGAGCAGGGGCTGCCTGCAAAGAGCTGCAGAAATTCTCTGTAATCAACTTTTGCTGAGCTCACAGCATCCCCACGAGCATCTGCTCAAGCGTTAAGTTTAGGAATAAAGGGAAATATTCCATTTTCTGGACATTTTATCTATTAAAACACGCCAAGGCAAAATTTACTGGTGGTCATTTCTGAGCATTGCTGTGTTTGCTTTGTGCAGCTGCAGAGGAGTGGTCACACTAAATCTTTACTCAGGGAGCTTCAACATGCACTTAAAATTAGATTTAAACATTCCAAATGCCAGAATTTGCTTTTATTACCCTCAGCAAGTTTTTTTTTTTTTCAACATTTGCCAAAAGCCTTGCATTTTGCACAACAAAAACATCAGAGTTCAATACCATTAATTTCTGCAGGGATGGGGCTGTAAAGCTTTTAGACAGTGAAAATTTCCTTTAAAGGCTTTTACACACATGGGAAAAAAACAAAAAGAATCTGAGCTGATCAAAACACAAATTAAACACAAACTGGTGGCTGCAACTCATCTGCAAAAAGTGGGGTTTTTCCATGGCCTTTATAGTAAAATCCATGTTTTACTGCAATCTTAAAAATCCGTCTCCACTCTTAAAATTGGTGATCAAAATGCCACTAAAGCCACTTCAGAAAGATTCCAGAAATATCAGACTTCCTACAAGGATTTTTTTTTTTTAAGAACTGAGGTTTGTACTTAAGGTTCCTGCCAGCCTGGGGGTTTTTGAGGAAAAAAATGTCATTTTTGGTCTTTTTTTCTCTCACAGCTCTTTGTGGGTGAACTCCCCAAGGTTCCTCCAGTGTCACCTGGTAGCAGGGAATTCCTCACTCTCCCTTCTTCCCACATTTTGGAGTCTGATCCTTTTTAGGGAACTCCCTTTGGAATCCTATAACAAGCTCATGATCCTTCAAACAGGGAATGAACTAAAAAAAGAGCACTTTTACATCAGGAACTTTACACACACAACTCCACTTCCAGCCTCATTCCCTACAAATCTGATTTATCAATGCTGCACAAAAAATGTGGCCATTTACAAATCGGTCAAAACCTGAAGAATAAATCTAATTTTACTTTTTTTTTTTTTCTTTTTTTAAGATGTTGATGGTCCCTCCTTGCACAGATTTTCCTGCTTCTCACCACTCCCTTTTCTCCACACCCCTTGGAATGTGGCATTCCTAAGGAAAAAACACTCCCAGGTTATCTCCCAGAGAGAGACCTCTCAGCCCTGCTGATGCTTTGGAGATCTATCAAAAATGAACAATTCCCTGAGATTAAAAAAAAAAAGAAAATCCCATTTTGATCCCAGCTGTGCAGCTATGAAAACAACA
This sequence comes from Zonotrichia leucophrys gambelii, assembly GCF_028769735.1. Lineage (NCBI taxonomy): Eukaryota > Metazoa > Chordata > Aves > Passeriformes > Passerellidae > Zonotrichia > Zonotrichia leucophrys. The sequence continues at coordinate 59,859,884 of NC_088175.1, read as the reverse complement.
ACTAAAAGCTGCTTTTCATTAACATTACAGAACCTTAAAATGAAGACAACAGGCTCAGCTGTTCTCCTATTTTCCTGCTCTTTGATCTTTCCTGCTCTTTATGGATTTGCAGGTCCAAAGCTTTGATTAATAAATAAAGAAATAAATAAATCATGGATTGTTGTGAGCAGCTGCCAACAAAAATGAAGGAATTTGGGTTCTTTGAGCAGATGCAGCTGCTTTAGCAGGGACATTCACACTCATACACCTGCAGGGCAGGTGAGGCTGCCTTTCCCAAATTCTGGAGAGATCTGGAATGATGAGGAAATCCCAAACTAAAAACCCACAGACATCCCCTGGAACATCTTCCCAACAGCCAGCTCGTGGTTAGCAAAGAATTGTGCAAAAATCTGATTTTAAGGGCAGAAATTTCCTTCACTGCTCATTTCTGGGGGGGAAAGAGAGGAGAGAGGAGCTGCATTTCCATTCCTTGAACAAATATGAGGTGTCCATATGAAAAAAATCACTCCAAACAAGGAATATTTCAATTTCTTTACGAAGCCAACACTCCTAATTCCAAGGAAAAGCCAGGCCATGCATTTCTCCTCACCCTATAGGCCAGTCAGCACAATCCTGTGGAAAATAACTCAGGGAAGAGCTTTTCCATGGTTTCTCTCAGGTGTGTTTGTATTGACATGGAACAAACCCAGCTTTGTGTCCTGCCCTCCACAATCCCCAGATCTGCTGGAACCAGCGTGGTTGGGAGAAATGCAGCTGCCACCACCCTCCTAAATGAAGTGTTGGAACAGAAATGGTTTTGACTGAGGGGAAAAGAGCTTTATCTTCATTAATTAGCAGGGAATAATTAATTCTGGCCATGGGTACAAACCTCCTTGGACTGGCTGGCTTTGGCTATGGCATCCTGTGTCAGGCGCTCCTGAACCAGAATCCGAATTGCCTGGGAAAAACATGGAAAGGGAACAGGAATTAATTCATGTCCTGAGGCATTTCTCAGTAATTCCAAGTGAAAAAGAGCCAAAATTATAACATCAAACCCAGTTTTGTGACAGGTTTCTTTTTAAATATTTTTTCCAGCCCTTAAACCTTTCCATTTCGGAATAACCGTGGCATGTAGGATCTCACCCAGGTGACAGAACCAGAAGTGACAAGGACATTGATTCCATACCATTAATTCCTGCCCTTCCTGGGACAGAAGATGCAAAATACAAGGAACAGCCTGGAAATCTTGGGATTTTTAGCCTGGAGCAAGGGAGGCTCAGGAGGGTGACAGGAGGGAGGAGCCAGGTGTGAGCTGGGATCTCCTGACAGGGAACAAGGGACAGGACACGAGGAAATGGCCTCAAGCTGGGCCAGGGGAGGTTTAGGTTGGATATCAGGGAAAATTTCTTCCTGGGAAAGAAAGGTGGACAGGTATTGGAAAGGGTTTCCCAGTGGTGGAATCCCCATCCCTGCAGGGATTTATTTCAAAGCTGGGTGCATGTGGCACTCGGGGACACGTGGCAGTGCTGGCAATGGTTGGCCTCGATGATTTAAAGGTCTTTTCCAAGCTAAACAATTCCATGATTCCAAAATGAGCTGGTCACAGCCCCAAAGCAGCAGCACCAATCTGCTTTTCCTGAGTTCTCACATCTTTAACTCTGCAGCAATGCAGCTCCTCTGGGAAGGAAATGCTGAATTTGGAAGGAAATGCTGAATTGGGATGGAAATGCTGAATTGGGATAGAAATCTTATCTTAGAAAGGAAATCCTGTCTTAGGAAGGAAATCCTGCCTTGGGATGGAAATCCTGCCTTGGGAAGGAAATGCTGCCTTGGGAAGGAAATCCTGCCTTGGGATGGAATCCTGAATTAGGAAGGAAATCCTGTCTAGGGAAGGAAATGCTGAATTGGGGAGGAAATCCTGCCTTGGAAAGGAAATGCTGAGTGGGGAAGGAAATGCTGCCTTGGGATGGAAATGATGAATTGGGAAGGAAATCTTATCTTAGAAAGGAAATCCTGTCTTAGGAAGGAAATGCTGCCTTGGGAAGGAAATCCTGCTTGGGGAAGGAAATCCTGCCTTGGGAAGGAAATGTTACCCTGGGATGGAAATGCTGAATTGGAAAGAAAATGCTGTCTTGAGATGAAATTCTGCTTTGGGAAGGAAATACTGCCTTGGGACAAAAATACTGCCTTGGAAAGGAAATGCTGAATTGGGATGGAAATGCTGCCTGGGGAAGGAAATTCTGTCTTAGGAAGGAAATCCTGTCTTTGGGAAGGAAATGCTGCCTTGGGAAGGAAATCCTGCCTTGGGATGGAATCCTGAATTAGGAAGGAAATCCTGTCTAGGGATGGAAATGCTGAATTGGGGAGGAAATCCTGCCTTGGAAAGGAAATGCTGCCTGGGGAAGGAAATGCTGCCTTGGGATGGAAATGATGAATTGGGAAGGAAATCTTATCTTAGAAAGGAAATCCTGTCTTAGGAAGGAAATGCTGCCTTGGGAAGGAAATCCTGCTTTGGGAAGGAAATCCTGCCTTGGGATGGAAATCCTGCCTTGGGATGGAAATCCTGCCTTGGGATGGAAATCCTGCCTTGGGAGGGAAATGTTACCCTGGGATGGAAATGCTGAATTGGAAAGAAAATGCTGCCTTGAGATGAAATTCCTGCCTGGGGATGGAAATGCTGCCTTGGGAAGGAAATGCTGCCTTGGGACAAAAATACTGCCTTGGAAAGGAAATGCTGAATTGGGATGGAAATGCTGAATTGGAAAGGAAATCCTGAATTAGGAAGGAAATGCTGTCTTAGGAAGGAAATGCTGCCTTGGGACAAAAATACTGCCTTGGAAAGGAAATGCTGAATTGGGATGGAAATGCTGAATTGGAAAGAAAATCCTGAATTAGGAAGGAAATGCTGTCTAGGGATGGAAATGCTGAATTGGGAAGGAAATCCTGCCTTGGAAAGGAAATGCTGACTGAGGAAGGAAATCCTGTCTTTGGGAAGGAAATCCTACCTGGGATGGAAATCCTGCCTGGGATGGAAATCCTGCCTGGGATGGAAACACTGCCTTGGAAAGGAAACACTGCCTTGGAAAGGAAATGCTGAATTGGAAAGAAAATGCTGCCTTGAGATGAAATTCCTGCCTGGGGAAGGAAATGCTGAATTGGGAAGGAACTCCTGCTTTGGGAAGGAAATGCTGCCTTGGGAAGGAAATGCTGAATTGGGAAGGAAATCCTGCCTTGGAAAGGAAATGCTGAGTGGGGAAGGAAATCCTGCCTTGGGATGGAAATGCTGAATTGGAATGGAAATGCTGAATTGGGATGGAAATGCTGAATTGGGATGGAAATGCTGAATTGGGATGGAAATGCTGAATTGGGAAGGAAATGCTGAATTGGGATGGAAATGCTGAATTGGGAAGGAAATGCTGAATTGGGAAGGAAATCCTGCCTTGGAAAGGAAATGCTGACTGGGGAAGGAAATGATGAATTGAGATGGAAATGCTGAATTGGGATGGAAATGCTGAATTGGGAAGGAAATGCTGAATTGGGAAGGAAATCCTGCTGCCAGCATCTTTTGGAGGTGCTGAACCTCCTCCCACATGCAAAAAAAACCTAGAGCAAGGCTTCCCAGGCAGGCTTGGAAAAGACTGAGAGCAGAAAGAAATGAATGTTTGAGAGCAGAAAGGAATCAATTTTGGCCCTGGGAACAAGAGCAGCCCTGACTTTGACAATCCTGGTGCTCATCCTGGTTTTCCCTGGCTCCAGCACACGGGGTGAAATCTTATCAGAGCTATCAGTGACTGAAACCTCCAGCTCCAAATGCCTCCAAAAATAACTGCAGGGACACCATGCAGGCAGATTTCCACAGGAAAGGAGAACTGGCTCTGTCAAACACATTGCTCACACTCTCCCTGATGAGCAGCCAAAAGTGACAGAAGCAGCTCTGTGTTTCTCCCCCAGGATTTCTCCCAGTTTTGGTCATGATTAAAGTTGAACTGATACCAGAAAGTTGTCACTTAAATACTTGTAGAAATCTGTCACTGAAGGAAGTGGCCTGGACAAAGGAGTGGTTGGATGGGGAGTTTCATTCCAGCAGTGAAACCAGACCTTTGTGGGAGAGAATTCCAAGTGCTTTTGGCATTAGGAAATACCCAACTGTGTCCCACAGATGCTTTCTGATCCACTTGCCAGGTTTAAATGGGATCTCAATCTCTGGCCAGATGTCTGTGCCGTGCCTGCACCCTCTGGCTCTCCCAAAAATCCACTCCTGAGTGTCCAAGCCTGGACAGGGATCAGAAATTCCCTGCAAACCTGCTGATTGTGGGGGAGAATTAAAGATTGACACCTTCTGATATCATCATCTCAACCCCAAAAGCAGCTTTGCATTGCTCCTGGAATGGGGATTTTTCCTTACAGGATTCCACCCTTGCTGGAATTAAAAGCAAGAAAATTCAGGCTGGTTTTGCCCAAATCTGTCTGAAAAAAAGAGATGTGGAAATACAAATACATTTATGCAGAATTATACACCCAGTAAAGTTTGCTTTACTTGGTGTGTGATTCAGCATAAATTTATTTACGCAGAATTATAAATTCTCTAAAGTTTCTTTCAAAGAAGATCTGAAGGAATTTGGATAAGAGCTGAGCTCATTCAAGCTGCAAATCCTCAATATCACCACACCCAGAGTCTCCTCTCCCTACCTGATTCCCTTTTCACTGATTTTTGGGGGGTTTTGAGTGGTTTTTGGTGGAGGTATGAGATCTCCATGCTCCTTAAAGATTGAAGAAAAATATTTTGGGAAGGGAAAGTAGGAAACCATACTGGAGAAAAGGGGAAAAAAATGGATGGAATAACTGCAGGCTGAGAATTCCTTAAAAAACCAGATTATCATTTCCAAGAATTACAGACTAACACTAAATAAACCTCAATACCCACAGCTTTTGGTTTCTCCAAAATAACTTCAGCAAATATCACAACTATTGTCATGAACAGAATTTTATGGGGTTTTTTTTAAGTTAAATGCTTTTATTTTTATTCCAAACCAAACAAAGTTTGTTCCCATAGTATGACATGATCAAGTAGGAACTTGGGATTTTACACTCTCATCAATAATGTATTTTTTATTTTAATCCCAAATCCATAAAGTTCCACCAGAAAATCAGAAGATTTCTTAAAGACATAAAAAAGATGGTTTAGAAAATGAATCAGCTTATTTGGTGCACTTAAAAGCACTAATTAATTATAAAAACTAAATTAAATTAAATAATGAAAAGGAGTAAACAGTTCATAGGACCAAAGGAAAAAGGAAATTTTTAACTGTCGTTCCCTCCTTGGATGTTGTTTTAAAACATCTCTGTCATCATTAACTTTTAAATTTTCAAGTTTCTCTTAATTTCTAGCACTGAACAGAATTTTCTCCTTTGAGGATGTTCCTTAGGGAACTCAGCTAAAATTGTTTAGCAGGATAATTCTCCCTGCATGAATTTCTATGAATTGTGTTTTTATCTGCTTGAAAAGACACAGAAATGTTTTTTTTTTCTTCCTATCTTTGCCTAAAAATTCATATTTATCACTAACTGCACCTCAAGCTATGAACACACACCAGGCACTGGGGAAAAGAAGGAAAAAACAGAGGTGGGAAAAGTGTGAAACTCACCTTGAGCATCACCAGGTAATCATCATGTCTCTGGATCTGAGAGATTAGCAAGAAAGAAAAATTATTCACGAAAAAGAATGCATTAGTTGAAAATCAGGATTATTCATGAAAAAATGATAATTATTGGAAAATTCACTGATTCATGCAAAAAATATGTACTCACTGATTCCATGGCGGGATGCTCTTCATGGACATTATGTTAGGGAAAATTCCTCAGCACCCTTGAAGTGTTCAAAAAACAAGGATGTGGCACCTGGGGACATTATTAATTATTTATTAATTATTTAGTGCTGAATGTGGCAGTGCTGGGTTCATTGCTGGGCTCTGTGATCTTAGAGGGCTTTTCCAACCTTAATTCCATAATTCCAAGCAGTGAGGAAACAATTTGGCTGCAGAGGAATCAGCACTGGGCAACACAGCCAGGTAAAGTGTTTGAAAATAAAGCAAATTATGGGCAGATATTCTCTTCTGTAAATTCTTTGTACATTTTTATTATTTTGTATCTTTTTATCCCTGCTGGTGAGGGCAGGATCAATCCCTGCCTTTTTTGGAGATGGAGGAATGGAAGAATATTTGGAAGATTTAGGATTGATTTTAGCAGCTTTTTCCTACAACTTCCATTTATTGTGATTGTGCCTAGCAAGGAAAAAAAAAAAAATTATGAAGACAGAACAGCTGGGGAAGACTGAGCCAAGATGAAATCCCTGACAGCATGGAAGTAACCAGCCTGCCACCATGTTTCCTTGGAAATTTTTACTTTTTAAGGCATCCTGCTACTTCTCCCTCACTTAAAATAAATAATTATGATTTACAGAGCAAAGCTGTTCATGTAAACGTTCAGATCTGCATTCCTAAAGCTTTAAAAAAATCCACAACATAGGATTAACCAGCTGAGGAAGACGCAGGCCATGGAGCACATCCCCACCCAGGAGCTTGGGGCACACTCACCATCCAGGTTAATCAGGGGCTCTGCATTTTTGGCTGTGTTGTCTGCATTTTTAGCACCATCAGGGGTGGAATCCTTGTATTTATCAGCTGCAAAATGAGGAGGCAAACAAAAAAAAATCATCAGCATTGATGGCAAAAAGAAATAACTCCAAGTTTAGCGAGGAGCTGTGGTGTTACAGATGGATTTTTGGGATGTTGTGGCTACCCAAGAGCCTTGTGGGATTATAAACTCAGATTTCTGCATTTATAAACTGAGGTTTCTGGGTTTATAAACTGGGATTTTGGAGCTCCCCATTAATGATACCAAAAGCTGCCACTCCTGTGAGCTCCCAGCCTCAGAGCCTGCTCCAGACTTTCATTTAGGGCAGGATCCTCTTCATTACAGCCTCACCCCAGAAGGCTGAACAAGTGCTGGAACCCTGGGAATTGCTGAGAATTCCAGGCTTTCTGTGCTGCCAGGCTCTGACCCCCAGGAGAACACTGCACTGACCTGAGGCTGTGGAGAAGCTTCCAGAATGGAATGACAGAGCTGGGATTGTGGGTGTGGGGTTTGGATAGAAGTGTGTGATATCACAGGGTGGGAAACTCAGAGTTTAAAGGTTTAGAATACAGAAGTATATACAAAGCAAGATGGAGGTTTTAGGGTGGAGGCTGCTCCTTCTTCTTCACCTTTTTCTCCATGGGTTTGGGTGGTTTTGTGTAATTGGATAAAAAAGTCCCCATTGCAGCCATGGGTGGTTGGTTATTGGGTTAAAAGTGAAAATAATTGAGGTGTCATTTCTTAACTGGACACCTAAATTAATTGGACACTTAATTCTTAAGTTTATCCTTAAAAGACCTTGGAGAGAGAGAGCTGGGGCTCCATTTTAAGTTTGTTGGAGTGAAGTGCTGCAGAAGTCAGGGTTTGTGAGACTGGGAGAGAGATAAGAACTGATAAACATCTGAGTCCCTACAGGAAATACCATGGTGCCTTGTGCAGGCTGCCCTAGAGCAGAGGCTGGATGGAGCTCCAGAATAAAGCAGGGATTTATCCAAAGCATCTCCTCCATGGATCCACCTTGGGCAGCACCAGAGCCCAGCCAGGGCTGCACCCAAGATCAACCAAAATGGCCCCAAAATGCACGGCCGGGCACGGGCTCTGTCCCTGGGATCAGTTCTGCTCCATTTGCACCTTGCAGTTCATTGTCCCATCCCAGCTTTAGCCCAGGCAGTCCCACCCTGCTTGTTTTTCTCTCTGCAGCCCACGGGGTTTGTGCTCTGGGGCTGAGATTTGGGTCATTTGTCCTTGGTGCCCAGCTGGAGCAGGAATTGTTTTGTCTCCCTGCTCTGTGCACAGAGCTCAGAACTGCCCCTCATCAGAACCATCCCTGATATGGAGCCCAGACCCTCACACTAAAGCAGCACAGAATCTGAAAAATACAAAATCTAAAACTTGAGGCATCACTGTCCTGCAATTTAATCCTAACCCTGGCAAAAAAGAAGCAAAAATTTAGCAAAAAAGCTGCATCTCCCAGATCTGCCCTTCTAAAATCCATCAGTTCCTCTGCCTTGAGCAGGGATCAAGAATTAAGAGATGATTTTGGTCCTGATGAGTAAATAAAACATTTCCAGCTCAGGGTTTGTTTCACAGCCCACACTGAGGATTTCCAAGCCTTTGGAGGATGGAATCTCCTGAACTCCTCCTTTTTCACACAATCCCAAGGCCCAGGCAGCTCATTTTGCCCATCATGAGGGACTGAGGATCACAGCACAGGTATTTGTATCCCATCCCTGCAGGAATTACAGGAAATGGAAAAGCAACACTTTGGTTGTTGTTATTTTGCCATCAGTAATTACATTTGTATTCCCACTCCCTCCATAAGGAAATGGAACTGCTGTGACTTGGGGAAGATTTAACTCCACTTTTCCATAACTTTGTCCTAGTTCCCAAGGCTTCCACATCCACTCCTTGTTCAAAACAAAAAAAGGAGGTCTAAGAATAACTTCTCTGAATAAATTCAGTACTAAATATAATGCACTTAATACCCTTCAGAGGAAGTTCTCATCAAGGCAATCCCACAGGGAGAAAGGGGGTAAATATCTACAATGGGATTGGCTCTATCCAGAAATAAAATAAAATAGAATAAAATAGAATAAAATAAAATAAAATAAAATAAAATAAAATAAAATAAAATAAAATAAAATAAAATAAAATAAAATATGCAATTATGCTGCTCCAGTCCCATGGGAGATGAAAAGAAACAGTTCCTCTGAGCAGGGGGTGCAAACAAACCCACAAAATTGTGGTTTATTTTTTTAAGAAGTGAAATATCCTTTTGACACTGCCTGATTTTGATGAAAACCTGAAGCCGTGCAGGGAAAGGTGTCCCTGCCTGTGGAACCTGGCGTGCGCAAGGGCACTGTGACATCACAGCCCATTTGGTGGCACTGTGGGGGTGCCAACTCCCGTCCCCAGGGTGCAGAGCTGCAGGTGCCACCCAGGGATGGCCTGAGCAGGACCCCAGAGGGATGGCCAGCCTGGAGGAGCTCCTGCTGGTGGCCTTTGGGTTCAGCTGCTTCTACCCCAGCAGCACGTCCCGCTCGTGCCCGCCCTCCTGGGCCACCCTGGTGTGGGATGTGCCCCAGCTGGAGAAGGGCACTGCCCCCAAGGGCACCACCATGGCAGAGGTGCTTTGCTGGAGCATCCCAGCCCTGTGCCTGCTGCTCCTGCTGCTTTTCCTCAGCAGGACCTACTGGAGGAAGGTGAGGGAAGGGCTGGTGCCACAGGCCAGGAGCCCATGGGGACAAGGCAAGGCCTTCCCTGAGTGTGCCCAGCCCCTGTGGAGAAAACCAGGACAGGCTCAACATTCCTGGGGACTGGAATGAGGTGGGGTTTAAGGGACCTTCTGCAGAGGGGGGCATATGTGGCCCAAATTTAGAGTCCGACTCGCTGAGGGCGAAAGGCCGACGCCCCTCTGCAATTCCTGGCCAGCGCCCTTCGGCGTCTGAGGGCCTCGGGCTGTGCTGGCTGCGGACTGGCTCACACCGCTGGGATTGGGGAGGAACGGAGCTGACCATTTCCCGGGGGTTAAACATCGGTTTATTGAAGGTGTTGCGGGATCCAAATGCGGGGAAACCAACCGGGAAAGAGTCTCTCTATAGGGGGTGAAACAGGATTATAAAGGAGGGGGGTGGGTACAGGCGGAACCAATCGGGAAAGGTGAGGGGATGAACTTCACAGAACTGACACTCCATGGAGACCAATAATCAAAAGGTAAAGGAGGTGTCCTGGGACCCCAGCCAGCCACCATCTCCAGAGAGGAGAAGGTTCTCGAAACCTGGGAGGAGAAAGGGGTGATTGACTGGGCCCAGGGAGGAAACAACTTTCACTTATAAGGGAAACCAGGGGAGGAGCAATTACACATCGGCAACTATGAATAGCGGTTACTATGGCAACTTAGCTGACAGGGTAGCACTGGCGGGAAAAACTGGGGGAACGAAACCATTTTACACATAATAGGGGAGAACAATACATAAATTGGGGGAATAACACAAGAAACTTAACAACACACTACAACAACCTTCCAAGCCACACCATTCCATGATTCCCACACAAGCTGCTCCATGGGGCAGCCCTGAGGTGTCCCTGTCCCCCTGTCCCTTCCAGAGATGTGGCAGGAAGACTGGATGCTCCTGCAAGACCTCCAAGCTGCTCTCCAAGCTGAAGGAAGATCCTGACTTGCTGAAGCTCTACCTGAAGCACCTGCAGAGGTGCAGGACATCTTTTGTGGAAGTGTTCCAGGTTGGGCTGGATGGGGCTGGGAGCAACCTGGCCTGCCTAGTGGGGTTGGACTGGGAGATCTTTACAGCTTCCTTTCAATCCAAATTTCTTTGTGATTCCCCAGAAAAACCAGCAAGAATTTACAGGAGGGCTTCGAGGAGGAGGAGAAGACACAGCTGGCTGTTTGCCAATAAATTCCCAGCTGTAGCAAGGATCTCAGGAAAGCTGGGCAGTGGATGGAGCTGTCCCAAAGCACAGGGACAGCACAGCTTTGCAATAAAGGTTGCAGGTGAAATTGTCTCCAAGGTTAATGGAACGTGGAATGGATGCAAGGAACACAGAGAGTGACCTCACACTGGGAATGCTGCAAAGTTCCTCCAAACCAAAGGGAAGGAATTCCTGGCTGAGACAGAATTCCCAGAGCAGCTGTGGCTGCCCCTGGATCCCTGGAAGTGCCCAAGGCCAGGCTGGATGGGGTTTGGAGCACCCTGGGGTAGTAGGAGGTGTCCCTGCCCATGGATCCTTGAGGTCCCTTCCAACCCAAACCATGGGAATTTCACACAGGATTGTGTGAAATGAATCAGAATCCCCCACTCCCCATCCACTTTGAGATATTAAATAGATTCCCTCATACCATTATCTCCATACTCCAGCCTCACAGCCAAGCCAAGCAGCCAATCCACAGTTTCCTGTCGTTCCTGTATTTTGAAGGGACAGTTCACATCTTTCATGTACTGGGGAGCAAAAAAAAAAAAGAGAAAAAAAATTATTTTAGTGGATGAATCATTGGGAGCACAGAACTGTTGTCACTTTCCCACAGGCCTCACAGAAAATATTAATTAACAAGAGGTGTCACTGTGAAATTCCTGCTGTGGCATCTGATCCGTGCTGGAGTGTCCCAAAGCACCCCCAGCTCAAGTCTGACACCTGAGAATGGAATTTTATTTTTAATGAATGTTTTTTTATTGCCAGACTGTACCAAAATGCCCTTGCTTCACTCTCTGCTCATGTCACAGAGCAGATGGAACAAGGGAAGGGGGAAAAAATTGGAACAAAGCTTTCCCACCTGGAATGGAGCCACCTAAGGCTTCCCCACACCAGAGCATTCCCTGCAGCAGCAGAAGTAAATTTTCCTTTTTTAGGGATTTTGTACAACAAGAGAGGACAAAACCAGGCTGAGGTTCTGTCCCAGACCACGAGACCCAAAAACCAGGACATGGTGACATCCTGTCATGTCCCTTTGCTGCAGGGACAGAAATGCCACACAGCTGGGAAAAGGAAATTCTGCTTTCCAGGGGCTGGAAAACAGGAATTCCCTGGGAATTATGGAGAGGACACTGTCACCAAGCCAGGAATGGCACCACAAGCCTGGAATTCCAGATATTCCCATTTCCCTCCAGGATATTGGAATAATTCACTGAGCAAAGGAAGAGTTTCCAGGAAGAGAAAAAAAAATTGGGATGGATGGGCACTGGGAATTACAGAGCAGGGAAATGGGAGCAAGAGGAAAAGCTCAAGAGCTTTGTGGGGGCTGCAAATGCTCAGGAGCACAGAGATCACCCAGAGTCCATCTGGATGCAGAAAATCCATCTGGAACCAGAAAAATCCATCTGGAACCAGAAAAATCCATCACCTTTCCAGCTCAGGAAATCCAGAAAAAAAAATCCATCTGAATCCAGACAAAAAAATCCATCTGGAACCAGAAAAATCCATCTGGAACCAGAAAAAATCCATCTGGGTCCAGAAAAAAAATCCATCTGGAACCAGAAAAAATCCATCTGGGTCCAGAAAAAAAATCCATCTAGAACCTGAAAAAAATTCCATCTGGGTCCAGAAATCTACCTGGATGCAGAAAATCCATCTGGGTCCAGAAAAATCTATCTGAGTTCAGAAAAATCCATCTGGGTCCAGAAAAAAAAAGGATCTGGGTCCAGAAAGAATCCATCTGGGTCCAGAAAAATCCATCTGGAACCAGGAAAAACCCATCTGGGTCCAGAAATCTACCTGGATGCTGAAAATCCATCTGGAACCCGGAAAAACCAACCTGGATCCTGAAATAATCAATCTGGGTCCAGAAAAATCCATCTGGAACCAGGAAAAACCCATCTGGGTCCAGGAAAAAATCCATCTAGAACCAGAAAAAATCCATCTGGAACCAGGAAAAAAAATGCATCTGGGTCCAGAAATCTACCTGGATGCTGAAAATCCATCTGGGTCCAGAAAAATCCATCTGGGTTCAGAAAAAGCCATCTGGGTCCAGAAAAAAAAAAAGGATCTGGGTCCAGAAAAAAAAAGGATCTGGGTCCAGAAAAAAATTCATCTGGATGCAGAAAAATCCATCTGGGTCCAGAAAATCCATCAGGAATGGCAGGAGGTGCAGGGATGAGATTCCCCCACATGCTGGCAAGGCCTGCAGGAGCCTCATCCACCTCCTTTTGGGACAAAAGAAGCATTAATGCAGAAAAAATTTGTTTATTTGCAGTCTTGCTTCTGCTTCAAGAGCTGAATCAAATCAGGCAAAAAAAAAAAAAGAAAAAAACCAGTTTGGGATGGACACTCCACCTATTAAACAAACAAAGCTGAGGGAAAACTATGCACAAAATTCCCCCATTGTCATAAACTCCCCCGGGTCTGGCTTCAAGAACACATTTAAATTCCTAGAAATGTAACAGGACAAATATTCAGTTATTTATTTGTGCTGCACAGCCCCAGCAGCTGTGAGTTCTCACTGACAGCAATGTGTGGAGCAAGGAAATACCTTCTCAAAGGATTTGGGCCAGTCCTCACTGTGGATGTTCCTCAGATTCCCTCGGTCCTCGATCTTGTAGTGTCGGATTTTCTGGTCCTCCAGCCAGACAATGAAATTCCTGAACTCTGTTTCATCTGTGGGGAGGAGCAAACAGAGCAGGAATTCAAAAATATCTCAAGTTTTCAGCTAATTCATACAAATCTTGATGTCTCTGAGCACTTTTCCCATTAAAAACCCCACATATATTATATAAAAAACCATATAGAAAGCACACTAAATAGGTATTTCGTGGGTGATAAATATATATTTAGTGGATATATATATTGTTAATATATATTTACAAGTTAGTATATATTTTTATATTTATAATACACATTCATTTATATATTTAGTTAATGTATATTTATTTTAGTTAGCATATATGTATATATTTACAATATATCTATTTATATATTCAGTTAGTATATATTTATTTTAATCAGTATATATATCTACAATATATATTTATTTATATATTCAGTTGGTATATATTTATTTTAATCAGTATAAATTTATATATTTAGAATATATATTAATCTATACATTTAGCAGGTATATATTTCTTTTAATTAGTATATATTTATATATATTTATATATTTAGTTGGTATATATTTATTTAGTCAGTATATGTTTATATATTTAGAATATATATTTATTTATGTGTTTAGCTAGTACATATTTTAGTTAGTATATATTTATACATTTATTATATATATTTGCTTATATATTTTGTTTGTATATGTTTATTTTTGTTAGTATAGATTTTTATATCTATAATATATTTATTTATATATTTAGTATATGTTTATTTTTGTTAGTATAACTATTATATATGTTACTATATATATTTATTTATGTATTTAGTTAGTACATATTTATATATAATAAATTGTTATTCATAAATTATCTGAATATATAAATAATACACAATTATATATTCAATACATATTAAATAATATAAATATATGTATTGTATATATAGTATATATATTATGTAACATATTATTATTTATAATATTACGTAATACATACAATATTATATATTGTATATATAATTATGTATTATGTAAATAATACATAATTATATATTTAATATATATTAATTAATATAAATATATATTTTGTATATATATTGTATATATACAATATACAAAATTATATTATGTATGTCAATTATTACTTATATATTTATTTATTTGTATATTTAGTTGGTATATATTTATTTCAGTTAGTATATATTTATATATCTATAATAGATATTTATAACTTAGTGTATATTTATTTGAGTTAGTATATATTTATGTATTTCTTATATATTTCTTATATATTATATATTTATTTTAGCTAGCTAGCATGTCTTTATAAATATATATTTTTAGTGGGTTATAAATATATATACTTATATAAAAAACCCCAGTGTATATAATATATATATAAATGCACTAAAATTGTGCATTCTCTGACCAAAAATCAACCCTGAGTGTTTCTCATTTTTCAGCTGATTGACCTCATTAAAGGCATCAGCCAACAGATTCTTTTTATTGGGAATATGATTATAACTTATGGAGCACAGAAAGAAAGGTGAAAAACCAGCAGAGAATTTGAGTTTCTAACTCTGTTTTCAGCACACACACGACACGTGCAGCACTAATCCCCAATTCCTCTCAGAAAATATAAATACAGCATAAATATCATGGCTGCCCATTTTTCCATTCACTGCTGACTCCTCTTGGCCCCAAATCCCGATTTTGGGGGCTGGAATCCCACAATTCCCAGGCTGTGGCACACAGGGATGCTCAGGGTGGGTGACACAGGAGGTGACAGCTCTGGGGTGTCACCGCTGCCCAAAGCCCAGCTGGGCCACGCTGGCTCTGGGGGAGCTTCAGCCATGGAATGGTTGGGGGGAAGGGACCTTTCCCATCCCATCCCAATCCCAGCCCATCCCATGGATCCCATTCCAAACCAAATCCCATGGATCCCATCCCATCAACCGCATCCCATCCCATCCCATCCCATAGATCCCATCCCAATCCCCTCCTATCTCATGGATCCCATCCCAGTCCCGATCCCATCTCATGGATCCCATCCCATCAACCGCATCCCATCCCATCCCATGGATCCCAGCCCATCCCAATCCCATCCCCTCCTATCTCATGGATCCCATCCCAATCCCATTCCATGGATCCAATCCCAATCCCAATCCCATCCCATCTCATGGATCCCATCCCAATCCCAATCCTGTCCCGTCCCAATCCCATCCCATGGATCCCATCCCAATCCCGATCCCATCTCATGGATCCCATCCCATCAACCGCATCCCATCCCATCCCATGGATCCCATCCCATGGATCCCATCCCAATCCCAATCCTGTCCCATCCCAATCCCATCCCATGGATCCCATCCCAATCCCGATCCCATCTCATGGATCCCATCCCATCAACCGCATCCCATCCCATCCCATCCCATCCCAATCCCATCCCATGGATCCCATCCCATGGATCCCATCCCCTCCTATCTCATGGATCCCATCCCAATCCCAATCCCAATCCCATCCCATCTCATGGATCCCATCCCAATCCCAATCCTGTCCCGTCCCAATCCCATCCCATGGATCCCATCCCAATCCCAATCCTGTCCCATCCCATGGATCCCATCCCAATCCCATCCCATGAATCCCATACACCCCATCCCATGGATCCCAGCCCATCCCATCCCATCCCTATCCCATCCCATGGATCCCATCCCAATCCCCTCCCATCTCATGGATCCCATCCCAATCCCATCCCATGGATCCCATCCCAATCCCAATCCCATCCCATCCCCTCCTATCTCATGGATCCCATCCCAATCCCATCCCATGGATCCCATCCCAATCCCAATCCCATCCCATCTCATGGATCCCATCCCAATCCCAATCCTGTCCCGTCCCAATCCCATCCCATGGATCCCATCCCAATCCCATCCCATGAATCCCATGCACCCCATCCCTTCTCATCCCATCCCATCCCAATCCCATCCCATGAATCCCATGGATCCCATCCCTTCTCATCCCATCCCAATCCCATCCCATGAATCCCATGCACCCCATCCCATCCCATTCCATCCCAATCCCACCCCATGGATCCCAATCCCCGTCCAGCCTCCCCGGGTCCCCCGCAGCTCCCTCACCCCTGCAGTTGAAGCCGGCGGGGTTGTGATAGTCGAGCGCCGAGAGCTTGCGGCGGAACATGGTCCCGGTCACGGAGCCGCAGCCGGCCCCGATCCCGACCCGGATCCCGATTCCGGTGCCGGCGCCGCCTCCCCCGCTCAGGCCGCGCCGACGGCACCGCACGGACCGGAAAGAGGAGAACGCCCGCCCCCTGCTCCGCGTTCTGCTCGCTCATTGGTCAGTGCGCTGAGCGGCGGTCATGTCTACCAATCAGAGAGCGGAATGGGCTGCCGGGAGGGGAAGTGGATGCTCTGCCTAGGGCGACGGCGGAGGGGGCGGGGCCTGCGTGGCGTGTAACGGGCGGGGTCAGGTGAGGGGCGGAGTCATCGAGAGGGGGCGGGGTCTGCTTGTAGGGGCGGGGTCACCGTGGGGGCGGGATCAGCGTGAAGGGCGGGGTCAGCGAGAGGGCGGGGTCTGTGTAAGGGGCGGGGCTTTGGCACGGTATCGGCCCAGTGGGAAACTGGGGCGTGCGCTGCGCTGTGCTGGGAACTGTGCTGGGGCTACTGGGAGCACTGAGCTGTACTGGGAGCATTGTGTTGTACTGGGAGTGCTGGCAGCTGTACTGGGAGTGCTGGGAGCTCTGCTGGGGATACTGGGAGCGCTGGGATCTGTACTGGGAGAGCTAGGAGCTGTATTGTGGGGGTTCTGGGAGCACTGAGATGCACTGGGAACACTGGGAGCTGTACTGGGAGTACTGAGAGCTATACTGGGAGCTGTACTAGGGAACACCACAAGTGCTGGGAGCTGTACTGGGAGCACTGAGCTGTACTTGGAGCTATACGGGGGGGGTACTGGGAGCTGTACTGGGAGTACTGGGAGCATTGAGCTATTCTCGGAGCTGTACTGGGGAGCTGTGCTAGGAGAATTGAGTTGTACTGAGGAGCCCTGGGCAGCACTGAGCTGAAATGGGGAGCAGTGATCTGTACTGGGGAGCACTGGGGAGCACAGAGCTGGACTGGGGAATATTGATCCGTACTGGGGAGCAGTGATCTGTACTGGGCAGCACTGGGAAGGCTCCAGTTGAAGGTTTTTTCCCTGGGGAAGGAAGGGATGAGCTCCGGCTGGGAGCGAGGCCGCCCCCGTCCCCATGTCCCCCCCTCCCGCATGGCTGGGGTGGCACTTTGCAGGCAGCCAGGCGGTGACAGCGTGACGAGCCACTGCAATATTCATGCTGACATTTCCTCCGTGCCAGCCCTTCCCTTCCTTCCCTTCCCAGCTGGCACCGGCTGCAGGATGGCAGCGGGATGAGCCAGCCCCCGCCATGGCCTCAGCGGGATCCAGGGGGCTCTGCCTCCCTTTCCCTTCAGGACATTCCCCTCCCGTCCACTGAATCTCCTCCAGCTCCTTCCTGGAGTGCTGACAGCAGGGCAGGGGCTCCCTGGCACCTCAGCCTCCTTCAGCTTTTCTGGAATTCCAGAATTCCAGAATGGTTTGGGTTGGAAGGGGCATTAAAACCCATCCAGTTCCACTCCTGCCATGGCAGGGACACCTTCCACTGTCCCGGGGTGTTCCAGGCCCTGTCCAGCCTGGCCTTGGGATCCAGGAGCAGCCTCTGGGCACCCTGTGCCACCACCCTCCCAGCCAAGAATTCCACAAATCCAACCCAAACTTCCACTCTTTCAGTCTGAACCTGTCCTGTAGCTGCAGTTCCTGAGGGAGTGTCCCTCTCCCACCCCACAGCTGGAGCCAGCAGCCACATTGAAGCCAGCAGGACAGGGACAACAACCCCAGCATGGAGGAAAGGAGCTTGGGCCCATGCCCACAGTGTCCTCAGCCACACGAGTGTCACACGCTGTCTGTGCCACCAAGAGTGATAAGCAGAAGCAGTGACATTGAAGTGAGCAGGACAGGCACAACAACCCCAGCTTGGAGAAATGGAGCTTGGGCTCGTCCCCACAGTGCCCTCAGCTGCACGAGTGTCACACGCTGTCTGTGCCACCAAGAGTGACAAGCAGTGACATTGAAGCCAGCAGGACAGGCACAACAACCCCAGCATGGACAAAAGGAGCTTGGACCCACGGTGCCCTCAGCCACACGAGTGTCACACGCTGTCTGTGCCACCAAGAGTGACAATCATGGAGGCAGTGACACCTCCACTCTCCACCCCTCCTGCCATCCTCACCCTCAGAGCAGCCCTTCCCCCATTCCCTGGTGGCTCCAACCCTTCCTGCAGGAGCACAAACCCATCCCCAGGAGATGAGTTGTGCTTCTCCTCTCCCCGCTGCAGCTAATGAATGCAATTAGTGCAGATGGGTTTATTCTCATTAGGGAGCCGGGCCTGGCTGCGGCCTGCGTGCGGAGCAGCGCCTCGCCCACGCTCTCCATGGAAGCTCCTCACCTCCTCCTGCTCGGCAGATGCTGCTCCAGAGCCAAATCCTGGATGTGAGGATGGAGGGGAGAGAGTGTTGGAGCTGGAGGGGAGCCAGGGAGCCATGGAACAGCTGAGCTGCCTGGCAGGCCAGGACAGACTTGGCTCCTTCCTCCTCAGCAACAGCATTTTGCTTTGGAGCTGCTCTCAGGGACACAGAAAAGGATGGAGGGGCTGGGAGTTGAGCTTGGTGCTTGGAAAAATTGGAATATCAGCACAGATCCATGCTGGGCTCTGTTTTGGTGGTTTTATTTCAGAACCTATGGTGACACCTTGCTTGGAGCAGCCTCGGATAGTGGAAGGTGTCCCTGGGAATGACAGAGGGTGGGACTGGAAGAATTTTAAGGTCCCTTCCAACCCAAACCATTCCAGGATTCTGTGAGTCCATCATTCTTACTCTGGACCACCAAAACACCTCCTGATCACAGAATCAAACATACTCTGCTCCTGCCAAATTCCCCACATCCTGAATTTCCCCTCCAGTTTCACAGGACCTCAGGGGTGAGTGTTTGATTCTATGATCAGGAGACATTTTGGTAGGTGCAGAGTAAGAATCATGGAATCACAAAATCCTGGAATGGTTTGGGTTGGAAGGGGCCTTAAAAGCCATCCTGTTCTCCCCCCTGTCATTCACAGGGACACCTTCTGCTATCCCAGGCTGATCCAAGTAAGGTTCTGAAATAACGCCATAGGTTCTGACATAAAACCACCAGCACCCAGCGCAGCACAGATCTGTGCTCATATTCCAGTTTTTCCAAGCACCAAGATCAACTCCCAGCCCCTCCATCCTTTTCTGTGCCCATCAGAGCAGCTTCAAAGCAGATCCCAAGAATGAGCTGAGACTGAGCAGCCTCAAAATGTGTGGGCAAACACTCACCTCTGAGGGTCCTGTGAAACTGGAGGGAAAATTCGGGATGTGCAGAATTTGGTAGGAGCAGAGTTTGATTCTGTGATCAGGAGGTGTTTTGGTAGTCCAGAGTAAGAATGATGGAATCACAGAATCCTGGAATGGTTTGGGTTGGAAGGGACCTTAAAAATCATCCAGTCCCAGCCCCTGTCATTCACAGGGACACCTTCCACTGTCCCAAGGTGCTCCAAACCCCATCCAACCTGGCCTTGGGCACTTCCAGGGATCCAGGGGCAGCCACAGCTGCTCTGGGCACCCTGTGCCAGGGCCTCCCCACCCTCCCATTAAAGAATTTCTCCTTATATCTGAGCCTGAACCAACCCTCTTTTAGATTAAAACCCTTTTTCCTGTCTCTCCAGGCTCTATAAAAATCTGTCCTCCTTTAGAAGGTTCCTTCAGGACCTGCAAAGGGCTCTGAGGTTTCCCTGGAGCCTTCCCTTCTCCAGGTGAGCACCCCCAGCTCTCCCGGAGCAGTCTCCAACCCCTGGAGCAGCTCCATGGCCTCCTCTGGATTTGCTCCTGTGCTGAGTGCCAGGGCTGGGAGAAGATGGAAAGAGAAAGGAGAAGGATGGACAATGAAATTGGGAATTTCAGGTGTCTCTCAATTTCAAGGATCAATGTCCCACCCTGAATGAGTCTGCTCTCCCCTGACCTGCCCCATGCTGTGGGGCTGCTGAAACCCCAGGCCCAAAACTCCTGCTAAACCCTCCCTGACAGGGAGAACCCCTTGGGAACTGCATGCAACCACAACCAGGATGGGATCCCACCTCCCCAGGGAGCACAGAGCAGCATCTCCAAAGGCTTGAAACAAATCCAAAAGTTTATTTCCAACGAGTACACAGACCATGTGGGATGGGGATGCGCTACACCACGACTGGCTTTCACCTACAGCCACCCCCTCCCCAAAATCCTGCTGCTGGCAGGGTGACAACCCATGGGACAGAATTGCCACCAGCAACCTTTGCAGACAATAAAAGTCCTTTTTTTCAGTACTCCAGATATTTTTTTTTCTTTAAAAGCCTGGGGGTAGTGGAATGTCGTTTGAGGCCAGGCTGGAAATCCAGCATGGGGATGGAGGGATGGCTGGGATTTTTGTTGTGAGGAGGGGAAACAACCTTGGCAGGAGATCTCTGCTTGGCTAACAAAGGCAGATCTGGGTAAATAGAAATACTGGGGTGAAATACCTGGCAGCACACCAATGGCAACACTACAACCAACAGAAAAATCAAGCCCAGCAACGTAAAACACCTTCAATGAATAGTTTGCGTTAATTCAAAATCTCCCCCTCCCCGCTCCCCCATATTCATGCAGGTTTATTTTGTCCTCTAAGGTATTAAGAATTCGAGTTGTAAAATAGGCAAGTCGTTAAAAAAATTATTACAAACCACTTTTGTGACAATGTTTGAGAAAGGGTGGGGTGGGAGCCCCGGGTCAGACCGGCTGCACTTCACTCTCTGTGACAATAAATCAGATTAAGAAGAAAAGACAAAACTCAGGATGGGGTTTTTACATCTCTGCCTGGTAACACCAAGAGTGAAACCAGCTGCAGAGCAAACCACTTCATCCACCCTTCATCCAAAAGCTATGGGAGCTGTAGTAAAAAGATCAAAATTGGGGGAATTACAGGGGGCTGGGACCATCTAGGTTACTTGTGGCTTACAAACATTCCCAGGTGCCAAAAGTTTGGAGTCCAGTGTGAGAAGAACTGGCCTTCTCCATAGAAGAACTAGAAAAAGAGTATGAAAAGGTACAAAAACCAAAAAGCACTTTTTTTTACGGGCTAGAAAGAGTTACCAAAAGGTACCTAAAGACTTTTCCCCTCCCAGATCCACAGGGATTTTTAAAAGCTCTCACACCTGATTCAGAACTGCTTCAGCAGGGTCACCACAGACCCCTAAAAACCCCTTTGTGACCCCCAGCTCATTTTGTACATAAATCCCCACATTATGATTCCCAAAGTGATGGTTCCCAAAGGGATGATTCCCAAAGGGATGATTCCCAAAGTGATGGTTCCCAAAGTGATGGTGCCCAAAGGGATGGTTCCCAAAGGGATGGTTCCCAAAGGGATAATTCCCAAAGGGATGGTTCCCAAAGTTTCCCAAAGGACAGATGAGCAGGGGAAAGCCAGGAGGTGTTTAGCAGCAGAAAGGAGAGACAAGCCACATCCACAGAAGCATGGGCCCGAGGAGGAGCCCAGAAAGGTGGCGTGTGTCCCCCGAGAGCTGGGAGCAGATGAAGCAGACCTGGGAATCACTGCCCAGCCTGGCAGGAGCCCAGGCTGTGTGTAAACAGGGAATCAGGCACCTCTGGGAAGGGGCAGCCCCACAGCTCCCAGGGCTGCTCCCCTGGCCCTTCCCAACGTGGGGAGGGGACAGTGGGAATGGGAGGGGAGGTGGGGGCAGGAAGGGGCAGGAACATCCCAATGTAGGGCAGCATCCCATGGTGGGACAGCATCCCATGGAGGAGGAGCATCCCACCATGGAGCAGCATCCCATGGAGGAGAAGCATTCCATGGAGGACAAGCATCCCATGGAGGAGAAGCATCCCATGGTGGAGCAACATTCCATGGAGGAGCAACATTCCATGGAGGAGCAGCATCCCATGGTGGAGCAGCATTCCATGGAGGAGCAGCATCCCGCCATGAAGCAGAATCTCACCATGGAGTAGCATTTCATGGAGGAACAGAATCCCACCATGGAGAAGCAGTCCATGGAGGAGCAACATTCCATGGTGGAGCAGCATCCCATGGAGGAGCAGCATCCCACCATGGAGCAGAATCCCATTTTGGAGCAGCATTCCACTGTGGGGCTGTATCCCACCATGGAGGATGCGGCATCCCATTTTGGAGTAGCATTCCACCACGGAGCAGAATCCCACCATGGAGCAGCATTCCATGGAGAAGCAGCAGTCCATGGAGAAGCAGCAGTCCATGGAGGTGCAGCATCCCATTTTGGAGTAGCACTCCACCATGGGGCTGTATCCCACCAAGGAGCAGCATCCCACCACGGAGCAGAATCCCACCCTGAAGCAGCATCCCACCACTGAGCAGCATCCCAGCAACATTCCAGACCAGCCCCAAGGGAAGGAAGTGCTACCAGGAACTGGGAAAAGAGCAGGACCAAGCGAGGAGAGCAGAGGCACAGAGGTGTAGGAGAAAGGAAAGACCCGGAAAGAAGCGGTCGACTTTGATTTTCGGATTTCTGGCTCGCCCTGCACCCGGGCTGGCACCTGCCCTGTGGCAGGAGGCATTTCAGGCACGTCTAAGGCATCTCAGGAGCTCTCTTTGCTTTCAGAATCGCCTCTGTTCCCTCCCTACGGCTTCTTCCACCAGCACGTGGTGCCAAACGCTGGAAAAGAAAAGTCTGGAGCGGATGAACGGAATTAAACTCTCATGCACTACCACTGAATGTCATCACAGGGCTAGGAAGCACCAAGCACGACACAGGAACCACTTTTACTTGCAGAACCAAAGCTAACCATAGAGAGAATGGTAAAAAGTGGGGTTTGCTGGGGACACAGAGCTGCTGGTGTCCCCTGGACCCACCCCTGCTACGCTACGGCCAGAAATGAAAAAGCACAAGACCAAACATTGAGTAACAGCACAGCCACCTAACCTGTCTGCTATATATCTGACAACTTAAATCAAAAATATTAGCTTGGAAAGAAACCAACAATATCATTCCAAGAAGGTTATACACATCCTTAGCAGTTAACTTTGCTTAGCACAGCTCTGGTGCTTTAAATATGGAACAATCGAACAATTTTGTGAGCAGAAAAGTGACACAGATTTATTCTTTACATGGGTTTTTTTTTTTGTTTTTGTTTTTCTCTTTCTAGGCAACTCTACAGACTTCAGATCTTTTGCCTTGCAATGCAGATCATCTGATTCCCCCAAAGGTGGCCAGGTTCTTTAAACATGCACATCTCTGTAGCTTCCAGGCCGTGTTTTTTACTTATTTTTGTTTAAATTCTGCGGACCAGCAGGTCGTCCCCATTCCTAAAAACTCTACATCAGTGTTCAGGGTGGCCTGAGTGCCCGTCAGGCTCCTCCTGGGTTTACAGGATCACACAGAAGAACTTCTTCTCTCTAAAGGGGTTTTCTGAGGCCGGGACGGGGGTCAATAGAGGGTCCTCCTTGGCGTGGGCTTCACAGTACGCCATCAGGTCTGCTGCTGCTTTGGACACCTGCAAAAGGAGGAGCCCTGGGTTAGGGACAGGCTGTGCTGGGGACATCCCACCTGGAGAGGTGCCACCAGGCTGGCAGCACCCCTGGGCAGGGAGCCCTTTGGACACCTGCAAAAGGAGGAGCCCTGGGTTAGGGACAGGCTGTGTGACGGTGTTCACAGGGGAATCAGGTTGAGGGAAGAGACGAGGATCTGACTCCATGTTTCAGAAGGCTGATTTATTATTGTATGATATATATTACATTAAAACTATACTAAAAGAATAGAAGAAAGGATTTCATCAGAAGGCTGGCTAAGAATAGAAAAAGAAAGAATGATAACAAAAGCTCTGTCTCGGACTCTTTGTCTGAGCCAGCTGGGCTGTGATTGGCCATTAATTAGAAACAACCACATGAGCCAATCGAAGCTCCACCTGTTGCATCCCACAGCAGCAGATAATCAATGTTTACATTTTGTTCCTGAGGCCTCTCAGCTTCTCAGGAGGAAGAATCCTAAGGAAACGATTTTCCATAAAAGATGTCTGTGACATGGCTGTGCTGGGGACATCCCACCTGGAGAGGTGCCACCAGGCTGGCAGCATCCCAGGGCAGGGAATATCAGCTCTGAGATGGGAGCCTGACTGACAGTGCAGCAGCACGTCCCTGCTGGGGCTGATTCTGGGCTGGTTTTTCACCTCTGGGCTCTGAGCTGCTCTGTCAGCCTGAATTCCCATTCCCAGCTTTCCCAGCCTTCCCCCATTCCCATCCTTCACCTGACAAGGACTGACTTCAGCATCCCTGCTGGCTCTCCCACGCATCCCTTGGCAGGAACATCCACAGCAGCGTTTCCTGCCCTCACCCACCAGCCTCACTCTTTATTCCAGACATGGCAGCAGCTCCCGAGCCACCAGAGCTCATCCCAGCCCTGCAGCACTTCTCTCCCTGGATTTAAGCTCTTAGCAAGGAGCTGAGATGCCTTGGGGACAGTCACTCCTTCCCACCACCCCACAGGGCTCCAGGTGATGCTTCCAGCTGCCTCTCACCCCTGGCAGTGCCCAAGGTCAGGCTGGATGGGGCTTGGAGCAAGCTGGGATGGTGGAAGGTGTCCCTGGCAGGAGGTTGGAATAAAAAGGGCTTTAAGGTCTCCTCCAACCCAAGCCATTCCCAGATTCTACAATCCCATCTCCCACTGCCTCCTGGCGGGATCTGCACCCCCAGGGCCATGGCTGAAGGTTTATCTCACCTCTCCCCTTGTTTTTTGGCTGGAGAAGGGTTTGAGCAGCAGAGCACAGCCCTCTTTTGATTTCCCTCTTCTTTTGATTTCCTTAATCTGGGGCTCTCAACACTGATGACTGAATGGTCTACTTAAAGCAAGAGCATCCCCCACAAACACCACCTGGCTTCACCTCCCAGCTCCCTCCACGAGCTTTGGGCAGCAGCCACCACCTCCCAGCCTTCCCAGAGGCATCTCCCAAGAATCCCTTACCTTTATCCTGTCGATGTTGGCCTCCATCTTCAGCTGCTCCACCAGCTTGCGGGCCTGTGCTATGCTAGCAGTGTTGTTGCTAGCCATGGGCAGGCCAGGAGGGCTCTCAGGATGGGCTGTGGGCAGGAACACACCGGGATCAGCTGCTGGGCTGCTCCTGCCAGCTCCAAAATGGGGTTTTCATGGGATTTTAAAAAAATATATATATAAATATATCGATCATATTATATATGCCAGCTCCCAAAAGATGGGCTGGGGTTGCTTGTGTGGAGGGTTAGAGCCATGAAAATGAGGGGGTGAGGATGGCAGATGCCAACCCAGGGCAGGGACATGCTGCCACAGTGCTGTCCCCAGAGCTGGGTGGCACTGGGACTGTCCAGAGCCCAGCCTGCAGCAGCAGGAGCCCAGCTGAGCTGTGCTTTGCTGTTTGCTGTTCCACGCCAGCCTCTGACAGCAACAAAAACCAGGGAACAGGATTTCTGTGCCAGGCTCATTCCCTGCCCTTCCTCCAGCCCCTGCCGGTGCCCAGTGTGTGTCCAGTGTCCCCCGGCCTCCCTGCCTTTGTCCCTGCTGCCAGTTTGCACATTGAGATGCTAAACAGGATGCTGGAGTTTCCTGTTTCTGGAGATTTCTACCCCAGGCAGGCGGGGGATGCTCATTAAGGTCACTCCAGGCTGGATCCCGGATGTTTTTCCAGCACCTTCTACCAGCAGTGAGCTCTGGCAGAGGCAGCAGAATCCCAGCATCCAGCTCCTGCAGCAGCAAGGGCTTTCCAGCAGTGCTGAGGCTGACTGGGGCTGCCTGCCAGCTTCAAAATGAGTTTTTCATGAGATTTAAAAAATTATATATATACATTTTAAAAAATTATATATTATAATTATATATATATTATATATAATCTATGTAATCTATAATATAAATATAATCTATATCAGATAATAGATATTATATATTGGATAACTGATATTATATTAGACAATATAGATTACATAAATAACATAACATAATATAATATAATATAATATAATATAATATAATATAATATAATATAATATAAAATGTTATCTATTATAACATCATTATAACATTATTATATGTTATATAATAATAATATATAACATTATATGTTAGAATAAAGTTAGAATAATGTTAGAATATATAACATTATATATTATGTAGTTTATATTATATTATGTGGTTATATTATATATATTATAATAATGTCATATAACATTATTATAATATATAATGTTATCTATTATAACATTATAATTGTAATTATAATATAAATTACATCATATATAATATTATATATTGTGTAATTTATATTATATTCATGATATATTCTATTATATTCTATTAATGATATATATTCTATTATATTATATCGTATAATATCATCATATCATATCATATCATATCATATCATATCATATCATCATATCATATCATATTATATTTATTATATTATACATTTTTGTGGGTGAGGTTTTAGGGGATTTATATGGGATCCCACTCAAATCTGTGGGATTTCTAGAGGAATCGACCCGGCACTGGTGCCTGTGCTTGGAGGCAGGGCCAGCCAGGTTTGAGGATGAGGAGGGGAGCACAGGGAGGGGTTGTTTTTTACCAGAAGCTGATCTCTCCGCTGATCTGTGCCTCTAAGGGAAGCTCTGCTCCTCTTGGCCCTTCACTGCCCTTAAATAAAGAGAACAGAAAATGAAACTCAGCTCCGTGGGACGATCATTTCTGGCACTGGGGACCCCACAGACGCCGGCTGCCACATCCCCAGCTTCCCTCCGTGTGTCCCCCTGCCCTGTGCAGTGCAAGCCCAGCCCCCAGGGACACTTTTTGTTTGCATTCAGCGAGGCTTTCAGCACAGGAAGAGGTTTCAGTCATGGGCAAGCAGCCCGGGGCTGCTGGCAGCCCCGAGCAGGCTGGAGGGTGCACAGGGCTTGGGTTGAAGGTCTGGTGCACAGGAGGAGCATCCATCGCCTGGGGAGTGCTGCCAAAATCCAGCTCCTGGCTGGATCTGCTCCCCCAGGCCATGGCTGGAGGTTCAGCTCAGCCCCTGCATTGTTTCTCTCACCTCTCCCCTCGTTTTTGGTGGCTGGGGAAGGGTTTGAGCAGCAGAGCACAGCTCTCTTTCGATTTCCCTCTTCTTTCGATTTCCCTCTTCTTTCAATTTTCTTAATCTGGGGCTCAACACTGATGGCTGAATGGTTTACAAAGGATTCTGAAATGAATCTTTTGCTTCATGGGGCACCATTTGTGCTGGGGAAGCTTTTTGTCTTTCACAAACAGAGCGAGATTAGCAAGAGATGTTCCTTGGAATTTTATTACAACATCAGTGTCATTTTCTCAACATTAGATAGCTGAGACAATAGAGAAATAGCAAAAGCTCACATCTTGCCAGCAGCAGCCAAAGATTTCTTTGTTACGGAACATTTAAAAAATTTTCTAGCCAATAGCATATTGCTAAAGTTACAAACAATTGTTCTAACCAATCACTAGAGGTACACATACTTCACACAACACTTACTTATTTCTAAGTAAGAAATACTTCTTACTTAATAGAACTTACTTCTATTAACAATGCACAATACACCATTATTAAGCTTAAAACCTTCTACTATGTTACTAAATATATTTTTTCTACAGTCTTAAAGTCTATCTTAACCAAACCTAAAACTCAAACTATTGTTTCAGGTCCTTATTTACTATTAACTTTACTTACTATAACATTGTAACTTTTTCCTACCTTCACACTTTACAACTAATTCTAATTTCTCTATTCTTTCTATTTTTAAAACCTACCTTCCCAACTTTTTAAAGCTCTTCTTACCCTCACTATTTCCCACACCATGGAATGTGCCATGGTTCTGGCACAGCAGCAGCTTCAACCAAGACTGGCTTGGGTGCCACAGAGACTTTCCCAAGGCAGCAAATGTCACCCCTGGGAGGGTTCCAAAAGTGTGTGACTGTGGCACTTGGGGACACGGGTTAGTGGTGGGATTGGCAGTGATGAGGGCTCAATTTGAGAGGGCTTTTCCAACCTAAACAATTCCATGTTGTGCCCTTTCATACTGTGTCTTAAGCTGCACTAAGGGAAATTTAGGTCGGATATCAGGAAAAAGGTTTTTTACAGAAAGGGTGATAAAGTTCTGGAATATTCTGCCCAGGGAGGTGGTGCAGTCCCCATCCCTGGGTGTGTTTAACAAAGCCTGGATGTGGCACTGGGTGCCAGGGCTGAGCTGAGATGTTGGGGCTGGGTTGGACTTCCATGATCCTGAAGGCCTCTCCCAACCCAGTGATTCTATGAATTCTGTGGATTTTCTCAAATGACCTGGTCCAGTGGCAGAGAATCACTTCAGGGACTTCTGTTTAGGATCCATAGGAGCAGGGAGGGCAGCTGAGAGCATCTGTGTGGCTGTTACAGCCCTGATATTTTAAATAATTCTGTACATCCAACCCTGCTGCCACCCTCCTGCAAGGAAACCCTCCCTTGCTCTTACTACAGCCAGCCCTAGGGACACTAAAATGGGGAAAACAGCCCCAAAAATAAGGTGAGGGAAGGGTGGGACCCTCCTGAGAGGAGCACAGGCCTGTTGGGACAATGTTGGGGCGACTCAGAGGAGCCTCCCAGGAGCCACCACACCCTGGGCCACGCTCAGTCACTCTGCAGGTGCTTCAAGTAGAAATGAGAAGCATTTTGGGGCCAGTGATGGGTTTTGAGCATTTCCACCCCTGGGGAAACCTGGGGCGTTTCCTCCACCACAAATAACCAAAAAAGCAGCAGGTGACACTTCAAAATGAGCTGGTGAATGTCCCACTCTGGACAACAGCCCTGGTGGAGCTGCTCCAGCACTAAAGCAGCTCTTAAATCCCAGAGAGAGGAGATCCCACTGTGCCCTTGGGAAGGTGTGGAACCCCAAATTCCATGGGTTGTTTTGTATGGATTGGATTTATCATAGAGAGATGGGATGGGCTGGGTGGGAAGGGACTTTAAATCCCATCTCATCCCACCCCTGCCATGGCAGGGCCACCTCCCACTGTCCCAGGCTGCTCCAAGGCCTGTCCAGCCTGGCCGTGGGCCCTGCTCTGTGCCAGCCTCTCCCCACCCTCATATTCCACCCCAAAATCCCATCCAGCCCTGCCATTCCCTGTGTCCTGTCCCTCCATCCCTCATCCCAAGCCCCTCTCCAGCTTTTTGCACCCCTCTGAGCAATCCCAGCCCTTTCCACACACAATAAATAACCCAAGGCCCCTCTGCACTACAGACAAACATCAAAACAAGCCGGCAAGATCCCGAGCTGTAATTACAGTGCAGAGCCCAAAAGAGACACTATCCATGTCCTGGCCCTGTAAAACATCATTAGCATGAAAATAACGAGGAAGGGCTCATTAACCTGTGGGCTCCAAGGCAGGAATCCCATTATCCAGGCACACACGTGCCATTAAGTGAGGGAAATAAGGCACTGCCTGAATTCCCTTGGGAGGGCCATAAAACTCCTCTCATTGCAGGCAAAGCTCAGCACAACAGCAGTGGGTGGGTGTGAGAGCAGCCCTGTGATAAGGGGAAGACCAGGAAATGAAATATAAATAAATAAAAATAGAAATTTAAAAAAAATTTAATAATGAAAATGAGATCAGCACAACAGCAGAGGGTGTGAGAGCGGCCCTGTGGTAACGGGAGGACCAGGAAATGAAATATAAATAAATAAATAAAAATAAATTCTTTTTAAAAAATTTAAAATAAAAATAAGCTCAGCACAACAGCAGAGAGTGTGAGAGCAGCTCTGTGATAATGGGAAGATCAGGAAATTAAATAGAAATAAATAAAAATAAAAATTTAAAAAATTAAAAAATAAAAATAAAATTTAAAAAAAATTTAAAATGAAAATTAGTTCAGCACAACAGCAGAAGGTGTGAGAGGAGCCCTGTGATAATAGGAAGACCAGAAAATGAAGAAAAAAGAAAAAAAAATTAAATTAAAATTTAAAAAAATTTGAAAATAAAAATAAGCTCAGCACAACAGCAGAGGGTGTGAGAGCGGCCCTGTGGTAACGGGAGGACCAGGAAATGAAATATAAATAAATAAAAATGAAATTTAAAAATAAAAATAAAATTTAAATTTTTTAAAAATAAAAATAAGCTCAACACAACAGCAGAGGGTGTGAGAGCAGCCCTGTGATAATGGGAAGACCAGGAAATGAAATATAAATAAATAAAAATAAAATTAAAAAATTTAAAAATAAAAATAAAATTTAAATTTTTTAAAAATAAAAATAAGCTCAACACAACAGCAGAGGGTGTGAGAGCAGCCCTGTGATAATGGGAAGACCAGGAAATGAAATATAAATAAATAAAAATAATTTTTAAAAAAAAATTTAAAATAAAAATAAGCTCAGCACAACAGCAGAGGGTGTGAGAGCAGCTCTGTGATAATGGGAAGATCAGGAAATGAAATAGAAATAAATAAAAATAAAAATTAAATTAAATTAAAAGAAATTAAAAAATAAAAATAAAATTTAAAAAATTTAAAAATGAAAATTAGTTCAGCACAACAGCAGAGGGTGTGAGAGCAGCCCTGTGATAATGGGAAGATCAGGAAATGAAATAGAAATAAATAAAAATAAAAATAAAATTTTAAAAAATTTAAAAATAAAAATAAAAATTAAAATTTTTAAAATAATAGTAAGCTCAGCACAACAGCAGAGGGTGTGAGAGCAGCCCTGTGATAATGGGAAGACCAGGAAAGGAAATAAAAATAAATAAAATTTAATTTTTTAAAAACTTAAAAATAAAAATAAGCTCAGCACAATAGCAGGGGATGTGAAAGCAGCCCTGTGATAATGGGAAGACCAGGAAATAAAAATTAAAATAAACAAATAAATAAAATTAAAATGATCCTAAAACAGGATCCTTTTAAAGCAGGGGTGGGAGTGGGATGGGCTTTAAGGTCCCTTCCAACCAAAACCATTCTGGGATTCCATGAAAAATGCTGGCAATAAATGTCTGGACATGAAAATTTTGCTGCTGATCTTTGTTATTTGAAAAAGCTCCAAAAAAACCCACCTCATTTGTTGCTCTCTGCTGAATGAAGAGCTTTGGGTACATTTGAATGACATTTTTTTTCTATCACCAGCAGCACCCAGCCTGAACAGGCACCAAAAATTGGAATTTAGGTGAGCAAACAGCGAGGCACATCCCTGATCCCTGGTGCAGCTATGCCAGCTCTGCTCATTCCAGCTTTCCCAAAAACTTCACAAAGAATGCCCAAATACTGGAAAATTCAGGGCTGCCCAAATATCAGGGAATAAAGATGCCCAGATACTGATGGATAAGAAAATCCAAACAGAGGGAAATACAGATTGCCAGATATTTGGGAAATAAGGATGTCCAAATACTTGGGAACAAGGATATCCAAATTTTGAGGAATAAGAAGGATGCCCAGATACTGAGGGATAAGAAAATCCAAACAGAGAGAAATACTGATTGCCAGATATTTGGGAAATAAGGATGTCCAAATACTTGGGAACAAGGATATCCAAATTTTGAGGACTAAGAATGTTCAAATACTGAAAGATAAGGATGCCCGGATACTGAGGGATAAGAAAATCCAAACAGAGGGAAATACAGATTGCCAGATATTTGGGAAATAAGGATGTCCAAATACTTGGGAACAAGGATATCCAAATTTTGAGGAATAAGAATGTTCAAATACTGAAGGATAAGGATGCCCAGATACTGCAGAATAAGGATGTCCAAATACTGGAAAATAAAGATGCCCAAATTCTGAGGAATTAGGGTGCCCAAATCCTGGGGAATTCAGGGATATCTGAAGACTGAGGAATAAGGATGTCCAAATATCAGGGAATAAGGATGCCCAGATACTGAGGGATAAGAAAGCCCATACAGGGAGAAATACAGAAACTCAGATATTTAGGAAATAAGGATACTTATTTCCAAATACTTGGGAACAAAGATGTCCAGATTTTGAGGAATAAGAATGTTCAAATACTGAAGGATAAGGATGCCCAACTATCAGGGAATAAGAATACCCAGATACTGGAAAATAAAATGCCCAAATTCTAAGGAATAATGATGTCCAAATCCTGGGGAACATGGACACCCAAATCCTGGGAAATTCAGACATACCCAAATCCTGAGGAATAAGGATGCCCATATAAAGGAAAAAATTATTCCCAGATACTTGGAACAAAATGCCAAATTTGAGGAATAAGGATGTCCCAAATATCAGGAAATAAGGATGTCCAAATACTGGAAAATAAAGATGCCCAAATTCTGAGAATAAGGATGTCCAAATATCAGGAAATAAGGATGTTCAAATAGTGGAAAATAAAGATGCCCAAATACTGAGGAATAATGATATCCAAATACTAAGGAACATGGACACCCAAATCCTGGGGAATTCAGGGATATCCAAATCCTGAAGAATAAGGATGCCCATATAAAGGAAAAAATTATTCCCAGATACTTGGGGAAGAAAAATGCCCAAATACTGGAGAATAAGGATGTCCAAATATCAGGAAATAAGGATGTTCAAATAGTGGAAAATAAAGATGCCCAAATACTGAGGAATAATGATATCCAAATACTAAGGAACATGGACACCCAAATCCTGGGGAATTCAGACATACCCAAATCCTGAGGAATAAGGATGCCCATATAAAGGAAAAAATATTCCCAGATACTTGGGAACAAAATGCCCAAATCTGAGGAATAAGATGTCCAAATCTGGGAACATGTACACCCAGATCTGGGGAATTCAGGATACCAAATCCTGAGGAATAAGGATTCCATATAAAGGAAAAAATTATTCCCAGATACTTGGGGAACAAAAATGCCCAAATATGGAGAATAAGGATGTCCAAATATCAGGAAATAAGGATGTTCAAATAGTGGAAAATAAAATGCCCAAATCTGAGGAATAAGGGTGTCCAAATCCTGGGGAACATGTACACCCAGATCCTGGGGAATTCAGGGATATCCAAATCCTGAAGAATAAGGATGCCCATATAAAGGAAAAAATTATTCCCAGATACTTGGGGAACAAAAATGCCCAAATACTGGAGAATAAGGATGTCCAAATACCAGGGAATAAGAATGCCCAGGTACTGGAAAATAAAATGCCCAAATTCTGAGGAATAAGGATGTCCAAATACTGGAAAATAAAGATGCCCAAATTCTGAGGAATAAGGGTGTCCAAATCCTGGGGAACATGTACACCCAGATCCTGGGGAATTCAGGGATATCCAAAGACTGAGGAATAAGGTTTCGCATATAAAGGAAAAAAATATTCCCAGATACTTGGGGAACAAAAATACCCAAATTCTGAGGAATAAGGATGTCCAAATACCAGGGAATAAGAATGCCCAGGTACTGGAAAATAAAATGCCCAAATTCTGAGGAATAAGGATGTCCAAATTTTGGGGAATGAGGATGCCCAAATACCAGGGAATAACGATGTCCAAATCCTGAGGAATCTCCACCAAAATCTTCACCTCTTATCTGCAAATGTGGAGCAACAAATGTGGACGTGGAGCAGCTCGATGTGCTGAGATTGGGATTTAAAGTGCTCTGAGCTAAAAGCCACCATTGCTCTGCGCCAACCAGCCCTCCTCCATCCCACCCTCCTGGATTCCTGGAAGCATTTCCACACCAAATGGCACATCCAACCCAAAGCAGGCACTGCAAAAGGAGCATTTCTGGATGCTGAGCGCTCCTGCTAAGCTGCCATGCCATCCCTCCCTCCCAGCCCGGGCTCCTGTGGGGCTCTGGCACCCCAGAGCTGCCAGCTCTGCTTGCAGGAGTAATTAAGCTTCATTTGCCAGCTCCTCGTCAGCAGCAGCTGCTGCCTGCTCTGCACAGAGCTCGCAGGCTGTGGAGCACAGAGGATCCTGGATTTGGGTGCCTGGTGCTGGATCCATCCCCAGCTCCAGCTCCAAACCCATGGCATCGGAGCTGAACCACCTCCAGGAGTTTTTTCTCCTCTTTTAGTTGGGTTTTAGCTCAAGGTGTGCGTGGGTGGAGATTGGAATTCTCCTAAATGGCATTTTCCCATCCCTGGAAGTGTCCAAGGCCAGGCTGGATGGAATTTGAAGCAACCTGAGATAGCAGAAAGTGTCCCTGCCCATAGCAGGGCATGGAAAAAGATGAGCTTGAAGATCCCTTCCAACCCAAACCATTCCATCATTTATGGTGGAATAACCTTTTCCAACCTGGATGATTCCATGCTTCAATTTTCCAGATTTTTTTTCACCTCCCCAGCAAGGTTTTTCTCTGCTTTCCATCTCTCCCCTCTGAACCAAAAGGAAAAGCAGGAATGAAACAGAAAGTGCTGACGCTGGCCAGGCTGAAACCTCTCCCTTCCCTCACCACAAAGACTGAAAGCAGCATCACCCACCCCAAAAACAGCTCCTTTTTGGGGTGAAAGCAGCAGCCTCCCTGCTCTGTGGCCACAAAAAAGTCATATTTTCCATCCCTGATGCATTTTCCACTCATTTATAGCAAAGTGGGTGAACCCCACTGGGACAGGCAGGGTTTTGGGGAGAGCAGGGATCTGGGTTGTTCCTACCAGGCAGGCATCACCCATGTGGGGGTTTGAGCCAGAAAAGAGGGGATTTTTGGACAGAAAAGGGGTTTTTGGACAAAAAAGGATTTTTTTGGACAGAAAAGGGGCCATGCTGGGTATTATAATGGAGAAGTTAATCCCAAATCTCATTTACTCTGGGATTTCCCCCTGTCCCTGTGCTTCCCAAGAGCTGAGCCCAGCCCAGGTTGCTGAATCCCCATTGAGACAAGCAGGATCTCCCAAAATCTGCTTTTTTTCTCCCCAAAATCAGGCAGGATGCACATCCAGAAGGGATAACTGGGAATAGGGTCACTGTCTGGCTGGAGTGTGGGAATCCCTCGTGAGGGGCTGGATGCCTTTGCCAGGCATCTTGTGGCTTTTGCTAAAAGCCATGGCTAAAAATAGGTGGCTCAGCTGAAAAAATAAAAAAAAAATTGCTAAATATATCCAGAAAAGTATAAAAATACAACAGGCAAAATAGAAAATAGCAGAGCCACGTTTTCCAGGGGGTGGGAGATGGGATAGTCCCACTGATCCCAACAGGAGTTGCAGATCTGGCTGGGAAAGGAGACTTAACACACCCAAATTCCAAATGTTTCACTTTTTCCTTAAGGAAAGAAAATTATCTGAGCTTGATTTGTTCCATGAGGCAAAAAACCCCTTAATCCTGAGTGCTGGTTCCAGCCACAGCTCCCAGCCCCTCTCCACAGGGATTTTATTCCTTTTCCCAGTCATTTTTCATCCTGGATGTCCAATCCAGTGTTTAAATCCCTGGGAAGCAGCTTGCAGGTCAGAGATGTTGCTGGCAGATAAATAAATAAATAAATTAAAAGACAAGGGAGTGGAAAAACCGAGCTTGTTTCCATGGCAACAGCTTCCTTATCCCTTTGGCTGCATCCCATCCCTCCTGGCAAACCCAAACAGGAGAGCTGGGATGGGCACCTGGTTCAGCCCCAATTACTGATCCCAGAATGGTTTGGGATGGAAAGAACCTTAAAAATCATCCAATGTCACCCCCATGCCATGGGTAGGGATCCCTTCCACCATCCCAGGCTGCTCCAAACTCTGTCCAGCCTGGCCTTGGACACTTCCAGGGATCCAGGGGCCCCACCACCCTCCCATTAAAAAATTCTTCCTTATATCTGTGCCTGAATCAATTCTCTTTAGGATTAAAACCCTTTTTGCTGTCACTCCAGGCCCTATAAAAACCTGTCCTCCTTTAGAAGGTTCCTTCAGGCCCTGCAAGGGACTCTGAGCTCTCTCTGGATCCTTCCCTTCTCCAGGTGAGCATCCCCAGCTATCCCAGAGCATTTTTAAGCACGGGAATTATCAAGCCAAGACAAAAGCACGTTTTCCTCTTCCCCAATTTTTGCAGAGCTCAGCACTGGGATTGGCTCTGTCAGAGGTGGGATGTGCCCTTCACTCACCTTGTGGGAAGCTCAGATGGAGTCAGGAGGCTCCAGCCTCACATTCCTGCTGTGTCCCCTGTCCCTGGAGCAGCCCGTGGGCATCGCGTGCAGGGCAACCTCAGCTGCTTTTGTTTTCTCTCAGGCCCCAACTGAAGGCTCAAACTGAAGCAAACAGGAACCAACCTCAACTTCCTTTTTTTGTTTTTAGGGGTTTTGTGGTTTTGTTTTTTTTTTTTTAAATATATTGTTCAGGTGAAAGATCAGCAGCTCTGGTCCCTCCTGCCACCGTTCCTACAAGGTTTTGGCTCTCTCCACCTCAGTGCCACAGACCTGCTCCAGGGTTGGAAAAAGTATCCAGAGCCATGGGAATGCCACTAGGGAATGCACTGGTAGTTGAGCAAACCCCCAGGCTGCTTTAGGGTTGTTATTTGGGGGAAAATCCTGGGAAAAAGTGCTGGTGCACAAGGGATAATCCCAGTAGTGGGAGCAGATCAGGCTCTGGGTGTTCCCTCACCTTGGTCAAATACTGGGGAACCAGGATGCACAAACTCTGAGGGATAAAATGGAATAACATCCCCAAATACCAGGGAACAAGGATGCCCAAATACCAGGGAACAAGGATGCCCAAATTCTGAGGAATAAGATGGAATAACATCCCCAAATACCAGGGAACAAGGATGCCCAAATACCAGGGAACAAGGATGCCCAAATACCAGGGAACCAGGATAGCCAAATTCAGAAAAGTGCAATCAGGAACAGGAGCAAGATGGAATACACATGCCCAAATACCAGGGAACAAGGACCCAAATACAGGGAACAAGGATGCCCAAATACCAGGGAACAAGGATGCCCAAATACCAGGGAACAAGGACAGCCAAATTCTGAGGAATAAGATGGAATAAAATGCCCAAATACCAGGGAACAAGGATGCCCAAATTCTGAGGAATAAAATGGAATAACATGCCCAAATACTAGGGAACAAGGATGCCCAAATACCAGGGAACAAGGACAGCCAAATTCTGAGGGATAAGATGGAATAAAATGCCCAAATATCAGGGAACAAGGATGCCCAAATATTGAGCAATGCCCAGCTACTGGGGAATTCAGGATGCCCAAATACCAAGGAATACAAATGTCCACATAAAGGGCAAATAAGGAATTCTCACACGCCTGGGGAATAATGATGGCCAAAGACTGAGGAATAAGGATGCCCACAAAGAGGGAATAGAGAATTCCCACCTACTTGGGGAATAAAAATGCTGAAATATTGAGGAATAATGATATCCAAATAGTGGGGAACATGGACACCCAAATCCTGGGAAATTCAGGGATACCCAAATCCTGAGGAATAAGGATGCCCATATAAAGGAAAAAATTATTCCCAGATACTTGGGGAACAAAAATGCCCAAATTCTGAGGAATAAGGATGTCCACATAGTAGGAAATAAGAATGTCCAAGTACTGGAGAGCAAGGTTGACCAAATATCAGTGAATAAAAATGGCCAAATATTGGAGAATTCAGGGCTGCTGAAATAACAGGGAATAAGGACGCCGAGATAGTGAGGGATAAGAAAACCCATACAGAGGGAAATACAGATTCCCAGATATGTGGGAAACACAAATGCCCAAATACTTGGGAACAAGGATATCCAAATTTTGAGGAATAAGAATGTTCAAATACTGAATGATAAGGATGCCCGGATACCAGGGAATAAGGATGTCCAGGTACTGGAAAACAAAGATGCCAAGCTACTGGAAAATAAAATGCCCAAATACTGAGGAATAAGGATGTCCAAATCCTGAGGAATAAGGATTCCCAGATCCCGAGGAATAAGAATGTCTAAATACCAGGGAATAAGAATGCCCAGATACTGGAAAATAAAGATGCCCAGATTCTGGAAGATAAAATGTCCAAATACTGAGGAATAAGGATGTCCAAATTTTGGGGAATAAGGATGCCCAAATGCCAGGGAATAAGGATGTCCAAATCCTGAGGAATAAAGATTCCCAGATCCTGAGGAATATGGATGCCCAAATACCAGGGATTAAGGATGCTCAGATACTGGAAAATAAGGATGCCCAAATTTTGGGGAATAAGGATGTCCAGATCTGAGGAACAAGGATGTCCAAATTTTGGGGAGTAAGGACATCCAGATCCTGAGGAATAAGAATGCCCAAATACCAGGGAATAAGGATGCCCAGATACTGGAAAATAAAGATGCCCAAATACTGAGGAATAAGGATGTCCAAATTTTGGGGAATAAGGCCGTCCAGATCCTGAGGAATAAGAATGCCCAAATGCCGGGGAATAAGAATGCCCAAATTTTGAGGAATAAGGATTCCCAGATATGGGGAGCAAGGCTGGCATCTCGTCCTGCTGTGACTGAGAAGGGAAGGGGCCAGGCTGTCACATGCTGTGACACCCCAGCAGGGCACACATCCTGTCACACCACCTCCAACCCCAAGCCCTGCTCTCCACCAGGGCTCAGCCCTGTCAGGCTGCACTTGAGTGAAAATGAAAATGCCTTAAGGTTTCATGGGGTTTTTTGGGGAGTTGGGTTTTTAAGGTTCAATGAAATGTTAAACAACACCCAGAGGTCACCAGGAGGGTGCTGCAGCACAGGAGTGGAGGAGAGGAGATCACACAGCTTGAGGAATTCCCCAAAATCCATGGATGGACCAGAGTATCTTCAGCACACAGATCACAGAATCCCAGAGTGTTCTGGGTTGGAAGAAACCTTAAAGCTCATCCCATTCCAGCCTTGAAGCTCATCCCATTCCAACCCCCAAGCTCATCCCATTCCACCTTCAAGCTCATCCCATTCCAACCCCCAAGCTCATCCCACTCCAACCCCCAAGCTCATCCCATTCCAGCCTTGAAGCTCATCCCATTCCACCTTCAAGCTCATCCCATTCCAACCCCCAAGCTCACCCGATTCCAACCCCAAGCTCATCCCATTCCAACTCCCAAGCTCATCCCATTCCAACCCCCAAGCTCATCCCATTCCACCTCCAAGCTCATCCTACTCCAACATTCAAACTCATCCCATTCCAATCCCCAAGCTCATCCCATTCCAGCCCCCAAGCTCATCCCATTCCACCTTCAAGCTCATCCCATCCAACCCCAAGCTCATCCCATTCCAACCCCCAAGCTCATCCCATTCCAGCCCCCAAGCTCATCCCATTCCACCTCCAAGCTCATCCCATTCCAACCCCCAAGCTCATTCCACTCCAGCCTTCAAGCTCATCCCATTCCAACATTCAAGCTCATCCCATTCCAACCCCCAAGCTCACCCCATTCCAGCCTCCAAGCTCACCCCATTCCAGCCTCCAAGCTCATCCCATTCCAACCCCCAAGCTCATCCCATTCCAGCCTCCAAGCTCACCCCATTCCACCTTCAAGCTCATCCCATTCCAGCCTTGAAGCTCATCCCATTCCAACCCCCTTCCACCATCCCAGGCTGCTCATCCAACCTGGCACTGACATTTCCAGGGATTGGGAATCCACAGCTTCTCTGGGCAACCTATGCCAGGGCCTCACCACCCTCCCAGTCAGGAATTTCTCCCTTATCAGCTCATCCAGCTCTGAACTCCTGACCCTTAATTAAGGGAAGCAGCCAAGAGCTATTATTTCATGTTAATTAACATATCCAGCCACGGGTTTCAGTTTTTTAACATCCTGCTCTTAAGTACTGGCCAGGGTGAAGATAAGGATCTTGATGGGAAGATGGGAAATGAGGATTGAAAGGGAAGGGAAGATGAAGGGAGAGCTGCAAATGGAGTTGTTTCTCCCAGCATCACATTTCCAAGAGGATTTGGAAAAGGACAAAAGAAAAGAGGGGGAAAAAAGGGGAAAAAGAGAAGGGAAAAAAAAAAAGGAAAAAAAAAGAGGGAACAAAAGAGGGAAAAAAAGAAAAAAAAAGAGAAAAAAAGAGAAAAAAGAAAAAAAAAGAGAAAAAAAAAGAGAAAAAGAGAAAAAAAAAGAGAAAAAAAAAGAGAAAAAAAAAGAGAAAAAAGAGGAAAAAAATAAGATGAAAAAAGGGTATAAAAGGAGGTGGGAAAAAGAGAAATAAAAAGGGAAAAAGAGAGGAAAAAAGGAGGAAAAAAAGGGGTGAAAAAAAGGAAAAATAATTTTCCCCTGTGCATTCTCTATTTCCACAATCCATAACTCTGAAAAGGAATTTTCTGCAGCACGCATTCCTGCAAGTCACCCCAAATTCAAGGCTGGGGAATGGTTTGACTCCATTATCTCAGGGATTTTCTCCAACCTAAATCATTCCATGATTTCCCAATCCCTGCTCATTGGTGTGGGGGCACAGCCAACCCGAGGAACTGGGACAAAACCTTGCCCTGATTTGGTTAAAATATCCTATTTTAGGGGCATCCTCTATGTGACCACAGAAAATGGGGAGGAAAATGTGAATTTTGCCACGCTGCTGGGCCCACCCCTCTGCAAATCAATTTTCAGCTCAAATAAACCCCAAATATCTTTTTTTTTTTTTTTGCTAGAGCCTCATCATTTTCCCCAAAAAAACCCTCCTGCAGCAGGCAAAGCCTTGGGCTGCAGAAACCCTCGTGATGAGGAATCATCCCCCGATGATTTCACCCCCATCAAACCTTTATTAGAATTTTATTTTAAGTAACACTCACAGGGAGCCCAATGACCCTTTCCAGCCTCTGGGAATCACCCAACAAGTGACATCAGCACAGAAACAACCCCGTTAAGCAGCCCCATTAATCTGAGCCCCTCTCCCCTCAGGAATTACCTGAGACTGCTTTAATTAGGTATCCACCGTGCAAAAGAATTAATTAATTGGTGATAAGCACCTGAACCACATTACTCATAAGGCTCTATTTCAAGCTTCAAATACAGCAAACAGGTCACAGCCCAGCTGAGAGTGTAGACAGAATTCCCAGGGCTCCTGCCTGGTATTTCTCTTCCCATCCTTGTCGTGGAAAGAACAAGGCTGGGAATTTTTTTTATCTTTTTTTTTTTTTTTTTTGATTATTATTAATTTTCCTTCCATCCTTGGAAGTGTTGGACAGGGTTTGGAGCAACCTGGGATAGTGGGAATGGTCCCTGTCCATGGCAGGGGGTGGGATTGGGTGATTTCAAGGTCTCCTCCAACCCAAACCAGTCAGGAATTCCATTTTTTTTCCAGTTTTTTTCACAGCTGCTGTCTTCAGAACTACTCCAATAGTGTCTGCACCACATGGAGATGGGAGTTCTGGGATAATTTGGGGGGATTTGGTGTGTTTTAGGTGTGGGTTGTGGGGTAAAACACACCAAATCCCCCAAAATTATCACCGTTATCTTGGGGCTGTGAGGGTTTCACATCCCTGAGAGAGCAGTGAATTTATAAAGCATCTGCTGAGGGCCACAGCACAATGGGCAGGGGGAGGGTCCACATGGAATGAGGAGAAAAAAGATGAAAAGGATAGGAAGAAAGGGTATAAAAGGAGAGGGAAAAAAAAAGAAATAAAAAGAGGGAAAAGAGAGGAAAAACAAAAAAAAGCAGAAAAGAAGGGGAAAAGGGGGGCAAAAAGAAGGAAAAAAATAAAAATTTTCCCAGTGCATTTTGTATTTCCACAATCCATAATTTTGAAAAGGAATTTACTGTGGCTTTTGCTGGCGCTGACACTTCACAGCCTGGCAAAGCTGAGGCTGTGAGAGGGGTTCTCCAAGCTGAGGGGGATGAGGGCAGGGATGAAGGCAGGGATGGAGAAAGAGGTGTAGGCAGGGATATGGACAAGATCTGGGCATGGATGTGGTCAGGGATGCTGTCTCAGGCTGGAAATGGGAGTTTTTATTCTATCCCCACCTGTCAGAGCTGGGCAGCTCTCTGCTGTCCATGGGCAGTTTTTTCTTTATCTCTGCCCCAGCCAACCCTCCCTCCAGGAGATCTCTGCTGTCCATGGCCACTGAGTGTCCCTGCAGGGCTGATCCAATCCCAGCATCCCATGGGGAGATGCTCCGCCCAGGGGAGGAGCCAAGCATTCCTACCTGGATCCAATCTGAGCCTGGCCCAGCACAGCAGCCTTTGCCCCCTGCATTGCCAGAGGAGCAGCTTTCTGCTGCCCTGCATGGCCAGAGGGAGCCCAGGCCCATCTGCAGCAGCCCTGGAGCTGCAGAGGAAAACTCCCCCCTTGTGCAGGATCCGTGCTGCAGCAGAGCCACAGCTGGCACTGCAGGAGGGCTGAGCCCCCTGGATGGGGCTGGGACACCCCCTGACACACAGGGGACAGGGACTGCTCTGGCTCTGTCAGTGGTGGTGTTTTCTTTTTTTGTACTATTGCATTTGTATTTTTAATTTCCCTAATAAAGATCTGTTATTCCTATTCTGCAGGAGGGCTGAGCCACCATGGAATGGAACTGCTGCCACCACCCTGACCCACAGGGTGTCAGGTCTACTCTGACTGTGGCAGTGGGGTTTTTTTTGTTTGTACTATTGCATTTGTATTTTAAATTTTCCCAATAAAGAACCATTATTCCTACTCCTATATCTTTGCCGGAGAGCCCCTTAATTTCAAAATTACAATGATTCGTAGGGAGGGGGTTTACATTTTCCATTTCAGGAATGGAAAGGCTCCTGCCTTCCTTAGCGCACACCTGGCTTTCCAAACCAAAACTGATGCACACAGGGATGTGGTGGGGATCTGGGCAGGGCTGCAGGAGCTGATGCAGGCAGGGATGCACACAGGGATGCACACAGGGATGCACACAGGGATGCACAGGGATGCACACAGGGATGCAGCAGGGATGCACACAGGGAGGTGGGATGCACACAGGGATGCGGCGGATCAGGGAGGCTGGAGACTGGCAGGCTAACCTTCGGGCGGGCTGGCAGAAGTAGGTTGTTGGTGCTGCTGCTCTGACCCATATTATCCCAATTAAATTTAACTCCCTGCCCCTGTGTCCCCTGTGCCCTGCAGCATTCCAGGCTGCAGCTGGCCCTGTTTTTGGAGGCAGGGCGTACACCTGGGTCCTGCCCAGCAATGAGGAGAGGAGGGCACGGCCAGCGTGGCAGAACTGGGGCAGCATTTCTGATCCAGGCTTTCCACAGCTGCATCACAGGATGGGAATTCTGGGATAATTTTGGGGGTTTGGT
The DNA here is from genome assembly GCF_028769735.1 of Zonotrichia leucophrys gambelii. Taxonomy (NCBI): domain Eukaryota; kingdom Metazoa; phylum Chordata; class Aves; order Passeriformes; family Passerellidae; genus Zonotrichia; species Zonotrichia leucophrys. The sequence goes on along the minus strand of NC_088175.1, from coordinate 59,816,515 downwards.
GTGTTTTAGGTGTGGGTTGTGGGGTAAAACACACCAAATCCCCCCAGGTTATCACAGCTATCTTGGGGCGGTGATAATTTCAGGTCTCACATCCCTGAGAGAGCAGTGAATTTATAAAGCATCTGCTGAGGGCCACAGCACAATGGGCAGGAGAATCCACGTGGAACAGGGTTTAGCAGGATTCTGAGGGGGGAAAAAGGAAAAAAAAGGTATAAAATGAAGGGGAAAATAAAGATAAATAAAAAAAGGGGGGAAAAAGGTATAAAAGGAAGGGGGAAAAAGAGAAATAAAAAGAGAGGGGGAAAGGGTATAGATGGAAGGGGGAAAAAAGATAAATAAAAAGAAGAAAAATAGAGGGGGAAAGGGTATAAATAGATGGGGAAAAAAAGAGAAATAGAAAGAGGACAAAGAGAAAAAAAAAGGTATAAATGGAAGGGGGGGGAAAGGAGAAATAAAAAGAGGAAAAAGAGAGGGGGAAAAGGGTATAAATGGAAGGGGGAAAAAGAGAAATAAAAAGAGAGAAAAAAGGAAAAATGGTATAAATGGAAGGGGGGGAAAGAAATAAAAAGAGAGAAAAAGGTATAAAAGGAAGGGGAAAATAAAGAGAAATAAAAAGAGGAAAAAAGGGTATAAATGGAAGAGGGGGAAAGGAGAAATAAAAAGAGGGAAAAGAGGGGAAAAGGGTATAAAAGGAAGGGGGGGAAAAGAGAAGTAAAAAGAGGAAAAAAGAGGGAAAAGAGGTATAAATGGAAGGGGGGAAAAGAGAAGTAAAAAGAGAGAAAAAAGGGGGAAATGGTATAAATGGAAGGGGAGGGAAGAGAAATAAAAAGAAAAAGGTATAAAAGGAAGGGGGAAAAAGAGAAATAAAAAGAGGAAAAAGAGAGAGGAAAAAGGGGTATAAAAAAAGGGGGGAAAGAAGAAATAAAAAGAGAGAAAAAAAGCAAAAAAAGGAGGAAAAAAAAGGGGGGCATGTGCTTAGCATCTTCCCTTTGCTCCAGGCCTGACCCTCCCACATTTTCCCCGACCACACTGCTCCTGCTTCATTTATCCCACTGCCAGAGCTTTGATCCTTCTGGAGTCACTGCCTTGTGTTAAATATTCTATACGTGCTTTTTAAATATAATTTATATAAATTTATATCATTTGTATAATAATATCTTTATATAATTCACAAGTTTGAGCTTACTAGTTTAACGTTAATTTCTCTTTTTCCATAGTTTGCATGTTTTTCCCATCAACTACTGCATACCCTGTATTTTCTCCTTTTGCAAGGAGTTGTATCTCTGTTAGCTAACATCACTCCCAAAGGCCTATTTTGGGGTGTCTTCTGCTAGTATGCATTTATTTATTTTATTTTATTTTATTTTATTTTATTTTATTTTATTTTATTTTATTTTATTTTATTTTTCCTGTATCCAACTTTCTGGTTTTCTGTCCCATTTTTTCCAGATTTTTATCTATTCATCCCCTCTCTCTGTTTTTCACTTTTCTCTAACAACCTAAATACCACTTTTCTTTCTACTACACACACACAAAAAATAAAAAACCTTTTTTCCACACTACTTATCAATACAATACACCTCCCTCCAAGGAGATATAGTGAAGCTTAAAATGCACAATCTACATTATGCACAATATACATTATTATACATTACACAATATACACAATCTACATTACATATACTTTCATTTTTCTATATTCACTCACTTTTATTTCTCATTCCCCAGGTTTAAACACCTTTGCCTGCCCACCTGCTACTGGGAAATTTCTGTTTCACTATTTTCTGTATTTTTCCTGAGCTGTGAAGTCACAGAAGCAGCTGCTTGTTGGGGGATCTCAGTTCCAGGCAGGATGTGGATTCCAAACCAGCCTAATTTTTCCATCATTTAATAGAAACACTCACACAGGGCTTAGATTTTCAGGCTTAAAAAAATAATAATAATTTCCTCCCTTATTTGCTGCTTATACCTCTCCTTAAGCCTGGCTGGCTGCATTAAAATAATCTTTTTATTCCCTTTATTCCCCGTTTTTATTCACAGTGTGGAGGGAGGAAGGAGGAGGGAGAGTTTCCCCCAGCTCTGGCATTAAGTGGGGAGTGAGGGAAGCACCAGAGGTGGATGCAAATCCCTGAGCAAGGATGTGAGGCCGAGCAATTCTATTAAATCAGTTGATAAATAATGCAAGGGATTTTGATGGGGCCGGCCCTGCCAGCACCACACAAACACCACCAGGTCTCCAGGATGTTAAAATCCATGGGATGCAGCAAGAACTGACCCCAAAGCCTTTCCCAGCACGTAAAGATGAAAAAGAGGGTCACTCTGGAGCTCTGTCCCCACCAGGGCCTTGTCCTTTCCCAAGGTTCTGCACAAAGCCATGAAATCCACCATGGAAGGCCTGGTCAATGTTCAGCATTTCCCAAGGTGGGGAAGCTCTGCCTGGGCCCTTCCCAGCAGCAGCCTCAGGCCTGGGGGTTAATTAGAAATTAGAAGAGGTTCAGACAGGTTGTGATGGTTCCCAAAGTGCTGCAGAACCAGAGAGGGGCAGGAAATCCCTGAGGAGGAACCTGGAGCATGGAGAAAACCCAGCCATGTTCCTGCAGGACATCCTGGGCCCACATGGACTCACAGCCATGGGGACAGCTCTGACCTGCCCTGAGTGATGGGTGGGAGCAGAAATTCCTAATTCCCAACATCCCATCCATCCCTGCCCTCTGTGTCCTGTCCCTCTGTCCTTGTCCCCAGTCCCTCTCCAGCTCTCCTGGAGCCCCTTCAGGCCCTGCCAGGGGCTCTGAGCTCTCCCTGGAGCCTTCTCCTCTCCAGGGAACATTCCCAGCCCTCAGAGCACCTCCATGGCTTCTCTGGGCTCCTGGCACTGGGAATTGTTCCTGTCTCAGGAGGCTCAGACCAAGCCCTGCCTGTTTCTCCCAAGGTTTCTGTGCAGAATCCCTTGGGCTGCAGACATGACAATGACAAATGTCACTGGCACAGACACTGGCACTGCCCTGGTGTCCCCCTGGGGACAGTGGCATTGTGGAGACATTTCCCTGGCACCCCTGACTCTCAACACCTTCTTTATGCTCCTTCCCTGCTCCAGAGCAAAACCAAAGAGGAATCAAATCAGAGCTTGGCATCTCCCATCAGCTGACAGCTGCTGCTTTCTTACCCAAAACACCCAAAATTACCCCAAAGCACAGCTCCTCAAAACCCACAGCTCCTGCACAGGAGCCCACAGCTCCAGGGAGGATTTTAAACCCGAAGAATCCTCTCAGCATCCTTTCAGCCCTGCCCAGACTGTGCCTGTTGGACACCTGGCAGTGCTCCCTGTGCCATCCCAAGGGATGCTCCAACAGGCTCAGTGTTCCTGAACCTCATCCAGCTCCTGGTTTGTCCTCTGTGACACAGCCCAGATGGGAAAACACAGCTCCTGCTCACCCCTGCAGGCTCTGGGGGCTGCACAGGGACACTCTGCCTGTCCCCAAGGTGCCACCACCACCGTGGTGGCTCTTCCCTGGCTCAGCACCACCTCTGCTCCTTGGGAAGAGGAACCAGGAAAAAGAAATCATTGAAAGGGAATTGGCAAAAGTTGCAGAGGAATTTCAGTCCCCACCCCTGGAGGGACAGAAAAGCCCTGTGGGATGGTGGCACTGGGGACGTGGGTGGGAATGGCTGCACTTGGAGATTTGAGAGGGCTTTTCCAATTCCACAATTTCCAATTCCAATTCCTGGCACGATAAACACTACAGCACCTGAACGTTAATGACCATAATGACCTTAATGACGCTAATTAGCACATGAACTAGCAGTGTCACCCTTCTCCTGCAGGTGCCAGCCCTGGGGACATCGGGGTTCTTCCTACCCAGGCAGGGGCAGGAGGAGAGGGAAGAGAGGGATTCTCAGTGTGAAAAATGGGTATTTTATGATTGGCTTTTCGCAAATATTCAAATGAATATTATATGTGTTGTGTTAGAAAGTTATGCTGTGTTAATTCTCTTAAGTAGTGTGTTAAATATAGTTTTAGGTTATAAAAAAATGTTAAAATAGAAACTATGCTATGTAAGATACTTTTTTTTAAAGAAAGGACTTGCAGCCACAGGAGATAGCAGCCACAGGACACCTGAATCTTTCAGAGAAAGAGAATTCATTGCTCCATTATCAGGAGAAATGAACTTCTTCCTGCCTCAAAGGCGCTGTCAGGATTCAGAGGAAGAAGCTGACACTGCCCAGACAGAATCCTGTGTTTGAATGGAATTTATGCACCATGGATGAGGTGTATGAATATGCAACAGGCTGTTGCTTTTAAGGGTTAATCCTCTGCTAATGTGTGTCCTTCTTTGGGCTTATTTTGCCCAGAAAAGGTACCCAGACTGTCCATAACTCTTTGTATTTATTGTCTCATATTGTCCTAATCCAAACTGTCCAAATTATTATTCCTCTAATTGTATTCCTATTTTTATAACCATTTTACTACTATTAAACTTTTTAAATTTTAAAAACAAGTGATTGGCGTTTTTCACACTCAGCAGGGATTTACTCCGGGAACGTGCCAGAATCAGGGGGTGGTGACACAGGGCACCAATGATGTCCCCAGGGCACCCATGATGTCCCCATGGTCCCCTCTGCCTGCAGGGACGGGCATGGCAGCAGGAACAGCAGGAAACATCCAGGTTTTGGGGCTGGGATTGTCCCCCTGGCCCTTCAGAAGAGCAGCCCTGTGACCCCAGGAACACCGAGGAATTTGCAGTGGGAATATCCCGTGCTCTGCCAAGGATTTTCCCCGTTTTCGGGGATTTTATATGAGCACAAATCCCTGAGGAGCACCAAGCAGCTCCTTCCCACCCAGATCCCTCTTGCAGTGCCCATCCAGGACCTTTCCAGCTGTTCCTAGGGAGCATTATGGGATGGACAGAGGCAGCTTTCCTTCCCAAAGCCCTCGGGAGAGCAGAGAGGAAGATAAACCTGTTAAACTGAGCCAGCAGCTCAGCCAAAGGAGCTTATTTATCCAGCTGCACCCCTGGAATAACCAACCTGCAGGAGAGCAGCAGAGAGCTCCAACCACCAGAGCTCCCCTTGGATAAACTAATTAAGCCGGGCTCTAACGAGGATGATGATGACAGACAAGAGGGGAAGGAAAGTGCTGAGTGAAAAGCCAGGGAAGGACGAGATAAGGTGAAAACTAATTGTGTTTGGGAGGATAAGCAGGTCCTGGTGCAGCTGCTGCTTCCCAGGAATCATCCAGGCTGCCTCAGCTGCAAGGGACTGATTTTTCAAGGCTTGGCCCAATGTCATTTCAGAAGGGATTTATTTTTTATTCCCACTGATCCTGGTGCTTGGAGTCCATCATTCCCATGTGAAATGCAGGGGATGAGGGATTTTAGACTCCAGCCTCAGCATGGCTGCATCTGAGCCCATCCCAGATGGTCTCTTAGATCCCTTCCAACCCAAGCTACCTGTGATTCCCTGATCTGTGATTCTCTGATCTGTCATTCCCTGATCCTGTGATTCCATGATTTCCTGATCTATTTCCTGATCTGTGATTCCCTCATTTGTGATTCCCTGATCTGTGATTCTGTGATTCCCTGATCCTGTCATTCAAGACCTGTGATTCCCTGATCCTGTAATTTCTTGATCTGTCATTTCCTGATCTGTGATTCCCTGACCTCTCATTCCCTGCTCCTGTCATTCATTTCCTGCTCCTGTCATTCCCTGATCTGTGATTCCCTAATTTGTGATTCCATGATTCCCTGATCCTGTGATTTCCTAACCTGTGATTCCTTGCTCTTGTCATTCCCTGATCTGATTCCCTGCTCCTGTCATTTCCTGCTCCTGTCATTCTCTGATTCCTTGCTCATGTCACTGCCTGACCCTGTGATTCCCTGACCTGTGATCCTGTGATTCCCTGATTCCCTGATCCTGTCATTCAAGACCTGTGATTCCCTGATCCTGTCATTTCTTGATCTGTCATCTCCTGATCTGTGATTCCCTGATCCTGTGATTTCCTAATCTGTGATTCCCTGATCCTGTCATTCTCTGATTCCCCAATTTGTGATTCCTTGCTCCTGACATTCCCTGCTCCTACATCATTCCCTGATCTGTGATTCCCTGATCTGCCATTCCCTGCTCCTGTTATTCCATGATTCCCTGATCCTGTGATTTCCTTATCTATGATTCCCTGCTCCCTCCATTCCCTGACCCTGTCATTCCCTGATCCTGCCATTGCCTGCTCCTGTCATTCCCTGATTCCCTGATCTGTGATTCCCTGCTCCCTCCATTCCCTGATTACCTGACCCTGTCATTCATTCCCTGATTCCCTGATCCTGTCATTCATTCCCTGCTCCTGCCATTCCCAGCTCCTGCCCCCAGCCTCCTCCCTGCCCACCCAGCGCCTTGATTCCCTTCCACATCCCTAATCAAAGGCATCATTAATTAATTAATTAATTAACCACTGGCCTGATCCAACACTCACACCCCAGCAGCACCATCCCAGCCCCACCCTGGATGGGGTTTGGAGCAATCCTGGCTTCTCCATGGAGCCAAATCCAGCTGGATCCTGCCCAGCTCAGAGCTGCCTCCCTGCAGCCACCCTGAGCATCCCCACCAGGACACCCCTGGCCATTCCCTCAGGGAATTTTGGGTGGACAAAACCCCTCCTGTGCTCTAAAGGGAATGGATTTGGGGGGGTTTGCACCACGCATGAGGCACCCAGAAGGAAAAATGCACACGGAAAGCTGAGCAGGGAATAAAACCATGCGAGGACAGGCAAAAAATCCCTGGCTCAGTGGAGCAGGATGCAGCCACATCCTTTCCATGGAATGGGGTTTCATCCCTCCTCCCCACAAAGAGGCTGAGCCCAGAGAGGGGGAACAGCAAGAGAAGAGCCTGAAAAGCAAGAAAACCTGAAAATCCAGCTTGTTCCTCTCTCTTCCATGCTGTCTGTGAACAAACACGGACACATCCCGCTTTTCCCATCCCGCTTTTCCCATCCCGCTTTTCCCATCCCGCTTTCTCCTCTCCAGGTGAGCACCCCCAGCTCTCCCAGCCTGGCTCCAGCCCTCAGAGCACCTCCATGGCTCCTCTGGGCTCCTGGCACTGGGAATTGTTCCTGTCTCAGGAGGCTCACACCAAGCCCTGCCTGTTTCTCCCAAGGTTTCTGTGCAGAATCCCTTGGGCTGCAGACACGACAGTGACAAATGTCACTGGCACAGACACTGGCACTGTCCTGGTGTCCCCCTGGGGACAGTGGCATTGTGGAGACATTTCCCTGGCACCCCTGACTCTCAACACCTTCTTTATGCTCCTTCCCTGCTCCAAAGCAAAGCCAAAGAGGAATCAAATCAGAGCTGGGCATCTCCCATCAGCTGACAGCTGCTGCTTTCTTACCCAAAACACCCAAAATTACCCCAAAGCACAGCTCCTGCAAACCCACAGCTCCTGCACAGGAACCCACAGCTCCAGGGAGGATTTTAAGCCAACTGAAGCCTGAGGAATCCTTTTCCCATCCCGCATTCCCCATCCCGCTCCGGGCACAGCAGGGAGACCCTTGGCAAAGCCACGCTGAGGATTGATGCCCCTCGAGCCTGAAATGCTGTTTTTCCAGGGTAAATCCCTAAATCCCAGCCCCAAACGGGGCGATCCAGGGGGAGGGAGGGTCCTGGATGTGCCCTCCTGGAGCATGCCAATGGGATGGGCGGGATGGAGCCGCCCCTGGCAGCGATTTTTGGGGACACGAGGGGTCCGTGGGGCTCCAGCACCGTCTCTCCAGCCCTAATTACTATGGAAACAGCCGGCGCCTGCCTGTCCTCCTTCGGTGACTCACCGGGATTCAGGAGCCCCTGGAATTCCAGCGGGAGCATCCGCGGGGCTGCCGGGTGCGATTGGCACTGCCCACCCCGGGAAAATCGCGTTTATATTGCATTTTCCATTTGGCATGGGGTGGCAAAAGCAGCAGGTGGGGCTGGGGATTAATACCAGTAATAACAGTAATAATATTAATAATAACAATAGCACACAATATAAATATAAATATAAATATAAATATAAATATAAATATAAATATAAATATAAATATAAATATAAATATAAATATAAATATGCTTCTTGACCAGCTCGCAGCCATCAATCCATGGGATTCCCTTTAGGATTGCCTGCTCCTGGTCTTGAGAACCCCCATGCCATGAAGCAGCCTCAGTTATCACCTCCCCCAGATGCAAAATGTGCCCCAGCAAGGAGAAAACCCCACGAGATCCTTCGGGGTGGTGCATTATCCACTGGGAGCAAAGCTGGCAGCTCCCAGGGAGGCTGGGAGAGGGGATGGGCACGTGTGGAGAGACCACAGGTCCTCCCAAGGTGGGAATATCCCATTTTTGGGGACAAGGCTGCCTCCAGGCGTTATCCAGGTGATAACGGATCCAGGTGAGCAGCCAGCAGCACATTGCATCAAGCAGCACCCCCTCCCTCCTCCTCCAAGGCTGGAAATGCCTAAAAAAGCCCCAAAATTGGTGCCAAGGAGCAGCTGGGGTCATGCCCGGCCTTGTAGGGCCAGCACAGAAGCTGGGGTGGGATAGGGATCAGCCCATCCCTGAATCCCACAAAACAGGGTGGGAAAAGCCCCTTTAAAACCCTCCAAACCCCATCCCAGAGAAAGGCTTGGCCCCAGGGCTTTCCTGGCAATAATTAATTGAGTCATATTTCAACGCAGCCAGCGGCCATATGGTTGGAAAAGAGGATTAAAAATCTGCATGCTCCAGTTGCATCCAGGGAAATCCAGTTATGAGGAAAAATCCTCCGTGCCTGGCTGCAGCCTGCTGCCACCCATCCACACGGCCCCAGCCCCTTCTTCAGGAGGGATGATGGATTGGGAGCAATTGGGGGAAATGGGGAAAGAAATGAGAGCAGCAGGAAACGGGGAAAGAAATAAGAGCAGCAGAGGCAGATCACTGCTGCTCCCAGCCCCTGCCTGCCCTTTGGGCACCGCGCTCTAAGTTCATTAGCAGCTCATTAGCGATTGATTAATGAGGGGGTATGGCTGTGCCTCAGGACTGGCCTTAAATCATTTCATAAATATAAATCATTTTCCACCAAGGAGGTGAGAATCGTGGGGGCTCTGACAGGGGTGGGAAGGGTCCTTAAAGCCCATCCCATCCCACTCCCTGCCATCCACACCTTCCCCAAGCCCTGTCCAACCTGGCCCGGAACAATTCCAGGGATTTGGGGCAGCCCCAGCTGCTCTGGGCACCCTGTGCCAGGCCCTGCCCACCCTCACAGCCAGGAATTTCCTCCCAATTTCTATTCCAGAATTTCCCCCTAATTTCTATTCCAAATCCTCCCTGTGCCGGTTTTTTTGCTGGATTCCCCCCTCCCAGCCCTGGACCGGTTTTCCTCGAGAGATTTTCCCGGGAATCCTTCACCCAGAGCACATCTGGGAAAACACGGATTTGGCTGGAAAGGAGAGGGACATGGCTGTAGGGATGGACCTGCCTGGACATCACCCCCAAATCCCCCCAAGCCAGGCTGGGGCTGATCCCAGCACATGCTGCTTCCTGCAGGGATTTGGGATCGGGAAATCTCCCCATTCCTTCCTTCCCGTGATTACAAAAAAAAAGAAGAAAAAAATCAGGGAATAAAGAACACTACGTCTCATTCATCCGCGGAGAAAGCCTCGCCTGTGATGGCAAATCAGCTGATTAAGGAGGATCAAACCCTTTAAATCCAACCTTTGTTGGGAGCCCGAGCTCGCTGCACAAAGCACCTTCGGGTGGGACCCCCCGGGATCCCGGGGTGCCCCCGGGCGCGGGGAATGCGGGATTTGGGGGAATTCTGCCGGTTTGGGAGCGGCTCGGTCCCCACGGGGGTCAGGGACAGCGGGGGCGGCGACAGCCCCGCCCGGCCCCACCTGCGCCAGCGCTCCCAGCGCTCCCAGTGCCATTCCCAGTGCCATTCCCAGTGACAGCCATTCCAGTGCTCCCAGTGTTCCCAGTGACAGCCATTCCAGTGCTCCCAGTGTTCCCAGTGCTTCCAGTACTCACTCCCAGTGTTCCCAGCGCTCCCAGTGCCATTCCCAGTGACAGCCATTCCAGTGCTCCCAGTGTTCCCAGTGCTCCCAGTACTCACTCCCAGTGTTCCCAGTGGTCCCAGTGCCAGCCCTGCCAGCGCTTCCAGTGCCATTCCCAGTGACAGCCATTCCAGTGCTCGTGTTCCCAGTGCTCCCAGCGCTCCCAGTGCCAGTGTTCCCAGTGTTCCCAGTGCTCCCAGTGACAGCCCTGCCAGCGCTCTCAGTGCTCCCAGTGCCAGCCCTGCCAGTGTTCCCAGTGCTCCCAGTGCTCCCAGTAACAGCCTTCCCAGCGCTCCCAGCACTCACGCCCAGTGCTCCCAGTGCCCCCAGTGCCAGCCCGGCCAGTGTTTCCAGTGCTCACTCCCAGTGCTCCCAGTAACAGCCCTGCCAGTGCTCCCAGTGCTCCCAGTGCTCCCAGTAACAGCCCTGCCAGTGCTCCCAGTGCTCCCAGTGACAGCCCTCCCAGGGTTCCCAGTGCTCCCAGTGCTCCCATGCCCCCATTCCGTACCTGGAAGCGGTGCCCCGGTTCCCCGCGGGGCGGGCGGCGGCGGGACGGACAGACGGACAGAGGGATGGATGGACGGACGGACGGACGGACGCTGGGATGGAGGAGGGAGGGCCGGGGGGACGCGGCCGCAGCAGCAGCAGCAGCAGGAGGAGGAGGAGGAGGAGAAGGAGGATGGTGGTCAGCAGCAGCCCCGAGCGGCGAGTCCCCACCCAGCTTTGTCTGCGCTCATCCCGCTGCCTACAGGAAGCGGCTCAGCCCCGACTTCCTCCTCCTCCTCCTCCTCTCCTCCTCCTCCTGCTGCTGATGCTCTGCGCTCCCCCGGCGTTCGGGGATCGCTCCTGCCCAGACCCCGCTGCCCCCTCCCTGTCCCCTGTCCCTGTCCCTGTCCCTGTCCCTGTCCCTGTCCCTGTCCCTTGCACGGCCCCTTGTCCCTCGGCCACCCCATGGCGCCCCGACCCCGCACCCCACACCCGCTCCCCCACACACACACCGTGCCCACCGCACACCCGTGTGCACCCCCAGTTCCTACACCCGCCCCAAATCCCCCCGAACCACCCCTGCACCCCACAGCCCCCCATAACCACCACCCCTGAACTCCATCACACACCTCACACACACCATCCTTGAACCCCAAATCCCCCCAACCCCTTCTGAACCCTCCCTGCACCCCCAGTTCCTACACCCGCCCCAAATCCCCCCAACCCCTCCTGAACAGCCCCTGCACCCATCCTACCCCATCACACACCCTGCGCCCCACACACCCACCCCTGCACCCCACAGCCCCCCAAAACCACCACTCCTGAACCCCATCACACGCCCTGAACCCCACACAGCCATCCCTGCACCCCACAGCCCCCCAAAACCCATCCCTGCCCTCTCTCAGCCCCTGCACTGCTCCAAACCCCCCCAGCCTGGCTCCTCCATGTCCCTGGAGCCCCCCAAAACCCCGGATCCCTCCCAGCCCTTCCCTCCCCAACACCCCCCATCCTCCTGGCACACCCAAACCCCTCCCTGCCCCTCCAACCCTTCCCAGCTCCGAGGTTCCCATTAGGGCACAGCTCAGGTGATCACATTTTATTTTATTTTATTTTATTTTATTTTATTTTATTTTATTTTATTTTATTTTATTTTAATATTTTTAATATTATTATATTTTTATTTATTATTTTATTTTATTATTTTATTTATTTTTTAATTTATTTTATTTTACTTTATTTTATTATTATTTTATTTTATTATTTTATATTTTATTATATTTTATTATTTTATTTTATTTTATTTTATTTTTAATTTAATTTTATTTATTATTTTATTTTAATATTATTTTTATTATATTTATTTTATTTTATTTTATTTTATTTTATTTTATTTTATTTTATTTTTTTAAATTTTATTTTTATTTTATTTTACTTTATTTTATTTTTATTTTATTTTAATTTTATTTTATCTTATTTTTCACATGCCCAGTTTAGGGGGATTTCAGGTGGAAGATTCTGGAGGCATGAGGAACGGGGTTTTTATAAGGTGGCTTTTCCCTTTTTCCTCCATCTGCTCCAGCCCAGCTGTGTCCTCATGGAAATCCTTCCCTGGCAGGGTGGGCAGGGCCTGGCACAGGTGCCCAGAGCAGCTGGGGCTGCCCCAAATCTCTGGAATTCATCCAGGCCAGGTTGGACACTGGGGCTTGGAGCAGCCTGGGACAGTGGGAGGTGTCCCTGCCATGGCAGGGGTGGGATGGGATTGGATTTAAAGCCCCTCCCAACCCAAACCACTCTGGAATTCCATGATTTTCTGAAAAATCAAAAAAAATCATTGTGCACTAAGTTCCCTTCCAACGCAAACCACTCTGGAATTCCATGATTTTATGAAAGTGCACAATGATTTCCTGCTGTGCCCCTTACCCAGGCAAGAGACACAGAAAAACTGGGGAGGGGCACAACCCCTAAAACCTCCCAAAACAGCCCCAAAACATCCTAAAACTGCCCAAAACAGCAAAAAACAGCACAAGATATCCCAAACCAGCCCAAAGCAGCTCCCACAGCAGCAGCACCGAGGGATGCGGCTCATTTTGGGAGCATCCCCAAAGGGTGACAGCGGGGACCGCAGGGACACGGGGCTGTGTCCGTGTCCCCTCCCCGGGCTCTGTGCTCGCTGTCGCCGCCCGGGTTTCCCCGCTGTTTCCACGGCAACCCCGGTGACAGATTTCCGTCCGTGACCGATTTCCTCCGCTGCCCTGAGCGAGGGAGCTCAGCGCTGCCACATCGCCCTGACGGGCCAGAAAAATCACAGAGCTGTCCCCGCAACCCTGGGACAGCCCAAAAACCCACCCAGAGCTGTCCCTGCAACCCTGGGACAGCCCCAAAACCCACCCAGAGCTGTCCCTGCAACCCTGGGACACCCCAAAAAATCAAAGAGCTGTCCCTGCAACCCTGGGACAGCCCAAAAAATCACAGAGCTGTCCCTGCTCCCACCTGGGACAGCCCAAAAAAATCACAGAGCTGTCCCTGCAACCCTGGGACAGCCAAAAAAAATCACAGAGCTGTCCCTGCAACCCTGGGACACCCCAAAAAATCACAGAGCTGTCCCTGCTCCCACCTGGGACAGCCCAAAAAATCACAGAGCTGTACCCGCAACCCTGGGACACCCCAAAAACCCACCCAGAGCTGTCCCTGCAACCCTGGGACACCCAAAAAAAATCACAGAGCTGTCCCTGCAACCCTGGGACAGCCCAAAAAATCACAGAGCTGTCCCTGCAACCCTGGGACAGCCCAAAAACCCACCCAGAGCTGTCCCTGCAACCCTGGGACACCCCAAAAAACCACAGAGCTGTCCCTGCTCCCACCTGGGACAGCCCAAAAAATCACAGAGCTGTCCCTGCAACCCTGGGACACCCAAAAAAATCACAGAGCTGTCCCTGCACCCACCTGGGACATCCCAAAAACCCATCCAGAGCCTGGGACATCCCAAAAACCCATCCAGAGCCTGGGACATCCCAAAATCCCACCTGAGCTGTCCCTGCACCCACCTGGGACATCCCAAAAACCCACCCAGAGCTGTCCCTGCTCCCACCTGGGACAGCCCAAAAAATCACAGAGCTGTACCTGCAACCCTGGGACAGCCCAAAAACCCATCCAGAGCCTGAGCCATCCCAAAATCCCACCCTGCAGCCCTGGCACATCACCTGGGACATCCCAAAATCCCACCTGAGCTGTCCCTGCACCCACCTGGGACATCCCAAAAACCCATCCAGAGCCTGGGACATCCCAAAATCCCACCCTGCAGCCCTTGCACCTCCCTGGGACATTCCAAAACCCCAGAACTGTCCCTGGGTGCCTCAAAACAGCCCCAAAACATCCCAAATCAGCCCCAAACAGCCCAAACCAGCCAACAATAGCCTAAAACTGCCTAAAACAGCCCCAAAAACATCACAAATCAGCCCCAACAGCCAGAACAGCCAACAATAGCCTAAACTGCCTAAGACAGCCCAAAACATCCCAAATCAGCCCCAAACAGCCCAAACCAGCCAACAATAGCCTAAAACTGCCTAAAACTGCCTAAAACAGCCCCAAAACATCCCAAACCAGCTGAAAACAGCCCAAAGCAGCCCCCAAACATCCCAGAACAGCCCCAAAACATCCCAGAACAGCCCCAATATTGTGCATTTTGCTCTCTAAAATTGATGTTTTGCCCGTGGTCGCCCTACAAATCCCAAATCTCCGACTTCTCCATCCAGCCCGGGGTTGTGATGGGAGCTGCAAAATTTGGAAGTGCAGCCACTGGAGAAGAGACGGCCCCAGGTCAGGGTTTTTTTGGGTTGTTTTTTGTCGTGTTTAAATCCATGGAATGGCAGCAGGAGCAGCAGGAAAAGGGCAGGGATGGGAACTCGAGGACCTTTCCCTCCCCTGGGAACCTCCCCCGAGCGGAGATGAAGCAGGAATGGAGGTCAGGGCATCAAAGAGAAGGGGATTTATTAAATTCATCCCCATTTTCTGAGCACAGCCCATGGGCAGGGCAGAGCTCCCTCCCCTGCTCACCCCCTCCAGACCCTTCCCCATCTGGTTTGAGGAAAATTCCGGGGTTTTATGGGCCAGGCATGAAATGTGCAGGGTATATTTAGCAGCAGACAATGCAGTCCCCCTCGCAGGAGTGGCTCATTCCCTCGTGCTCCTCCCTCCTGCCCCAAAAATGTCGGGTTTCAGCAGAAATCAGCAATTAGGGCCCCGGACCTGCCGACGGTCAGCGGGATATTTATAGAGGACAATGGGAATTTGCTGGGAATGTGCAATTATCCCTGGAGCCTGTGGGAAAGGCACACAGAGGTGCTCCTGGCAGTGGGGGCACAGCCCCACATCTCCATCCCAGGGCTGGGATCCAGGGCCCAGCCCCAAAATGGGACGGGGCTGCATCCAGGGCCACAGGGCAGAGCTGGGAAAAAACACTCTGGAGGCTGCACTGATGCTGCTTCCCCATGGAAAACGGGATCATCATCATCATCATCATCTTCTTTTCTTCTTCTTCTTCTTCTTCTCCTCCTCCTTTTCTTCATCTTCTTCCTCTCCTTTTCTTCTTCTCCTCCTCTTCTTTTTCTTCTTTTCTTCTTCTCCTTTTCTTCTTCTTCTTCTTCTTCTTCTTCTTCTTCTTCTTCTTCTTCTTCTTCTTCTCCTTTTCTTCTTCTCCTTCTCCTTCTCCTTCTCCTTCTCCTTCTCCTTCTCCTTCTCCTTCTCCTTCTCCTTCTCCTTCTCCTTCTCCTTCTCCTTCTCCTTCTCCTTCTCCTTCTCCTTCATAGAATCCCAGAATGTTTTGGGTTGGAAGGGATCTTAAATCCCATCCCATTCCACCCCTGCCATGGCAGGGACACCTCCCACTGTCCCAGGCTGCTCCAACCTCACCTCGGGCACTTCCAGGGATCCAGGGGCAGCCACAGCTGCTCTGGCAATTCCAGCCCAGCCAGGAATTCCCAATTCCCAATCTCCCACCCATCCCTGCCCTCTGGCACTGGGAGCCATTCCCTGGCTCCTGTCCCTCCATCCCTTGTCCCCAGTCCCTCTCCAGCTCTCCTGGAGCCCCTTCAGGCCCTGCCAGGGGCTCTGAGCTCTCCCTGGAGCCTTCTCCTCTCCAGGGGAACATTCCCAGCTCTCCCAGTGAATGGGGACACTGAAAGGCTGTGGGTGTTGGCACCTTCCACACTTTTCCAGGAGGTGCCAGGATCAGTGAACCTGGCCCAAAATCACAGGGAAAGGCAGTGGCCAGTGATGTTCTGAGTTTCATTAGCACCAGTGGGAGACGGGAGGGTGGTCCTGGCTGCTGTGGAGGGGAAAGGCAGCACAAAGCTTCCATCAGACACTGGAGAATCCACCAGAACCACCCAAAACCATCAACCCCACAGCTCCTGAAGGTTGGGAACCACCTTGAGCATCCCACCAGGATTTCTACTATGGACACTCCACACTCCCACTTATTTCAGGAGCTCCCTCTGTGTCTCTTCTCAACTCTAGAGTGTTGGAAGTGGCTGGAACTTACACAAAAACCACCTAAAAAAACAAAACCAACCAAAACCTACCATAACCCACCAAAAATCATCAAAAACCACCCCTGAGCATCCCACCAGGATCCCTACTATGGGCACTCCATACTCCCACTCGTTTCAGGAGCTCACCCTGTGCCTCTTCCCAACTCCAGAGTGTTGGAACTGCTGGAACTTCTACAAAAACCACCAAAAACCCACCAAAAATCATCAAAACCCACCAAAACCCACAGCTCCTGAAGGTTGGGGACCCCCCTGAGCATCCCACCAGGATCCCCACTATGGACACTCCAATCTCCCACTTATTTCAGGAGCTCCCCCTGCGCCTCTTCCCAACTCCAGAGTGTTGGTAGTGGCTGAAACTTCCACAAAAACCACCAAAAACCCACAAAACACCACCAAAACCCCACCAAAAATCATCAAAAACCACCAACCCCACAGCTCCTGAAAGTTGGGAACCCCCCTCAGCATCCCACCAGGATCCCTACTATGGACACTCCAATCTCCCACTTATTTCAGGAGCTCCCTCTGTGTCTCTTCTCAACTCTAGAGTGTTGGAAGTGGCTGGAACTTACACAAAAACCACCTAAAAAAACCAAAAACAATCAAAACCTACCAAAACCCACCAAAAATCATCAAAAACCACCCCTGAGCATCCCACCAGGATCCCTACTATGGACACTCCATACTCCCACTCATTTCAGGAGCTCCCCTGTACCTCCTGCCAATTCCAGAGTGTTGGAACTGCTGGAACTTCTACAAAAACCACCAAAAACCCACCAAAAATCATCAAAACCCACCAACCCCACAGCTCCTGAAGATTGGGGACCACCCCTGAGCATCCCACCAGGATCCCTACTATGGACACTCCCTCTTATTTCAGGAGCTCCCCCTGCGCCTCTTCCCAATTCCAGAGTGTTGGAACTGCTGGAACTTCTACAAAAACCACCAAAAACCCACAAAAAACCACAAAAAATCCCACCAAAAATCACCAAAACCCACCAACCCCACAGCTCCTGAAGGTTGGGGACCACCCTGAGCATCCCCCCAGGATCCCTACTATGGACACTCCACACTCCCTCTTATTTCACGAGCTCACCCTGCGCCTCTTCCCAACTCTAGAGAGCTGGAAGTGGCTGGAACTTCCAAAAAAATCACCAAAAACCACCAAAAGTCACAAAAAATCATCAAAACCCATCAACCCCACAGCTCCTGAAGGTTGGGAACCACCTTGAGCATCCCACCAGGATCCCTACTATGGACACTCCATACTCCCACTTATTTCAGGAGCTCACCCTGTGCCTCTTCCCAACTCTAGAGCATTAGAACTGGCTGGAACTTCCACAAAACCCACCTAAAACAACCAAAACCCACCCAAACCCACCAAAAATCAGGACTGAAAGGCACAGCCCACCCACTGCCCTGCCTGAGGCAGGAGTTGCCTTAACCTGAGCCGGGATCACCGGAGCAGAGAACCCCAATAAATGCAAGGTTACCCTTAAATCCAGCCCTGCTCCATCTCCCCCTTAAGCCTGGGAGCATTTTCCACCTCCAAGAGCCAAAGTGATGCAAACAACTGTCACTTTATTGTCACCTCCAGCCGTTCTGCAAAAGGCACACAACAAACTTCATTGGTACAAAAGAATTTCCGGGGATTTTTCGCTCGATTTTCCTGGAGTTTTTTTTTTTTCCTTTTTTTTTTTTTTTCTTATTTTTTTTTAATTTTCCTGCTCCTTTTTGCAACACAGTCACCGGGCTCTCCCATCAGCCCTGATGGGGAGATCCTTTCACAGAAAGGATTATTTTTGTGCAGACAGACAGATCCTTATTGCAGGGGGGAACAGCCCCAAGGGCACGGCCACCTGTGGGAAAACTGGGAATAAATGGCACCTCTGTGTCCCCCTGCTCCAATGTCACCTCTGTGTCCCCCTGCTCCAATGGCACCTCTGTGTCCCCCTGTTCCCTGCCACTGGTGCTGTTTTTAGGGCTCCATCCCAGTTCTGGATGCAGAATAATGGGATGGGGCTGCCCCCTCCCCATTCCTCAGCAGTGTTTACCCATTTCTTTACACATTTTATCCCTTTTTCCCCTCTCCAGCTCTGTGTTTCTGCAGGCTGAGGGTCCCGTGGAGAGCACCCAGAGGGTGGCAGAGGAAGGGCAGAAAGAGGCTGGGGATGAATTTTGGGGGATTTTCCTGCCTGTGCCAGCATGGAAACGCACACTGCAAACCCAGCTGTGACGCACAGATGTTACCCCAGCACCCAAAGAGAGGGGTTTGGGGTATTTGGTGGGGTGTCCCCCAAACCACAGCATCCCCCCAGCTGCCCTGTGTGGATTGAGGGAGACAAGGATGCTTCAGGGACCCCCATCCTGCCCTGCCAACACAGGAAATCGACATTATTTTCCCACAAAACCCCTCAGGCAGGGCCAGATCAAGCTCTGGGCTGGGGGCACAGTGCCACAGCCCCACAGCAGCTCTCCCATGTCCCAACATCCCAAGAGATGTTTATTTTTTACATTTTGCACTGTGCCTATAGCTCCTCTCCATTTCTTTTGGTACCAGCTCCCTCCCCCAACATTTCTTATAAAAATAAGATTGTGCTTATTTTATAAAATAATTATAATTTTTTTTTGGTTCGTTTTTTTTTTTAAGAAAAGCTTCCAGTTAAAAAAAAAAAAAAAGTGGTGTATCAAAATATGGCAAAACTTTGGCTGTCAATGGCTAAACTCTAATTAAAAATATCCACTACAAAGGCATTGTGCTGTGATAATTAACTCTGCAATCAGCAAATATTCCACCTGGGCTGTCTGCCTTCCCTGGGACACGCTCAGAAACCACCCCTGGGTTTTCCTGGCACGTCACCATCATCCTCTGGCAGAATTATTCCAGCTGTAAGACACCTAAGGATGCATGAAAAGCCTTGGGAACAGGGAAGGGAGATGCAGTGGGAAGAGCCACATGGACAAGGCAAGGATGCACATTCTCCTCGAGAGGAAAGTCTCTTTTCTCACCTTGGTGCTTAGGAAAAAAAAAAAAATAGGATTGTTGATAGAGTTCATGAAAGAAGAGAGGCAGATCTTTCGTATAAAAGGTGTTTCAGAGCAGGAGCAAAATGCAAATGGGTCTATAAGATCCAGACATATATAAACATACATATCTCGATATATTTATATATGTATTCTCTAGATATTCAATGTTTGGAATGCATTATTGCATTATCCTTATTGGAGATTTATTTTTTTTTCCCATCCTGCTTTGCTTTCTTTTTTTTGGGGGGGGGGGGGGGGGTTCTTTTTTTTTTTTTGTTTTGGGGTTTTTGCTCTCAAAAAAAAAAAAAAAAAGAAAAAAAAAGAGAAAAATATAAAAAACAAGTTGCAAATGGCTCTGAAAGCTTCCAGCCATCATCCACCTGGCTGGGACTGCTGTGGCCTGACCTCCAGCACGTGTTTTTTTGGAAAAACTGGGCTCATGCTGTGCCCCAGGAGCTGCTGGCCATGCCTTCCTCCATGGAACACCACCACGCCCGGCTGGTTATTGCTTGATTCTCCCTTCCCATACTGGCCTTTAGGGTTATTTACATTTCTTTGGCTTGGCTTGAACACGACAGTCTGGCACTTTCCATCCACCCCAGAGTCACCTGGGGGCAAGGAAGGGGGGAGAGAGGCCACGGCAAAGCACAGGGGGGCTCCTGCCAGCTCCAGCTGGGCCGTGCCCCCGCCAGCCGGAGCGAGACAGCTTGTGCTTGGCACAAACCCCTCTGGAACCCACTCTGTGCCCTGGGCATCCCCATCCTGCCCCTTCTCTCCAGCAGGGCCAAGGTCTCCAGCGTGGTCTGCAGGGAGCAGGGCAGGGCGGCGCCGGAGCCTCCCCACGCTCACACCACGAACTCGGGCACCTCGTCGTGGGTCAGGTCCAAGGAGAAATATTTGCTGGTTCTCTTCACGGGGAAGGTGTCCTGGATGTTGATGCACTGCTGGGCCAGGCAGCCGTTGCAGTAGAGCCCCTCGTGGTCCAGGCCGTGCGCGCAGCCGAAGGTGAAGCTCTGCGCCGTGTCCTGGCACAGGTTGGCCAGCTGCAGGAAGTCCTTCTGGTAGAGCCTGATGTCATCCAGGCTCAGGCTGTGCCGGTCTGTGGATGTCTTGGGTTTCCTGCATGTCGTCTGGGAAAAGCCAAGAGGAGGCTCAGGATGTGCCAGGGAGCCCTCGGGGTTCACAGAATTCACAGAATCACAGAATTCACAGAATAATGAGGCTGGAAGAGACCTCTGAGATCATCCAGTCCAACCTGTGCCCTAACACCTCACCCAGACTATAGCACCCAGTGCCATGTCCAGTCTTTTTTTAAACACATCCAGAGATGGTGATTGTTGAAGATTGCAATGCAAGATGTTTCCCACTACCATCTGTATGGCAGATTACTTTGCCAAGTGGGCAGTTTGCCTTATCTCTCTCTTTGAGTGACCACATTCACTCCTCCCTCGGGAGGGGACATTGCTGATAACAGCCATTGAATGTCCCTGCATGGCTGATAAGAACTACAGCATCCCATTGGGAGATGGGAGCCCAGAGGGAGGAGCCAAGCCTTCCTGCCTGGATATAATCTGGAGATTCTGGAACACCAGCCAAGCATTCCTGCCTGGATATAATCTGGAGATTCTGGAACACCAGCCAAGCATTCCTACCCAGATATAATCCAGAGGTTTTGAGACACCAGCACGGCTTCTCCACTGGATTCCCCAGAGGAACATCCCCTTCCACTGGATCTTCAGAGGAAGAATACATCCTTCTACAGGATCTCTGCTCCAGCAGAACCAGCCCTGACACTGCAGGAGGGCTGAGCCACAATTCCAATGGCACTGCTGCCAACAGCCTGACCCACAGGGTGTCAGGTTGGGTTCTGACTCTGTCAGGGTTGTTCTAGTGTACTGCATTGTTTATTTTTTTCCTTTCCCTATTAAAGAACTGTTATTCCTGCTCCCATATTTTTGCCTGCAAGCCCCTTAATTTAAAATTTATAGCAATTCAGAGGCGTGGGAAGGGTTCACATTCTCCATTTCAGGGGAGGCTCCTGCCTTCCTTAGCAGACTCCCGTCTTTCCAAACCAAGACAGTGATTCCACCACCTCCCTGGGAACAGCATTCCACTACTTTATTATTCTCTCAGTGATAAATTTCTTCCTAAAATCCAACCTATCCCTTCCTGCCATAGTTTGAGGCTGTGTCCTCTGGTTCTGTCAGAGACTGTCCCCACCTGTCTGCAGCCTCCCTTCAGGAAGGTGTAGAGAGCAATGAGGGCACCCCTGAGCCTCCTTTTCTCCAGGAACATTGGGAATCCCAAAGCCCCAGCCCCACGTACCTGGGGTAAGGAGTCGGTGCTCTGCCCCCGCAGCTTCACCACCGTCTCTGAGGAGCTGGAGGTGGAGGAGCTGATCTCCTTCACGATGAGTCCTGCACAAAGGAGGGTGCAAAGGTTATTGTGGGGTGGCTCAGCTCTCTTGGCATCCACTCCTGCTGTCCATGGGGACAAAGGCTCCCTCAGTGCAATGCTTCAGCCCAACAGCTCCACTTGCAAACAATGCTGCCTACAAAGCAGCCCAAATTTGCCCCAAAATGGCATCCAAAACTGTCTCCAGGGAGCCTGGCATCCCCAAAGACCTCCCAGTAGCTCCCAGCTCAGAGCTGCAAGTGATTTTTATGGTGCAGGCACAGCTCCAGAGAAGATCATGGAGTCCAACTGTTCCCCAGCACTGCCAGGGCCACCAATGATCCATGTCCCCAAGTGCCACACCCACGTGGCTTTTAAATCCCTCCAGGGATGGGGACTCCACCACTGCCCTGGGCAGCTGTGACAGGGCTGGAAAAACCTTTCTGTGAGGAAATTTTTTCCTAATATCCAATCCAAACCTGCCCTGGCACAAACTGAGAGAAGTTCCTCTTTTCTTTACCCCATCTCTCCTTCAACCCATTGGGTGAGCAGTTTCTCCCAGCATCCCAAACAGACACCTGGGGCTAACTCTGCCCTGCCAAACACCAGAGAACCACGGTGTCCTAGGGTGACATTATGATGCTTGTATCCCCATTCCTGGGTTCTGTTCATGCTGGATATGATGTTCTGTGCCTTCAGGACTGGCTCTGAAGAGTGATAGTTTTGTTTTGTTATCAGCCTGGTGGAACATAGAGACAGGGCAGTACATGGTGCTGCTTTTGCTTTTTGCTTTGCTCTTGCTTCTGCATTGCTCCTGCTCATTACTTAGTTTAGCTAAGCAGTCCAAATTTTTCCCTGGACTGTTTTTCCTTTCCCTTTTTTGGAACCACTTGAACCTGCTCTGGACTGGGACCTGGGAACACCGAGAGTTTGCACCCTGTGGCCTGTAGCAGCTGCCCCAGCACCAGAGGGACTGATAATAGAGAGACTTTCTGAATTTGTCATCTTTTTCACAGTGGGGTCACCCAGTATTGTTCATTCTGTGTGCTGGGAGTGCTGTGCCTATTAAATAAACAGGTTCTTTCCACCTCTCTCCAAGGAATCCTTCCTGACCTGATTGTGGGGAGGGGCCATGTGGGTTTGCTTTCTGGAGGGGCCCCCTTTGGAGGTTTTTCTCCCAAATTTGCCCTAAACCAGGACACATGGAATGACCAGGCTTGGAAGAGACCTCAAAGCCCACCCCATCCCAGCTCCCAAGGACGTGACTGGCACTGGGGGATTGGGAATGGAAGCGGCCAGCACCTTACCCGAGTGCCCGTTGAACTTGCGGGACAGCAGCATGTCCTCGGTGATGTAGACACACATGTCGGGGCTCACCTCCATCTCCCCAGCCTGCTCCAGCTCCCGGGGGTCATCCACCAGCATCTCAATCTCTGCAGGGCACCAGCACACAGGACAAGTCAGCCGTGCCCCTTCGGAGCACCCTCTGTCACATATTTTATGGAAAATCCTTTCGTTAGGAGCTTTTCTCCTGATAAGCTGAGAAGCTTCAGCTTCCCCCCCATGTTTTGCTGCTTTGGAATGTGATTTGGAGAATTGTTTACCCAGCATGTGAAATTGTTTATACTTGATGACCAATGACAGTCACCTGTGTTGAGGCTGTGAGCAGTCACAAGATTTTGTTATCATTCTTTTCCTATTCCTTTCAAGCCTTCTGATGAAATCTTTTCTTCTATTCTTTGTAGTATAGTTTTAATATATCCTTTTGTTTTCATATGATATATTTCATAAAATAAATCAAGCTTCTGAAACATGGAGTTTCACAGGGGTTCTTTTAGTATAGTTTCTTCTATTCTTTTAGTATAGTTTTAGTATAGCATTTTCTTTTCATATAATATATATCATAAAATAATAAATCAGCCTTCTGAAACATGGAGTCAAGATTCTCACCTCTTCCCTCAATAATAACATCTAGCAGAAAGCAAATCTGCCATTTGCAGGAATACATTGTGCGAGATGCTGTTAAAGTAACAACTATCAGAAGCTGTTACCCCTCCTAAAGAAAATTTTAAAAAATTAAAATCTTTCGTGTCTGACAATCTACAATAATCAGGACCTGGGACCCCTGCAAACACCACCACACATTCTGAACCAACCCCAGCACCTGGACAACCTGTGGTATTGACATGCCCTCTGAACAGACAGAAGCTGTGAGATGAGCAGAGAAGAAGGAAAACACAATTCTTATCTCGCTTGCTGTGCCTGTGTTGTGCTAAAGCAGAATGCAATATGGAGATGGTTTACCCAAAGTGAGGATGTTTTTTTCCCTTGGCCTAGCAGGGCCAAGAAGTGTGTGTGTGTGTGTGTGTGTGTGTGCTGGACTGCCACAGGACTGTGATGGTGTTCACAGGGGTCTCAGGTTGAGGGAAGAGATGAGGATCTGACTCCATGTTTCAGAAGGCTTATTTATTATTTTATGATATATATTACATTAAAACTATACTAAAAGAATAGAAGAAAGGATTTCACCAGAAGGCTGGGTAGGAATAGAATAGGAAGGAATGATAACAAAGGTTTGGGGCTTGGCTCTCTGTCTGAGCCAGCTGGGCTGTGATTGGCCATTAATTAGAAACATCCAACACTGGATGTTTCAAAGATCAAAGATCCACCTGTTGCATTCCACAGCAGCAGATAATCAATGTTTACATTTTGTTCCTGAGGCCTCTCAACTTCTCAGGAGGAAAAATCCTAAGGAAAGGATTTTTCATAAAAGATGTCTGTGACATGGGACAGTCACGAGAGAATCAGAGGTGAGTGCAGTGTGAGCAAGAGTGAGTGCAGGGCAGATTCAGTTGAGATACAACATATATAGTACAGTATAACAAAGTAATTAATTAGCCTTGCGATGATGGAGTCATATATATCATTCTCTCACCGTCATCCTGGGAATCCTCCTCCAGCCGCTCCTTCCCGCCGCTCTCCACGCCCGAGGTGTGGGAGCTGCCGTGGCTGGTCATGGAGCTGCACGTCTTCAGCTTGCGGTGGGCGCCACCAGAGAAGGCGTCCTCGGGCCCCATCTCCCTGGCCTTGGGGTCGGCCTCGATGCCGGAGGTGTGGGAGCTGCTGTGGGAGGCCGTGGAGTGCCGGGACAGCCGCTTGTGCCGGGCGCTGCCGGCGCTGCTGCCGCTGGCGCGCGAGCGCTTCTCCAGCTGCTCCATGTCCAGGTCCAGCGTGTCGCTGATGTAGGACTCCCGGTACTGCTTCTTCTCTGCAGCAAATCAAACGTGCACAGACATGTTTGATGTAAAATCCTTTCGTTAGGGTTTTTCTCCTGAGAAGCCTCAGGGGAAAAGGAAAGCAATAATTATCTGCTGCTGTGGAATGCAGCAGGTGTGTCTCTGATTGGTGTCATGTGGTTGTTTTTAATTAATGGCCAATCACAGTCCAGCTGTCTTGGACTCTCTCTCTCACCCTAACCCTAAACCCTAACCCTAACCCTAAAGGAAAAGAAAAGCAATAATTATCTGCTGCTGTGGAATGCAGCAGGTGCATCTTTGATTGGTCCATGTTGGTTGTTTTTAATTAATGGCCAATCACAGTACAGCTGTCTCAGACTCTCTCTCACCCTAACCCTAACCCTAACCGTAACCCTAACCCTAAAGGAAAAGAAAAGCAATAATTATCTGCTGCTGTGGAATGCAGCAGGTGTGTCTCAGATTGGTCTCATGTGGTTGTTTTTAATTAATGGCCAATCACAGTCCGGCTGTCTCGGACTCTCTGGTCAGTCACAAGATTTTATTATCATTTTCCATTCCTCTTCTTTCCTTGCTAGCCTTCTGATAAAATCCTTTCTTCTATTCTTTTAGTATAGTTTTAGTATATAATTTTATTTTAATATAATAATTTTTTATATATATATATAATAAATATATTTATTATATATATAATAAAATAATAAATATTTAATTATATAAATATATAAATAAGTATATATAAGTATAAGTATATATATATATATATATATAAGTATATATATAAGTATATATATAAGTATATATATAAGTATAAATGAGTATAATATATAAAATATATATAATAATAAATAGTTTAATATACAACTATTACATAAAAAATGATAAATATATAATAAATAGTATTTATGATAATATATATAATAAAATAATAAATCAGCCTTTTGAAACATGGAGTCAAGATTCTCGTCTCTTCCCTCATCCTGGGACCCCTGCAAACACCACCACATCTGGTGACCCCGAGTGAAGAAAAATTCCACATTTGGTGACCTTGAGTGAGTGGCATTGATCACCCCTTCCCTAGAGTCATCACCACAGGAGAATGGAATCAGGGTGATTACCACGACCTCCAGGGCAAACTGGACCCTCTGGAGGGACATGGATTTCCTGGCACACAGAGGAATTGTCACCTGAGCCCTGGCACAGCTGGGGACAGCTCTGTCCCAGTGGAATTAGGGAAGGCTGGGCAGGAGCTCCAAAGCTCCTGTGCTGGGCTGCTCCTCCAACAGAGGAGGAGGGAGAAATGGAGGAGGAAGAGATGTGCAGGAAGAAGAGAAAGAAGAAAACAGAAAATAAGGAGGAGCAGGAAAAGAAGAAAATAAATGAGGAAGATGAGGATGAGATGGAAGAAGATGAGGATGAGAAGGAAGATGAGGATGAGAAGGAAGAAGATGAAACAGGATGAGAAGGAAGAAGATGAAACAAGGTGGAAGAACATGAGGAGGAGGAAGATGAAGGAAGAAGGTGGAAGAAGATGATGAGGAAGAGCAAGACAATGAAACAAGGTGGAAGAAGAGGAGGAAGAAGAAGAGAGGAAAGAGGAGAATAAGGAAGAGAAAGGAAGATGAGGAGGGGAAAGACAAGAAAGGAGCAAGAAGAGAAGGAGGAAGGTGAGGAAGAGAAAGAAGAGGAAGAAGAGGAGGAAGAGAAACAGGAAGAGAAAGAAGAGGAGGAAGAAAACAAGAGAAGAGTGGGATAAAGATGAGAAGGAGGAAGAAGATGAGTAGGACATAGAAAAAAAGATGAGGAGGACGGTGAGGAGGAGGAAAATAAGAAGAGGAGGATAAAGATGAGAATAAGGAAGAAGATGAAGAGGACAAGCAAGAAAAAGATGAAAAGGATGAGATAGAGGAAGAAGTTGAGGCAGATGAGGAGGATGAAGAAGAGTAGGACGAGAAAAACAAGAAAAGAAGGAAGAGGGGAAAGAGAAAGATGAGGAAGAGAAAGAGAAGATGAGAGGAAAGAAGAGGAAGAAGAGCTTATGCTTTCACAAGCATGAGGGACATGGAGAAAGGAACACAAAAAAGATGAGAAAGAGGAAGAAGTTGAGGCAGATGAGGAGGATGAAGAAGAGTAGGACGAGAAAAACAAGAAAAGAAGGAAGAGGGAAAAGATGAGGAAGAGAAGATGAGGAGAGGCAAGAAGAGGAAGAAGACCTTATGCTTTCACAGGCATGAGGGACACTGGGAAAGGGACACATGAAAAGAAGGAGAAAGAGGAATAAGTTGAGGCAGATGAGGAGGATAAAAAAAGAGCAGGACAAGAAGAACAAATGAGAAAAGAAGGAAGAGTGGAAAGAGGAAGATGAGGAAGACAAAGAGAAAGATGAGGAGAGGAAAGAAGAGGAAGAAGACCTTACGCTTTCACAAGGATGAGGGACACAGGGAAAGGGACACGCGAAAAGGATAAGAAAGAGGAAGAAGTTGAGGCAGATGAGGAGGAGGAAGAAGAGTACGACAAGAAGAACAAATAAGAAAAAGGAGGAAGAGGGGAAAGAGGAAGATGAGGAAGAGAAAGAGAAGATGACAAAGAGAAAGAGGAGTAAGAGAAGATGAGAAGAGGAAAGAAGAACACCTTATGCTTTCACAGGGATGAGGGACACGGCAAAGCCGCGCTGAGGCAGAACCGCGACACCGGCGATGGCAGCAGGGCTCGCACCCATCCCTACACAGAGAACCGGGAGCTCCCACAGGTGCAAACACCCCCTGGGAGCCCATGCTGGTGTCTCGGGGGCTGCAGCACGTACCCTCGTTCTCCTCGAGCCGGCGCACCTGGCGCAGCACGGGCTGCAGGTTCATGTAGAGCCGGTGGCTGCTGCTGAGCAGCTGCAGGAGGTGCCGCGAGCGCAGCGGGCAGCCCGTGTAGTAGATGAGCTTGCGCGCCGAGGGCAGCCCGTCCGGCAGGATCTCGAACTTCTTGCCCTGCGTGGGACAAGGGAGGGGTCAGCCCCAGGCAGGAGAAGGCTCCAGTTCTCACCCAGCCCTGCTGCAGCTCCTCAGTGACCCCCTGGGTTGTCGTTGTCACCTGCTGCGGGTTGGTGCTAAAGCGTCCCATGCCCACATCCACATCCACACCTTGCCTGGGGATGGTGGAATCACTGAGGGGTTTGGGGTGGAAGGGACCTTTAAGACCACCTAGACCAACCCTCTTTCCAACTTCCACCATCCCAGGGTGCTCCCAGCCCTGCCCAGCCTGGCCTGGGACACTGCCAGGGATCCAGGGGCAGCCACAGCTTCTCCAAAGAGCCTCCCCACCCTCTGAACACCCAGGGCCTCACCACCCTCACAGGGAACAATTCCCAATCTCCCATCCATCCCTGCCCTCTGGCACTGGGAGCCATTCCCTGGCTCCTGTCCCTCCATCCCTTGTCCCCAGTCCCTCTCCAGCTCTCCTGGAGCCCCTTCAGGCCCTGCCAGGGGCTCTGAGCTCTCCCTGGAGCCTTCTCCTCTCCAGATGAACATTCCCAGCTCTCCCAGTCCGGCTCCATAGGAAATGGTGCTCCAGCCCATGGAGCATTTCCATGGCCTTCTGTGGAGCTGCTCCAAGAGCTCCATGTCTGTCCCAGACATCTTTTATGAAAAATCCTTTCCTTAGGATTTCTTCTCCTGAGAAGCTGAGAAGCCTCAGGGACAAAATGTAAACAATTGTTATCTGCTGCTGTGGAATGCAACAGGTGCATCTGTGATTGGTCTCACGTGGTTGTTTCTAATTAATGGCCAATCACAGTGAGCTGGCTCGGACAGAGAGCCAAGCCACAAACCTTTGTTATCATTCTTTGCTATTCTATTCTTAGCCAGCCTTCTGATGAAACCTTTTCTTCTATTCTTTTAGTATATTTTTAATGTAATATATATAACAAAATAATAACTCAAGCCTTCTGAAACACGGAGTCAGATCCTCATCTCTTCCCTCATCCTCAGACCCCTGTGAACACGGTCACACCTGACCTTCCTGTGCTGAGGACCCCGGAGCTGGAAGCAGTGCTCCAGGTGGAGATGGTGGCACTCACCACAAACACCAGTTTCCCCACGTTTGTCCACGGGAAGTCGTAGAGCAGCTGCTTTTCCTCATCCAGGTTCTGCAAAAAGAGGAGAGGGAGCCATGGCTGAGGATTCTGGCAGGGGCATGGAGCTGGGCTGAGCCATCACCTTCATCACCTACCTGGAAAATCTGGATGCCCCGTGTTGTCAGCCCCAGAGTCAGGGAGGCCTCTACTTCCCTTTTGTCCTAAGGTGGGGAAAAATGCTTTTGAATACACAATTTGCAGCATGAATTGGTTAAATCCACCCCACCTCAGCCCAGGGATCCTTCCACAATCACCCCAGTCACCATTCTATGATTAATGTGCCAAACTGAAAAGTCATTTTGGACACAGGCAGTGAGAGGATCAGGGGGAATACTTTTGAACTAGAAGAGATTTAGATTAGATGTGAGGAAGAAATTATCCCTTAAAGGTGGTGGGGCCCTGGCACAGAGTGCCCAGAGCAGCTGTGGCTGCCCCTGGATCCCTGGCAGTGCCCAAAGCCAGGCTGGAGCACATTGAGACAGTGGAAGGTGTCCCTGCTATGGCAGGGGTGGCACTGGATGAGCTTGAAGCTCCCTCCCAACCCAAACCATTCTGATTAAATGGTTTTTTAACCATTAATTAATTAAATTAATTAAATCACCTCATGCTCTCCCAGCAAACAAACAGCTTTATTCCCGGAAGACTAAAAACCAGCATTTATTTCTCAGGGAGAGCATTCCCAAAATTCAGGTCCCAGCAGGCACAGGGCCAGGGCTCACCTTGTACAACCTGTAGTAGTGCACGGCCACGTCGTCCAGCCTGACAGCCTCCTTGATGTACTTGAGATGGGCCTCTGAGGCTGTCAGGGCAAACTGGTCCTTGTGCATGTTGGGGACGTGCTTCAGGATGTAATCCTTGCCCCTCTTGGCAACCACCTGTTTGGAGGGGGAGAGAAGCTCATCCAGCTGCCCTGTGCTGGCCCCTGGGAGTGGTGGTTTCAAGGGAAAAGGGCAAATTGGAGCTTTGTTCTAGAACCTCCAAGCAAAATTAAAATCATTACAGCAGCCAGTGACTTCTTGCCAGCAGGATTTCCTGCTCCACGTGGCCATTCCATGGTGGCACCTGTGCTGGGGCACACATGGGCTCTCCCTGTGTGGCTGGGGACATGGGCCCAGGGCCACCACGCCTCAGTGAGGTGTGTGAAAAAAGGAGAAACTGGCAGATTTTGGGAGAAATCCAAGAAAAGAGGTTGGGAAGGAGAAGAAAAGGCACCAGGGAGAGCTTTGAGCACCTGAAGGGGCTCCAGGAGAGCTGGAGAGGGACTGGGGACAAGGGATGGAGGGACAGGAGCCAGGGAATGGCTCCCAGTGCCAGAGGGCAGGGATGGATGGGAGATTGGGAATTGGGAATTGCCAGAGCAGCTGTGGCTGCCCCTGGATCCCTGGCAGTGCCCAAGGCCAGGCTGGACATTGGGGCACCCTGGGACAGTGGGAGGTGTCCCTGCCATGGCAGGGGTGGCACTGGGTGAGCTTTAAGGCCCTTCCAACCCAAACCACTCTGGGATTCTGTGCCAGCAGCTCCCAAAGGGCTGCACCTGATGCTGGTGGGGCAATGCCCACAGAGAATCACCCGGAAAAATCCCTTTGCCAGGATTTTTTTCTCCTGGGAAGCTGCGAGGCCTCAGAAAAGAATGAAAACAACAATTATCTGATTGCTTTGAAATGTGGTCTGGAGATCATTTACCAACAGCTGCATCTTTGATTGGTTCCATGTGAATTGTTTTTAATTAATGACCAATCACCACCAGCTGTGTCAGACTCTGAGGAGTCAGTCATGAGCTTTCATTATCATTTCTTTTTTAGCCTTCTGATGTATCCCTTCTCTTTCTTTAGTATAGTTTTAGTATATACTATACTATAACATATGCTATAATATACTATAATGTAATGTAATATAATATGTAATATATATAATTGTAATATAATGTGATATAATGTAATATATAATGTGAGATATATGATTGATATAATGTAATGTAATGTAATGTAATGTAATGTAATGTAATGTAATGTAATATAATATAATATAATATAATATAATATAATATAATATCATAATGTAATATACATATTATATAAAATATATATAATATAATATAATATAATATAATAATATAATATATCAGCCTTCTGAGAACTTGGAGTCTCATCTCTCACCTGGGAACCCTCCCAAGCACCACACTGTCCCAGGTTATTTACACCCAGGACTAACCCAGGCTGCAGCCAGAGCAGGGAGCAGAGCAGGATTCCTTACCCAGGCAGGGAAATAGGCCTCGGGATCGAAGTATTTCCCGTAGTGCTTGTTCCTCTTGAAGTCCCCCAGGTCGGCTTGCAGGGCGAAGGCAGTGAGCAGGAAATAAGCCTCTTCCCTCAGCACGCACTGGGAGTGCAGCACCTGCTTCCTCAGGTGCCAGTAGTAGTAGTACCGAGCTGTCCTGTCACTGGGGAGGGACAGGGGACACAGAGGGGACATTTTGCAGAGTGGAAATCTGTCACAGACATCTCTTATGAAAAATCCTTTCAAGATTTTTCCTCCTGAAAAGCTGAGAAGCCTCAAGAACAAAATGTAAACAATGGTTATCTGCTGCTGTGGAATGCAACAGGTGGATCTTTGATTAGCCTGTGCTAAATCCCTAAACACATCATCCATCCCCTGTGGCATTCACATTTTCTGGAAAAATCCCTTCACCCAGGATTTTGCTCCTGGGAAGCTGAGAAGCCTCAGAGAAAAAGAAAAAACAATTGTTATCTGATTTGCTTCTCCTGTGTTTTGCTGCTTTGGAATGTGTTTGGAAATTGTTCATCCAACAGGGATTGTTCCATTGGATTCTGCTGTGAGTTGTTTTCACTCTCTGGCCAATCAGGGCCAAGCTGTGTTGGGACTCTGGAGAGAGTCATGAGTTTTCATTATTATCTTTTTAGCCTTCTGTAAGTATCCTTTCTGTCTTCTTTAGTACAGTTTAGTTTAGTATTCTTTCATATAACGTCTTAAAATAATAAATGAGCCTTCTGTGAACAGGGAGTTACATTCATCATTCCTGCCTTCGTCTGGGGGCAACCCAAATACAATAATCCCAAATAAAAACCCCCAAAAGGCTTTGTTTGGGGGCAATGTCCCCACCTGGCCCTGTCAGAAACCACTCGGCACCCACCCATAAAAGCCCCAGCTTCTGGGATGTGCTCAGCACCCCAGAGCACCCCAGGATGGGCACTGCCACTTCAGGAGGGGCACAGCCATCCCAGGAGGTGCTCAGACACCCCAGGAGGTGCCCAGCTACCCCAGGAGGTTCACAGCCACCCCAGGATGGGCATAGCTGTGCCAGGAGGATCCCAGCCATGCCAGGAGGGGCACAGCTACTCCAGGAAGGGCACAGCCACCCCAGAAGATGCCCAGCCATACCAGAAGGGGCACAGCCATGCCAGGATGGGCACAGCCACTCCAGGAGATGCACAGACACCCCAGGAGGATCTCAGCCATGCCAGGAAGGGAACGGCCACCCCAGGAAGATCCCAGACACCCCAAGAGGTGCCCAGCCATGCCAGGAGATGCCCAAACACCCCAGGAGGGGCACAGCCATGCCAGGAGGTGCACAAATACCCCAGGAGGGGCACGGCCACCCCAGGAGGATCCCAGCCACTCCAGAGGGGCACAGCCACCCTAGGAAAATCCCAGCCACTCCTGGAGGGGCACAGCCATGCCATGAGGATCCCAGCCATGCCAGGAGGGGCACAGCCACCCCAGGAAGGGCACAGGCACCCCAGGAGGATCCCAGCCACTCCAGAGGTGCCCACCCCCCTCCAGGAGGATTCCAGCCATGCCAGGAAGGGCACAGCCACCCCAGGAAGATGCATGCCACTCCTGAGAGGCACCAGCCATCCAGGGCGCACCAGGAAAATCCCAGGCCATCGGAGGCCAGCACAGAGGCACGCACCCAGGAGGTGCACAGATGCCAGAGATCGCCATGGGGCAGCCCCAGAGGCAGGCACCAGGGATCCCAGCCACTCCAGAGGCACTCCGTACCTGATGAGCCGCCCGTTCTCCACGTAGTACTGCACTCGGAAGTGGATGATCATGGGGGGGCCAAACTGGTCGATGCCCTGGAATGGAGGAGGTTTTCAGGAATGTCCTGGGGGTCCCAGCATCGCACCCCAGCCCCTCTCCTCAGCTCTCTGGGGTCATGGCTGTCACAGCCACCCCGTGCCCCCCCCCCATGGCACTGATGGTGGTTTTGTTCCTCAGTTTTGAGTTTGGTGCCCATTTTTCTACATAAAATGCAGGAAATGAAGGGGATTTGGATTTAAAAAGGCTGGGTGTGACAAGCCCAGGTGTTCTGCAACACCTCACTGCTGCTCTCCCTCTCCCAGACCATCATCCACCAGCACTCAAGCCTGGACACCACCCCGTGAGCACTGAAAGAATGAAAAGGTGCTTTGGGGAGAAAAAAAACCCTAAACTGATTTTAGGATTTGGAAGAAGGGACATCAAAAATTCTGCTGAAGGATAAAGGAGGAAAAGAAAAATCAAAGAAAAAAACCCCCAGAGCTCCAGGGACGGAGCATGGAGGACACATCCCCAGCTGGGACACATGGTGGCACCCAGAGTGCCAACCCCAGGGCTGTGGCTTTGCACATCCACCCCCAGCCCCACAGTGACCACGTGCCCCCCACCCCCTGGCAGCGTTCCCGGGTGCTGGGAGTGACCTGTGATGGGGACAGAGGTGGCCTCAGCTCTCCATGCAAGACCTCACCGCTGACCTTGCTGGCCTCCTTCTTCCACTCCTTGGGGCAGTACTTGTAGAGCTTCTGGGCCAGGTCCATGTACACATGCTCATTGTCTGCGAGGGACAGAGGTGGCATCAGCATCCCCACGTGTCCCCTGCCTCCCACTGTGACCCATTGGTGAGGGGGATGAGGAATTGTCAGCTCCTCATCACCAAAAGTGTTGATTTTTCACCCTGACTTACTCTGGATGACGCTGAGCCCGAAGAGGTGACAATCCTTCAGCCTCAGGAGGTCACACACCTGCACCAGTAGCTCTTGGCACAAAATCTTCACCTGTTAAAAAAAAACAAAACCTTAAATGAGGCCTGGAAGCATCTGTGCCCAGCAAAGCCCTCAGCAGGACCCCAAGCAGGGTGGGGGTGACAGGGTGGGCTGGGGGCTCAGCTGTGGCCACAAAGCCTGGAGCAGAGCTCTGCCAGGGCTGGGATGCTCAGAGCACCACGGGGCAGCTCCAGAGCAGTGGGTGGAGGAGGAACCCAGCACTGGGGAGATGTTCTGGGGACAGAAATCAGAACATTCACAGTCTCATTCTACCCCATGGACACTTTCCACCATCCCAGGCTGCTCCAAGCCCATTCAACCTGGCTTTGGACACTTCCAGGGATCCAGGAGCAGCCACAGCTGCTCTGGGAAACCTGTGCCAGGGCCTCCTCACCCTCCCAGGCAAGGATTTATTCCTATTATCTGATCTAAATCTTCCCTCTTTAAGTTTAAAACCATTCCAAGGATAAGGGGAATGGTTTTAGATTAGAGGTAGATATCATTATCCACCTTTTTCCATCTTTTTTTTATAAGCTCCCTTTAAGTCCTGAAAGGAATTTCAACATTTTCCTGACTCAAATGCAACATTGGGTGGGGATGAATTAACAAAAAAAAAAAAGAACCAACAAAAAGTGGGGGAATTTGGGAATTTCACATTCAATGCTCCATCCCAACCAGAGCCAAAGCCCCTCCTGTTTATTCCCTGGGCTAGAGAAGGCTGAGGAGCCATCCAGAAGGGATTGGTGGAGTGATGGGGCTCATGGCATGCTGTGGGATGCCAAGCAGCAGGTCACCCTCCCCAAACCCAGCATCACATCCACCAGGGAGACTCAGGAGAGCCTAAAACACCACTGCAACCCCCAGGGGAATAACCCACGTGCATTCCCCCAGCAGGGCAAGGCCAGGCAGGCTCCAAAGGAAACCCAGGGCGTGCAAACACAACCCTGGGGGTGAGGGAGGTGTCAGGCTGGGGAAGGGGAGGTTCCTTACGTTGATGATGATGTTGAGGGAGTCGTCGTTGGGGAGGAAGATGCACACGCTGCGCCGGTCCTGCATGACTCTGTTGTTGTGGAAGGGCAGCTTGTTCATGGTGCTCTGGCCTGGGGGCTCAGGGGGGCTGCTGGGGGCACCTCACCGGCGGGCCGGGGCGGCCTCGGGCTCTGTGGGTGCCATCCCTGGGGGAAAAGAGGGAGTGAGCCCTGAGCAGGGCACCCTCAGCTCCCCAACTGCATCCCCCAGCCCTCCCACCCACCAGCACGTCCCACACGGTGTGGGCTCGTGGTTGGGGCGTACCCCTGCCCCAGACTGCAAGGCAAGATGTGTTCTATCACCATCTGTGTGGTAGTTATCCTCTGTTCATTGGGTAGTTTGCCTTATCTCTCTCTGAGTGATCACAACCACTCCTCCCTCGGGAGGAGGCATCTGCTGATAACAGGCTATTTTTTATTGAATTTTATTCAATTTTTTAATTGTATGTCACTGCATGGCTGATAAGAACTACAGCATCCTATTGGGAGATGTGAGCCCAGAGGGAGGAGCCAAGCATTGCTACCTGGATATAATCTGGGGATTCTGGAACACCAGCCAAGCATTCCTGCCTGGATATAATCTGGAGATTCTGGAACACCAGCCAAGCATTGCTGCCTGGATACAATCTGGAGATCTGGAACACCAGCACGGCTTCTCCACTGGATTTCCCAGAGGATTTCCCTCTTCCCCTGGATCTCCAGAGGAAGAGACTGCACCCTTCTCCAGAATCCTGCTCCAGCAGAACCAGCCCTGACACTGCAGGAGGGCTGAGCCACAATTCCAATGGGACTGCTGCCAACAGCCTGACCCACAGGGTGTCAGGTTGGGTTCTGACTCTGTCAGTGCTGGTTTGGTTCACTGCATTGTTTATCTCATCCCCTATTAAAGAACTGTTATTTCCTGCTCCCATATTTTTTGCCTGAAAGCCCCTTAATTTAAAATTTATAGCAATTTATAGCAGAGGGGGGATTTACATTCTCCATTTCAGTGTTGGCTCCTGCCTTCCTTAGCAGACACCTGGCTTTCCAAGCCAAGACACCCCCAAAAACCTCAAGCACACCTCACCCCCCCACAGCCACCCCACCACCACCATCCCCATGTTTTAGGCCCAGCCCCAAAAATCTGAGCCAGCAGTTTGATGCTCCTGGCTCAGATTCAGGAAAACCTCAGGAAAGGCTTTTCTGGCATAATTAAAATAAATAGAAGTTTATCCACTGGGAATAACCCGGTTGGGGCAGCGAGGAGCTGTGCTGGAAACAGGAGGTTTCCCTGCCAGCCATGGAAAGGCAAGGAAATTCTGTGGGGTGTCCTAAGAGGATCCCCACATCCCTTCCAACATCCTTCCCCCCAGTTCTGACTCTGCACTGGGGTGAAATAAAACAATCCAAGCACCAGCAGGGATTTACAGACTGGAATTGACATTCAGAGCCAACAAATCCATCCTAACACTGACCCCAGGAAACTCTCATTTCCCAGGGTGAATATTCCCAAATCACTTTTTACCCCACCATCCCTGAGGACATGAATTCCCACGTGACACCATGAGGAAGGACTTTAAACTCTGACCTAGTTCAGCCCTTTCCTAGCCCAGATTTACACTGGCAGACAGCAGAGTGTCTCCCTTGTCACCAAATATTTGCTTTGGTCTAAATGGAAGTGCTTTTGGCTTCCGAAAGTCTGGAATTCCTGCAGCAGCACAGGGGGAAAAGTGCCCTGAAGTGACTTTTGGTTGGTGGTTCCTGGGGTTTTGCAGAAGTTGGGAAATCCGGAGGTGATGCTTTCCCATGGCCAGGGCACGCTGGGACTGCAGCACAGAGGCTGTGTCCCTGCATTGTGGATTCCGGATAGCAAATGTGCATTGCATCCATGCACTGCATTCCTGACTTGGGATGCTGCATTGTGGCCATGCATTGCACCCATTCACTGCATCCCTGCATCCTGGTCATGCATTCCACCTGCATGTTGCACCCATGCATCGTGGTGGTACATCGTGGATTCTCTGTGTTCCATCTATGTGCATCACGGCCCTCCAGTGCATCCATGCATTGTGGCATCCATGCATTGACCTGGAACATTGTGGCACCTACACATTGCACCCATGCATTGGGGCATCAATGCATTGAGCTGGAACATCGTGGCACCAATGCACTGCACCTGTGCATTGCAGCAATGCATCAAGGCATCTGTGCATTGCAGCACTGCAGTGTGGCATCCATAAATTGAGCTGGAACATCATGGCATCCATTCACTGCATCTGTGCAGCACAGATGTGCAACCATAAATTGTGTTGGCACCTCATGGCATCCATTCGTTGCATCTGTGCAGCACAGGCATGCAGCTGGCCATGCATTGCACGTACACACTGCACCCATGCAGGAACATTGTGGCACCAATGCACTGCATCTGTGCATTGCAGCACTGCATTGTCGCATAATGACATCCATGCACTGCACCTGTGCAGCACACATGTGCAACCTGCCATGCACTGCACCTACACATTGCCCCCATGCATTGTGGCATCCGTGCATTGGGCTGGAACATCATGGCACAAGTGCATTGCATCTGTGCATTGCATCAATGCATTGTGGCATCCATGCATTGAGCTGGAACTTCATGGCATCCATGCATTGCACCTACACACTGCACCCATGCATTGCAGCACCCACGCATTGAGTTGGAACCTCATGGCATCCATGCAGCGCACCTGTGCATTGCAGCAGTGCATCATGGCATCTGTACATGCATTGTGGCATCCATAAATTGTGCTGGAATGTCATGGCATCCATGCATTGCATCTGTGCAGCAAACTGGCCACGCATTGCACCTACACATTGCAGCACTGCATTGTGGCATCCATGCATTGAGCTGGAACATCATGGCACAAATGCATTGCACCTGTGCATTGCAGCACTGAATTGTGGTGTCCATAAACTGTGCTGAAACCTCATGGTATCCATGCATTGCACCTACACACTGCACCCATGCATTGAGTTGGAGCACTATGGCACCCACGCAGCGCATCCCTGCAGCACAGCTCTGCGCCGTGGCTGTGCCTGGCCCCTCTCCATGCCATCCATGCTCTGAGGCCATGCCTGCCATGGCCAGGTTGGTTTCAGGGCTCGTTGAAGATCCCGGTGCTCACGGACCAGGGCTGAAGGAATTTGGCACGTCCTGGCCTGGCTGGGCACCAGCAGCTCCCGGGCACTGGTGGGATGTGGCTTGTGAGGGCTGGGCTGGGGAGGGGCCGTGTTCCTGGCAAAGCAGCCGTGTCCCAGGGCTCCTGCAGCACCCTCTGTGTTCCCGGCAAAGCAGCCACGTCCTGGGGCTCCTGCAGCACCCTCCATGTCCTGCTCCCACCCACCAGAGCTTCCTCCCGAGCCGGCTCGAAATTCCAGCCATGGGCAGCACCCACTGCTGAGCTACTGGAGAATCCATCCCTGGGATTCTCTCCCCCACATGGGCAGGAACACCTTCCACCATTCCAGGTTGCTCCAAATCCAGTCCAACATGGAAAACTTCCAAGCATGGGGCAGCCTCAGCTCCTCTGGGCAGCCTGTGCCAGGGCCTCTCCTCCCTCACAGCCAAAAATTCCTTCCCAATATCCCATCTAACCCTGCCCTCTGCCAGTTTGAAACCATTCCCTCTTGTCCTGTCACTCTCTGGCATTCTGGGGCTGCTCATCCCCTCACCAGTCCAGGCATTTCCTCCTCCTCCTGCAGCCTGGATTGATCCCAGAGCACCAGGGATTAAACCACACGAGCTGGCGTCAGCAGAGCACGGGCATGGCAGAGGAAAAAACCACCCGAGCCCAAACCCTCTATTTTGGTGTTTGTATAAAAAACATCCCAGCTCCTGCTGCTGAGTGGGAACATTCCACCAGCCCACCACACAGGGATGGTCCCTATGGAGATTCCCTCAGCTCCAGGTGCTTCCTGGGGGCTCTGCCAGCCCTGGAAGCTGCAGAGATTCAGCAGGAGACACACAAAGCCCTTTCCAGGGTGCTGTGCCTGCAGCAGCCCCAGCCAGACGCCGGGAAATTCTTTCCAACATCTGCTGCTCATTGCCACAATGTGAGCTTTGATTCCCCGGGACCCCGCGCCGCTGCCCTCGGCGAGTCCCTGCTGCTCCAGAGGAAGTGCTGATAGCAGGCACAAACGTGGAAGCGTGGAATGGTTTCGGTCGGAAAGGACCTTTAAAGATCTAGCCCAACATTCCCAGCTCCAAGCTGGAAATATGGATTGGAGGGAGAGCCCCCCTGGATTGCCCCACAGCAGAGGGGGTGACACAGATCACCCCACACTCCAAGCAAGAACCTCCACCCCAGGCAGTCTTCCAAAGGGTTTTCTACCCAAAGTCAGCTGGAAAAAACACTGGGAATGAGGGCTTGGGCATGGATCAGCAGAGTGAGGAGATCCAAGTCTTCCAGCCATGTTTTCCCTGCTATGGGGAAAAGAGCATTAAAACTCCACAGGAAGGCACTGCAAACTCCTCGTGACTCCAGAGCTGAGAAAATTCCTTGATCCACCGTGTTTTCCAGGCCCAGGCTGCTGGAATATTGTCTCCCTCCCTGCTGCTGATGCCATGGGATAAATCCCGTCACAAAGCTCGGCTGCAAAGAAAACATCCCACAAAAAACCTGGGAAAAGCAGCCGGGGCTGGTGCTGCTGACTCGGCGAGGGATTTGCTCATCCCGGGGTCCTGCAAACACATCCGAGGGCAGGCAGAGCCTGGGATTGGTTCACATGGAGGTGCTGGAGCAGGATCTCGTCAGAAATAGAAATTTGGATGTAATTCCAGGGTGGGGATTGAACATGGTTTGAACTTGCTGGCTGAGGTGGGGTTTTCTTCCAGATTCCGTGTGTGTGAAGCGAGGCTGGGTGGATGGGCAGCGTTTTTCCCTCTTTGTGGATTTAAATTGATTTAAAAGAAGCGGATGAGTCTCCATCCTCGTGGGTTTGGGTCAGGTTTGTCCCTCTGTGGCACCCACCAGACATCCCAGTGCCCCCCATTCAATCCAGCCTCGAGGCAGATCCTGCCCATTTCTCCATCAACCAAATCCATCCCTCCTTGCCAAAATATCCAGTCTTCCAAAAAATGCTGCCCTATCAGACATTGCCATCCCTGGAGGAATTTAACAGCCATGTGGCCATGGCACTTGGGGACATGGGTTAGTGCTGGGGGAACGGCTGATTACAATCCTAGAAGTCTTTTCCAACCTAAAAATCTCCACGATTCCCTGATTCTAACCCACCTCCAGGCTTTTGTTCCAGCCCTCCTGAGGCTCCCCAGGGGCAAGGGAAGGGATCCAGCCCAGGACCCACACGTAGGCAGGGGCCATCCACAGCCAGAGGCTGCCCAGAGCGCGGGGCGAGACGGGAAGATGAATTCACGGGGCAGGAATTTCTTGTTTTGAAGAGTCTGGAGTGGGTCTCACCCCACATCACAGGCACAGGTATGCACAGAGCTGTTATTACAAGTTTTAGGGCCGTCCCTTAATGCAGCTCCTCTGAACCCAAAACCCAGATTAATTCCTGCTTGCGGTTGCCCCGTAATTAAAATCGTCTCCAATTCTTCATGAACTCAACAGTTTCCTCCTAATGAAGAGAGACAGATGAAAGAGACCTTCACTGGGAAAAAGGACTCAGTTATAAATATTCCATTACTTCATCCACCACAAAAGCTATTTGGATGCTGGAAGCTCAGCCTGGGCAGCCAGGGCCAGCCCCCACCAGCCTCAGCAGATATCCCCGAGTGCTGGGGGTATCCAAAAAGCCTCTCCAAGGAAAATTCCTTCAGAAGCTCGCCTGTCTCCACCTCTTCTTCCTCATCCTCCTCCCCTTTGGCTATTGCAGTGGGACAACAGCAATGGGCAGGAATGGCTGGGCCATGTGGATCATCCTAAAAATGGGGTGATGTCCCCTCCTGCTGGGGATGAGCCCCATGGGACACCACATTCCATGGGGAAACACAGGAAGCTGCTTGCCCTGCTTATCTTGTCATGCACGGAGCAGAATCCAGCCTGGAAGCGCTGATTTTCCATCCAGCCCACAGCAGAGTCACCCCAGGCCTCTTCATTCCCTGACTTTGGAGCACTGAAATATAAATAAAGCGTCCCTGCCTCCGCCAGGGATGGACACAGAGATGGATTTCTCCTGGCAAGGGCTCCAGGGAGGGGAGGGACAATGCCTGCTCTTCCTCTTCCCTCCTCTGCTCCAGAACCAGCCCCTTCCATCAGATTTCCTTCCAGGAAACTTCGCCTGAGCCTCTGGGATTAGAACAATGTCCAGACTGGGATGGAGAGGGTTGTGCTCAGGGCAGCCCAGCTCTCCCATCCAGCTCCAGAGCCTGTCCCACGGCATTCCCAGGCATTTCAGGAACCATTCCCCAGCACCCAAAGCTCCCAGGGCTCTGATCCCACTCCCAGGATGACAGGCATCACTCCCAGGGCTGCACATGGATGTGGAGCACTGCCTTTGCTCCCCTCTCCGTGGGCAGGCTGCAGCCCACACCAGCAGCAGCTGCCATAAATCCCTTGGGATTTGGCTGCGGGATCCCTGGACCACAAAGCAGCCCCAAGGGCCAGAGTCACCATCCCAAACCCCTGCACCACAGAAAGCACAGCCCCGAGTCTCCAAACCACAGAGATCCCTATTTAGAAATTAAAGTCATATTTTAAATTTAATTACCAATATAATATTAAATAATTAATAATGCCACCTAAATATTAATATTGTTAATATGCAATGATGAATGTTTATGTTATTTTCTATAACAACACACCCCCAAGATGCTGTGACCCTGGGTAAACCCTCCCTTCCCAGTAGGAGGCACTTTTGGGGAGCCCCATTCCCAATATCCCAATAATAGAGGAGCTCACAGGCTCCTCTACATTGGGTGCCCAAACCCATTCCCACTCTGGGGAATGTGCAGCGTTTGCTGCACACAGAGAGGGAAAAATGGGATGCAAAGTGCTCTGCAGACACACAAGAACCCAAAAACCAGCTCCATTTTATGCCCAAAAATTCAAATCCATGCCTGGACTATCCGGAGCTCCTGCTGCCCTCTGTGGCGTCCTCGCCTCCAGCTCCAAATCCAGCAAAACAAAGCCAAACCAAGTTCCTGATTT
The DNA here is from genome assembly GCF_028769735.1 of Zonotrichia leucophrys gambelii. NCBI lineage: Eukaryota > Metazoa > Chordata > Aves > Passeriformes > Passerellidae > Zonotrichia > Zonotrichia leucophrys. The sequence continues at coordinate 59,774,440 of NC_088175.1, read as the reverse complement.
TTTTAATCCTGGGGCGGGCAGAGGGAGATTTGTCTTCCCTCAGCAGCGCCGCTCTCCAGTTTTCCAGCTGGGAAAGCTCCTCAGCCACGCCACAGCCTCCATCAACTTCCCTGCCCCGGCCACCATCGGGGAAAGCTTTTTGGGAAAAACATCCCAAGCCCACTTTTCAGTCAAGGGGAGCGGGAAAAAAAAGCAGGATAAAACTCAATTAAGGAGCAGGCAGATATTTTAACCAGCGCCATGGTTTGTATACTCCATCTGGAGTCCAAAGGCTGCCGGGTTTTTTTTTTAGCAGGAGGGAACTGACATCATCTTAATTTCAAATTCCCATTTATTTTTACATCTGGTCTGAATTAATCTTTCTCAGCGTCCTGACTTTCATGTAATGGAATAATTGCTTACAGACTCGGGGTTTAAAGAGCCTGAATAAACCCAGTTTTTTTAAAAAAAAAGAAAAGAAACCCCTTTAAAAACCGATAGTAAAAATCCAGTACCTAGAACCAAACTCCAATATGCCTTCGGGATTGGGAATTTTAAACGGAACATCTCTTTCAGGCAAGAGAGCTCGAATTAATCCCAGCTCTATCCAAGATTCCGAGAGGGAGAGCGAGCCCTGTGGAAAAACACCAACACAAACCAGCCCAGAATTAGGCAGAGCAGCACAGCTCCATCGGTGCCACGCGGGAAGCAGCTCTGGAAAAGCAGAGTTGGGCTCGGAGGGGAAAACATCCTGCTGGCCAGAAAGGCACTGGCCACGAGCAGGAAGAGGAGGATTCAGGAATGGGAAATGGCAGAAAGGTGGCAGGGGGCCAGGGGCACGGCAGGGTCGGGATGTGCCTCACTCCCACGGGCGAGTCAAAGGACACAGGAACACCAAGGATGGTGCTGGGAAAGCTCAGCCCAATTTCCCCGCTGCCACCAGGGCACCGGGTCAGATAAAGCCCGGCTTAGGAGCTGCATGGATTGATCCAGAACGTGTCAGGGATGGCATTCCTGGTGGGAAACACAGAGAGGGCCGTCAGGGACACCAGCAGGGAGCAGCTGGCACCTCCATGGGGTGCGGGGCAGCCGAGGGTGAGGGGAGCCCGGGGACAATGGAGTCCCACAGGTGGCTGTGACCCAGGGACAGGAGGACCCATGGATGAGAGAATCACAGGTACAGGAACCAAGGGATGGTGGGGACCACAGCTGAGGGGACCTGTGGGTCACCACGAGCCACGGAAAAGAGCTGGCACAGGCACAGAGCACCCAGGGGTGAGGGGCCCACTGGGGATGTGTGACCCAGGGGTGAGGGGACAGCTGGGTGAGTGTGACCCAGGGATAAAGGGACCCATGGACAAGTGTGACCCAGGAATGAGGGGACCCATGAGTGAGGGGACCTGGGGTAAGTGTCACCCACGAGCAAGGGGTGAAGAGACCCATGGGTGAGCATAACCCAGGGACAAACAGACCCATGGGTGACTGTGAACCAGGAATGAGGGAAGCCATGGGTGACGGTAACCCACAGGTAGGAGGACCTGTGGGTGAAAGCAAGGGGTCCCGTGGGTGAGGGGACCTGTGGGTGAGTGCCACCCAGGGAAAAGGGTCCCAAGGGTGAGTGAGACCTGTGGGTGAGTGAGACCACAGGTGAGCGAGACCCGTGGGCGAGTGTGACCCAGGGGCCAGGGCTCTCACAGATGTGGGGACGAGTGTGACCCAGGGGCCGCAGGTCCGCAGATGTGGGTACTCAGGGGCACGGGGTCCCGTAGATGTGGGTACCCACGGACCGGGGCTCCTGCAAATGCGGGGACGAGTGTGACCCAGGGGTCCCGCAGCTGTGGGTGCCCAGGGGCGCGGGGTCCCGCGGGCGAGCGCGCCCCTGGCGCGGCTCGGGGCGGCCGTGTCGGTGTCGCGGCGGTGTCGCGGCGGTGTGGCGGCCGTCGGGGGCCGTGGGGGGGTTCCGGCGGAGCCGCAGCTCCCGCGGGCGGGCAGGCGGGCGGGCGGAGGAAATGACTCGCATTCCTGCAGCCGGGGCCGCTCGCACCGCTCCGGCTCCAACTCGCCCCCGAGCGCAACAAGCGGCAGCGCCGGGCCCACCCGCGGCACGGCCCCGCGGGGGCGAGCCGAGCCGGGCCGGGCTGAGCCACAGCGAGCCGAGCCGAGCCGAAGGGAGCGGAACCGGGCTGAGCCGAGCCGGGCTGAGCCGAGCGGGAGCGCGGTGCGGGGCACGCACCTACCTGCGGCTGCGGGAGCGCGCTGCGTGCCGGCCGTGCCGAGCCGAGCCGAGCCGTGCCGTGCCGTGCCGTGCCGAACCCCGCCGTGCCGAGCCGAGCCGTGCCGAGCCCAGCCCAGCCCAGCCCATCCCGCCGCCCCCGCCCCTTCCCGGGCCGCCCCGCACCGCCCCGAGCGGCACCGGCACCGCCTCCCGCCCCGGCGCCGGGCCCGGGACAGCGGGGACAGGCTCGGGCACGGGGTGGCCCCGGGCTGGAGAGACGAGTGGTGGCCCCGGAGGAGGCGTGGGGAGCCGGGCACGGTGCCCACGGAAGGCTCCGGGAAGAGCCCGAGCATGGCATCCCCTGGGAGGGCACTCGGGCACCGTCCCTGCGGGATGGAGCCAGCGGAGGTGCCCGGGAGCGGAGCGGAGCTGAGCATCCTCCAGCCGGGAGCGCGGCCGGAGGAGCCTCCGAGGGCTGGGGAACGCTGCTCCGGAGGGCTGGGAGAGCTGGGGTGTCCAGCTTGGCTTGGCCTTAGAGCCCCTTCCAGTGGGGCTCCAAGAGAACTGGAGGGGGATTTAGGATAAAGGGGGAATGGCTTCCCACTGCCAGAGGGCAGGGATGGATGGGATATTGGGAAGGAATCCTTCCCTGGGAGGGTGGGAGGCCCTGGCACAGGGTGCCCAGAGAAGCTGTGGCTACCCCTGGATGTGTCCAAGGCCAGGCTGGACAGAGCTTGGAGAAGCCTGGGACAGTGGAAGGTGTCCCTGCCCATGGCAGGGTTTGGAATGAGATTTTTTTAAAGAGCTCTTTTAATCCAAACAACCCTGGGTTTCTATGATCTCCTAGGAAAGGCACTCACATGTCCTTTGGAGGGGTCTCAACACCCTTGTGTAGGGGACCCCCTGCACCCTTCCCAGTATCCCCAGCACTGGGAGATCACAGAATCCCAGTTTTTAGGATTCAGGTTGAGGCAGGAGCAGAATTAAACCCCATTCTCATTAAATCCCTCCCTAGCAGCTGCATGAAGGTGAGTGTGGCTCACTCATGTGAGGCCTGGCCACCCTTTGGAGCTGATGCACACACAGATCCCTCTCCATAGGTGACCCAGGCCCGGAATAGCAACAGCAGCGGCACCATAAATTAGCAGCAAAGCATCTCCGAGCCGCTCCTCCTTCAGAAGTGCCATCTGGCGAGATTGTTTTTGGAGGAGTTATTTATTCCTCACTTTTAACCGTCTAAAGGCGTTCCTCGGGCTGACCTGCGAGGCCGCCTCAGCCCCCGCAGTCTCTCCGAGGCTCTGGGAGAGAGGAGCCGCTTGTTCCCAGCCCTAAATAAAGAGCAGCTCTGCTGTGAGCACCCTGACACTCCTTGCTGAAATCTGTTTGCAGCTCAGCAGCTCGTGCTGGGTAATTCCATTATGGGAGTGCACGGTGCCGGTGCTGGGAATCCAACACTCTCCTCGTGGAGAAAAACAACCTGGCTTTCTGCAGGGATGGGGCTGGATATCCCTTGGGTTTGGGATCTCTCTCATCCTCCTGTCCATGCCAGGTGGAATTGGGAGAAGGTTTCTACCCCACAGCTCCTGCTCCAGTCCTTACAAAGACACTGGTGCCACTGCCAAGGGCATGGAGAGCATCCTGTCCAAGCAGGGCCTGTCATTCCAAACAAGGCGTGTCTTTCCAGTCAGAAATGTCTTTTTTTCCCCAAAAACTCCCTCTGGAAACACCCCTCCTGCCGTTGACACAAGCAAAGCCTCCCTTTGGTTCATTTATCCAAACCCACAAATCATTTTAGGGATATGGGGTGGCACAAGCACGACACGGCCCCATTGGTGTGGAGCTGAGGAGGACGAGTGGGTCCTGCTGAGCACACCCCAGGCCCTGTGGAGCACAGGGATACAGGAACCCAGCTCCTGCCTTGCTGCAGAGGCTAAATAAAGCAGCAGGAAGAGCTCTGGGATGCCAGCGAGGCGATGCATAAACACCGATGTGGATGGCGCGGCTGCTCCCGAGCCGGGGGGAAAATCTCGGCTCATTCCAAAGGGAGATGCTCCCAGGGCTGGAGGAGACACTCCAGGAAAAGCCATCCCAGGCTGCAACGTGGGGAGAGCTCGGAAAGATGGACCTCAGCCAGGGTCTGCTCTGCCTCTGCTCTCTGGGAGAGGAAAAGCCCAAAGACTCCGGTGACATTTCCCTCACGATCCTGGAATTAATCTCCCTCAAAGTCCCAAGGAGCGGAAATGCAGATGGAAAATGGGAAAAAAAATTGAATTCTTTTGGGGTTGGTTTGGTTATTTTTTGCATTGCTAAGCCTATCTCAAAATAATAATAATTAAAAAGAAAAAAAAGGTGGTGTGGTTATGGCTGAAAATACCATTCCCATAAAATACTCTTGCACTGGGTGTATTTATATGGAAAGGACAGGAAATAGCAGCAGCTCACTGTGATCCTGCATTATCACCAGGCGAGTGTCTCCCATCCCAGAATTTCAATGCTGCCATTGTCACTGGCAGGAAGGGACACGGAGACGTGGGAGCTCTCTTATCTCATAGTGTCCCTCGGATTTTGTTAATGGCATAAAAATTATTACTCCAAAAGCAACAAAATAACAACTAAACACATCCCTCTCTGCATCCCATCCCCTTCCCAAAGGCTGCTGGATCAGTTGTGCTAACCCAGGCTTGCTGCTTTCAGTGCCCAGCATCCATTTCTAGGGATTTTTGGGATGTCCTGCTAAGAAAATTGACCCTGGAGCAGCAGCACAAGGACCTCAGTGCTGACCCCAAGCCTTGTGGGGTGCATTTGGGGACAGGGGTGTCACCCCTGCTCGATGACACCTGGCACAGCCCCAGACTCCACGATCCTGATGGGCCCCTTCCAGCTCAGCATATTCCAGGGCTCCAGCTCTGGCTGCAGCTGGGATTTAGAAATTCCTCCCTGGACAAGAGAGGAAAACAAATCCCAGCTACTGTGAGAGGGCTGTGCTGAGGCTGGGAAGGTTTCTCAGCCCATAAGGGGAAGAAATTAAATAAAGAATCCCTGGTGTGGAGCCACAACAGCCGGAGCGTTGCTATAAACTCCGGAGAGGAGCTGGAGCTCGCTCCCATTCCTGCATTTCACGGGGATTTCCAAGGAAGCTTTTCCTCCCTCCCTGGCCAGGCTGGGGTGGCCGAGTCCCTGTTGCCTCAGCACAGAAGCAACCAGGCTGGAGGGACCCTCTCCAGCTTTTTCTGGGCTGTTTAGGAGAATTCCATCTGATTTTTTAACCATAAATACCCAATTCGTGGAGATCTCATCCAGCCTCTGCTTCAATTTGGTTTGAATGTAATATAATTAATAACCCTGACCTGATTAATAATAATAATAATAATAATAATAATAATAATAATAATAATAATAATAATAAAGCCTGAGCACCCATTGGGACCCCTCCTCAGGGGTTTTGCCCCCGTGCTGCCCCTGGGGGTACCCACCTGGGGACAGCTCCAACTCCATCCCTCCCAGCTGAATTTGGAGAAAACTAATCCCTGGATGGTGCTGGGAAAGGGGGAGCATTCCCTGGGAGAGGCCTGGGGACACCCCAGCTCAGGAGCCAGGTGGAGAGCAGGATGGTTCCTTAATTCTGGAATTTTGGCAATGCCAAACCACCCCTGGCTCCCCAGGAATTCAGGGATGCTCCCAGAGGGGCTCTTCCCATCTGATTTTACCCGAGGGAGGATGCTACTACATTTAATTGCCCCCCACAATCTCCCACTGTATTTACCATGCCTAGCCTTTGCTGGTAAGTCAGCAAGGATGAAAATAAAATGAGATTTAAACCCAACGAGGCTGGAAAATGAGAAAATCCAGCCTGAACCCCCGAGTGTTGGAAGCATCGGGAAAATCCAAGCGTGCACCCGGCAGGGGAGCATCCCCGGCTCGGCAGTGCTGATGGAGCCCGGGTATTCCCAGCTCCTCCAGCCCAGCATCCTCCTCCTCCTCCTCCTCAGCAGCAGGGATGCCGTTGGAGCCCCGGACATTCCTCGGGACGGCCGGAGGGAAAGGCGGGATCGCCCCCAAGCCCAAATCCCCTGCTCCTCACCCAACCCTCACCAGTTTGCTGAATTCATCAGCAAATTATTAATAAATTCAGGGATTTTCAGGCAGGGTTTTTCTATGGAGTAAGCCTGGTTTTCCTACAGCCCCATTCCCAAATCCATTCTCATTTTCCTCCTTTAAAACCCCATTTTCCCCCTCCCACCCTTTCTATTTTGGGGGGCGCCCCAAAGAGCTTTTTCATGGCCTGGAGGTTATTCCTAGAGTTTGCTCCCAGGCTGGCAGAGCTGCTGCAATCCCATGGAATTGTGGTGTAAAGCAGGAAAGGGCGGTGGGTAGGGGCAGACGGGGAGGAAAGATCACAGGAACGAGCAGGGGAATATTTTTAGCCCGTCTGTTCACCAGCACTCCATGATCCCAATCCCATCTGACAGAGGGGCAGACGCCTCAGGGCTGCTGGAACAGGAGAGAAACCCCAGCAAGGGCCCCCTCAGGGGGGTCACCAACAGCCCTGACCTACAAAACATCAGAGAATCCCCCCCTCAGTTGGGTGGGTGGGAGGAAAACTGGGAATTTCTCTGTTGGAAAAAAAAAATTAAAAAAAAAAAAAAAGTGGAGTTTGGGTGATGAAAGACATCAAAGAGCCAGGGCTCCAAAGGAGGAGGTGTGGGGGGCACATTCCCCCTGGCACCCTGTGCCCAACTCCTGGCTCTCCTGTGCCCATGGATTTTCCATGGCAGTAGGGCTGGGTTACAAGTTTGCGGGAGCCACGGTAAAATCTGGGAATGGGGTCATGAAGCTGAAAGTTTTGCTCCAAACCTGATCCAGGTGGATCTGGGATAAAGCTGGGAAAAGGGGTCAGGGGGGCAGGGCTGGGTTTGCTCTGTGCAAAGTGCAGCAGCATCAGGAATGGATCGGGCATGAAGGGTCATGGAGTAGCACCACATTCCCACTGGGAGAACTGGAGATCCTCCAATGCACCTCCTGAAGGGAACCCAGCAGAACCCTCACAGCCTGAGCCAGTTCAATTGTCACCCTGATTTTTTAAGATTTTCTAAGCCTTCTGATGTTTACACTCTTGTAACGAACTTTTTTACATGGTTTCTGTAAATAACTTCTTGTTTTGCATTCTTTTATAGAGGAGGAGAAATTTGATGGACTGTTGGTTTGTCCAGTGTCATTGGAGAGGTGACACTGGACAAACTCCAATCCACTATCCCTTTTGAAAATCTATAAATGTCAGAGTCAGAAAACTTCCTTTGTCCACCTTGAGAACAGCGGTGTGTGCGTGTTGTGTTATTTCATGTCCTGTGGTGACAGCTAAATTAGGATTTCCCCATGATTTAATAATTTAATAAATTAAAATACTTTTTAAACTAATTAATTAAATAAATTGAATAATTCCCCATAATTTAATTTAATCCCCATAATTTAAACCTCAGCTCCATCACAGAAGGACACAAAGGCTTCTATCCTATCCCATCCCCTTCACCCACATCACCATGCCCTGGGGTGGCACTGCCCTGCTAGCATGTGCTTGCCTTGGCATGGTTTGTAACAACCCTAATGCTAGCACAACTTTCTGGGGTGCTCTTTGAATAACCCCAATCCTAACCCTCACCCTAACAGCTCTGCTGGTGCTGTTTCCATCCCCAGGGAAAGCAGGCAGGCACCTTTTGCCTGTGGAAACAGGACACCAGCCTGGTGCTGTGTAAACAGGATATTGCAGCAGGGAAAATCCAGCCCAGTCCCCCCCTCGGTGCCCAGGGAGCCCAGGGAGCTTGGCCATGGCCCCATGTGTCCATCAGGCACCCATCAATGATTTACTGCTGCTCTGAAGAGCTGTTTGTGCTCCCGGCCTCGCCGCCGGCCCCGGCCAAGGTCAGCGCTCCATTTGGCAGGGAAGGGATGGATGCCAAAGGGGAGAGCGGATGGGAGTGCAAGGCAGGGAGAGGCAGAGCCCCCTTGGACCCCAGAGCCCCCCTGGACCCCAGCAGAGCTCCAGGGGCTCATCCTGAGCATCCCTGCTCCCACCAGAGGAGCCTGGAGCAGCTGGGGACAAATCGTTCCATATTTCCACGATTTGGGTTGGGTCTTAAAGCCCGTCTCATTCCATTCACCACTTCCACACCCACCTTACCCCACTGTGGCACCCGAGGGTGCCAAGGCTGGTGGCAACAGCCCCTGCCTGGGGTTTGAATCACAGCAGGGCTGAAAATCCCCTTGGGAGACAGTGGGAATCACTTCCCACCAGGGTCACCAGCACTGGCCCAAAAACATTTCTGGGAGTACCAACGTGGCCTAAAACCACTCCTGGGAGCACCAACACTGGCCTAAAACCACTCCTGGGAGCACCATCACCAACCTAACACCACTTCTGGGAGCACCAATGCCAGCCTAAAACCAGTCCTGGGAGCACCAACATGGCCTAAAACCAGTCCTGGGAGCACCAACATGGCCTAAAACCAGTCCTGGGAGCACCAACATGGCCTAAAACCAGTCCTGAGAGCACCAACATGGCCTGAAACCACTCCTGGCAGCACCAGCATGGCCTAAAACCAGTCCTGGGAGCATCAACATGGCCTAAACCAGTCCTGAGAGCACCAACACGGCCTAAATCCACTCCTGGCAGCACCAACATGGCCTGAAACCACTCCTGGCAGTACCAACACGGCCTAAACCAGTCCTGGGAGCACCAGCATCAGGATATGGGGTTGGATCAAACCAGGCGCCTCACACCAAGGGTTCCCAAGCTGCCAGTGCTGCCAGGCAGGGTTTGTGCAATTCCTCTGCTTTTTGAAGCCGCCGCCGTGCCCTCCCCCCACGCCTGCCCAAAAGAGAATTGATTTTCATGAAATGGACTGAGGCAGCCTCCAGGAGGATCCATAGCTGGGCTAATATTTGCCTAATGGGCTCCCACAAATAGCTCGTTAATCCCTTTGTGTTTATTAATGGCACACGGGAGCCAGACAGCTGCAGCCAAGATCCCTGCGCCCCTGAGATCCCAGAGAAATCTGATTTTGGGGTCTCCAAGCTCCCAGAGACCCCAGATTTCAGGGTTTCCAAGCTTCCTGTGTCCCTGAGCTCCAAGGGAAACCAGATTTTGGGGTCTCCAAGCTCCCTGTGCCCCTGAGCTCCCAAGGACCCTGGATTTCGGGGTCTCCAAGCTCTCTCAGTCCCTGAGCTCATAAGGACCCCAGATTTTGGGGTCTCCAAGCTCCCTGTCTCCCTGAGCTCACAGAGACCCCAGTTTTTGGGTTCTCCAAGCCCCCTGTGTCCCTGAGCTCCAAGAGACCCCGGATTTCAGAGTGTCCAAGCTCCCTGTGTCCCTGAGCTCCAAGAGATTCCAGATTTTGGGGTTTCCAAGCTCCCCAGGTCCCTGAGCTTCCAAGGACCCCAGATTTTGGGGTTTCCAAGCTCTCTGTGTCCCTAAGCTCACAGAGACCCCAAGCCCCATGGGTCCCTGAGCTCCCAGGTTTTCCAAGCTCCCTGGGCACGTTGCTGTGGTCCCATATCCCTGTATCCCTTCACTTTGGTCACTCCCTTTTTTCTCCCTGAGCCTCTCCTTCCCTCTCCCTCCCAAAAATGGGCTAAACCCCCCACTGAGTGCTCTGGCACCCATGGGACAGCCTGCAACTGGCACCATGTCCCAAAAAGCCTTGAAACCCGCCAGCTTTAGTCATGGATTGGGAATATCTCACTGCTGTGGCAGCAAACAGTTCATTTATGTCTTCGTTTTCTTATTTAGTTGTGAATTAATATCAGAGCTCAGGAATGTTCTGGTAAACCTGTGAGCAAATGCATTTGAGGGCTTGGAAAATCATGGTGCATTATTGCAGTGTATTTTTCTAGATGGGATTTTGGGGTGCTCCTTTGGTAGGGAAAGCCTGTGGATATATATATATATATAATTTATATATTAAAAATATATATTTTGTATATAAATCTATAGATATAATTTATATAAAATATAAATTATAATTTATATGTATATATATTTATATACTATTTCTATGTATAATATATATAATAAAGAGATATATATAAAATATATATCTATATATAAAATATGTATTTATACATGATATATAAATATATATTATTTTTGCATATATATATTTATTATATAAAATTTTACATTATATAAAAATTTATATATTGTATATAAATTTATAAATATAAATATATATATTTATACTTATCTATATCATATATATTATTCATACTATATTATTATTTATATTATTACAAATAATATTATTAATAATTTATACTATAATATAAATTTTATTTATATTATTATAGATAATATAAATAATATTATAATATTATTATTTATATTATATTATTTGTTCAGTTATATATAAAACCTGAGCAACCTGGGCTAGTGGAAAATTTCCCTGCTCATGGCAGGGGTTTGGAATGAGATGGTCTTCAAGGTCCCTTCCAATCCAAACCATTCTGGAATTCCATGATTCCTGCTGTCCTCCTCTCCCTTCTCTGCAGCAGGAAAAGGCAGAATTTTGGTTTGGTTTGTTTTGAAGGGCAGCTTTCAGTGGAACCTTTCCCAGACACCATTTCCCAGGGAAGCAGCAGCTGTGGATCTCTGGGGGTTTCCCCTGCCAGCCCCACACGCTGCTCCCAGGAAAAGGGGGTGTCTGAATGGTGACAATGCCATCCCCAGCTCTCACCCAGCTGGGTTATCCTGCTCCAGAAGGATTTGTCCCTCAGGAAGTCAGCAAAGTTCCCCCTGGAAGAACATTGTCTCCCAGATCATCACCAAACTGAATTTCTGGAAAAGGTGGCCTTGAAATGACATCATTCCCCAGGAATGATGACACCAGAACAGGCTGAGGGGACACCAAGGCCAGGTGAGGCTCAGGGATGTGCCCCATCCCAGCTGATTTCCATCCTGGGGGATGTGCAGGACACCTGAAGGGGCTGAGGGGACACCAAGGCCAGGTGAGGCTCAGGGATGTGCCCCAGCCCAGCTGATTTCCATCTTGGGGATGTGCAGGACACCTGAAGGGGCTGAGGGGACACCAAGGCCAGGTGAGGCTCAGGGATGTGCCCCATCCCAGCTGATTTCCATCTTGGGGATGTGCAGGACACCTGAAGGGGCTGAGGGGACACCAAGGCCAGGTGAGGCTCAGGGATGTGCCCCAGCCCAGCTGATTTCCATCTTGGGGATGTGCAGGACACCTGAAGGGGCTGAGGGGACACCAAGGCCAGGTAAGGCTCAGGGATGTGCCCCAGCCCAGCTGATTTCCATCCTTGGGGATATGCAGGACACCTGAAGGGGCTGAGGGGACACCAAGGCCAGGTGAGGCTCAGGGATGTGCCCCAGCCCAGCTGATTTCCATCCTGGGGGATGTTCAAGACACCTGAAGGGGCTGAGGGGACACCAAGGCCAGGTGAGGCTCAGGGATGTGCCCCAGCCCAGCTGATTTCCATCCCAAAGGATGGGAGCTCCTGGGGTGAACACAGTGCCCAAGCCACCCACCATGGGTGGTGTGGCACCCTGAGCTGGGGTCCTGCACTTCCAGGAGGGAATTTGCTTCATGTTTAGAGCCCTCCCTGCCTTCCCAGGCTCTGGGATTGTCCCAGGTTTCATTAGAGCAGACTGGGAGGGGAAGAGCTGGCTCACCCTTCCCCAGGGCTGTGTCTGGGAGCTGGGGCAAGGCAGGAGGGAGGAATCACAGCTTTGGGGATGGATCTGGGCCACCCCAAAATGTCCCTTCCTGCCTTGGAAGCTCCCAGACCTCTGTCCCATCCCTGGAAGTGTCCAAGGCCAGGTTGGATGGGGCTTGGAGCAACCTGGGATGGTGGAATGAGTGGAATGAATCCCTGTTTCTCTCAGGGGGGTTGGAATTGGATGGTCTTGAAGGTCTCTTCCAACCCAAATAATTCTGGGATTTTAGGATTCTAGCCTATTTTGGGATCCCATCCCAGCAATGGGTACATTGGGTTTATTGGGCCTGTTCAATTTTTTAACAAAAAATTTAACTCCCCTCCATGGCAGGACCTGTGTCTGTGATTATCAGGGCCAGGCCCCATCACCAAAACCTCAATCCATTTTCCCACAAGCTCACATTTTCATGGCACCCTCAAAATCCCTGGGTTCCTACCCCAAACATCCCAGAGCAGCTGGACCCAGCCCTCTCCCCTTCCCAGCCAAGCTGTTTATGAGCTCTGTGAGCACAATAAAGCAAAAGCAGCTGTGGCTACAACCTCCTTTTATGTGATTCCTTTTTTTCCTTCCTCTGAATTTTTATGATCCAGATATAAAGCCCTGGGAAAAAGAGGTTTAAAGGAGAACCCTGACACCCATTATTGCAGGGGCATGAAAAGCAGAGCCTTGACTCTCATCCATCCCAGGAGATTATTTTCAATCCAATCCAAAACTATTTCAATGATCCAAATTATTTCAATCCAAATCCAATGGGGTTTTTTGTTGTTGTTGTTTATTTTTAAAGAAAATACTAAAAAGAAAGCTCCTGGAAGCCAGTGATGGGCAGTGAGGGAGAAATCCCAGGTGTTCCTTGTTCAGCCTTGCCCACCTCATGTTTGCACAATTCTGCCCTGTGCCAACATTTCTTTGTCCAAGGCCTTCCCTGAAGGAAGGAAAGGGGTGAAGGATGCTGTGGGCATCCCAGGAAAACTGGGAAATTGTCACCCCTGTGCCACCCTGCTTGTGGCACCACTGCCAGCTGCTCCAGCAGCACTTGCTGTATTGAAAATTAATGCATTTTTTGCCGAAGAATCAGGGTCCTGCTGTGTTATCCCACCCAATAAACCAAATCCTGGCTCAGCCCATATCCCATCCTGCTCCAAAGCTCAGGGACAGAGGCCTTCATCTCCAGCCATGATTTTCTGCAGTGTAGGGCTCCCCTTTCCTCCCATTTACATCCCAAATCCTCCCATTGGATGTGGCAGCACATCCCACACCCCAGATTTCCACAGACCCTCAGCACACACTTGGAGCGGGTTGTTTTATGGCACCAGTGATTAGGAAGATGCTGCCTTGAAGAAAAGAAGGGCTGGGGCTGTCAGAGCAGGAATTCAGGGCTCTCTCCAGCCCCGTGGTGCTCTGGAGAGCCTGGAGCTCCCCAGGGCTTACCCCAACACCAGCTGCTTGGCTCATCACCCCCAAACCAAAACTCCCCAACAAATAAAACTAAAAAAAAAAAATCACGAAGTCTCAAATTTTGTGCTCTGTATGTGAGGAAAGAGCTGCAGCCTCCCTCCCTGGAGCAGCCAGGACTCTGTGCTCTGCCAGGGCAGCTGCCCCTGGTGAAGGCTGGTGACACCTCCTCACCCTCCTCATCCACAGTGGGGATTTTCCCCTCTTTCCAGCAATATTCCCAGTGTCTGAGGCTTTCCCAGTTTCTCAGGAACATGGAATTCTGCTGCACACATGGATCTGCCCAGTCAGTGCTCCTAGGAGGAAATCAGCTGAAAAAGTAGAGAAATAACCCTCCCAGTTTCTTTTTCCAAATAGAAATCCCTGCTTTTAGGTATAATCAGGAGAGTTTCCAAGGCACAAAAAGCCTTTTTTCCATCCCTCCCTCTCCAAGCTCAGCAAACAGCCCTACCTGCGGAGCCAGCTTGGATTTATCACAATCCCATGGCTGTGTTTATGACAGGGCTGGATCTCAAGCTGTTACATGAAGAACACCAGGCCTGCCCTCCCTTGAGCTAGGCTTCACACCCAGCCTAAACCTAAACCTAAACCTAAACCTAAACCTAATCCACATCTCATCCCTCAGACACCCCAATTACCCCGCGCAGGGATTGCTCCTACCAGCTCCAGGAATTGTGCTGCTCCTTCCACTCGCCATGGGGAATGAACAGCACAATTCCTTCCTCCCCAGCCATCCCAGGAAAGGACAACACATCTGTGGGAGCAGCAGAATCCCACCCTGGAGCTGCCCCATCCCAGTGGCGTGGGAAGCTCCCCACACAAGTGCCCAGGCCAGCCGGGTGGGGTGAGCCTGGAGAAGACATTTAATTACACAGGGCTGGGTGTTTTTCCAGTTGCAGAAGCCCAGCTGATTACTCCCTCCCTGTGCCAGGTGCCATTAGTGCTGTTTGACTACTAATTGGCAATTAATAATATCTTTGCATGATGCAAATGGGTTCTAAACACCTGCAGATCGATCATTTTGACGCCTTCAGGTTTGCAAAGTGCAGCAGTGTTTGGGGGCTTGGATGATGGGGTTTTTTTTGCTGTGAGCTGGAAAAGTGGGTGTTTAGGGGTGCAAAAGGATCATTCCCACAGCACCTGTGGATTCTTTTCTTCCTTTTTGCCAGGGTTGGGATTAAATACATGAGATGGTGTTTCTTGCAGGGACTCAGATGTTTATTAGTTCATATCTCTGTTACAGTCTCACAGACCCCGAGCTCTGCAGCACTTCACTCTAACAAACTAAAAATGGAGCCCCAACTCTCTCTATAAGGCTTTTTAAGGATAAACTGTCCAATTAAGAAATGACACCTCAATTATTTTCACTTTTAACCCAATAACCAACCACCCATGGCTGCAATGAAGACTTTTTTATCCAATTACACAAAACCACCCAAACCCACGGAGAAGAAGGTGAAGAAGAAGGAGCAGCCTCTACACTCAAACCTCCATCTTCTTTTTTATATATTGCTATATTCTAAACCCTTAAACTCTGAGTTTCCCACCCTGTGATATCACACACTTCTATCCAAACCCCACACCCACAATCCCAGCTCTGTCATTCCATTCTGGAAGCTTCTCCACGGCCTCAGGTCAGTGCAGTGTTCTCTTGGGGGTCAGAGCCTGGCAGCACAGAAAGTCTGGAATTCTCAGCAATTCCCAGGATTCCGAGAAGC
This sequence comes from Zonotrichia leucophrys gambelii, assembly GCF_028769735.1. Classification (NCBI taxonomy): domain Eukaryota; kingdom Metazoa; phylum Chordata; class Aves; order Passeriformes; family Passerellidae; genus Zonotrichia; species Zonotrichia leucophrys. The sequence continues at coordinate 59,759,349 of NC_088175.1, read as the reverse complement.
CCCCAGCAGGAGTGGGCAGCCCAGGGAATGCCTGGCTGGGGAATTTCCCTGGCTGACCCACGGGATGGGTGCCAGGGCTGCAGGGCAGGGCTGGGGCTGCTGCTGCCCAGCTGATCAAAAGGCCACTGGGACGTGTCTGTCTGTCCATGGACGGGACATGCCAGGCTGGTCCTGCTCCAGGTGCCACAGGGAAGGAGGGAATGACATTCAAAACAGCCTCAAATCCCAACAGGAGCGGGATGGAAGGCAGCATGGCACGGAGGCAGCTTTGCTTATGCTAATGGGGGAGAAGAGTCTGCAAACAGCTCCAGGTGAGAAGATTGGGCTGGGATTTTCCATGGGCAGGCAGCCAGCCCCAATCCCTTTTATGTGCTCTCGGGAATGTCTGATTCCTGGGGGGATGGCTGCCCCTCACCCTGAGGCTCTCCAGCATCCTTGAGTTGCAGCATCCATGGGCCCCATTCCCCAAGTTGGGGTTTTTGGGGGGATTTGGCTGCCCCTGAGCACCTCATTCCTGCAAACATCTGCAGGAGACTGGGGAGAAGCAGGATTAGCAGCACAGGCTCCACACACAGTGTTCCAGAGGATTTGGGGTTATTTTTGGGAAGAAACACAGCATCATTTTGTTTTCCATTTCCAAGGGCTTTCATGGGGAGGGGAGGTTTTGCAGAGAGGTCCTTTCTCCTCCACAGCCCCATCCCAGCAGGATCAGCTCCCTTGGGATTGTAAATAAAAGCCACGGTGGTGGCAAACCCCTCCTGAGTCATTTACCTGCTTTAAATCCATCAGGATACAAAGCTGAGGTGATTTTTTCATAGCACAAGCTACTTATACTTCGAGCTGTGTTCCCACACTGTCACTCCCTTTAATTTTGGGGGATCAGATAGCTCCTGTCAGCCCTGCTAACTCTGCTGGCTGCCCAGCAAGTCTTGCTCTGGGCTTACAGAGGCATCTCTAGGAAAGATAAGCAAGATAAAGGACTTGCACACCCCAAAAGACAAGAAGAGGCTCCCCAAGTGCAGTGGGAACACCTGCCTGGAATTCTGTCTCCCTGAGTCCGGGACTGGTTTTGCAATCAGATCTCCCAGAGAATGAACTCACACAGAAAACATGGAAAACCAGCAAAGGCCCCATTTTTCCCCCATCTGGGCAATTCCCAGAGGTGGGTTTGCAGACCTGGAGAGCAGGAAATTTTAAGTCACTTGTGCAATGGGCTGTGTGATGCTGTCAAGTGCTCAGGGAGATCTTTCAGGGAAGGGAAACTGAGTTGGGAGCAGAGCAAAAGTAATTTTTTCCCTTTTTCTACCCAAAAGCTTTTCCTGACACTGAGCAGACCCTGCTCAGAGAACACCTCAATAAACACTTTCCTTCCCAGGCTGCACATGAACTTCTCACAAAAAAATAATCAGTGTTCCTTTGATGAATCATTTGCATTCAAGGTAATTAAACTTTAATCAGCAAAGCCAAAGAAAATGAGGGTTTTTTTTTTCTCCAGCAGAGATGAGATAGAGCTGGACCTGATTCCTATCAAACCCAACACTGCCCAGCTCCTCCAGATCTCCCCATCTCTTGTGGGAAACAGGGTGAGGAAGAACAAAGGGTGCTAGGAAACAGCAGGATAATCCATGGGTTTTCCAAGTGAAATGGCAGCGCTGAGTTCATGGGGATAAAAATTCCCTGCTCCTCCCTGTCTGCTTTCTGGTGCCTCACTTGCAAACCCTCAGCGCTGGAAAAACCCTCCCCACCCAGGCAGGGCAGCCGAGGGCAGGGGAGCTGCTCATTACCTGGGCTGGCTGGGCTGCTGGGAATGAGGCTGCTCCCCTTCCCTTTCTGTCCCCTCCCTCCCTCCATCCCCATCCTTGTCCCCATTCCCATCAGATTCCCATTCCTGTGCTTGTCCCTGTCCCCATTCTTCCATCCATGCTTTCGTCCATCCTATCCTTGTTCCATCCTTTTTCACCATTCCATCCCTTTTTCCCAGTTCATCCTTATCCTTACTTTGTCTCTGTCCTATTCCCATCCTATTCCTTATTCCCTTTCATCCTGTCCTTTTCCCATCTCTATTCCTATTCCACATTTTCTACTTGTTCCTGTCCCCATTCCTATCCCCATCCTTATTCTTGTTCCCATCCTTATCCTTGTTCCCATCACCATTCCCATCTCCATTCCTGTCACCATTTCCATCCCCATTTCTGCCACCATGTTTGTCTCTGTCCCTATTCCCATCCTATTCTTATTCCCATTTCCATCCCTAGTCCTTTTCCCATCTCTATCCCAATTCCTACAACTGTTCCTATGCTTCTTTATGTCCCCATTCCTATCCCCATCTTTATCCTTGTTCCCATCCTTATCCTTGTTCCCATCACCATTCCCATCTCCATTCCTGTCACCATTTCCATCTCCAGTTCTGTCACCATGTTTGTGTCTATCCCTATTCCCATCCCTACCCTTATTCCCATTTCCATCCCTAGTCCTTTTCCCATCTCTATCCCAATCCCTACACCTGTTCCTATGCTTGTTCCTGTCCCCATTCCTATCCCCATCCTTATCCTTGTTCCCATCCCCTATTCCTGTCACCATTTTCATCCCCATTTCTGTCCCCATGTTCCGTCTATCCTATTCCCATCCTATTCTTATTCCCATTTCCATCCCTAGTCCTTTTCCCATCTCTATCCCAATCCCTACACCTGTTCCTATGCTTGTTCCTGTCCCCATTCCTATCCCCATCCTTATCCTTGTTCCCATGCTTATCCTTGATCCTATCCCCATGCTTGTTCCTGTTCCCATCCTTATTCTTGTTCCCATCCTTATCCTTGTTCTCTTCCCCATTCCTGTCACCATTTTCATCCCCATTTCTGTCACCATTCCCATTCCCTTCTCCATGCTCATCCTTATGTTTGTGTCTATCCCTATTCCCATCCCTATCCTCACTCCAATTTCCATCCCTATTCCTTTTCCCATCTCCATTTCCACCTTCATTCCTGTCTCCACTCCCATCCCTTTCCCAGTTGAGGGATAGATCCTCTCCTCCCTCTCCTCCTCTCCCCAGCTGGAGTGGTTGCAGGTTTTTTAGCCAGCCCTGTTTTTTATCAGGATTTCAGTTAAATCTCAGGTTTCCTGCTAAATTCCAGCTTTTCTTGGTGAGGCCAAAGGTTTGTAGAACTCATCCAGGCTGTGGGACCCAGCTCAGGCACTTCCCTGAGGGATAAAACTCTGGGAAGCAGAGATGGATGATCCTGATCTGGTGGGTGACATCCCTGCCCATGGGATCCCTTCCCACCCTGGGGTTCCATGGGTCTGTGAAGAGCATGGATATGGAGCAAAACCAGCCCTGGGGACAGTTTGCAAACCAGCAACAATTCCTCTGCTCCCTGCAATCCTCAGCACACTTCCCCCTCTGCTAATAACTCACTGGGATGTCACAATAACAGCCTGCACCCTTCCTGTGGGTGCAGCTCCTCTGCCAGGGACAATGACTGGAAAAATAACCTAAATCCTTCCTTTTTGGGCCTAAAATTGGGTCTTAGTAGGGAAAAGGCTGGGATGGAACCTGGGAGCAGCGTGGGTCCCCCCTGCCACCCACTGCATGGACAGGGGACTGTGGGAAATAAGCTGATAGGCCTAGAAATGCATTGTAATTAAGAAATAGTTGGCTTCTGATTGTAATAGTGTGAATTAAATATATATTATATATTCACCCTTCACATGAAACCAAAAATAAAAGTTTTTAAAACACCTCTCAGTTGCCCTGTTTTTGGGTAGAAAAGAGCTTAATCCAACAAGGGACCAAGAGCTGGGCCTCTCTGCAGGAAGAGTGATGTTTTTGGGGGTGGGTGATGGAGATATTTATGGGATGGAGGTCCCCAAAGTTTGCTTTGCAGGAAAGATGGAGGAGAGGGCTTGCTGTGAAGGGAAGGGAGGAGAGGAGGAGGAAATGCAAACTAATTAACTAATAAATATGCTGGGTTGGCTCAGGGCAGCAGGAGAGCAATCCAGAGGGCTGACTCACTCTGACTCAGGCAGAGGAGTGGGATGGAATCTGGCTCAGGAGCATCTCCTGCCACAGCCATGCTGCCAGGACTCAGGGGCTGATTCCAAACCTGACAGGGCCGAGCATCCTGTGGGGACCTTCTTCATGTGGGCTTTGCTTTCTTTGGAGAAATCACTCTCTAGAGGGAAACAAAGCTAAATTCACCAGCTGGAGCGAGCTGCTGAAATGGAGTCAGGCTTTAGGATGCAATTCCCTGTCACTCCATTTCCACCTTAAAATCAGGACAGGTGGGAAATCCCCCTTGACACAGCCAAAGCAACTGTGGCTGTGGGAGGAGGTGATGGTGTCACCAGTGCTGGGATGCCAAACATGAATCCCAAAGGCATCAAAAATGTCCAGAGCCAGCAGGATGACTAAAGGGATCATGGAATCAAAGAATCCCAGAATGGTTTGGGTTGGAAGGGACCTTAAAGATCATCTCATTCCACTCCTGCCATGGCAGGGACACCTTCCACTATCCCAGGTTGCTCCAAGTCCTGTCCTTGGACACTTCCAGGGATGCAGGGGCAGCCACAGCTGCTCTGTTCCAGGACCTCCCCACCATCACAGGGAAGAATTCTTTTCCAATATCCCATCTGATCCTGATCTGAGCAAAGTTATACCTCCTTATTTTGTCCCTCTAGCTCCTCATCCAAAGCCCCTCAGCTCTCCTGGAGCTCCTTTAGGCTCTGGAAGGGACTCTGAGCTCTCCCTGGAGCCTTCTCCTCACTCGGTGAACATTCCCAGCTGTCCCAGCCTGGTTCCAGCCCTCAGAACAACCCCATGACTTTCCCTGGGCTTGTAGCAATTCCAATCTTTCTGATGCAGCTCTGCAGGTGAGGTCTCACCTGTGTGGACCAGAGGAGGAGAATCCCCCCTTTGCCTGCTGCCCCACTGTGGGCTTAGCCCAGCACCCAGCTCCATTTTGGGACTCCCAACCCACATGGGTGCCTCAAACTGAACTGCTCACCCACCAACACCCCCAAATCCTTCTCCTCAGCGTTCCCCTCCCTCCATTCTCTGCCCAGTCCGTGCAGGGACGGCTCTGAAGAGATGGAAGGAGCTGGGCCCCGCGGGGAGGCCGTGTGGGCCCGGCATGTCGGAGCAGGCCGCCGGGGAGGTGCTGCCTTCCCCCGGCTCCTGCTCGCCCTGGCTTCGCCCCGTTCCTGCCCGATGACTGCCTGCGATTGCTTCACCCCACACGCTCCAGCCCTGCGGCAAAAGTTCCCCTTGGCACCCACTCCCTGCTCCCCTTGGTGCTGCCCCGGGGACGGGCACGGCCGTGGATCCATCGAGGCGTGGGGGATGTGGGTGCGTGGCCTGAGATGTGGGCAAGGGCATCACATCTCTGCACCCCCACTTCCAAGAGGCTGTGCCAAAATTTTTGGAGGAGATGAGGCTCCTCCATCAGCGCTCTGATATACCCCTCCACCCCACATAAGTGACAGCGTGCTCTTGGTGAGATGAGTTCAATGAGACAATCCTACCCTCAGCACAGGCATGAAGGAAAACAGAGAGAAAAAAAATCTGCAGTCAGCTTAGGTTTTTTTCCCACCCCCAGAGGCTTTTGCATAGACTTTCTTTATTTTTTTTTCTATTTTATTTGTTCTCACTCTCTTTTTTCTTTTTCAAAATATTTTCAACCGACGCATTACTGAAGTCGTTTGCCTCCTGACAAAACCCGGGCTGCCTGCCAGCACATATTTCTGATAATTCATCCATTATTAAATGAAATCAAAGATAGGAGTTTAAAGGAAAAAAAAAAGCCATGGGAGTGCTTGCATCTGAGAGAGAGAGGCTGTTTACAGCTGGGCTGGGAGTTTCTTCCATGGCAAAAAGATCTCCCCAGGGAAAACCAACTCAAAACGCCTGCCCTGCTCCTCACACTGCAAACTGCGTGGCCGTGCTAAAACCCAGGCATTCTACAAAGTTTTTCTGCCTGGTTAAAGGTGATTCCATCCTGACTTGGGTGGGTGCTGCTGATGTTCCCCTTCCTCAGGGAGAGCCTGCAACCCCTGGCCAGAGACAGCCTGACTGGATCAGCCGGTCCTCTCCAAACCGGAGCGAGAGGAAAATCTGATGGAGAGGGAGGGGCCCAGCAATTACAGTCTTTTCTTTTTAATAACCCTCGCTGCTTCCCCGAGTCCATATTTACATCCTTGGCACCAAAGTAGTAATTAAAGTCTCTTCGCTCAGGTCTAAACAACAGCAGACCCTCCTGTCATTAAAAGAAGAGGCAAAGCTGAAAATAAACCTGATTTTTATGGCTTTGGAGCCTCAAACCTCTCTCTATCAGCTGGCTGGGCAGCAGGTTTTAGGGTTACACCTCAGTGCTTTGCTAGGACATGGATAAGCTGCATCTATCTTCATGGGATGCTGGGGGTGGAAAACTATGTGGAAAACTCCTCCATGCCACTGGTCCCTTCTTGTGCCATTTTTTGGCCATTTCCACTGCCCATGAATTAATGGGCTTTGGGGTCTGCAGGCACCAGCTAAAGGACTGAGCCATGGTCGTGCCAGGAGCTGCTCAAACCCTCTTGCTCTAAAGAAGCTATCAAAAAAACCTGTGAGAAAATTAATTATTCACTTAGACTGCTAATTAAGCTGATTTGCTCTGTGAGGGCATTGAAGGAAATGAGCTGGAGAAGCTCTTAATTGTTTAAAAAGAGCAATCCTACAAACACTCCTCCCAGGCTGCTCTGCTTGCCAAGAGAGCCTGGTCCCGTGTTCCACCAGGTCCAGAGGAGTTTCATGGAATCATGGAATGGTTTGGGTTGGAAGAGCATTAAAGACCACCTTGTTCCACCATGGCAGGGACACCTTCCACTATCCCAGAGTGTCCCAAGCCCTCTCCAACCTGGCCTTGGACACTGCCAGGGATGCAGGGGCAGCCACAGCTTCTGTGGGCACCCTGTGCCAGGGCCTGCCCACCCTCACAGCCAAGAATTCCTTCCCAATATCCCATCTATCTATCTATCCCTGCCCTCTGGCACTGGGAGCTATTCCCTGGCTCCTGTCCCTCCATCCCTTGTCCCCAGCCCCTCTCCAGCTCTCCTGGAGCCCCTTCAGGCCCTGCCCAGGCTCCCTGGAGCCTTTCTTGTCCAGCTGGACACCCCCAGCTCTCTCAGCCTGGCTCCAGAGCCTTGGAGCACCTTCATGGCCTCCTCTGGACTCACTCCAGGAGTTTGACAATATCTGGGCCAACATCAACCTTGCAGATGATTTCAAATAAGGAAAGATCAGCCACAAGCCCTTGTCCCCAAAATGTGTGACCCAATGCAATCCAGGGGGGGGATCCCTGCCAAAAACACCCAAGGAACGCCTGCCATACACACATATGAAAACCCAAAAGCCACAGGCAGCTTGGAATTCAGCAATCCCAGCTCATTCCTCGGGTTATGGAAGCTTGGAAGCAACAGGCAGCAGGACCTGAAGGCAGAGCTCTGCACCCACTGCCCAAAGCACCCTTGGGTGGGTGGCTGTGGAAGATGGAGCTCTGGGTGCCCTGTGCCAAGGGAACGGGATCCCTCCCAGCTGCTGGGTGCAGGGTGGGAGCAGAGGTGCCCCCAGGACCTCACCCAGCCTCCCACAGCAAGGAGTGGTGCCCTGCCCACACCCAGCCTTGCCCTCCCACTCCCACCAGCATTTCGCTTCAATCCCACTTCACTGGGACCTTCCCCTCTCGTCCTGTAGGGGTTGGTGGAGGAAAACTCCCCGTGTCACATGGCAGAGAACAAAAGGAGCTGTTTTTAACCCAATGGATTCGTCTGTGACAGGAGCAGGGCGATGCCACACCAGCCTCGCTTCTCCCACAGGAATCAGTCAGGCACAAACACGGTGCGTTTGCTGGCAAGGAGCACATCCCATCCTCTCCAACCCTTTCACTTCTGGCAGCTCCCAGGATGGGACAAATCTGGGGCTTTGTGCTGGCAAAAGATGGAAATCACACCAACAACACCAAGGGAAAAGCCAAGATCCAAGCAAACAGCATTGCACAGGAGCTCGGGGTTTTCCCGAGGCCATACCATCCTCCACAAGAATTCCCAGACATCTTCACCATTCCTGGTACAGCTCTTGTGCCAAAAATGCCACGATAAAGGAAAAACACAGCCACAAGGAGCATGGCTGCCAATGCTTGGCCAACCATGAGCTCAGCAGGAGAAAGCAAAGCTTTCCAACACTGAGATCCTCTGCTGAGTTTCCAGCAGGTGGGAAGGATTTCACAAGCCATGGGAAACACCTGGATAGGCACCTCTCAGTCAACACCACAGCCCCACATCTCCAGTGTCCCCACCAGTACCAGGTCACCTCCTGCCCCACCACTCCCTTCCATCCCCAACACCACTGAAACAGGCCCTTGTTTTCCTACCTGGTGCTGGGAATATCTACGAGTCAGGTTCCTCCAGCAGCTCCATGGCGAGCTCGGCGTTGTCTCAGCACAGCTGGAAGATAAAGCCACCAAGAGAGAAGCTCAGTGTCCCTGCAGAGGTGGCGTTCCTCAGGGCAGGTCCCTCCTGCGCGGCCGCTGGGAGCCCATCCCGCGGGAGCCGTGGGGCTCTCCACGTCCTGCTGGGCTGGTGGGGCGCCGGGATCCCTGGGAATTGTGCTCTGCTTGGAAGGACCAACCCTTTTTGACTGGTGTCCAAGCCCAAAGCGCGTGTTCTTACCTGCTCGCTGGAAGACAGGGGAAGGCTGGACCACCTTTCCGAGAAACACATGGATCTCAGCAGGGTGTGGACGTCCTGCTCCTCACCCAGACGCTGTTTGGGAGAAAAGGGGGCTGCAAAGTTGTGGGAATTTGGAGGAATGAGGTCGGAGGTGCGAACGCTCCTGTGGCTGGAGCCAGCAGGGCTCTGCCGGTTGGTTCACAGCAGAGCTGTGATCAACAGGGATGGGGATGTCAAGCTGGGACTTGTCTCCTCGGCAAGGAGAGGGAACAGCAGAGATTACTAAGCGATGCAGGAATGTGGTTTGTTTAATATGAGCCATCAACACAGAAGAGTAAAATAATGACAGATGTGTAATCACATTTCCTGAGTCTAAAACCATGAGATCGAGAATTTAAACACCACTTTTCCCAAGATCAAGAAGAGGAGCCGTTTGGCTAAGAACTGATTTGGTTACTAATTTCCTTGGCATTAAATCAGCTGTTTCCCCAATCTCTTGACAGGCTTTGCTCCAAGGACAGGGCTGGTCCCTGCCTTGCTTTGATGTGAGGGTAAGCAGAGAGGGAAGATGCTTTGGAAACAGGGATTCACCAACTGACCGAGCTGGCCTGGATCAGAGGCTCCTCAGCGTTGCTTAATTGGTTTATTTTAATGAAAGATGGTGAGATAAATTTCACATGGATCTTTATCGGGGGAGCGGCCAGTGGTGGGAGACACAAATCCAGAGCTGGGTTCATCCAACCTTCCAAGCACAGGATGGAGGAAAGGAGAGCCCTTTCCCCACCATGGAAAGCCAGAATTTCTGCAAGCTTGGATTGCAGAAGACATCTGGTGGCTGAGGGACACCAGACCTGTAACCCACCAAGAATGGGGGATGAAATCTCTGCTCAGCCCCTGGACGTGGCACTGTCCCAAAGGTCACAAGGATCTGGGAGGGAGAGGTTCCATGGCAGGGTAGGGATGGGAGGGAACGGTGTCATTTGCTTGTCAGATGTTTCCATTCGTCTCTTGAGATCAAAAGTGGGAAAAACACTGAGTGGGGAAGGTGCTGCTGGCACGGGAGCTGGCCTTAGAGGGACTCCAGTCTGGCTCTCTTCTGGATTTGGGGAGCGTGTTCTCTATCTCAAAGGAAAGGCTGAGAGACCAGGGGGTGTTCACCTGGAGAGGAGAAGGCTCCAGAGAGCCCCTTCCAGGGCCTAAAGGGCTCCAAGAGACTTGGAGAGGCACTTGGGACAAAGGATGGAGGGACACAACAAGAAGGAACGGCTTCCTACCCACAGATGGGATACTGGGAAGAAATTCTTCTCTGTGAAGGTGGTTTAGGGAGCTGGGAAAGCCAAAACAGAGATCCCCAAGGATGCAGGACCACTCTCCCAGGTCATGGAAAACACAAAACCATTCAAGGCCTAACAGGGAGAATAAAGAACAAAACATAGGAATTCATTTTGTATTTTTCTTCATGGCCCTGTGTTGGAACTCACCAGTGCTGGTGAGATTCATCCCTGCTCGCACCTGGAGGAGCTGTGCTGACCCTACAGCTGATGGTGCAGAGGTGCCACCAGCTCACATCTCCCTGCTGTGAGCCTGGGAATGTTCCTACATTTCCAGGTAATTGAACAAAGTGGTTCCTTCCCTGAAGGTTCTCAACGAGCAGCGTCCCTGTATCCATGACCACGTCCCTGCTTTCCTCCCTGGCTTTATTAGAGCCCATGAAGCTGCTGTCTCCTGCCACAGGAAAGGCAGCTCCTTCCCCTAAATGGACTTCAATTAGCTCAACTCCTTGCTAGGAGCTATTTTGGTGACACACATGCTCCAGTTAAGTCATGGTTTCACCCCAAATTGTGCAGGACTTTGACATGACTTGGCCCTGGTTGGTGGGACCATGTCCAGCTGGGGAACTGGGGAGCAAATGCCCAGTACTGGGGTGGTATTGCTGGTCATTGCATAAGATCATGGAATCCCAGGATGGTTTGGGTTGGAAGGGACCTCAAAACCATCCCTTTCTTCCTCCTGCCAAGGGCAGGGACACCTTCCACTACCCCAGGCTGCTCCAAGCCCTTTCCAGCCTGGCCTGGAACACTTAACGTGGCCTTGAACTCTTATGATGCAAACAGATAACTTGAAATGTAGGGAAAACATCCCATGCAGTGGATTTGGGAGCCTGTGGAAGCATTCATGGAGCAGCCATAGGAGGCAGAGCAACCTGCCAGCCCTGCCTGCGTGGAGCACCTCACCCCATGCCCAGGGCACTGAGGGGCTCCTGGGAGCGTGGTGGCCTCCATGCAGGGCTGCCATTCCGTTGTCACTCGGAGTCACCTGGGAAGGGGGACGCAGATGGGCTGAGTCACCCCCTCCCAGCTGTGCACAGGAGTCTAGACGGCGGCTGGTGCGGAGACATCTCCTCTGGAGATACCTGCGCCACGTCCCCACATCAAAGGGCCCTGAGCTGCTCCACTGAGGATGTAATTAAGCCACCCCACGGCAAGAGTTTCTCCCAGGGCCGGCTGATTTCCCTGCACAGCTCTCTCTGTCAGGGTGGTGGCCTCTGTCACCCTCCCAGGGGGATTTGGTGGCCCTAGCAGGGTCTCCTGTCCCACAGTTTGTGGGAATTGTGGCTGTTTCATGCTGACCCTGCTCTAAAGGGTCAACCAGATATTTTCCCAAAATATTTTCCAAGCCAACCTTGCTCTGCTCCAGCTTCTTGGCAAGGAGAGGGGCCCGGTGGAAGGATGGAGGTGTCAGGAACTCCTTAAAGCCTTTTTCCTGACAAATAGCCCTAAAAGCCAAGGAACAGCCTGAGCAGGCTCTGGGAAGAGCAGGAGGAAGCTGAAGCCCTGGAAATCCTTGCAAACACCAGCACAGCCTGCCAGTGACTCGCTCCATAGATGAGTATTAAAATGCAGCAGGATGGAGTTTTCAGGTCAGGGAAAGCCCAGGAAAGCAGACACATAACCAGAGGAACCAGCTCTGTGTCACTCCTTGCTGTGAAGAACATCAGAATCTCATCTTTACCTGTGCAAAAAGCCCCAAGAAACCCAATGCCTTGCAGGTGGGAGATGCTGGATGGTGTTTCCCCCTTTTAGTGTGGATTTGTGCAGCTGGACTGTTGAACAGAGAGAAAAAAAAAGGAAAATTGGCACAAATAAGAATTTAAGATCTGGAAAAAGGATCCCACCATGGATTCTACCTCCAGCATCAGCAGGGCCAGGTGTAATGTTGCCTCAATAAAGGCAGGGAGGGGCTACTCAACTTGCTGTTAAAACCTAAGCTCCATAGAATATCCATAAAGCTCACATTAAAGGATTAAAGACTGGCAGAGAGATCCCACGAGGCAGCTGTCCTCCAAAAAAAAAAAAAAAACAAACCCACTCCATGAAGCAGAGCATTGCTGCTGTAGTCTAAATTACAAACTTAGAGAAAATAATTTATTAAAAGGTGAATTTTTTTAAAAGTCACCCAGCTGGCTCTGCAGATGGATTACCTCCTAAAAGGGGATTATTTATTAGGGTGATGTTCTCCCCCATACACGACTTCAACCATCTGAGCCTTCAGTGACATGTCACAGAATCCCAGGATGGTTTGGGTTAGAAGGGAGCTTGAAAATAAGCCCAGTTCCATCCCCTGCCATGTGCAGGGACAGCTTCCACTATCCCAGGGTGCTCCAATCCCATCCAGCCCGGCCTTGGGCACTGCCAGAGATCCAGGGGCAGCCACAGCTGCTCAGTGCCAGGGCCTCACCTCCCTCACAGGGAAGAATCAAAGCTGTTCAACCCTGATGGATTCATGGTCATCTTCTCTCATCTTGGAATTGATTTTCCATTTTCCAAGAGAAGAGTTTCCCCTCTGTTTTGCCTTTCTCTATGTTCTATTTAATCCAAACTTAACTGTGAGCACAGTTTGAGCTCCTGCAGCTGCACAACGGCCTCATTTCCCAACAGAGGCCACCAGGGAAGGCTTACCTGGGAAGCGTGGTGGGATTAAAAAAGAAGACCCCTTTGAAATGTGGAAACCTTGCTTTAAGCTGGGTAAGGATTTAAGGGTAGGAATATTCTAGGAGTGAGCCAATGCAAAGTGACTTTTATGATTCATTCTGTCTCCAGCCTGATCTGGAAGTCGCTGCAGACGTGGATGGTGGGTGACATTGAGATGAGAGGGACAATATAGATGCAAAGAGAATAAAAGGTGCAGTGACATGATTTTATGGGCTAGATAAAATTTGGAATAATATAATATATAGAATATGAATATATCCCCGACCCAGACAAGAGTTCACCCATGTGTTCATCCCATGGGATGCTGGACAGAAAACAAGAGCTGGGCATTAACATTCCTTATCCAGGAGCACGAGGGGCTGAGGGACAGCAATTATTCACTAATTATTCAATTATTTCACTCCACAGGGTGAGCAGGGGAACCTCTGTGCCCTCAGAGCCATTGCCCTTCCTCCCACAGCTTTTGCAGGTCTGCTCCTCATAGAGGAGCAAAACACCAGCTTGACTTTGAGGCAGGAGGAGCTACCCAACCTGACTGCCCTGAGCAGTTCCAGGGCACTGCAAATGCAGGAACTTGTCAGAGCTGCAGTTGATTTGCAGATTATTTATTTGCTTATTAGATTGCATTTGGCTGATGGCTGCTGTGATCCTCCAGAGCACGAGCTCAGAGATCTTCCCTGGAGACCCACCAGCGTCTGGCTTGGTGGCCAGCTCTGAGGCACCCCTAATTAACCAGTTTTGCATTTCTAATTGAGCCCTGGAAGCCAGCCAGCAAGAGCAAGAGGCGTTCACCTGGCTGCCACCCTTTGATGACAGCAGTGGAGGTGAGGAGGAGGTGGTGGCGTGCCTGAAGCTGTGCCATGTGTCCTGTCACAGCCCCGACCTGCTGAGACCTCCTGTGGGGCCTGAGCTTGGCTCAGCCTGGCTGTGTGTGGTGGGAAAATGTCCTTCATTCCTGTCCCACCACCTCTCCTGGCATGGGGTGGGCTGGAAGGGGCTCTCAGGGTGAGCAGAGCTTTGCACAAAGTGTCACCGCAGTGTTTGCCGAGGGGATTGCTTTGTGCCTGTTCTGGAGGGACATCACAAACTCTGCCTGCATCAGAGCTGCTGTACAAATGCAGCATCCATCAATCTGTCTGGGAAAGCTTGCCCTGCCTGGAAAAGCTTGCCGGCCACTCTGGTGCATCAGGCACCTCTTCCCATCCCACCTTCTCCCCATGCCACAATGGTATCTTCTACAGGTCCCCGATGTTCCTCCCCTAATCCTCCTTTTCCCATCTCACCTTTTCCCATCACCACTGATGGGCTCTTCTCCAGGGCCTTGATGTTCCTCCCCAAACCCCGCTCTTCCCATCTCACCTACTCCCCATGCAACCAACGATATCTTATCCAGGGCCAAAATGTTCCTTCCCAAGCCCTGCTCTTCCCATCCCACCTCTTCCCTGCACCACCAATGGGCTCTTCTCCAGTGACCTGACACTCCTTCCCAAACCCTGATCGTCCCATCCCACCTTCTCCCTATGCCACCAACAATATTTTCTCCAGGGCCAAAATGTTCCTTCCCAAGCCCTGCTCTTCCCATCCCACCTCTTCCTTGCACCACCAATTGGCTCTTCTCCAGTAACCTGACATTCCTCCCCAAACCCTGATCGTCCCATCCCACCTTCTCCCCATGCCACCAACAATATTTTCTCCAGGGCCAAATTGTTCCTTTGCAAACCCTGCTCTTCCCATCCCTCCTTCTCCCCATGCCACAACTGTATCTTCTACAGGGCCCTGATGTTCCTCCCCAAACCCCATTCTTCCCATCCCACCTTTTTCCTACACCACCAATGGGCTCTTCTCCAGGGCCCCAGTGTTCCTCCCCAAATCCTGCTCTTCCCATCCCACCTTCTCCCCATGCCACCCATGAGCTCTTCTCCAGGGCCCTGATGTTCCTTCCTAAACCGTGTTCTTCCCATCTCACCTTTTCCCTGCACCACCAATCGGCTCTTCTCCAGTGACCTGACATTTCTCCCCAAATCCTGATCTTCCCACCCCACTGAGCCCGTGCTTTGCCCTGTCCTGCCCCTCTGAGGCACGCACCCCTCTGGCACAGGGATTGCCTCTTCTTGACACGGCTCAAGCATTGCAAAAATGCGTCCCGGCTGGCTGGGGCTGGGCGAGCAGCGCGCCGTGGGCAGCATCCCAAATCCGCCTCTTCTGCAGCTCCATCCCACCACCCCTCGCCCTTCCTCGCCTCCCTCTTCCTCTCTGCTCTCCCCCGCCTGGGAAACAAGAGGGCTTTGTGTGCTGGCCCCGCTCGGAGCAGCACGAACAGCCTGAACTTTCCCTGAGTGAGTTTTTCCCCTCCAGCAGGATTCTGTGCTGTGCCGATGCCAGGGATTAACTAAGAGCATGACTCAACGAACCAGTTCAGACCAAGCAAGAACAACCCTTCATTTTTCTTCCAAGATTCTGGCTCAGCCCAGCACAGGCTGTTCTGGAGCATCAGAAAAGGGTAGTTAACTTGAAATATGACTTTTTAAACAGTTTATTACTTTTCCTGTCCTTTGTGTTGCAGCTGGTATGGGAGGCTGATGGAAATGCAATCAAGGAGATCATTCCAAGGCAGTTTTCCCCTACATTTTCTGTCTGATTTCAAGGTTTCCCTGTGAGATCCTGGCGTGTATTTCACAGAAGTGACACATGCCAGGGGATGGAGATTAACATTTTCAGGAGGGATGAGATGCCCAGTTTCGTTTCATAGAATCATGGAATCATTAAGACAAGACCTGTAAGATCATTGAATCCAACGTTAACCTCGAACTAAATCCACCACTAAACCTTTGGGATTGAAGCTGCCATTTTCATGGAAAGCATCATCAGTGCTGTGTTTTTCCTCGCTGTCCTAGAGCTGCTTCCAAGCCTGAGAGCCCCGACGCTGCCAGGAGCTCACCAGGAACAACCTGCACTGTTTGGGATTGCCCAGGTGGGATCCCACATGTGCACTGCTCATCCTGGATGAGAAACATCAAGGAGACATTGGTGAGGCCCTGGCACAGGGTGCCCAGAGAAGCTGTGGATCCCTGGAAGGGTCCAAGGCCAGGTTGGATGGGGTTTGGAGCAACCTAGGATGGTGGAAAGCGTCCACTGGTTAAAGATGAGCTTTAAGGTCCCTTCCAACCCAAACCATTCCATGATTCTGTGATTGTGTCTCTCCCTTCGCTTTCTTGTGGATGATATGAAAAAAGAGAAGGAGGCAAGGCAGGAGAATGGGGTGTGGAGCAGCAGCAGCGCCCAAGTGTGGGGCAGGAAAGCCTCCTGAGGTTTGGGAACACCAGGGGTTGATCTGGAGCACTGGAGGTTTGTCCTGCCTGCAGCTCAGGCATTTGGAGAGAGGGAAACCAGGAGGTGCTTGATGGCAACCTGACACCTACAGCCAGGAGAAATCCTGCCACCAACTGGGACTGTCCCAGCAGGGAAAGGAGCCAGACCAGTTCAGGATTGCTCCAGACAGGGAGAAGAGCTCCAAAGCACCACGGAGGTGGGAAATCAGCTCCTCATGCACCTGCAACGGGCTCCAGAGCGAGGAGGTGCCCAGAAAAGAGCTCAGGAAAGTGTCCTGAGGGTGAGGAGCACACAGCTCTGCGTGTCCTGCAGGAATTTCATGTTGGAATGTTCCCAGCACCTCTGGAGCGCAAACAGAGCCATGTCACCGACATCACTGTCTGTGCTCCTCATCACCCAGCAAACAGATGGGCTGGGAATTGCCTCCCCTGCAAAATTCCATGGGAATGGGCAATTTCAGTGCAGTGCTACCTGAACTAATTCCAGCCTGATGTCTCTGGCTCCCTCTGTAACAGCCTGGCGAGGAAAATCAAGGTGTCACCTCCACTTGCTTCAAAAACCACCTCCCTGTGCTTCCCAGGAAGCTGCTCAGTGACTGAACACACTCAGTGTCCGTGCTTGGCAGGAGGGATGAGCAGTGGGAAGTGCCCTTGTGCCCAGTGCATCCCAGACAGAGCACGGGGACAGGGATGAGCCCTGGGTTTGCCACGCGAGGGATTTTCCGTGGGGAGAACCAAGCAGAGCCAGAGCGGGTGGGAGGGAAGGTTTCCCAGTGCTGAAATGTTTCCTTTGGATGTCTTTCTACAGGAAACTTTCTGCTCCCAAACAACCAGGGCTTTCTGTTCAGCAGTGACCTCAGTGGGAAGAAAAATTGCTGCACAAAAGGGACGGGGAGCTGACGCCAGGAGCAAAACCTCGGCGCTGGTCCCACGAGCAGATCTGGGTGGGTCCAGACAAAGCGTTTTTCAGAGGTTTTGTAAAAGTAGTGGAATAAAAATCCCTCCAAAATCTGGCTTTTTTGTTTCTTTCTTTATTTTTTATTTTTTCCTTTTTTTTTTTCTGGGGGGGGGGAACTCTAGAGCACAGTTGGTCTGGACCCCCCACACCAGAACCTTCTCAGCTTCCTGGCATGGCCACTACAGCAAAAGTATCCAGATCTTTCCCATTTTTTTTCTTCATCTCTCCAGGCTCCTTTTGCTCCCTCATGGTAACTGAAAAAACAACACCCCAATTAATAAACCCTGCAAGAATCCTGAGGGCTTCATTAAAATCCTTCCCTTTGAGGGTGGGGAGGCCCTGGCACAGAGTGCCCTGAGCAGCTGTGGCTGCCCCTGGATCCCTGGGAATGTCCAAGGCCAGGCTGGATGGGATTAGGAGCACTCTAGGATAGTGGAAGCTGTCCCTGCCCATGGCAGGGAGTGGAACAGGATGGGATTTAAGGTCCCTTCCAACTCAAACCATACTGGAATTCTGTGATTTTGATCCATCCTCATTATTCTGATTTTATTCCTCTTTCTGCATTATTGACTCCTTTACTTCAGTGGGAATTGGGGAATTTTATATTCATATATTCATCTATTCATGTATTCAGGGGAGCAGTTTTGGTGACTACTGATGGCCCTTCCCAATGACACCTTCTCCAGATGGAAGAGATTTCCCAAAAGATGCTTCAGTATTTTGACCCCTGAGCAGTTGATTTGGGGTGAATTTTGCTCTCCAGAGAAAGCCACCATGGATCACATCCGTGCTAGGAGATACCCAAGACAGATTTCCCATTACAAAACCGAGCCATGGTTTGGCAAACTGTGCACTCAAAATGCCTCAAAAAGACTTTTGGACTGAAAAGTCCTTTTTCTGCATGTTCTGCAATTATTTCCCTCCAACACTGAGCTCAATTAATTCCAGAGTACACTTGAGAGAAGAAAGGAGAGAAGATGAAACCTGCACTCTAATTTTCCAGAGCATTAGGCCTGTGGCAAAACACATCTCAGCTAAGCCATCCATGAGATTTGCTTCCCAATCCCAGGCCAGGGAGTTTTCCAGAGGACACATGGGCAAGGAATCCCAGCCTGGGAATTCCACTGGGATTCAGAAGTGCTTTTCCAAGAAAATGCCAGCCAAGTGCTTTTCCATCCTCTGGGTGCTTCAGAACCCCATCCTGGAGTGTGTTGCTCCAATTCCCCAATTGCTGCCATGACCTCATTTCATTGCTTTAATTGGTGATGTTTTCCATGATTTTGTATGGATAGAAATCCCAGCATCTCCTGCCAGGGATCCATGATGGAACTTGAAGGAGTTAAGGCTGGAAAAGCCCTCTAAGGTCATCAGATCCAGCCTTTACCAGCCCACCCCAAGTGCCACATCCACAGGGATCTGTAACCATTCCCTTCTCCACATTTTTTTTGCAGAGCTGAGCAACCAACACCAGCTTTTTGTCTGGGAAAAAAACTCTGGGAGAGGAAAAAGCAAGGAAAAAGCATCACTTGCAAAAAGAGGGTTTGCTTGGGTCCATCTCCATGAGGAGCTCACAAAGGAGCTGCTGCAGGTGGAGGGTTTTTCTCCATGCCTTGGATTGCTGTGGGATGTTTGGAGCTGCTCCCTGCCAGGATTGCTGGGAGTGCGCTCCGTGTTTGCAAACTCGGTTCAAAAACACCTTGGAATCTGCCAGGAAACAAAATTCCAAAGAGAAACCACACAACTGGGATGAATCCTGGCCTTTTATTCCAGCTCTGATTAAAAAAGATAACCTGTCTTGTCACGGGGAGGGAAGTTTGTCCCTGAAGGAAAATTCCAAACATGCCCTGGTGAGGAGGGTCAGCCGTATTCCCACGGAACACCTCGGTTTTGATGGAATCACCGTTCTCTGCCAGAAAAAAATCACTTTGCAACAAAATCCCAGCCGCTGGGAGATAGGATGTGACAGATCCCATCCATCAGGACCATGCCAAGGAGGAGGTGGTACCAGGGCGTCGCTGCTCCAGAGATTACCCCAAGTTTACCTTGGCTCCAGAAGACCCTTGCGAGTTTTCCATGTGTCTCTGAGCTGACATTTAAAGCTGGGAGGTTCTGGCTGGCCACAGAGCTCTGATCTAATTCCATTCCAGTGTTTTCCTTGTCATGAGCTCGTTCCTGGCCTGATCCAGAGTCATATTTTCTCCGGGAACAGTTGTGTTTTGGAGCTCCTCCTTGTCAGAGCCTTGTCCCAGGAGGGCTTTGAACCAGGACGACTTTTTCCAGTTTTCAGGACTTGCAGTGACCTCATCGTGTTTTCTCGGAGCGGATCAGAAGTTGAATGTCAAGAAAAATAAAAGTATTAATCCAAAGGTTAGGCTTGCAGGGAACGTGGAAAAGCAGCAAGCTGGGAAAAACAAGCCAGAAGAACATGAGAGTATCAGTTCAATACCACAAGAATAAAAAAAAAAAAAAAAAACAAAACCTCAACCCACAGACAACCTCCCCCTCAAAAAAATGTGAAGAATTCCCACTGCTTCACAGGAAGTTTGTTACGCTTGTTGTTTTCCCTTCTCAACACTAATATTTTGATTTTTAAAACTTCTGTCATGAGCAGAAGGCCACCTGCTCCATGCCCGAGAACAGCCAGCTGGGTTTTGGATGGGATCCCTTTGGATGAGCCTGGTTTTGGGAGCTGCCAAACAAACTCTGCTGAAGTTCCCACCCACGGGCACAAGGCAGGAGAGGTTGGGTTGTATCTGCATCCAGGTGCTGATTTGGGCTGGAAATCTGGAATTTGGGGAGCAGCAGCAATTTTCATCCCAGCTATCAGCAAAGTGGGGTTTGATGTTGCTGCTGCTTCTCCTCGGGGTGGAGATGACACAAACACCCCTGGGAAGCTCTCAAGAGTCAGCTGGGGCTGTGCAATGCTAAGCTCAGCCCAAAAAGGGGGTTTTAAAAGGTTTCTTTCTAATTACAATGCTCTTCAGCGAGAGCAGAGCAGGAGCAAGGGCTGCTTTTCTCTCCCCAGTCATCTCAGTGCCATCTATCTCCCAACAGTTCGTTTTAATTATGCAATTACAGTGTGTACAAAGCTTTCTGTGAGCTCCAGTGGATAATTAAAACAGATGGGGAGCTTAATGGGACCAACTCCTTTTTCTTCTTTTAATTAATGTGTTAACAGTTGATGGGCCAGCCCGTGGAGATCTGCTCCTCAGCAGCTCTGAGGGGTCCACAAGCCCCCCATGTGTGTGCAGCCCTGTCATGGGTGCTGTCCCAAAGGTGCTGTCCCAAAAGTGGTGGTGGCCACCAGAAGGTCCCTCATGTGTCACCTCTGTGGTGTCCTGCCCCTGGTGAGGCATGGACAAGCTCCAGGTGGTGCTGGATGGATGAAAGTCTCCCAGGAATGCACAGATCTCCTGCAGCTCCAGGATATTCCGAGCATCTCAGGAGATCATCCCAAGTCTCTGCTGGAAGAGACAGTGGAGGAGGAGGAAGAGCAAGAGGCAGGCATGGAGATGTGAGTTCCAGGGCTAAATCCACTCCAGTGCCAACCTGTGGGGATGCAAAGAGCTTTTGGGGCCAAGCTCAGTGGTGGAAGACCAGGGAGGGAATGGGGCAGGATAGAATCATGGAATCACAGAATGCTTTGGGTCGGAAGGAACCTTAAAGCTCATCCCATTCCTCCCCTACCATGGGGACACCTCCCATTGTCCCAGGCTGCTCCAAGCCCTGTCCAGCCTGGCCTTGGGCACTGCCAGGGATCCAGGGGCAGCCACAGCTTCTCTGGGCACCTGAGCCAGGGCCTGCCCACCCTGCCAGGGAAGGAGCCCTCTGTTTGCCCAAGGTGATTTGGAGCTCCAGGATAAAGCAACAGGAGGCTGTAGAATCTTGGTGGCCTTGGGAATTGAGCTGTGTCCAGTTAGAGCTGATGCAGAATCAAACAGACATCAAATGATGCAGGTGAGAGCACCCAAAAGAAGGGGAATCCCCAAATTGCCCCTATTTAACTTGCTGAGCTCACAGAACACCAGGAATGCCAATGGTTTGTGAGGGTACCGGAGAAGTTAATGGGATAAAAATCCACCGAGTTCCTAAACCCTCAAAAGAACCATCAGGAAGCCTCTGAGCTGGACAAGTGAAATGAAATATCCATCTCTGAGTGACTCTCATGGGACAGGGTGGGCTGGGAGATCTAAAGGTCTTCTCCATCTTAAACAATTCCAGGATTCATTTAATCTATAACTAACCTCAGCAGGGCAATGCAAGTTCTGGAAGCAAAAGTGCAAAACCTGCGAGAAGGAAGGAAGGGTTTGGAGAGCAGCTCCCTGCTGTGGGTGGCTGTGGGCACATTTCAGGAGTAGCCTGATAAACTGATCATGTTTTGTAAACTGGCCCTGATTGCTGCAACAACCAAATCTGGAGGAGAATCCCCTCCAGCCCACCACTGGATTGGGGATAAATCCCAGCCCTTCCTTGGGCTCCACTGGGATGAGCTTCCTGAAAGAACAGCACTTTTGTGGGAATGATCCCCAAGCAAAAAAGTGCCACTTGATGCCATTTAATAGGAAAACCTCCCTGCAGAGGTTTGCTTTCACAGAATTCACAGAATTCACAGAATTCACAGAATGCCCAGGTTGGGAGAGACCTTCAGGATCACAGAGTCCAACCCAGCCCCAACAGCTCAGCTCACCCCTGGCACCCAGTGCCACATCCAGGCTTTGTTAAACACACCCAGGGATGGGGACTGCACCACCTCCCCGGGCAGCCATTCCAGAACTTTGTCACTCTTTCTGTAAAAATCTTTTCCTGATATCCAACCTGTATTTCCCTTGGTGCACCTTGACACTTTGACAAGTCCTGATGCTCTTCCAGGCTTGGAGTGCTGGGCTCCCACCAGGAGCTCCCACACCAAATTCTTCCTGCCAAAATCGTGGCTGAGGGATGAGCAGGGCTGGTCTGAGCGAGCTGGCCAGCTGAAATAACAATCCCATGGTCAAGGGGAAAACAAGGAGTTATTCCTGAGAGCCTCGGGGTGTTGTGTGGATTTGATGTCAGGATTTTCAATGGCAGAGTGCAGCTTCCTGGAGGTGCTCAGGGATGTGCACAGAGGGCAGACAGGGCTGGAGGGGACAGGGACACACACACACAGATGCTGCAGGCTGGCTTTCCCCACATCTGCAGCCCAGCTGTTGGGCCACAGCTCAGCATTGCACAGCTTTTCCAGCTGAAAAATGTTAATAGCAGGGAGAGGGACACCTCGGGGAGGGAAAGCACAGCTCAGCAGCTGCATTCCAGCACTGGGAGAAGCTTTGCATGGCACTGGAGGCATTTGGATGCTGGGGGAATGGATTTGGAGGAAAGCATCCAACCACAGGGATGTTCTGAGCCATGCCAAGCACGCTGTCCCCAGTGAGGGTCACTCAGCTGGGCCAGTATCAATCATGCTGTGATAAGCCCTGTCCCCCATCCCAGCTGTCCCAGGCCCCTCCAGCCACAACCCCCAGCCCTCCCATTGCACAAGGAGCTCGTTGCTACAACAGGAATTGCAAAAATCCCCCATGGAAACTGCTTGTCTCAGCCAACCCCAAACTTTGCTGTATACACAGCATAAAATTTAGTTGCTTTAAACTTGCATTTTTTGGCTCAGCCCTCCTGGCCACATCCTGAGCCCGAATGGATTGAATTACTGAGCACAAAATAAATTCCATCTGAGCAGGCTGCAGCCCTTGTCTCCCTGAACAAAGACTGAGGTGTTTGCTTTGCCTTTTTTAAATTTTTTTTTCCTTTTTCGAAGAAAACGAACTAATTTTGTCCATGTGGAGGGAGAGAGGCTGGGACACTGGGGAGAAGGAAGGAAGGAAGGAAGGAAGGAAGGAAGGAAGGAAGGAAGGAAGGAAGGAAGGAAGGAAGGAAGGAAGGAAGGAAGGAAGAAGGAAGGAAGGAAGGAAGGAAGGAAAGGAAGGAAGGAAGGAAGGAAGGAAGGAAGGAAGGAAGGAAGGAAGGAAGGAAGGGGAAGGAAGGAGGAAGGAAGGAAGGAAGTGAAGGAAGGAAGGAAGGAAGGAAGGAAGGAAGGAAGTGAAGGAAGGAAGGAAGGAAGGGAAGGAAGGAAGGAAGGAAGGAAGGAAGGAAGGAAGAAGGAAGGGGAAGGAAGGAAGGAAGGAAGGAGGAAGGGGAAGGAAGGAAGGAAGGAAGGAAGGTAAGGCGGAAGGGAAGGAAGGAAGGAAGGAATGGCGGAAGGAAGGAAGGAAGTGGGGAAGGAAGGAAGGAAGGAAGGAAGGAAGGAAGGAAGGAAGGAAGGAAGGGACGGAAGGAAGGAAGGGGAAGGAAGGGGGAAGGAAGGGAAGGAAGGAAGGAAGGAAGGAAGGAAGGATGGAAGGAAGGAAGGAAGGGAAGGAAGGAAGGAGGAGGAAGGAAGGAAGGAAGGAAGGAAGGAAGTGGCGGAAGGAAGAATGGCGGAAGGAAGTGGCGGAAGGAAGGAAGTGGCGGAAGAGGGAAGTGGCGGAAGGAAGGAAGGAGGAAGGAAGGAAGGAAGTGGCGGAAGGAAGGAAGTGAGGAAGGAGGAAGTGGCGGAAGGAAGGAAGTGGCGAGAAGGAAGGAAGTGGCGAAGGAAGGAAGGAATGGCGGAAGGAAGGAGGAAGTGGCGGAAGGAAGAAGGGGGAAGGAAGGAAGGAAGGAAGGAAGGAAGGAAGGAAGGAAGGAAGGAAGGAAGGAAGGAAGGAAGGAAGGAGGAAGGAAGGGAGGAAGGAAGTGGCAAGGAAGGAAGGAAGGAAGGAAGGAAGGAAGGAAGGAAGGAAGGAAGGAAGGAAGGAAGGAAGGAAGGAAGGAAGGAAGGAAGGAAGGAAGGAAGGAAGGAAGGAAGGAAGGAAGGAAGGAAGGAAGGAAGGAAGTGGCGGAAGGAAGGAAGGAAGGAAGTGGCGGAAGGAAGTGGCGGAAGGAAGGAAGGAAGGAAGGAAGGAAGGAAGCCCAGAGCAGCCAGGGCGGCCCCTGAGCGCTGTCTCAGAGGGAATCTCCGTGCCGGGCGTGGGAAGCGGCTCCGCCGGCTCTGCCTGTCCCGGCAGCCACTCCCGCAGCCTCCCCTGCTCCCCCAGAGCCAAACCCGGCTCTGCTCCATGGAAAACACCTCCCAGGGGCTCATCCAGAGGGACACCAGAGCCCCTGGCCATGCTGGAATGAACCCACCAAGAGGCGAGACCTCAGAGCAATCCTGCATGAGGGAATAAAGCCACCAAGAGGTGTGACAACAGAGCAATCCTTCATGAGGAACTCCCCCAAAATATGCTTTAGATACCCCCAGTGCTCATCTCAACGCCCAGTTCCAGCCCTGGAACTTCAGTTTCCCAGAAGTGCTCTAGGAAAGGAATCATGAGGAAAATGAGAATCATGAGGAACTTCATGAGGAACTTCATGAGGAACTCCCCTGAAACTTCATCAGGAGCTCCACAGAAATGTTCTAGGAAATGAATCATGAGGGAAATCATGAGGAAAATGAGAATTATGAGGAACTTCATGAGAAACTCCCCAGAAATGTTCTAGGAAATGAATCATGAGGGAAATAATGAGAAAAATGAGAATTATGAGAAAGCTTCATGAGAAGCTCCCCCAAAATATGCTTTAGATACCCCCAGTGCTCATCTCACAGCCCGATTCCAGCCCTGGAACTTCAGTTTTCCCAGAAGTGCTCTGGGAAAGGAATCTCTGGCAAGTTTTCCTTGCTAATTTGCTCCGAGGAACCAAAATGCTTCATGATTTGAAGCATTTCTGCAATTAATTCTCTGCTGGGGGCTTGTGGACCCTTCACCTGCTCAAGGAGAGCTAGAAAGAAAAACTGGAGAATGTGTCTGCCCAACATTCCTTGGGGATATTATTTATTGACTTAACTATTATGATATTTATTGACTTTACTATTTATATTTTTTTATTATTTTATATATTTATACATTATAAACATTATACATTATATATATATATATTATTATATATTAATTATTTATATATAATAATATATATATTAATTATTATATTTTATACTATTTATCTTTTATATTATATTTATATATTATTATATTATTGACTATTAATTTATAAGATTATATTATTAATTAATTAATATAATTAACTCTTATTATTTATAATTATTATATAATATTTATATAGATATTTTATATAGATGGTTTTATATTTATATAATGTGATATATTATTATACTATAATTTATAAATATTTTTTATTATTTACTACAGTCAAGCCCTTTTTGGCCTTGACTATAGTAAATAGTGTAGTAAGTAATAATAAAAATATTTTTGGAGGGAAAATAAATAAAAATATTTTTATTAATTTATTTATAATTTTATTTATTTATTTATAATAAATATAATAAAAATATTTTTGGAGGGGAAAAACGCCCTAAAAGGGTTACCAGTGACACAGTGGGGTTTGTGCTTTGCTAAGGCTGTGGTGGCCATGCTTTAGTGTCACCTTCCAGCTGTCCCCACTGTCACTGTGCCTTCTCACAGCTCCCAAAGTCAGCTGGGAATGCTGGGACAATGGCTGAGGATGTGGGGATGGTTTTCTGGGATTCATCACATCCTATTTGGCACAGTGAAAGGGCAGGAATCTCCTCAAGGACAGTCTTGCCAAAAAGGGATGGATGCCCTGGAGCAGGACCATCCCTGTGGGTGGGCAGAGCCATCCAAACCCTCCTGCACACCAAGGTGGGGCTGAGCCACGTGGAGTGAATTCTCCCTGACACTCTCAGGCCTGGCATTTAATGAGGAATTAATTACCACCTAATGATTTGCACACACGCCGTGGAGGTGGAGCAATAACCACGCAGCTCCTTTATCAAAGCCCACATCTGCTCAGGAGAGTTTGGCACAGCCGTGGCTCTGATCCCAGCTCCTGGAACTGCCACACCCCAGCACTGGGGCACCTTCCCTGGTGTGCCATGGAATGATGGAGCAGCTCCCAGGGAGCTTCTCCCAAAGCACAGCATGGCAGTGCCATCACCACTTCTACAAAATCCTGGAGTCATGGAACTGTTTGGGTGGGAAGGGACCTTAAAAGTCATCCCATTCCACCCCTGCCATGGCAGAGACACCTCCCACTGTCCCAGGCTGCTCCAAGCCCTGTCCAGCCTGGCCTTGGGCATTCCAGGGATCCAGGGGCAGCCACAGCTGCTCTGGGAAACCTCACCCTCCCAGCCAGGAATTCTTTCCATATATCCAAGTTAAAATTCCTGTCTTCCAGTTTGAACCCATTCTCACTTGTCTTATCATGACAGTTCTGATGAAGAGTCCCTCTCCTGGAGCCCCTTTAGGCCCTTGAAGGGTCACCAAAGCCTCCCTGGAGCCCTTCTCTTCTCCCTTCTCCCTTCCCTTTTTTCTCCCAGCCTGGCTCTTGCTGAAAATGGTTCTCCAGCCCTTGGAACATCTCCAAGGAGATCTCCTACATCCAGGCTGCCCCAGCCCCTCCTTGGTGAGCAGGTAGGGCTGGAGAAAGGATGTCTGTGAGAGAAAAATATTTAAAATAGCAGAGGGTTCCCTCATCTTCCTGATCCACTGAATCTCCTTTTCCAAGCAGTGGAAACCTGTCCTGTAAAAGCAGGGCTGTCATTACAGTAAATGAGTTTGCAAACAAGGATGAGAAAAACAAACAAACCCAAGCTCCAGCCCTCCCCCTTGTCATGGAAGGAGGGAAAACAGCAACTCCCTGTGGTCTGTGGCTCCATCCCAGCCCCCTGGAGCCAGAGCCAGCATTCCTGTGACTCCAGCTCTCCCAGAGGCCTCTCTGCTGTGACCCCATCCCAAAATGTGCCAGCTCTGGGAGCAGGGCTCTGCCTGCTCCATGCCTGCTGTCCTCACAGGGCGAGCTCCAGTTCAGCAGTGGGACAGGAAAAATCCTCCATGGGGTGAGGAAGGATGAGGGAGCTTCTCAACAGAGGAGGTTTCCTGTGCTGGTGTTCAGGGGTCTGAGGATGAGGGAAGAGACGAGGATCTGACTCCATGTTTCAGAAGGCTGATTTATTATTTTATGATATATATTACATTAAAACTGTTCTAAAAGAATAGAAGAAAGGATTTCATCAGAAGGCTAGCTAAGAATAGAATAGGAAGGAATGATAACAAAGGCTCTGTCTCAGACTCTCTGTCCAAGCCAGCTCACTGTGATTGGCCATTAATTACAAACAACCACATGAAGCCAACACCAGATGCACCTGTTGCATTCCACAGCAGCAGATAATCAATGTTTACATTTTGCTCCTGAGGCCTCTCAGCTTCTCAGGAGGAAAAATCCTAAGGAAAGGATTTTTCATAAAAGATGTCTGTGACAGTTTCCAAACACATCAACACGATCCAATACCCACTGCCATCCAGCACAGCCACATCCCACAGGCGGAATTTTGGGATAAAATGGGAAAGTTCATCCATTGAATAATGGGATTCTGCTCTGGGGAGAGGCACTCTGGGGTCTCCTCTGGCCCCACAGATTTGTTTTCCTCAGGGCTTGGCTTCTCCCAGTCCCAGCAGTGGGCACAGCACGAGGTCAGGATGCACCCCAGGAATGTGGGAAGCTCCAGAGGAATCTTCTGGCAGCCCCAGCAGGAGGAAGTGAGGGAAAACAGCCACATTCTGAGCACACAAAAGCATCCTCCTGACCCCTCATTATCCACGTCTGAGGAGCTGGTGCATATTTAAATAATCCCTTCAAAGAGACTGGAGGAGACAGCACTGAAGTATTGATGAGCCAAGCTGGCACAGGGATTGATCTTGATGGGTTTGTGAATTTTATTAAGAGCTTTAGAGAGGGCACCCAGCACACAAACACATCCCTCCCCATCCCAGGGTGAGCCAAAGGTCCCCTGATCTGACCCCAGGCTGCTTCTGCCCCATCTGCTGCTCCCAGAGCCTTGGAGACAGAGGAACAAACAAGAGATAAGGGCAGAATTTGATGCTGCAGATAAACACCAGCTAAAATCAGAGGGGGAAAAAAAGCAAAGCCTCAAATGAGACTCCAGCTCTGCCTCCTCTGGGTTTTCTCATGGAAATCCCCCACATTCCCATCTTTATGTCTCTCCTCCTCGTAAAGCCAGGACAGCCTTTGCTCCAGCAGAGAGCTGGAGCACCCAGGAGAGGCTCTCACAACTCCAATGGGAAAGGTTCTTCCCCCAGTGCTGGCACTGCCCAGGCTGCCCAGGGAATGGGCACAGCCCCAGAGCTGCAGGAGCTGCCAGGGATGCCCAGGGTGGGATTGTTGGGGGTCTGTGCAGGGCCTGGAGCTGCCCTGGATGATCCCTACGGGTCCCTTCCAGGTGAGGATACCCCACATTCTATAATTCCACAATTCATGACCCTGACCCAGCGCAGCTCTGCTCTGCTCTCCTCCAGAATTCCTCTCCTGATAGAGATCAGAGAATTTCCAGGGCTCTGCTGTGAGACTTGCTGTGTCTTGTTTCTGGGCTGGCTTGTGTCTGCTGCCCTGGCTGGGCTTCACAGCAAAGCCAGGTGGGCATCAGCAAGGGTTTAAAGTGACCCCAGCCCTTCCTGCAGATAAAACAGGGTTTGGGGGGAGCCTTGCCAGTCCCACAACTCCTGGCTATGACAAACATTGAAATCACTGAAAACTGCAGCACAAGCCCCAGTCATCTTCACCTGCTGATTTTAGGGGCTCATAGAGAGCAGCTGCAGGAATCCCTCAGGAACCTGGAGTGGAATCTCCTCTCTTTGTGCTCCTGCCCTCACCATCAGTTCCTCTTCCTCCAAGCAAACTCTGTCCAGGCCCATGGGACTCCCCATCCTCACACTGGGGAGAACAAGGAGGCAAAGAAATAAATGTCCATTATTTTCATGATCTCTTCAGTGCCTGGGTTGGCCTTTTCTCCTCTTATTTTTTTCAAAGTCACAGCTCCATCTCACTTGGTTCCTTGGGATCTTCCAGCAAAGCCAAGCCTGGTTTCCATGTGGAAGCACCCAAGGACACCCCACACCCCCCAGTTAGTTGGTGACTCCTTCCAGCTCGGATCCCTGCCCTTGTAAATCCTGGGAATGCACCCAGAGAGCAGCTGGAATGAGGCCACCTGGGGCTGCTCTGACTCACCATGGACAGACCCAAAATATGGGAGCAGCCCAGAGCCACGGTGAGCAGTGATTTACAGCAGGGCTGCTGCTCCCTGCCAGCCCCAGGGTGACTCTGTCTGTGCAGGGAGGACATTGATAGGGCCAGAGCTCCTTCCTCCACGCCTGAGCTGAGCTGGGGTGACACAGAGCTGTGTTCCTGGGAAGGCCGGGGCTGGAAGGGACCTTAAATCCCATCCAGTGCCACCCCTGCCATGGCAGGGACACCTCCCACTGTCCCAGGCTGCTCCAAGCCCTGTCCAGCCTGGCCTTGGGCACTGCCAGGGATCCAGGGGCAGCCACAGCTGCTCTGGGCACCTGTGCCAGGGCCTCACCACCCTCATAGCCAGGAATTCCCAATTCCCAATATCCCATCCCCAAATGTCACTGGTGAGCTCTGTACCTGTGCCCAGCATCCCCAGAGCTGCATCCCTGTGGCCCTTGCATGCAGGAGGGGCAGCAGGAGGTGGGAGAAGCCCAGAGGCAAAGAATTCCCAAAGCTTTGGGCTGGAATCACCCCCAGCAGCAGCACTGGGCATCGAGGGCTGCAGCACTCACAGCGTGCAGGCCCCATCCTCTGCCAGGAGCCCTCAGGAAAACCTGGCACAATTCCCCACAGGGAGCAGCCCTGGCACAGCCCCAGGGGCTGCCCCTGCTCTGCCCTTCCCTCACTGCCTGCCCCCAGAGCAGAGAAACCCCAGAGAATCTTCCTGCAGCCTTGCTCCAGCCTGGAGTGGGGCAGAGCTGCTGTGCCCCCTCACAGCCCCCGGGAAAGCTCAGCTGTCCCAAAATGCTGAAAGCACCACGAGCTTGGTGTCCTCACACCCTCCCAGCCACGAATTCCCAATTCCCAATATCCCATCTAACCCAGATGAAGCCATTCCCTGTGTCCTGTCCCTCCATCCCTTGTCCCCAGTCCCTCTGCAGCTCTCCTGGAGCCCCTTCAGGCCCTGCCAGGGGCTCTGAGCTCTCCCTGGAGCCTTCTCCTCTCCAGGGGAACATTCCCAGCTCTCCCAGCCTGGCTCCAGCTCTTGCAGCAGCTCTGGACTCATCCCAACAATTCCCTGCCCTCTGTAGGGAGCCTGTGATGCATCACCCCCAGCTCATGGCCGTGGTCTGCCAGCTCCAAGCAGGATGTTGCATTCCCAGACGTGGTTTCCTCTCCCCATTCCAGGACTCCCTGACTCTCCTCCCGGGCTGCATTTGAACCCCTCAGCCCTGGGGCCGTGGATTATGCAGTGACTCAGATCCCAGGATCAGCACTCAGAGGGAAATTTGCAATTCAGAGCAGCTCCAAGGCACTGAGAGTCTCAGTTGGGCAAGTGGGAGAGGAAAAAACGTGAGACAGGGACAAACACAACTCTGAGTGTTCAGCCAGCTGGATTCAAAGCAGTGACACCTTCAGAGCTTCAGCCCCCACCATTCCCAGCAGGAATTCACCTCCATGGGGGATCCAGGTGCTCCATGGGATGCTGCAGAGTTGGAGAGGATGTGCAAGGATGGGAAATCTTTTCCTGGGACCAACCTCCAACCTCCATGGGATGCTGGAGCATTTGGGTGGGGGGTCAGAGTCAGCAGGACTTGCAGGAAATCCTTCTGGATAAAGCCAAGCTCCAGCAGCTCCACCTGGCAGCACCTTTTGGATTTACTGCTGAAGGTCTGCAGGCATCCAGAGGGAAAAGATCCCCACCAGGTGCTCCTTCCTCAGCCTCGAAGAAAATAATTGCAAGAACAAGCTAGCAGCTGACACAGAACAAATTAATTTGGGAGATAAAGTACAAGGGGTGAGCTCTAATGAGGGGAGGAGGAGGAGGGTGAAAGTGTCAACTCCCCCAAGGGTGAGGGGTGTGACAAATTGAGGGAGCTGAGGTGGGGAGCTTTCATCCAGAAAGGAGCAGTGAGAAGCCGGTCACGAAGAGGAAAGGAGAAACAAAATGTGAGGCTCCAAAACTCAGAATTTCTCATGAGTTTGGGTGGAGATGTTTGTAAGGCAGATGAAGAGAAAAAGAACAAATCACAGGAGAAAAATCTACCCCTATCAACACATTTTTTTGCACTGCTACAGCCTCACATGAGAGCCCTGGGGTGCAGAGCAGCTCTGGGAGGTGCTGGTGTCACCTCTGGGTGGACAACACAAAGCTCTGCCCAGCCCCAGGCCTGCAGCTCCACAGGAAAACCTGGAAGAGCAGCTGGGAGCTGGTCCTGGGGAGCACCAGAGGAGGCAGCAGATGGTGAACCTCGGTGTGTGATAAATATTGCAGGAGAGCCTGGCCCTGCTGTGCAGACGTCTCTCCACAGGCTGGCAGCAGGGATGAGGGGGGCGGTGGCCACCACCATGGCCATGGCACAGGACTGGAGATGCTGGGACACCAGGAGGAGCTCCTGGTAGAGCCCAGCCTGGGACAGCTGGTTCTGTTGGTGATGGGGCTCCAAGGAACACAAAAACTTTGGGAATGAGGTTGGGATGTGCTGGTCTGTAGCTGCCCCAGGAGGAAAGGGAGAGCAGCAGCCATTATTTCCCAGCAGCTGGCAGGACACAGACTCTTATGGAACCAGGGAATTCTTGAGGCTGGGAAAGCACTTGGAGATTGTTGAGTCCAATCATCCCCCAGCACTGCCAAGGCCACCACTGTCCCCTGTCCCCAAGTGCCACATCCACATGGCTTCTAAATCCCTCCAGGGATGGGGACTCCAGCCCTGCCCTGGGCAGCTGTGCCAGGGCTGGACAAACCTTTCCATGAAGAAATTTTTCCCAATATCCAATCTGTTCCAGATTGCAATGCAAGATGTTTTCCATTCCCATCTGTATGGCAGATTACCTTTGCCAAGTGGGCAGTTTGCCTTATTTCTCTCTTTGAGTGACCACATTCACTCCTCCCTCGGGAAGGGACATCTGCTGATAACAGACTATCAAATGTCACTGCGTGGCTGATAAGAGCTACAGCATCCCATTGGGAGATGTGAGCCCGGAGGGAGGAGCCAAGCATTCCTGCCTGGATACAATCTGGAGATTCTGGAACGCCAGCCAAGCATTCCTGCCTGGATATAATCTGGAGATTCTGGAACACCAGCCAAGCATTCCTGCCTGGATACAATCTGGAGATTCTGGAACACCAGCCAAGCATTCCTGCCTGGATATAATCTGGAGATTCTGGAACACCAGCACAGCTTCTCCACTGGATTCCCCAGAGGATTTCCCTCTTCCCCTGGATCTCCAGAGGAAGACTGCACCCTTCTCCAGGATCCCTGCTCCAGCAGAACCAGCCCTGACACTGCAGGAGGGCTGAGCCACAATTCCAATGGGACTGCTGCCAACAGCCTGACCCACAGGGTGTCAGGTTGGGTTCTGACTGTCAATGTTGGTTTGGTTTACTGCATTGTTTATTTTATCCTTTTATTTTTTTCTTCCCTATTAAAGAACTGTTATTTCCTGCTCCCATATTTTTGCCTGAGAGCCCCTTAATTTAAAATTTATAGCAATTTGGAGGGGTGGAGAAAATTTACATTCTCCATTTCAGTGGAGGATCCTGCCTTCCTTAGCATACTCCTGTCTTTCCAAACCAAGACACAATCTCAACCTTCCCTGGTGTAGCTTAAGATGTTTTCCTCTTGTCCTGTCCCTGTTTCCTGGGAGCAGAGCCTGACCTTGCTCCTGCCTCCTGTCAAGGAGCTGTGGGGAGTGAAAAGGTTCCCCCTGAGCCTCCTTTGCTCCAGACTAAACAACTCCAGGGGCTTTGAGCAGACCTTGAGTAGCATCACCTGGAGGAGAACTCCTGGATGTTGTTCCAGCAGCAAAGTCTGCTCTCATCTCCTTCCCAAATGCTCCCAGCACCTGCTCAGAGGGGCTGGGAAATATTTTAGGTTCTCCTGAGGGGTTTCCAGAGGAGCAGGATCACGGATCCAGGTCTGCACTGGGGAAGCTCATCCTGAACAAACACAGAAGAGGCTGCACCCAAGAGGTTTCAGCAGGAGGCACATTTGTGCCAGTGCCTGGGAAAAGCCCTGGAAATCAGGGAACACGGATGGTTGGGCTCCAGCACCATCTGGACAAGAGCTTCCCAGTGAAGCCAAGCCATGGAGGGAGGCTGGAGCTGCCCACTGTGCCAAGCTGCTGCCAAGGATTCCGGGCCAGGAGGGATTTCCTCCCTGCTGGAGCCAAGTGATCCTGATCCTCCATTGATAAACAGGGCTGGATCCAAGAGACACAGAAAATGAGCTGTCAGCAGCCAGGCTCTGGGGCTCCAGCAGGGCTTGTTCCAACAGAACAAATCCCTTTCCAATGGGAATGCAATGGCAGGTGTGGAATTTGGGGGGAATCAAGGCCCAGCAGGGACAATCCCTGCTCTGACATCCACAAGGTCTCTTAATGCCACACCTACAAGCAGGACCCCTGTGGGAAAAGGGGCTGATAAGAGACAGAATTTGACAACCTCTGCTGGTTCATCACGGACTCAGTGGTCTTAAAGGTCTTTTCCAGCCTTAATGATTCCATGATTCTCCATGTTCTTTCCAAAATAAGGAAATTTCCAAGCATGATCACTTTGGTTCAAAGAATAAAATAAATAAATTTTTAAATAAAGCAATTCAGCACTAGTCTGGTTTAATATATTAGCACTGACAGTGCTAATGACAAATGTGATTATTCCAAAGCTCCTACATCTATCAGGGAAGTGAAACTGCAGAAATTGGCAACCCTTGGGCATTCTTCTTTTCCACCTGCCATTAAATCAATTTAAAGCTCCCATCTCAATCTATCAGAATTAATTATGTGTTTTCAGGCAGCAATTACTGGAAGAAGTCCTTCATTTTGGGATTGTTCCATCTCCAGGGCCCAGAGCAGGAGGGGGATGCAGGGACCAGGGTATTGGGGGAGGATTTTGCATCACTCTGGGTTATTTTAGCTATGCAGGGTCTGAAGGTGCTCTTGGACTCTGCCCACAACAGGGATCTGAGCTTCTCCCATCCACAGCAGGAACAGACTGGAATGTTTCAGTTGGAAGGGACCTGTCACAATTATCAAATCCAACAGCTTGATCACCTCAGGGCTGACCAAAAGTTAATTATTGAGGGAATTTGTGCCTCTTAAACACCCCTGGAAATGTTCCAGGCCACAATGGATGGGGCTTGGAGACACCTGGTCTCCTGGAAAGTGGAATGGGATGGTTTTTAAGGTCCCTCCCAACCCAAACCACTCTGTGATTCCATGGAACACTGACAGGCTCATTAAGGAGCTCTCTGGGCAGCTCCTCCTCCCTGCACACACTGCTCCAGCAGAAGTGGAGTCATTCCTGCTCGGAAAAAAATCCATTCCTGGTGCACTTCCAACTCGTGTCATGTGCTTTGGGGTTTTTGTTGGGTTTTTTGGTTTTTTTTCCTCCTGCCTTTTTTTTTTTTTTAAACAACCAAGTTTGGAAAGTCGCAGGAAATAAAAACAAGAAATTGCTGACAAGTGTCCCACTGTAATTGAGTGAGAACACAGAGCTCAGCTCTGCAGATTCCCAGAAATACAGTCCAGATGTGGCTCTCCACGGTGCCTCAGCCAAACCACAGCCCCTGAAATGACATCCCTGGCACTGGGAAACTTCCTCCGTGCCCCTTCCACTGGCGCCCAAAACACCCTGACAGGGATTTGGGAAAACACAGAGCTGGCAGCAGGGCCTGGAGGGGCCCTGGCAGTCCCCAGTGCTGAGGGTCTGCATGGAAATCATGCTGAGGGAATCATGGAATGGTTTGGGTGGAAAGGGATCTTAAAAATCACCTCATCCCACCCCCCTGCCATGGCAGGGACACCTTCCACCATCCCAGGCTGCTCCAAGCCCTGTCCAGCCTGGCCTTGGGCACTGCCAGGGATCCAGGGGTGGCCCCAGCTGTTCTGGGCACCCTGTGCCAGGGCCTGCCCACCCTCCCAGGGCAGAATTCCTTGCAGAATTCATGGCAGAGGGATATGTTTGGTGGCCCAGCATTGTTGCTTTGCCTCCCAGCCCCACAAAAAATGGGGAGAGAGGAAATTGTCCCCTGCCCTCTGCACCCTCCCATGGGACATCACAGCCCCTGTGCTGCAGCTGGGGCTCATCTCAGCAGGATTTACCTGAAATGTGAACTCTGCTCTTCCCAGAATGATGGGAGAAGTGTGCACTGACCTGTTTGAGTGGCTTTTTTAGCTGTTAGAAACCCAGGAGTGAGGTGTCAGGGCAGCCAGAGCAGAGCTGCGCTGCTGGGGGACATCCCTGCAGTGTAGGGTGATAGGTTTTGCTTCCAAACTAAATAATGGAAGAGCATCCACGGTTCTGAGAAGTTTTTCTCTCCCAAAGCATAGCAAGGAGAGGGGAAAATCCCACTACACCCCACAAAGGATGAGAGAAATATCTCGAGCTTGCATCACCAGAGATGTGGTGCTCCAGATCCACCATGGGGGTCAGGGATGGGCAGAGGAATCTGTTTGCAGAAAACACACAAGTCTGGCAAGGCTGGGCAGACCCTGTTGGTTGTGGCATTCACATTCTCTGGAAAAATCCCTTCACCCAGGATTTTGATCCTGGGAAGCTGAGAAGCCTCAGAGAGAAGGAAAACAATTCTTATCTCATTTACTTCTCCTGTGCTGTGCTCACACATGGAATGCGTTTGGAGATTGTTTACCCACAGGTGATTGTTTCATTGGGTTCTGCTGTGAGTTGTTTTCACTCTTTGGCCAATCAGTGCCAAGCTGGAAAGAGTCACGAGTTCTCATTATTATATTTTATCATTTTACTATTATTAGTCAGGAGTTTTCATTATTATCCTTTATCTTTTTCATTATTATCTTTTATCTTTTTCATTATTATCTTATTTTATTATCTTTTTACCATTAAATATCTTTTCTGTATTCTTCAATATAGTATTCTTTAATATAATATAGTATCTTAGAATAGTAAATTAGCCTTCTAAGAACATGGAGTCAGATTCATCATTCCTGCCTTCATCAGGGCAGTTCCCTGCAAATACAATAGCTGGTGAAAGGACCATCTGTCCCCAAATTGGGATTTGTACCAACCTGATGGAGTTGGCAGAGCCAGCCCAGCTGCACCGCTGGGCCATCTGCTCCGCAGCAGAGGGAACAGAGGCAATTTATCCCCCTTAACCTCAGGGTTATGTTCTCTGTGTTCAACATCAGAGAGGCAAACAAGGGCTGTGATTTGAGGAGGCTGAACCCATGTCCCAGCTCCACACAGAGCCCCAGGGCACAACACGGCCTGGCTGCCGGGGGTGCAGGCCCTGAGGGGTCACTGCAGCCCCTCCATGCCACTGCCACCCTCCTGAAGGGGCTCAGACGCTCAGGGTGGGCCTCTGGGCGCCACTGAAGACTTTAATTTGGGGTGTTTGACTGTAAATAACCCAACACTGTCCTGGTGTCCCAGCTGTGGCCTGTGCCACCCTCAGTACAGGCCATGGACGGGGAGCTCGGCCTGGTGGGAAAGGAGAACCTTTCACAGGAGCTCCTTGTAGGAGCATTGGGGCGTAGGATGGTTGGGATGGACAGAGATGAGAGATCTCTGAAGCTAAGTTGTAGAACTTGCAGTTTATTGCAAAAAGTGTGAGTGCAAAGGCCCTGCCTGGAGCTGCCAGCCGCAGCTCGGAGCAGGCCCGAGAGAAGAGAGGGGTAAAGAAGATGAGAGAGAGAGAGAGGATGAGAGGGTAAGAGAGTAAGAGGGTAAGAAGGTAAGAGGGTAAGAGAGCGACGTTCCCGTTACAATACAATAAATCTTCTTCTGTGCTGAATATTCTAATTCCCACTAACCAATCTAGTACAGGATACAAATCCTATAGCATTTACATACAGCCTATAAGAATCATTACGTTACCACACTGTGTTACATTTTAATTTGGGGTGTTTGACTGTAAATAACCCAGCACTGTCCCAGTGCCCCAGCTGTGGCCTGTGCCACCCTCGGCATGGGCCACGGACGGGGAGCTCGGCCTGGTGGGAAAGGAAAACCTTCCACAGGAGCTCCTTGTGGGAGCATTGGGGGGAAGGATGGTCGGGATGGATGGAGACAAGAGATCTCTGAAGCTAAGTCGTAGAACTTGCAGTTTATTGCAAAAAGTGTGAGTGCAAAGGCCCTGCCTGGAGCTGCTGGTCACAGCCCAGAGCAAGCCGGAGAGAAGAGAGCGGTAAAGAAGATGAGAGAGAGAGAGAAGATGAGAGGATAAAGTGAGTAAGAGAGTAAGAGGGTAAGAGAGAGAAGTTCCTGTTACAATACAATAAATCTTCTTCTGTGCTGAATATTATAATTCTCATTAACCAATCTAGTACAAGATACAAATCCTACAGCATTTACATACAGCCTATAAGAATCATTACATTACCACACTGTGTTACATTTTAAACCCTAAAAACTTCTCTTTGGGCCCCTTCTGCTAAGCTAGTAAAGTCTGCTCTGACACTTAAACCTGTCTGCAAGCAAAAAATATTGTTCCATCAAAAAGAGATTACCTTCAGCCAGCCACACCATTGTTTTCCAGTTGTTCAGTAACTGAGGTATCTCAAAGCTTGCCTTCGTTTCAATCTCGCTTATAGTTTCCATATTCTCAAAATCTTTTGCCAAGCAATCATATTGATACAGTTTCCTGTATCATCTTCCCCAACACTCCTAACCAAGAGCTGCTGTCAGGATAAAACTCTCTGGCATGGAAAAGCTGGAAACAGCCTCACTGGAGCAGGTATTGACCCTGCTATGCCCCTTCCCCATCCACACCTCAGTGCACACATCCTCCCTTATTGTAAAACAAAGGCAACTCTGTTGAAGGGGAGAGAATGATGAGGAGGACTCCATGGATCTCAGGAGGCTAATTAATTACTTTATTATACTACACTGTGTACATTTCATCTAAACTGAATCAGTGCACTCGCTCTGCTCACACTGCCCAGAATCTTGTGACTGTCACCCTCAGTCCTGACACACACACACACCTGGCCCTGACAGGCCAAGGAAACAAAACATCCTCACTTTGGAAAAACAATCTCCAGGCTGCGTTCTATTTTGGCACAACACAGGCACAGCAAGCGATAAGAATTGTGCTCTCCCTTTCTCTGAGATTCAGAGAATGTGAATCTCAGAAATCCTTGGGAAGAATTGTGCCTTGCTTTTCTCTGTGAAGAGAAATGTGGCGACACTCCCTGATAGCCGTGCTTGGTGCCCGCTGCCACCCCAGGCTGGAGCTGTGTCCTCCCTTCCCCAGCTGTGTCCTGGGGAAGGACAGTCCCAGGAACTGCCCCTGCCATGGAGAGGTAACATCATGTCTTAGGTTGGAAATGGGGTGTGTGTTCCATTTCCCATCTGTTGGAGGTGGGCAGTGTCACAACAGGACACTGGTCAAACCAACAGTCCATCAAATTTCTCCTCCTCCAGAAAAGAATGCAAAAACAATCATTATGTACGTGAAAGTGCGTGAGAAACTCCATTACAAAAATGCAAACATCAGAAGGCTTGGAAGAACAAGACAACAGGCAGTTCTCTTCTGTTAATTAGACAGTTTTCTTTATCTCTGCCCCAGCCAGCCCTCCCTCCAGGAGATCTCTGCTGTCCATGGCCACTGAGTGTCCCTGCAGGGCTGATCCAATCCCAGCATCCCATGGGGAGATGCTCCGCCCAGGGGAGGAGCCAAGCATTCCTACCTGGATCCAATCTGAGCCTGGCCCAGCACAGCAGCCTTTGCCCCCTGCATTGCCAGAGGAGCAGCTTTCTGCTGCCCTGCATGGCCAGAGGGAGCCCAGGCCCATCTGCAGCAGCCCTGGAGCTGCAGAGGAAAACTCCCCCCTTGTGCAGGATCCGTGCTGCAGCAGAGCCACAGCTGGCACTGCAGGAGGGCTGAGCCCCCCTGGATGGGGCTGGGACACCCCCTGACACACAGGGGGCAGGGCATGGTCTGACTCTGTCAGTGGTTTGTTTTCTTTTTTTGTACTATTGCATTTGTATTTTTAATTTCCCTAGTAGAGAACTGTTATTCCTACTCCCATACCTTTGCCTGAGAGCCCCTTAATTTCAAAATTATAATAGGGAGGGAGGGGGTTTGCATTTTCCATTTCAGGGGAGGCTCCTGCTTTCCTCAGCAGACACCTGGCTTTTCAAACCCAGACACATCAAAAATGACCCTGTGCAGATGATGTGATCCACTCCTCTCCCCCTGGCAGGTACTGGGATGCCTGTTTGATTCCCAGTTTCCCTGACCTGTTTCTCTGGAAGACCCACAGCTCTCAGCTCAGTGGAAGTTCCCAAATCAAGAGTGGGGTCTGTGGGTAAACCCCTCGTCTCTCAGAGCCAAATCCCTTCCCTGCAGTGCTGCACACCAATCCCAGGGGCTCCTTCCACGCTCTTCACTCAAGGAAAACCTCCTGCCACCATTATTCCCATTCTCCTCACTGAAAGACTTAACTCCCTGTACAGCAGAGGAGATTTATTCCCCATATTCCGTGGGAGAGATTATCTCCAGCTGCTGTTATTCCCTTATCAATAATTCACCGTGCAGCCACACTCCGGCTCATTCCCGGCTGCACGAGCAGCCAGGAGCAATCCCAGCTCCTCGGATATTGCTGATGCTCTCAGCAAAGCACAGCACCACAAATGAGTCACATCCTCTGGAATCTTCTCCCTGCAGCCTCCTGTGGAGGGGAGCAGTGTTCTATTTGCAGGAATTAATGATGAGTCTGACTCCATGTTCTCAGAAGGCTAATTTACTATTTTATTATATTATATTAAGAATACTATACTAAACTGTACCAAAGAACACAGAAAGGATACTTACAGAATGCTAAAAAGATAATAATGAAAACTCCTGACTCTTTCCAGAGTCCCAACACAGCTTGGCACTGATTGGCCAGTAAGTCAAAACAATTCACATGAAACCAATGAAACAATCACCTGTTGGATAAACAATCTCCAAACTCATTCCACATGTGAGCACAACACAGGAGAAGCAAATGAGATAAGAATTTGTTTTCCTTCTTCTCTGAGGCTTCTCAGCTCCCCAGGAGCAAAATCCTGAGTGAAGGGATTTTTCCAGAAAATGTGAATGTGACAGAACAGCTCCACAGAAGGGCTGTGAGCCCGTGGAGTTGAAATAAATAAATGAAGGGGAGATAATTAAACTCTATATTTCAGCCTTAGAGGAGGAGCTCATAAAAAGGGACTCTTCATCTGGCAAATCCAATACAGTGAGGTGATTAAAGGAGAAAAACAGACATGGAACTGTCTGTGAATACAGAGCACACGCTGAAGCCTTGATCAGGACTCCCCTGTCAGAAGGACAAGCTGGTTGCCATTCCCATTTATCTGCCACAGGATAACAGCAGTGGAGCACAGAGCTCAGGGTTAGAACAGCATCATTTCATTGGATTCCTCTCTCCCACCCCATGCACAGCACCAGTGCCTCATTTCCCACTGGAGAGACAAGCACAGGGATCATCAGGATCCAACCTCAGCACCACCACCCTTCCATGGCTGTCAAACCTCCACCACCAGGGAGATTTACAGCCCTGTGGATGCACAGGTGTCATCTGTGACTAAATCAGACTCTGGCTGGGAGAGGAAAGCTGACCTCCCCGTTTGCAGTTGGCACTGGGAAGTTCCACAGCCACAGCTCGGATGTCCGAGACATCTGTGCAGGCATTAATGAACCTTTCATCTTCCAGGCTGCCTCTGCTCTGGAGCATCCTGCCAGGGAACCGAGCCAAGCAGCACTCGAGTGCTCTTTGATCCAGCCAGGTGGATCTGTCTCCCAGGGATTTATTGGCACATGGAGGAAATGCCTCCCATTGCTCTCTTTACCTGCCTGCTTCAATGGATTGCAGTGCAAATCACAGAATTCCAGAGTGGCTTGGGTTGGGAGGAACCTTAAATCCCATCCCATTCCATGGGCAGGGACACCTTCCACTATCCCAGGGTGCTTCAATCCCATCCAGCCTGGCCTTGGACCCTTCCAGGGGCAGCCACAGCTTCTCTGGGCACCTGTGCCAGGGCCTGCCCACCCTCACAGCCAGGAATTCCCAATTCCCCTGCCCTCTGACAGTGGGAAGTCATTCCCTGTGTCCCATGACTCTGTGGGACAGCAGGATGCTTTGAGTAAGGCAGAGGACAAATGGCAGGAATACAGAAGTTTGGAGAAGCACACATGGGTAAAGCTGAAGAAACAAAACCCCAAAGTTTAAGTTTCATGTCTCCTAGAGGGGAGAACAGGGACACCTTCCACTATCCCAGGGTGCTTCAATCCCATCCAGCCTGGCCTTGGACCCTTCCAGGGGCAGCCACAGCTTCTCTGGGCACCTGTGCCAGGGCCTGCCCACCCTCCCAGCCAGGAATTCCCAATATCCTATCCATCCCTGTCCTTTGGCCGTGGGATATCATCCCCTGTATCCCATGACTCTGTGGGATGGCAGGATGCTTTGAACAAGGCAGAGGATAAATGGCAGGAATACAGAAGTCTGGAGAAGTCCAGTGCCACCAGCACATGTGGGTAAAACCAAAGAAACAAATCCCAAAAATTTGGATTTCATCTCTTCTAGAGGGGGCTACAAGAGACCTGGAGAGGGACTTTGGAGTGATAGGACAAGGAGGAATGTCCTTAAACCAAATGAAGATGGATTTAACTGGAGGATGGGAGGAAATTAATAAGAAATCAAAGTGCCTAGCAGGGAGTTGGCTCCAGCAGCTTATCCTGAGCCTCAGTTTATGGCTGGGCTTGGACACGGTGGGACAGGCAAATCCAGCAGGAGATGTGCACTACCCAGTGCACTGCAGGAGATGACAGTGGCTCCAAGCTCATGGATAAGGCTAAAGACAGTGTGACCAATGGGATGAATCAATCAGAGCTGTGCAGCTTCAGGAGAAGAGAGAAAAGGAAAATAAAAATCAAGGCTTAAAGCTTTTAGCTCCTCGGCTGAGAGGAAAGGCAGATCTGGGTGTCTCAATATAAAAATGAGTCCAGAGAGGCCATGGAGCTGCTCCAGGGGCTGGAGCCAGGCTGGGAGAGCTGGGAATGTTCCCCTGGAGAGGAGAAGGCTCCAGGGAGAGCTCAGAGCCCCTGGCAGGGCCTGAAGGGGCTCCAGGAGAGCTGCAGAGGGACTGGGGACAAGGGATGGAGGGACAGGACACAGGGAATGGCTCCATCTGGGTTACATGTGACATTGGGAATTGGGAATTCCTGGCTGGGAGGGTGTGAGGGCACCAAGCTCGTGGTGCTTTCAGCATTTTGGGACAGCTGAGCTTTCCTGGGGGCCGTGAGGGGGAACAGCAGCTCTGCCCCACTCCAGGCTGGAGCAAGGCTGCAGGAAGATTCTCTGGGGTTTCTCTGCTCTGGGGGCAGGCAGTGAGGGAAGGGCAGAGCAGGGGCAGCCCCTGGGGCTGTGCCAGGGCTGCTCCCTGTGGGGAATTGTGCCAGGTTTTCCTGAGGGCTCCTGGCAGAGGATGGGGCCTGCACGCTGTGAGTGCTGCAGCACTCGATGCCCAGTGCTGCTGCTGGGGGTGATTCCAGCCCAAAGCTCTGGGAATTCTTTGCCTCTGGGCTTCTCCCACCTCCTGCTGCCCCTCTGCATGCAAGGGCCACAGGGATGCAGCTCTGGGGATGCTGGGCACAGGTACAGAGCTCACCAGTGACATTTGGGGATGGGATATTGGGAATTGGGAATTCCTGGCTATGAGGGTGGGCAGGCCCTGGCACAGGGTGCCCAGAGCAGCTGTGGCTGCCCCTGGATCCCTGGCAGTGCCCAAGGCCAGGCTGGACAGGGCTTGGAGCAGCCTGGGACAGTGGAAGGTGTCCCTGCCATGGCAGGGGTGGCACTGGATGGGATTTAAGGTCCCTTCCAGCCCTGGCCTTCCCAGGAACACAGCTCTGTGTCACCCCAGCTCAGCTCAGGCATGGAGGAAAGAGCTCTGGCCCTATCAACAGACAGAGTCACCCTGGGGCTGGCAGGGAGCAGCAGCCCTGCTGTAAATCACTGCTCACCGTGGC
This sequence comes from Zonotrichia leucophrys gambelii, assembly GCF_028769735.1. Classification (NCBI taxonomy): domain Eukaryota; kingdom Metazoa; phylum Chordata; class Aves; order Passeriformes; family Passerellidae; genus Zonotrichia; species Zonotrichia leucophrys. The sequence goes on along the minus strand of NC_088175.1, from coordinate 59,716,286 downwards.
TCTGGGCTGCTGGGCACAGGTACAGGGCTCACCAGTGACATTTGGATGGATGGCAGCACCTCCAAAATGTGCGTTCCAAAATCAAAACGAAATTTAAAAAAAAATTAAAATCACTCAGTTCAATCAACTAAACATATATAAACCCCACTTCAAAACAGCAACCACCTCTGCTAAGCACAGCTCCCACCCCAGGGAGGGAGAAGTGCCAGAAATCACCTCGAAATTGCAGCAGATCCTCAGTGGAAGGAATTCAGCTGCTCTGCTCATAAGCAGCCACATACATCTCTAAGCTGGAGAGGTAGATCATTAAGGGGAAATGTTTAGAGAAATTAAATCCTTTTTTTGCTGCTTCTTATGCTAATAGGGAAAAGCAAGCTGATTTGCAGGAGGACAACATTTAGCAAAATCAAATTCATCAACGTCCCCATCTGTTCCCGTTCTCGTGCTGACTTTGTCAAAAATCAGCTTTCCTTCAACCAACACCCTCGTCACTCGGAGCCAATTCTGGGCAGATTTGTAAATAAACCACTTCTGCAAAGCCAGCCAGGCAAAAAAATACATCCAGTGGAAAGGCCTGATAAACAGAAATACATGTTGGCATTGAAGGGATTGGCCAAGAGACTAAAGGGACAGGGAATGATGAATCAGCCCAGCTGGGAAAATAACCCAGGGGCCATTGGAGGGTTAAGGATACCAGAAATGGGAAATCTCCAAATCAGGATCCTGCATCTCTGCCTCAGCTGCTGTTGCTGCTCCTGGATGAAGCAGGGTCTGGAAACAGCTCCATGCTCTGCATGCAGGGATCACCAAGCTCCTCCTGCAGCTCATGGGGGTCTGGAAAGATCTCCTGAAAATGTCACAGAATCACAGAGGAGCACAGAGTGCCCTGAGTTGGAAGGGACCACAAAGATCACCAAGTCCATGTGCTGCTGTTTGTGGTGGGGAAGCAGCACTGAACTGGTTTGTGATTTTGTTTTGCCTATTCCCAGTTACTGCAGCCAGCAGATAATATAATCAATACAGGTAATTTATGCCAAAGACATAAAAAGTCTTATCTCAAAACTCAACAATGAGAGATTTTGCAGAGTCATAGAACTTTTGGGATTGGAAAGGACATTAAAAAACACCCAGTCCCACCCCTGCCATGGACACCTTCCACCATCCCAGGGTGCTCCAAGCCCTGTCCAGCCTGGCTTGGACACTTCCAGGGATCCAGGGGCAGCCACGGCTGCTCTGGACACCCTGTGCCAGCCCCACATAGAAAATAATTCCTTCCCAATATTCCACATCCACCCTTTCCCAGCTTAAAGCCATTCTCCCTTGTCCTGTCCTTCTGTTCCCTGTCCCAAGTCCCTCTCCAGTTCTCTTGGGGCCCCTTTAGGCCCTGAAAGGGTTTTAAGGTCTCCCTGGATCCTTCCCTTCTCCAGGTGTTCTCTTGGTGTTCTTCTTAAGCACCAGGGCTGCCTTCCCTTCCGCTCCTTCCAGGGCAGGGTTATTCCCTGTGCTCCCACATTCCATCCATTTCCAGCAGTCCCAGCTCCAAGGTGGGCACATCCCCACGGGTCACAGCTGTCCCATGGCCCAGCCCAGGTGGCACCAGGTCGCTGTGGCCCCTCAGGACGTGCAGGGCAAGGCCCAGCCTTGCTGGCAGCCCCAGGGATCCCGCTGGGACACGCACACCAGGCGTGGGCACCGCCGGGTTTGGCTCCCGGCCCCGCAGCAAACGGAGGGGAAAAACCCTGCCGTGCTGCCCTGAGGAGAAAACTGGTTTGTTATGTTCATTCACGGGGCAGAAAATGCAGAGAGCTGCAGCTGCAGCGCAGGCAGAGCCCCAGGGCAGCACTGCTCAGCACCTGCCCATTCCAGAGCCTTTCTTCCCCTCTGAGGATGCACAGGATTCCAACAAGGAGCGCACACAGAGCAGCCCAGCTCTCCCTGGAGCAGCCAAAACGCTGCTCCTGCCCTGGAATTCTCCCCTCTCCTGCCCCACAGAGCCAGCAGCAGCAGCCTGCTGCCTTCCCAGGCTCCCCCCTCTGCTGGCTCCCTCCTCCTGGTCCAGCACTCACTGGGGAAAGTCAGGAGGAGCAAGGAAAATCCCAACAGGTTTTGAGGATGCACCTGTGGGTGACCTGCCATGGAAGACAGCATGTCCTGGGCAGCTTCCATGGAATCATGGAGTTGTTGAGGTTGGAAAAGCCCTCCAAGACCACCAAGTGCAACTGTTCCCTCAGCACTGCCCATGTCCCCATGTCCCCAAGGCCATCACTGTCCCATGTCCCCAAGTGCCACATCCACAAGGTTTTTAAATCCCTCCAGGGATGGGGACTCCACCACTGGCCTGGGCAGTTCCAATGCTTGACCATCCTTCCCATGAGGAAACTCTTCCTCATGTCCAGCCTGAACTTCCCCTGCCATGACCTGAGGCCGTTTCCTCTCACCCTGTCCCTGTTCCCTGGGAGCAGATCCTGAATCCCACCTGGCTGCCCCCTCCTATGTGGAGACCATAAAATCTCTCCTCAGTTTCCCAATGTTCACTGCCAGGCCTGGAAATCCAAGTGATGGCGTCAATCTCCACAAAATAAATCCTTCTGTGGGAAGCCCAGTGCAGGAGTTGGAGATTTGTGCTGTCATTACCTCAGCCAAACCCCATCCTGCTGCCAGGTGCCTTCCCTCTGCACTTCCTCTGGCTCGGCCTTAATTATTCATTTCCTGACATCCTTTCATTCAGAAAGGTCTCACCAAAACTCTCTCTCCATAAAAAAGAAAAGTCTCTCCATAAAAACTGCTTTTTCCATTTTTTTGGTCCACACCACTGTGGGCATCCACAGGGTCAGGCGACATAGATGATAATATTTACATTTCCTGCTTTTACCACCCTCTTTTAAGCCATAAATTAACTTCAGGTGTCTCTGTAGAAGTGAAAATTCCCTCAGGGAAGCACAGCAATCCAAGCAATCCTCCTGTAGCATCTCCACGTTGCCACCACGTGGCCGGATGGTTCCTTTTCCTTTCCCTTCTGGCCTCACCTCTTCCACAGCTCTGGAGTCAAGTTGGAGCAGCCCTTTAGGAAATGTGCTCCAAAACTCTTTTAAAAATACTTTTAAAATATAAAAAAATCTATTTAAAGCACACCCAGGCTGGAGCATTTATAGCGTGAGGAGCATAAATTATTAGTCCTAATTATCCTAAAGTCCTAATTATCCTAAACAGAAGCAGAGAGTGATGTCCCGGAGCTCCTCCCGGGGCAGGAGCAGGGACCCAGCTGCGCATTCCCCACCCTGCCCTGCAGCCAGATCCAGCCCCAATTCCCGCCGGCTCCACCCGGCTTCTCCCTTTCCTGGGCGTGCAGGAGACAAACGAAGCATCTTCAGCGGCCACAGGAGGGATTTCAATCAGGAAATCTGGCAAAAACGCCGATTTTAGAGGTTTCTGTGCCGTGTTTGTGAGAGGGGCTGTGCTGGCCGCCTCTCCCTCCCTCCTTCCCTGCGAGGTCTCAGTGCTCCACCCCATGGTGGATGGAGTTCCAGTCCTGGCTGCGGAATTCCAGCCGAGCATCCCAACAAACAGCTCTTCCCCCGGGGACAGGGGTCGGTGTTGGCTCTCCTGATCAAGGAAACAGGAGGAGAACTCCAGGGAAAGCTCAGATCCCAGGCACAGGGGGCTTGGCTGCAGCATCAAGGAGATGCTCCAGAAGGATTGCTTGGATGGATCGGGCAGGGGAGGGATCGGGAAGGGGATGGATCGGGCAGGGAATGGATTGGGGAAGGGATGGATCAGGAAAGGGATGGATTGGGAAAGGGATCAGGAAAGGGGATGGTTCGGGAAGGGGATGGATCAGGAAAGGGATGGATCGGGAAAGGGATGGATCAGGCAGAGGATGGATTGGGAAGGGGATCAGGAAAGGGATGAATCAGGAATGGGATGGATTGGGAAGGGGATGGACTGGGGAAGGGATGGATCAGGAAAGGGATCAGGAAAGGGATGGATTGGGATAGGAATGGAGTGGGAAGGGAGATCAGGAAGGGGATAGATCAGGAAAGAGATGAATCAGGAAGGGATGGACTGGGAAGGGGATTGGGAAAGGGATGGATTGGGCAGGGTATGGATCAGGAAGGGATGGATTGGGGAAGGGATGGATCAGGCAGAGGATGGATCAGGAAAGGGATGAATCAGGAATGGGATGGATTGGGAAGGGGATGGACTGGGGAAGGGATGAATCAGGAATGGGATGGATTGGGAAGGGGATCGGGAAGGGAATGGATTGGGAAAGGGGATGGATTGGGCAGGGGATGGATCAGGAAAGGGGGGAAAGGGATCAGGAAGGGGATAGATCAGGAAAGAGATGGATTGGGAAAGGGGAGCAGGAAAAGGATGGAGCAGGAAAGGGATGGATTGGGCAGGGGATGGATCAGGAAAGAGATGGATCGGGAAAGGAATGTATTGGAAAGGGATCAGGAAGGGGATGAATTGGGAAGGGGATGGATCGAGAAGGGGATGGATCGAGAAGGGGATGGATTGGGAAGAGGATCAGGAAAGGGGATGGATCCTGACCAATGCTGCCTCACCTGGCAGCTCCCTCAGCAAGGTGTCACACACCCATCAGCCTGACGGAGCTAAAACCACCGGGATTACACCCTGAGCCACGGAGATCTCGGGAATGTTTTTGGCTTTTATTGCTCCTCACGCAGGGATTTCATCGAGCGGCTCTGGAGTCGTGGCAGCGCCACTCAGCAGATCCTGCAGCATCCCAAAAACTTGGGGAATTCTGGAGACAGGGACATGTGCTGTCCTAAGGGGGCACATGGGGTGACATTCCTGCTCCTGGGAACACACAGAGGGGAAAGGGAAGGGAAGGGAAGGGAAGGGAAGGGAAGGGAAGGGAAGGGAAGGGAAGGGAAGGGAAGGGAAGGGAAGGGAAGGGAAGGAAAGGGAAGGAAAGGGAAGGAAAGGGAAGGGAAGGGAAGGGAAGGGAAGGGAAGGGAAGGGAAGGGAAGGGAAGGGAAGGGAAGGGAAGGGAAGGGAAGGGAAGGGAAGGGAAGGAAAGGAAAGGAAAGGAAAGGAAAGGAAAGGAAAGGAAAGGAAAGGAAAGGAAAGGAAAGGAAAGGAAAGGAAAGGAAAGGAAAGGAAAGGAAAGGAAAGGAAAGGAAAGGAAAGGAAAGGAAAGGAAAGGAAAGGAAAGGAAAGGAAAGGAAAGGAAAGGAAAGGAAAGGAAAGGAAAGGAAAGGAAAAAGGGAGGGGAAAGGAAAAAGGAGGAAAGGAGATAGGAAACAGGAGAAGGAAGGAATCTGTCTAAGACCACACTTCAAATACTTCCCAATTCTTGACAAGAGGATGAGAAAAAGAGGAAGAGGGAGAAATGGCTACTTGTCCTTGGAGAACCATTTATCCCAGAAATCTTTACTCTGAACACATCTTTTCCTCAATTCTTGATACATCTACATGCTAAAGAATTTAAAGAAAAATTCAGAGAGAATCTTCCTGAGGAATCAGCAGTCACACAAAACAGAGGGGAAAAGGGCATTGAGGTCCAGGCTCAGCAAAACAAAGACTCTGGAAGGAAAAGCACAGCTGAGAAATATATTATCATTAATAGTGACTTTGCATTGATGCTGTCTCATTTTACACTTTTAAACTCCTTGATAGAGTTGTAATTAAATTTAGAAAAAACCTTTTAGACACAAAGATTTCTCTGGTGCTTTTCCCCCTCTGATGTTCACAGGGATTTCAGAACCTGCCTCACTTCAAGCACATCCCTCACACATCAGCCACATCCACCCCAACCCCTCCTGCCCAGCTTCCTCCTGGTTTTTGGGAACCCACCTGGGGCAGGCAGAATTCCAAGGACCTAAAATTGTCATTTTGGATCCGCCTTGCAGTGAAGGGGAATTTCTGTAAGGAATGAAAAATGGAACTGAAATTGGTGGCTGGGAAGTTTCAAGCAGGGAAAAGTGAGGGAAAAGGGGAGGTTCAGGCAGAAATTCTTCTGGAAAGTCACTGGATTCATCAATTAGGGAGTTTGCAAGGTAAAGAGAAGCTGGACCAGGAGTGGGGAATCGCCATGGAATAAACTCAGGGAAAGGCCAAAGGTGACGTTGTCCAGGTCAAACCAAGAACAAGACACCTGCAGGAGAGACAACTCCCCCTTCTTAAAGCAAAGAAACCTTAAAATTGAGATTGTATTTGGTGTTGTAAACCAGTGCTAAACCCTGAAATGGCTCCTTCCCCATCAGCATGATCACAACTGAAACCCCTGATTTCCAACCCAACCTTTGGCATTAGGACAAACACCAACAGCCAACAATTCCCAGACATTTCTCTCCTATCTGGCCATTCCCAACCATTTTAATATCTAAAAATATTTTAGTTTGACCTAAACCAGTGCTAAACCCTGAAATCTCTCCTTCCCCACCAATTATCATCACAACTGAAATCCCTGATTTCCAACCCAACCTTGGGCAATCTGGCAAACACCAACAGCCAACAATTCCCAGACATTTCTCTCCTATCTGGCCATTCCCAACCATTTTAATATCTAAAAATATTTTAGTTTGACCTAAACCAGTGCTAAACCCTGAAATCTCTCCTTCCCCATCAAGCATGATCACAACTGAAACCCCTGATTTCCAACCCAACCTTTGGCATTAGGGCAAACACCAACAGCCAGCAATTCCCAGACATTTCTCTCCTATCTGGCCATTCCCAACCATTTTAATATCTAAAAATATTTCAGTTTGACCTAAACCAGTGCTAAACCCTGAAATGGCTCCTTCCCCATCAATCATCATCACAACTGAAATCCCTGATTTCCAACCCAACCTTTGGCATTGGGGCAAACACCAACAGCCAACAATTCCCAGACATTTCTCTCCTATCAGGCCATTCCCAACCATTTTAATATCTAAAAATATTTCAGTTTGACCTAAACCAGTGCTAAACCCTGAAATGGCTCCTTCCCCATCAATCATCATCACAACTGAAACCCCTGATTTCCAACCCAACCTTGTGCAATCTGGCAAACACCAACAGCCAACAATTCCCAGACATTTCATTCCTATCAGGCCATTCCCAACCATTTTAATATCTAAAAATATTTCAGTTTGACCTAAACTAGTGCTAAACCCTGAAATGGCTCCTTCCCCATCAAGCATGATCACAACTGAAACCCCTGATTTCCAACCCAACCTTTGGCATTAGGGCAAACACCAACAGCCAACAATTCCCAGACATTTCATTCCTATCAGGCCATTCCCAACCATTTTAATATCTAAATATATTATAAATATTCCAAATAAATATAATATAAATATTCCAACCATTTTAATATCTAAAAATATTTCAGTTTGACCTAAACCAGTGCTAAACACTGAAATCTCTCCTTCCCCATCAAGCATGATCACAACTGAAACCCCTGATTTCCAACCCAACCTTGGGCAATCTGGCAAACACCAACAGCCAACAATTCCCAGACATTTCTCTCCTATCTGGCCATTCCCAACCATTTTAATATCTAAATATATTATAAATATTCCAAATAAATATAATATAAATATTCCAACCATTTTAATATCTAAAAATATTTCAGTTTGACCTAAACCAGTGCTAAACCCTGAAATGGTTCCTTCCCCATCAATCATCATCACAACTGAAATCCCTGATTTCCAACCCAACCTTTGGCATTAGGGCAAACACCAACAGCCAACAATTCCCAGACATTTCTCTCCTATCTGGCCATTCCCAACCATTTTAATATCTAAAAATATTTCAGTTTGACCTAAACCAGTGCTAAACCCTGAAATCTCTCCTTCCCCATCAAGCATGATCACAACTGAAATCCCTGATTTCCAACCCAACCTTTGGCATTAGGGCAAACCATTGGAACCATCCATCAAAGTGAGGTATCCAATCAGCCCTGACTAAAAATCACTCAGTGCAGCTTTACTTTGAATTGTTATTCACACTTGACTTTTCAAAAAAACATTTTCATAGCTTCAGAGTTACAATTTTTTAATCCATGGAAGCAGCTGTTTTATGACTAAGCAGCAAAAACCTGAGCAATAAAAAATAAAAAGACACAAACACAAGAATCCACAGCTGGTGGTTATTTTTTACTTGAAGACTCTCTGAAAAAACAAAATTATCGTTACATTATTGTCATGAATTCTTTCTGGAATGAAACAGGCCTGGTCCAGGTGATATGGAAAGGGCAGTCTGGTTTTTACAAAACTGATATTCAGGAAACATCAAAACACACAAAGGGCAGGCTCTTACACTCAGGTTACACCACTCAGCCTCAGTAAACATCTTTGGAATAGAGATTTTTTTAAAACAACAACAACAAAAAAATCAATCAAGGAACTTAAATATTCACAGGACAAAACCATAATATTGTGAAAAATGTGAAGGGTGAGATGAGCAGGGATAATCCAAGCAGGAGCTGCACAGCTGGGAACAGTCACCCCCACCAGGCAGGTTTGGGGTTTGGTTCTGTGCATAAAGCAGAGAAAAGAAAATAAATTCCTGCTGGAAATCCTTGTTCAAGCAGGAGCCCACAAGCCCAGCACAACAAAGGAAAGGTTGGGTGTTCTTGAAAATGAAAAGTTAGCAGGGTGTCCTCTCTATATTGCACCAAGTTTGGTTGTAAGTGAAAAATTAAAAACTTCTGCACTTAGAAAAGCTACATTTAAATAGATCCCAAGTGGAGGGAGCAGAGTTCAGCTTTTAAAACAACTCAACTCTTTTTCCTACATTTCTGTCTCCTCCCAAACTGCAAAACCACCACTGATCCAAGGCAGTGCTGCTCCTTCTCCTCAGTATTTATTTATTTATTTATTGCTTTATTTAGGAGTGACAAAGGCTCAGAGATGGGAACTTTTAGAGAATTTAAGGCAACTCCACAAAACCAACACCTTAAGGGCAATTCTGGCACACAGTGGTTTTCATACCAACACCAGGAGAGGTTTTAGCTTTAAAAAAGGACAGATTTTAGTCAAAAAAAACCCCTTTTAAATATCAGTTTATCTTTCTAACACACAGCACTGAAGTCAAGTCATTCCAGAGCACCAATGTAGAGAAAAGAAACAAAAAAAGGGGGAAGAAGTCAGATGAACAATTAAAAAAACTAAATAACTACAAATAAAAACACTAAAAACCCTAAATAACTACAAATAAAAGCTAAAAACCCATAAAGCTAAACAAACAAAAAAAAATCAGATATAGGCTTGTCAAAAAAAATCTAAATGTGCTCAGTATTAGGCTCATCCTTCCCTTGCAAAAACTTTGGAATTGAATCAAAAGAATATGGAAAACTCTAAAACACTGGTCCAATGGGCATGTGCATTCTTTTTATTTCTATACAGAGTGAAAACAAACACCATACAGACAAAAGTAAACTAAATTTTTTTTTTAAGAAAAAAATCAGGTTTAATGTTCCAAAATGATTTTGTGAAAACAGGAGAAAAACAAAAAAAGAAATAGAAAGGAGTTATTTTAAACTACAGCCTGCATGGATTTGCAGCAAGATCTGAGTAAGAAATGATGGATTAAAAACAAGCAGAGCCCTGCTGGCATCCAGGAGGAGGAATGGAGAGGATTTGCACAGGGAAACCTGTGTGTAAACTATTGCCACGTGGGGTCACAGGGACAGACAACACCTCAAGGTGCTGCCTGTCCCTTGTTCCTAGAGAAAATCTGCTTTGCCAAGAAGCTCAGAGAGTTTTCTACAGCTTTTTCTGGAAGGGATGGATGCAAGCAGCAGGTTTCTGGTCAGCCAGAGGATCCCACTGCAGGAGTGCTTGTGCTAAGTTGCATTTTGTAAGGAAAAAGGTTGGGGGGGTTTGGAGCACTCGTTGTCATAGCAAAAAGCAGGTTTTGTCACATAAAAAGCCTCAACTAAAGGAATTTTAGCTCCATAACTAAAGGAACTTTTTCCCTCAGCATTCCTTCAGGGCACAGCTGGAGAGGTTTATACTGACAAGCAGTATAAGAGCAGGGAATCCTTTTGGGAGGTTTAAGCAACAACCAGGTGAGTGCATTTTCCTTGCTAATGCTCCCTAATGCAGGAATGACTCTGGTTTCCATTCTCTTCCAAATAATCCCTAGGGAACAAATCATCCCAGAAGCCACAGCAATTACTCCTTGGCACTTCTCTGCACACAGGCAGGAGAAGTTCCAGCCATTTGCAACAGCAACTTTTCCTTTGGGATACCTGATGCTTTTTTTTTATTTTTTATTATTATTATTATTTCCTCCGAATTCATGAAATGCAGCAACATTACCAAGCCAGGAGTCATTTGTTCTGTTCAAGCTGGAGGATTTGTCATTGCTCTCCCTTTGAGTGGCTGACTCAGACACCAATGGTGGTGCAAGGGCAGCTAAGATTTCTGCAGAGGAGCAGCCCTGGGCGCGGGGCGCTGCCGGACACCGCTCGGGGATGAGTCTCTCTTGCTCCCCTCCTTCCCCTCTGTCTCCTCATCTGAGACATCTCCCTCATCTCCTCCTTGCTCTTCATACCTGCTCTTCAGCACATGAGCTGACTCTGGACCTTGTTTCCCTCAAGGAGAAAGGAAAAACACACAATAAATGCCATTCCCAAGTCAAATCCATTTTTTAACACCATGGGCGACACTGAGAGCTCCACTCAATCTTCTCTCCCTGCCCATGTGGAATTTCATGTCTTGCAGGTATGAAAATGCTCTCAAAATTTTTTTTATCCCTAAAACCAGTTTTAAAAATACCCCAGCTTTACTAAAATTTACTAATTATTTAATCCCAACCCACTATAAACCCTAAGGGTGAGGCATCAATCCCAAATGCAAAGTTCTACACTCCACTCCGGGTGTCACATCCTGCAGACACCAGGATTTCTTTAATATTTTCTAGAAATAAAATTTACCAAACAGCTTCAGTGAATCAGAAGTTTGCTGTGGGCTTACTTGGCTGAGGCTGGAGCTGTGGTGCTCTGTGCTTTTTGGAGGGACAGATGCAGTCTGCCAGGAACACCATCAGCTGAAACCAAAGAAACCCAAGGTGAAATCCCAAACCTTCTGCACACTGCCATCGTTTAGGATGGGAAATTTCCAGATCAAGTCTAAGCATTTACCCTCAGCTGGATCCCATCCAGCTTCCCCTTGGGTTATGGGGGCTCCATCCTGTCCCCATGCCTGTGTTCCAGCTCAGGGTACCCCAAAACCCACCCCAAAACTGAGGTGGAGGCAGCACCAGTGGCACCAAGTCACCACCAGCCCCAAGGGCAGCACTTACAAGTCCCAGGACCATCCCTAAGAACAGAGTTGCCAATCCAAAAACAGCATAGGAGCCCCAGACTGGTATTCCAAGATTTTCTGTTAAATAGCCATGGCCATGCTGGAATAAAAGAGAATCATTTCAGGAAGAGCTGGATTTCAAATTGAGGAGGAAATGAAGTGGGGATGTGAGCAAATACCCTGATCCACATGGACAGCTTGAACAAGGCTGACATGCTGCTCATCCTGAAACAAAGCACAGAAAATGAACTGAGAACACTTAAAATCTTAAAAAGAGAACACTTTAAAATCTTTAAAACAGTGAGAGCACCTTAAAATGTTAAAAAGAGAATCTGAGAACAATTTAAAATCTTTAAAACACTGAGAACACCTTAAAATCTTAGAAAGAGAACACTGAGAACAATTTAAAATCTTTAAAACACAAATTTTCCCCCAGCTCCTGTAAGAATGTCACCTTCCCTTTCCTGCCTGGATAATTCCTTTGCCTGCCCCTCTGCCATAATTTCAGCCTCAATCTTGTGTGAAATAACCTCAGGTCGTACATGGACAGCTGTAAATTCCCAGATTTCTTTAACTTGGATCTGCTGAATCCAAGTTAAAGTTAATCCAAGTGAATTTCAAGTCCCTTTTCTATTCTGTCTGGATCAATGCTCTGTGAGAAGCCAACTGGAACTCCAGTGCTATTAAGAAAGAAGCACCAATAGGTTTTATTAAAACAAAAAAAAATAGCTATTAAAAAAAAATCAGGTTTTAAGAGCTGAGAGAGCCTCAGACACTTAAGTTTGGTGTCTGAGTACAGATAATAATAAGAAAACTTGTTAATGCTGAGTTAATACCCAGTTTCACACATTAAAAAACACAAGAGTTTGTAAGAGAAACTCCCTGACAGCCAGGAATTCCTTTCATACATCACACCCAAATTTGTTTTGACAGTTTGAACCCATTCCCCTTCTTCCTGTCAGTTTCTGATGGAGAATCCCTCTTTTTTGGGATTTCCTTGGGATTTCCTCCAGACAGTGGAAGAATTTTCCCAGGATTTAGCTGGGCAAAACCATCTCAGTGCCACAGAAACCAAGGGTCAGCAAGGTCCTACAAGAGTTCAGGAAACTTCTTCAAGCTTTAAAGGAAACCTTGCTGGGGACATCTCTGTTATGGTGACAATGCTCAGGTCACTGCTATGGTGACACTGCTCAGGTCACCCTGCTATGGTGACACTGCTCAGGTCACTGCTATGGTGACAGTGCTCAGGTCACTGCTTTGGTGACAATGCTCAGGTCACCCTGCTATGGTGACAGTGCTCAGGTCACCCTGCTATGGTGACAATGCTCAGGTCACCCTGCTATGGTGACAATGCTCAGGTCACCCTGCTATGGTGACAGTGCTCAGGTCACCCTGCTATGGTGACAATACACCTCTGTTATGGTGACAATGCTCAGGTCACTGCTATGATGACACTGCTCAGGTCACCCTGCTATGGTGACAATGCTCAGGTCACCCTGCTATGGTGACAGTGCTCAGGTCACTGCTATGGTGACAATGCTCAGGTCACCCTGCTATGGTGACACTGCTCAGGTTCCTCTGTTATGGTGACACTGCTCAGGTCACCTCTGTTATGGTGACAGAGCTCAGGTCACCCTGCTATGGTGACAATGCTCAGGTCACTGCTATGGTGACAATGCTCAGGTCACCCTGCTATGGTGACAGTGCTCAGGTCACCCCTGCTATGGTGACACTGCTCAGGTCACTGCTATGGTGACAGTGCTCAGGTCACCCTGCTATGGTGACAGTGCTCAGGTCACTGCTATGGTGACAGTGCTCAGGTCACCCCTATGGTGACAGTGCTCAGGTCACCCTGCTATGGTGACAATGCTCAGGTCACCCCTGCTATGGTGACAGTGCTCAGGTCACTGCTATGGTGACAATGCTCAGGTCACCCCTGCTATGGTGACACTGCTCAGGACACCTCTGTTATGGTGACACTGCTCAGGTCACTGCTATGGTGACACTGCTCAGGTCACCCCTGCTATGGTGACACTGCTCAGGTCACCCTGCTATGGTGACAATGCTCAGGTCACCCCTGCTATGGTGACACTGCTCAGGTCACTGCTATGGTGACAGTGCTCAGGTCACCCTGTTATGGTGACAGTGCTCAGGTCACCTCTGCTATGGTGACACTGCTCAGGTCACCCTGTTATGGTGACAGTGCTCAGGTCACCCTGCTATGGTGACAGTGCTCAGGTCACCCCTGCTATGGTGACACTGCTCAGGTCACCTCTGTTATGGTGACAATGCTCAGGTCACTGCTATGGTGACAATGCTCAGGTCACCCTGCTATGGTGACAATGCTCAGGTCACCCCTGCTATGGTGACAATGCTCAGGTCACTGCTATGGTGACACTGCTCAGGTCACCCTGCTATGGTGACACTGCTCAGGTCACTGCTATGGTGACAATGCTCAGGTCACCCCTGCTATGGTGACACTGCTCAGGTCACCTCTGTTATGGTGACAGAGCTCAGGTCACTGCTTTGGTGACAATACACCTCTGTTATGGTGACAGTGCTCAGGTCACCCTGCTATGGTGACACTGCTCAGGTCACTGCTATGGTGACACTGCTCAGGTCACTGCTATGGTGACAATGCTCAGGTCACCCTGCTATGGTGACAGTGCTCAGGTCACCCCTGTTATGGTGACAATGCTCAGGTCACTGCTTTGGTGACAATGCTCAGGTCACCCCTGTTATGGTGACAGTGCTCAGGTCACCCTGCTATGGTGACACTGCTCAGGTCTCCTCTGTTATGGTGACACTGCTCAGGTCACCCTGCTATGGTGACACTGCTCAGGTCACCCTGCTATGGTGACACTGCTCAGGTCACTGCTATGGTGACACTGCTCAGGTCACCCTGCTATGGTGACACTGCTCAGGTCACCCTGCTATGGTGACAATGCTCAGGTCACTGCTATGGTGACAATGCTCAGGTCACCCTGCTATGGTGACAATGCTCAGGTCACTGCTTTGGTGACAGTGCTCAGGTCACCCCTGCTATGGTGACAATGCTCAGGTCACTGCTATGGTGACAGTGCTCAGGTCACCTCTGTTATGGTGACACTGCTCAGGTCACTGCTATGGTGACAATGCTCAGGTCACCTCTGTTATGGTGACAGTGCTCAGGTCACTGCTTTGGTGACACTGCTCAGGTCACTGCTTTGGTGACAGTGCTCAGGTCACCCTGCTATGGTGACAATGCTCAGGTCACTGCTATGGTGACAATGCTCAGGTCACCCCTGCTATGGTGACAGTGCTCAGGTCACTGCTATGGTGACACTGCTCAGGACACCTCAGCTATGGTGACAATGCTCAGGTCACTGCTATGGTGACAGTGTTCAGGTCACCCCTGCTATGGTGACAATGCTCAGGTCACCCTGCTATGGTGACAGTGCTCAGGTCACTGCTATGGTGACAGTGCTCAGGTCACCCTGCTATGGTGACAATGCTCAGGTCACCCCTGCTATGGTGACACTGCTCAGGTCACCCTGCTATGGTGACAGTGCTCAGGTCACCCTGCTATGGTGACAATGCTCAGGTCACCCTGCTATGGTGACAATGCTCAGGTCACCCCTATGGTGACAGTGCTCAGGTCACCCTGCTATGGTGACAATGCTCAGGTCACCCCTATGGTGACAGTGCTCAGGTCACTGCTATGGTGACAATGCTCAGGTCACTGCTATGATGACAGTGCTCAGGACACCTCTGTTATGGTGACACTGCTCAGGTCACCCTGCTATGGTGACCACCCTGCCACAGCTGAGGCAGAATTGGGACACCCACCCAGACATTCCCACAGCTCCTGCCCACACAGAGCTGGGAGCAGGGAGCAGGACACAGCTCAGCACATCTGATAATAAATTCCTACAAAAAACAACCCAAAACTTACAGGAAAGAGGAAGGCCCGAACCAGGAGGACACTGGTTCAATGGATTTCCACTCCTTATCATTGATGAAGTTAATGAAGGCAGCTTTATTCCTGGCTCCCTGGTATCTCCTGAACTCTCCATCTTTGCAGCTGTAAAACAACACCACCACCACCAAAATCCTTTATTTGATATGATCCAAGCACCAAGTGCAGCATCCAACAAACCCCCTCCCATCTCCTTGTCTATTTTTTACACATTCACTTTTTCAGTGTTAATTCTTTTTAGCTGATATTGCCTCTAAAAAATATTTTCCAAACACCTGGACTAACTCCAAGTTATTTCCAGAACACCTTGGCTAGCTTTAGGCTGTGATTCCATAAAAAAAAAAAAATAATAAAGATAATGATCTTCCTAAAGCCCTTGCCACACACCTGCACTGAAGATCAACCTACAGAGAAAGGATTGCAAAACAGAAACACCCATGAAAAGGCAGAATAAATAAGGCCTGAAGGGAAAGGAAAAGAAATCATCTGGCAGCACAAGGTCACAGTGGGTGAGAAGGTGAATGTGCCAGTGAAAAGCAGCTCCTATTCTTAAAGAGCATAATAAATCTCATTTATTTGCCCCCCAAAACAGAGAAAAAAATGCCCACTGTCACCCCAAAAACCCCTGTAGCCCTGCATACTTACTGATAGATGGTAGGGAGGGCTGTGATGATAAATCGTCCACTTAATCCTGTAAGAAAAGTTGTTTTGAGAGTATTTTGAGTATTTTTATGGAAAAAAAGAGGCAAGGAATGCTGAAACACCCCAAAATACAACAGCAGGCCTAGGTATCAACCTTTCCATGCAATCTACCACAACTTTGTGCATGTCAAAGCAGCACACATTTAAAAAACGATCCGTGAACAAAGAGCAAAATGGGGAAAATGAGATATCCAGGGATAACAGCTCCATTGGGCTCTTTTGGCTGCAGCTCTTCAGAGGGAGAGGCTCTCCTTTGCAAACAGGATCTGCAGCCTCCAGAAACCCTGAGGAAAATAACCCACGTGAGGCAAGCTTCAAAAGTAAAGCTGCTCTGGAGAAAGAGATCAGCATGGGGAAGGGCAGGCTTACAAATCCCACAGGGACAGGAGAGCTCCAGGAGAGGTTCGCGAGAGGTTCACGAGAGTTTCAGGAAGTTTCAGGACAGGGAGAGCAGATTGTTTGCACTTCCTTCTACCAGCCAAAGGAGGGACTGGAATAGCAAGGCTGAAACTTTGTTTTTTGCTTTAAAAGTACAGCCAAAAATCTCCTTGAAATCGTGCTCTGGAGAAAACCTCTCATTCTTTTTACGCATTATAGTCTATGCATTTTATTTATTCTGTTCATTCAATTATATTTATTTGATCTACTATCTGACAGTCTCGTTCCTGTGTGAAAGCTGGCCCAGGGTGCCCAGAGCAGCTGTCCCTGGATCCCTGAAGTGCCCCAGGCCAGGCTGGACAGGGTTTGGTTTGGTGGAAGGTGCGGTAGGGTTGGAATGAGATGATCTTCAAGGTCCTCCCAAGCAAAACATTTTCTGGTTCCCATTAAGCAAGATCAGGGCGTTGAGTCACGCAGCTAGAGATGAGTAAAACACTTTTATTACCCCTGTTAATTCTGCCCGCCTCCCACAAGCACACATGGGAGATGAGCACCCCCAAACCCCTCAGCCGCCCAGATCCCGGCGGGGTTCGGGAGCCCTGCCCAGCCCCTCTCACCCGGCTGCTCGGTCACATCCACTTTGGCCACGTTCACGCCCAGGTCCTCTCCCCACTCGGCGAACTTCTCCCACTCGGGCTGCAGGCTCTCGCAGGCGGGGCACCAGGGCGCGTAGCTGCGGGAGCGGCACAGCGCGGTCACCCCACACGGACCCCACAAACCCCACACGGACCCTCACACCGCCCCGGCACCCCGCTCCCCACTCACAACTCCACCATCCACTCGTCCTGCAGCAGCTCCCGCCACATGCCGTCCGACAGCACCTTCACGGGGCTCGGCCTGCCCCGGGCGGCGGCGGCCAGCGCCAGGCAGAGCAGAGCGCAGAGTGGAGCCCTCAGCGCGGCCCCGGCCCGGCCCGGCGCCGCCATCTTGGGCCGCCCCCCCCCTTCCGCCTTCCCCGGCGCGTCACGGCCGGGCCCGCCCTGAGGGGAACGGGGAGGCGGCACCGGGAACCGGGAGGGAATGGAGGGATGGGAGTCCGGGAATGGTGGGGAGTGGGAGGGATTGGAATCGGAAGGGATTGCAGTCCTGGAATGGTGGGGATTGGAGTCGGAAGGGATTGGAATCCTGGAGTTGTTGGGATTGGAAGGGATTGGAATGGATTGGAGTCCTGGAATGACCGGGAATGAAATTAATTGGAGTCCTGGAATGATCGGGACTGGAATCCTGCAATGGTTGGGATTGGAATGGATTGGAGTCCTGGAATGGTCGGGATCGGGAGGGATTGGAATTGGAAAGGATTGCAGTCCTAGAATGATTGGGACTGGAAGGGATTGGAATCATGGAGTGGAAGGGATTTGAATGGATTGAAATCCTGGAATGGTCCTGATTTGGAAGGGATTGGAATCCTGGAGTGGTCAGAATTGGAAGGGATTGCAGTTGGAAAGTATTGCAATCCTGGAATGGAACACATTGGAATCCTGGAATGGTTGGGATTGGAAGGGATTACAATCCTGGAAGAGATTGGAGTCGGAAGGAATTGCAGTCCTGGAATGGTCAGGATTGGAAGGGATTAGAATTGGAATGGATTGGAATCCTGGAATGGTTAGGAGTGGAAGGGATTGGAATCTGAAGGGATTGCAATCCTGGAATGGTTGGGATTGGAAGGGATTGAAATCCTGAAATGATTGGGATTGGAATCGGAAGGGATTGCAATCCTGGAATGGTGGTGATTGGAAGGGATTGGAATTGATTGGAATCCTAGGATGGTTGGGATTGGAAGGGATTGGAATGGATTGGAATTCTGGAAGGGTTGGGATTGGAAGAGATTGGAAGGGATTGGAGTCCTGGAAGGGTTGGGATTGGAAGGGATTGGAATGGATTGGAATTCTGGAAGGGTTGGGATTGGAATGGATTGGAGTCCTGGAATGGTGGGGATTGGAATGGATTGGAGTCCTGGAATGGTCAGGATTGGAATGGATTGGAGTCCTGGAAGGGTTGGGATTGGAAGGGATTGGAAGGGATTGCAGTTCTGGAATGGTTAGGATTGGAATGGATTGGAGTCCTGGAATGGTCGGGATTGGAAGGGATTGGAATCCCAGTTTGTCCCGCCCTCTGCCATGGCAGGCACAGCTCGAGCCAGGTGCTGTGAGGAATGGATTGGAGTCCTGGAAAGCCTTCTGATGCATCCTTTCTTCAGTATAGTTTAGTATAGCATTCTTCAATATAATATCATAAAATAATAAATCAGTCTTCTGAGCACATGGAGTCAAATTGTCATCTCTGCCCTCGTCCTGGGGACCCTCACAACCACCACACCTGAGTGCTTAATTCTCAGGGAGAAGGTCAATGTTAAAAAACAGACAAATCCCACATCAGCTCACTCCTGTCCCTCACCACCTGGAGCATTTCCAGGGAAGGAACCTCTTTTTCCATATGCACATACTTTTTTAACACAATTTTTTCCCCAGCTCCTGTGGTAATGTCACCTTCTCTTTCCTGCCTAGATAATTTCTTTGCCTGTCCTTTTGCCATAATTTCATATCTCACATTTCAGAGCCTTGCCAGCCATTGAGAGGTGCAGGAAAAAAAAAAAAAAGAATAAATCAGCATTTGGTTGGTTGTTTTTTTTTTTTTAATTTTATCTTATTTGAGCAACTTTTCTATAGTACAACGTGTATGTTCCTGTCTGTAGGAGAACAGGCATTATCAAGGACTTGTTATTCATTGATTCAGCACTCGGGAATAAATCACTGCTTGCAGCACTCTGCTGACTGCTGTTTTAGGCATAATTGAATTTTTGAAATTTGTTATTGATAATCCATGAATATTCCATTCTGCATCAGCAATCAGGTGAAATGCAAAGTGCTGGCTCTGCGTAACAATTGGACTCAATGATCCTGAAGGTCCTTTCCAACCTGAACACTTCTGTGAATTCTGTGATTATCCCTGATAATTTGAGATACGTGTTGTGTAACCATGTGTAAATAACTTTACCACTGTGAATAAAAAGATTTCTTCAAAGGCACACCGAGCTCCCTATGGGAACAGCTTGAAAAACCCTGAAAATTATGGCTTCATACCTCCCCTGCCTGGTTCCAGGAATTATTTTAAGTGTAATGACTGCTCTGAATTACTTTTATCTCAGTTATTAATATGACATTGACATTGCCTTGTTTCTTTGTGAAGTTTTGAGAACAAGAAAGCCTCAGCCTTATCTTGGAGGCATCTCCCTGCAGCCTGCTCCCCTCAGCCCTCCCAAGCTGACAGGAGAAATATTTGCCTCATCTTTCAAGGTTCATGGCAGGATAAAGAGAGGTAATTGCCAAGTGACCTCAAGAAAGAAACACATCTTTCATTATTTTATTATTTTCCATGTTCTTTTTCAGTGCTGCCACACAGAGGCACAGTTGAGGCTGCTTCTAAAGGGAAAGAGTGAAAGAAGAAAATTCTTTTTGGTTCGGAATTACCTGGATTTTCTGCTGGGGATACCTCATCACCTTTCAAGGCTTTTTCTTTATCTAAGAATTCATTGTTTATATTTTTTTCCTAAGGTAAAGGGGATTTTCTGGTCAGTTTAAAACTTCCCACCAACACACAACCACAAATTGATCAAGGCTGGGGTTACAAAAGCACCACCACCAAACCAAAATTTAAAAGTCTTTCACTTTCATGAAAATAATTGTCCATTTAGAGTGAGCACTAGTGGTGCACAGGAAGAGACACAAGCCCAGATAATTGTTTGACAGAGGGAAAATCATGAAAAACTTAACCTGGTGTCCCTACCCAGGACAAGGTGGATTTTGAGTGTTTCCAACCCAAAACATTCTGGGATATTTTGGGATATATTCTCCTGTCCACAGAGCTCCTGGGGTTTGATACAGGATGAAGGATGATGAAATGACAGAGGCCTGTGTCATCAAGAAATCATCTTTTCTTGGTGATGTCTGTGCCTCATAAAATCAGATGCTGCAGGTAGGAATGGGAATGGAAGGACTCAGCTCCCTTTGGGCTGAAAATAAAAATAAAAAATACTCAAACACTCAAATGCCTCAATGTTGTCCCCAAAGCTAAAGCCACAGAGATGAACAAATCCTACAAACTCCATTCTCTAAGTGCTCAAAACCACTTAAAAAAATGGCACACAAATTGACTCACCGGGTTCCTTTTTTGCAGAATGTTAATTCATTTATATTTTAAATCAGAACAAATTGAAGCAGTTCTATTTTTCCTTATTTTATCTTTTTTTTTCCTCTCTATTTTTTAAGGATGATGAAATGAGAGAGGCCTGTGTCATCAAGAAATCAGCTTTCCTTGGTGATGTCTGCCTCATAAATTCAGATGCTTCAGGTAGGAATGGGAATGGAAAGACTCAGCTCCCTTTGGGCTTTGCTTTCTTTTGAGCTGAAAATAAAAATAAAAATACTTGAACCTCAAATGTTGTCCCCAAAGCTAAAGCCACAGAGATGAACAAATCCTACAAACTCCATTCTCTAAGTGCTCAAAACCACTTAAAAAAATTGCACACAAATTGACTCACCAGGTTCCTTTTTTGCAGAATGTTAATTCATTTATATTTTAAATCAGAACAAATTGAAGCAGTTCTATTTTTCCTTATTTTATGGGTTTTTTTCTCTCTATTTTTAAGGATGATGAAATGAGAGAGGCCTGTGTCATCAAGAAATCAGCTTTCCTTGGTGATGTCTGCCTCATAAATTCAGATAAATTCAAATTTTTTTGTGAATTTATCTGAATTTATCTGAATTTTAAATTTCAATTTTTTTTCAGATAAATTCAAATTCAAATTTTTTAATTTAGCATTAAAAAAAAATAAAGGTCAAGACGTAATTATCGCTCTGTGGCTCAGGATTTCATTACAGGAATTCCATATATTAATTTTTTTTTCCTACAGAAAAATCCTGTATTTCACAGGAAAGAATTCATCCTGGACTGAAACTCCCAGAGGTGCCAGTGACTTCTCAGGAGCCACATTGGGCTTGGTGAATGTGGAAAGGATTAACAGAATCCTCTCTTCCTGCTTGGAAAAAACCCCTCTGGAAATCACATTCCCATCCAACAAGCCCATTCCTCCTGCTCCACAGCACCTGAGCTGCCCCAGCCAAGCTTCACAGGGTGTTCAAGAATTCAAGGTTTTGGGAGCAGAGCAATCACTTTGCTGTTTCCTACTTTGGAAGACCTCAGAATTATTCTCACAGTCCTCTCTGAGCTAAGAAACCCCAGTAACTGCTGATTATTCAGTAATTAAGAGTCTCTCTGGGGTCGTAATTGTGAGTGTGGCCTCTCCCCGTTGCTGTGTGCAGCAGTTTCCTCAATGCCCAAACAAATTCTCTCCTTCCCATTTGATTGGATTACAAAATTGCTTTAAACTCCGAGGAGATGATGAGGAAAAGTGTGGCTCTGCACAGGAGTTACCATGGGAACTGAAGTAGGGAGAGATCTTTGTAAACCACAAGTCAAGCAGATTGTGTTTCAGACAATTAATATTGTCTTGTTCATTAGCTTTAACTCTTCTGTGCTCTGCTCCAAAGTAGATTTTATCTCTTTTTTTGTGTCAAAGAGGTTCTGCTCCCCTGAGGATTCATCCCTCATTTGTGGAGAGCCTGGTTTAAGCATGGCTTAAAGAAAGAGGCCATGAAGGTATTCAGCTGAGGGAAATATAGAAGTCTGCTGTAAAGCAGCCTTTCCCAGGCTTGACCTTGTAAATAATTAAGGTTCTCAGCCACCTTTTATATAAACAACAAGATTCTCAGACCGTTCTGTCCTTGGCTGCTACTGGGAACAGACGGCCGGTCTGGGAATAGATATGAAGGTTTTGAGAACTTTTCATATCATGGTGGGAACACTGATCTTGGTTTCAGTAAACTAACTTCAGGTATTGTAAACAAAAGGAGGAGCTGAAGTTTTCTCTACAGCCTATCAGGAGCTCAGATTTTGCAATATGCATGAAGTGAATTAACACTGTTATAAAAAGTGCCTGATTGATGAATAAAGTGGAGTCAGATGCTAAATCAACAAAGGTGGTCGCTCCCTCACTTCAACACTCATTCTCCTGCAAGGCCACCTTGCATCCCTGGTTAGCTTCAGCTTCCCCTTCTGCTTTGGTTTTGGGGCTGGGGACATCTCTGGGGACATCCAGTGGGATTTGGTTTGGGATTGGGATGTAAATGTGGGGAGAAGTGTCAAGGCTCCCATCCTGTCACTGCAACCAGGACTGAGCATCTCCCACTGCTTCTCCTGCATGAACCCCTCTGCTCTCTTTTCTAACACCTTGGACTCCTCAAATCTTCTTTTCTTCTAATTCCATGGTTGGCACTTTAGGGAGGAGCAGCTGAGAACTGCCCCAGTCCCAGTAGCTGTCCCTTGCTCTGCTCTTTTTCCAAACCTCATTTTCCTCCTCTCAGCCCCCATCCCATCTCCTGCCTTCTCTCCCCCCTGCCCTCTCCCAGCATCCTGCCATCCTCTGACTCTCCCCTCACAGCACATTTTTAAGGTATCACACCTTAAAAATAATAATTATTTTTTATAATTATTAAAAATAAATTAATGTCCTTATTTTCCTTCAGCCCCCTGCCTGACTCTGTGAACAGGAGGAATTTCCCTCCCAAGGGAATTCAACATTCATGTGTTTAAAAAGCAAACTCCTCCTCCCCTGTGTGCTGCTGACCTCCTTCCTTGTCCTGGATGTGGAATTACTCATTTTCCCAGGGGCTGATCCATCACTTTGTTGTTTCAGCTCTTCACAAACAATATTTGTGTCCCACCAGAGGCAAAAGCTGAGTTTAGGCAAAACTTCTTCATTTTCCAGCTGCTGCTCTGATCACAGGGTCTCAATCCCCCTTTTTCCACCATCCCACCTGCAGCCACAGTCCATCACCTGGGAAAAGGCAAGAGCCAAACCACCAAATTTCCAGTTTCTAATAAAAATCAAGGAAGAGTGGGACAACCTCAGAGAACCCCTGGGGAGAATTAGCATTGCATGAGGCAAACCTCCTCCTTCCCCCAGCGCCAGTCTGCAACTGCTGAACTGATTTTGGCAGAAACCTTCCAGAATATTTGTTCTGGAATCTATCAGTGGGCAAGGTTTCAGCTCCGGGAGATGAGAAGAGGCTGGAAGCAGAGGCTTGCGGTGGGAAATGAAATGTTGGGCAGCCAGAAATGGAGGTGTTGGCATTTCCTCTGCAGATTTTGCTGCAAAATATGAACAAACCAGAGAGTGCAGAGTTAAAAACACAGGCTAAGGAGAGCCAGAGGAAAATGACCACTTTCCTGCCCTCCAAATCCTTCCTTGTCCAGATGTCAATCCCTTCTGACCTGCTGGTTTTCCATCCCTTTGCACCAGCGTGAAGGTTGCTCCTGGTTCTGGGAGACAGCAGATGTTGTGCTGATTGAAGCCCATTTTGCTGTGTTTTAGTGACAAAAAAACCCCTAAATTAAAACTGTTTTAATATCATTTCCCCCTCTATGTCTTTGGCCACCCTGAGGCCAGCACAGGAATCTGCCTCAGGGTGGCCAAAGACATGGAGGGGGAAATTATATTAAAGCAGTTTCCTTGTAAAATGCCACTGTCTGGGAAGGTATTTTTTTGTGCTGATTTAGGAGCTCCAGAGGAGCTGATTTAGGGGAGCTGATTTTTGTGCTGATTTAGAACCATTCAAGCACAGGCCTTGTTCAGACAAGACCAAAACCAGGCCATGTTTAACTCCACACTCCATAAAAACATTCCACTCAGGTCCAGTTTCCATCCTTAGAAATCCACGAGGCAGGGGAGATGTCAGCACACCTCACATTTCCCTGCCACCATGGAAAAGGAAGCCTGGGCAGCCTGAGAAGCTGGAAAAAGGACCAGAAATTGTTTATTGTGGCCAGTGCTCTGTGTGGATGCATCCCCAGGCGTCTGCAGGCCTGTCCCACCCTTGTGAGGCAACAAAGATCAACCTGTGAGTTCCCTGCACTCCCTGAGGCTGGAGGGGATTTTCTGGGAAGCTGGGAAGGAAATGATGTTGTTTTTGAAGCCAAAAATAATTCTTTAGATGACTTAATCTGTAGCAGGCCCTTCACTGTATCAGCTAATGCTGATGAGAGGCAGGTCATGACCTTCTGGAAGATTCTGTTGGATTATTGGATCAGATTAAATTAGATTATCTTCCTGGATATTGAGGTCACAAGGGGACAGAGGGATGGGCTGGTTTTCCACATATCCCCAGGCATCCCAGTGCCCTTCATGGGGAATCACCTCACTCCTCCTTTTCTTTACATCCCTATTGTTATGAATTAGAAGCTTGACTAGGCCAATATTCAAGCAGCAATCAATTTATTAATTAATAATGCAAAGTTTGAGCAATACAGCGCTGGGTACAGTGGGGGAAGTTTTCCCTCCAACTGCACACCCATAGTCATGGCTTACAGGTATTTATTTATAGGGGTACTCATCAGCTTTCTCAGCAGTTTCTATTCCAATTTTTACTCATCAGCAGTTTCTATTCCCAATTTTTACATCACAATTCTATACACTGTTGTGATTTAGTTTTTCTCAGGATGTATCCCAAAAGGAGCATCCCCAGATGGTGGTGGTTTGGTTTCTGAAAGAAGGAAGGAGTATCCCATCTGGTGAAATCCAGCTCTCCAGATGTGTGTCCACCTTTTAATTGCAAGGACTATAAATCTCATAACAGTGATGTCCAGCTTCCCTTGGTCGAAACCATAAACCCTTGAGGTGATGTTCATCTTCCTTTCTCAAGCTGCTTTTCACTGCTTCAATAAGGCATGAGATAAACATATTTCCTTTATATATATTCCAAACCTATAGTTTCAAGGATACAAGCAATATTCTAAAATTATACTTCAAGAGGTTATTATTGCAGAACTCTTTAAGGACTAACTACAAGCAAAAAGCAACATCCTTAATGCTTTAATTGCAATGCTCCTAAATCAACGAAGGTTAATTGCAAACAAAGGACAGGTTCAAAGGCCTTCTTCCATGCTTTACTTTCTTCATTTATTATTAGAATTTGCAACTGTCCCACTGTTGGTCTCCACACATATCACAATCACAAATACACACATTGCCTGTTTGTACCTGACACGAAACACAGCTTTGTATTTCACGCTATTCCACTTTCTTCTGTCAGGGAATTGATGCCAACCTCTTTCCAGCCATGTCCTCACTGCTGGGACCAAACCCCCAGTGCCAGGCAGTGCCACAAATAAAACCCTGGAAGCATTTGTGCCCTCAGAAAGAGCCAGGCCAGCTGGCTGCTGGCACAAAGCCCTCTGTGCCTACTTTTAAAAAGGGAGTTTCAATCAAATTAGTGCCTTTTTTTCATTTAAACAACTCAAATTGAGAGCTCAGCTTCAAAGAATCCAACAGAGCAGCACAGAAACAGCGCCAGAGCTTTCTAAGGAGGCAGAGAATGACACTCCCAACCCTGGTGAGGCCAGCAAGGCACACAGAGCTCCCAAAGCCAGCAGCTTGGAGCACAGGGGAACATTTCTCTTTGTGGTTTTTCCAGCCAAAAGAGGAGCACAGTGGTAGCATGGCAAGAGAAAAGAACTGTTCTTGCAGAAGGAACCAGCATGTCCAGCCAAATATCTCCTCATTGACACTGGTGGGCTCTGAGTCAGGCTTACAAGGGATGAACAGCACATCAAGGTTTTCCTTGGAAAATTCTCCCTCACTTTTCTCCCTGGAGAGGCTTTCTGTGAGTAGCCCCATTCCTGGCTGGTGCTGATGGATATTTGGTCTCCTGGGCTGGGATTAGGATGACAGGACCCAAAAAACCCTGTATAATTACAAAATACTACCCAAACCTAGGAAGAATAAAGAAGAAGAAGGTAAAGAAGAACAACCTGCCTGTGCTGGTGTTCACAGGGGTCTCAGGTTGAGGGAAGAGATGAGGATCTGACTCCATGTTTCAGAAGGCTGATTTATTATTTTATGATATATATTACATTAAAACTACACTAAAAGAATAGAAGAAAGGATTTCATCAGAAGGCTGGCTAAGAATAGAATCAGAAAGAATGATAACAAAGGTTTGTGGCTTGGGTCTGTCTGAAACTTGACTGTGATTGGCCATTAATTAGAAACAACCACATGAGACCAATCACAGATGCACCTGTTGCATCCCACAGCAGCAGATAATCAATGTTTACATTTTGTTCCTGAGGCCTCTCAGCTTCTCAGGAGGAAAAATCCTAAGGAAAGGATTTTTCATAAAAGATGTCTGCAACACCTGCCTCTGCTTTAAAACTTCTCTTTTGTTTTATATATATATTACTATATTCTAAAACTCCACACTCTAAGTTTTCTACCTTGTGATATTACACACTTCCAATCAACTACACACCCATGATCTTAGTGCTATTAATTAATTTTGGAAGTTTGTTCCACAGCCTCAGGTCAATGCAGTGTTCTCCTGTCAGCACAGAAAGTATAAAATTCTCAGCATCCAGAACTCCCAACAGCCATCCAAACTCCCTGAGACTGGAAGAATTTAGATCTCACTCTGGCCTTTCTTATTTACATTTGTTTCTCCTGGCCACATGATTTTGCCTTTGTACAGTGGGCGTGCATTTGCCACACTTGTTCCACCAGACAACTTGTAAGGTTTGCTAAAAACTCCTCCTGTTATTTTTATAACCAATATTCCCTTTGCAGTGCCAGGCCCCAGGGGGCTGCAAGGCAGCAGCTGTGATAAGGATGGAGGTGCTGGCTCACCCACAGGAGGGCTGTTTGTGTCACACTGTCCCTCCCTGTGCTGCTGTCACCGAGGGGTCTCACTGAGCTACCTGCAGAGAGCAGCTGCCTGAGCTTCGTGGCCTCTGTAAATTCAAATGGAAACCCATTTTCACTAACAAAATATGGATTTATTCACCCCTTTGCAGCAGAAGCAGAGTCACTTTAATCTGCTTTCAGGGCATAATTGAGTCAGTGGCTCTGTAATAAGAGCTCTGTCCCTGTTCCTCAGAGGGGGTTCTCTCTGGCACATTTATCCACATTCCTGCTGGGAAGAGCCCTGAACGAGCTGCCCACGCTGTGGCTGCTGTGTGGGTTTATGCAAAATGTTCCTTCACCCACCACCCCTACCTGCCTCTGCCTTCAAATGGCATTGAGAAACCAGCCCAGGATCCAGGCTAAGGGGAGCAGCTTCTGTGCCAGGAGTCTGCTCCAGCCCGAATGTGCTGGCCTGGAGGTGGCAATGCCAAACCTGCTGCAAGTCTGGGGTGGGGGTTTGTTTGGTATTCAAAGGAACAGCATGAGGGACATCTGGTTATGTGAAATCATAAAGTCATTGACTGCTTTAGGGTGGAAGGGACCTTAAAAGTCACCTTGTCCTATGACAAGGGACACCTTCCACTGTCCCAAGGTGCTCCAAGCCCTGTCCAACCTGGCTTTGGACATTTCCAGGGATCCAGGGGCAGCCACAGCTGCTCTGGCAATTCCAGCCCAGCCAGGAATTCCCAGTTCTCAATCTCCCATCCATCCCTGCCCTCTGGCACTGGGAGCCCTTCCCTGGCTCCTGTCCCTCCATCCCTTGTCCCCAGTCCCTCTGCAGCTCTCCTGGAGCCCCTCCAGGCCCTGCCAGGGGCTCTGAGCTCTCCCTGGAGCTTTCCCTTCTCCAGGTGAGCACCCCCAGCTCTCCCAGCCTGTCAGAGGAGTTCCAGCCCTCAATAATTTCCATGACCACCTGTGGGCTCATTCCAACAGATCCTTGTCTCCCCTGTGCTGAGGACCCCAGAGCAGGGCTGATATCCCAGCATGGTGAGCACAGGGCTCCTGCCCCACAGGAACAGAGGATGCAGTGATGGGAGAGAGTCTGAGACTCAAACATCAAACACAGGAAATGTGGGACCCAGGGGTTTCCATCAAACATCTAAACCAGAAGCTGGAGCCAGGAGGGATTTTGACAGAATGAATCCATGAAGGAGCAGCTTTTCCTAGCACTCAGCTTGCCTCTCATTTCCATTTATTTCTGCTTTTCCTCACGTCAGGAACAGCCCCGTGTGCTGCTGGAATCAAACTGAACCTCCAGACAAGCAAACAAACAGGCAATAAAATCCTCCCCGGGAGAAAGGGGCTCATTTTCTGGGTACAAAACACAGGGCAGAGACGGCAGAGAGAGGAGCTGGCACTGCCATGCAGCTGAACTCTGCCCTTTGGCAAAATCCATCTCTGCCCTTCCCTCTCTGTGCCTGAGCAGCGCCAGGCACCCAGCACCTCCTGCACAGACGTGGCTCGTGCTGCCTCTGCTGCTTCCTCCTCTCCTGGCTGCGGGCTGCAGTGAGATAAATCAGGTTTAATCACTCCCAAGTCTTATTCATCTTCTTATTCAGTGTTTGTGGGGTTGCAGCAGCGATTTCGTGCAGATCAGTAACTCCTGAGCACTTCAAAAGTGTTGATTTCACCACGTTCAGAATAGAATTGTAGAATCATAAAATCATGGAGTGGTTTGGGTTGGGGGGAACATTAAAAACCATCTCATTCCACCCCTGCCATGGACAGGGACACCTTCCACTGGACCAGGATGCTCCAAACCCCATCCAGCCTGGCCCTAAACAGGTATGAGATGGCAGGGGGAGGGTTTTAAGGTGGAAAAGGGTAGATTTGAGTTGGATTTTAGGAAGGAATTCTTCCCTGTGAGGGTGAGGAGACCCTGACACAGGCTGTCCAGAGAAGCTGTGGCTGCTTCATCCCTGGCAGTGTCCAAGGTCAGACTGGACAGGGCTTGGAGCAGCCTGGGATAGTGGAAGCTGTCATTTCTGCTTTTCAAGGGTGTTTATTTTCTCTTATCCATTACATTCCTTCTCTGTCCTGCTGAGATCTGTCCAGCAGGTCAGGTTGTGGCACAGTCCCTGCCCTTGGGGTGGTGTTGGCTTTTTATACTATGAACTACTTGTACTTTATTTACAACGATTTTCCAATACCTATCACCTATGTTACACAGTCTGTCTCCACTCTAAACCAATCTAAAAGTGTCACCACCACTGCAGAAGATGGAGAACAAGAAGGAGGAGGAGGAGGAGGAGGAGGAGGAGGAGGAGAAGGAGAAGGAGAAGGAGAAGGAGAAGGAGAAGGAGAAGGAGAAGGAGAAGGAGAAGGAGAAGGAGAAGGAGAAGGAGAAGGAGAAGGAGAAGGAGAAGGAGAAGGAGGACAGGACATGCCCAGATTCCTTCATCTTGCCTCTTGAACCCCCATTCTAAAAGCCCAAAATTCTACTTTTTCACCCTGTGACAAATTCACTGTCATTCTACTCAAACCCTTGTGGCTTGTAACTCCTCGCACAAAGTTGGGAATTTTTTTTATGGACTAAAATCAAAGGCACAGGTGTCTGTGACTCTGTGCCAATGTCTCTGAGCCCCTGCCAGGGTCTGGAGTCCTCCAGGGCAGCCAGAGGGATGTCCTGGGTCCTGACAGAGGTGGGACATCCTGTTTGTCACCTTGTCACCCTCACATTGCCAGGCACACGGGGCTGGTGCCCTGTGCTGGCCTCGGTGCCATGATCCCAATCCCAATCCTGATCCCGATCCTGTGAAAAACACCAATCACTTGTTTTTAAAATTTTAGAAGTTTAATAGTAATAAAATGGTTATAAAAATAGTAATATAATTAGAGTAATAATAATTTGGACAGTTTGGATTAGGACAATATGAGACAATAGAGACAAAGAGTTACAGACAGTCCGGGTACCTTTTCTGGGCAAAATAAGCCTGAAAAAGGCCCCACGTTAACAGAGGATTAACCCTTAAAAGCAACAGCCTGTTGCATATTCATACAGCTCATCCATGATGCATAAATTCCATTCAAACACAGGATTCTGTCTGGGCAGTGTCAGCTTCTTCCTCTGGATCCTGGTGGTGTCATCCTGCCTGAGTGAGGCAGGAAGAAGTTCATTTCTCCTGATAATGGAGCAATAAATTCTCTTTCTCCGAAAGATTCAGGTGTCCTGTGGCTGCTGTCTCACTGCGAGTCCTTTCTTTAGAAAAAAACCTATCTTACATAGCATTGTTTCCATTTTAACATTGTGTTATAACCTGAAACTCTATTTAACACACTACTTAAGAGAATTAACACAGCATCACTTTCTAACAGAACACATATAATATTCATTCGATATTTGCGAAAAGCCAACCATAAAATACACATTTTTCACAATCCTGATCCGATCCAGCTGCAGGCTCCCCGCAGAGAAAATCCACCCTAATGAAACACTTCCCTCAGTAATTGGATTTCCACTGCAAACGAAGTCATTATGCTGATTGCCCTCGTGCTTTTGGAGATGAGACAAGTGGCAGTGAGTGGCGGCTCTGGCTCCTGCATCTCTGTGGTGGAAAGTCAAGTCATGAGAGGAAGAGCTGCTGTGTGTGTGGCTACAAATGTTCTGCTTCTTCTCCAAAAAGGGGGCAGGGGAGAGGCTCTGAAGTGGGCAGGGGACTTCCAGGAGCGTGTCCCAGCTGTGGTGGCATTGCCAGGGTGCCCTCCCTGTCCTGCTGGGCGACAGGCAATTCCCAGTCTGTGGTGCAGAGCTGCTCAGGGCAGGGCTGGCTGTGTCCCTGCTGGGAACGCACAGAACTCCAGCCCACAGCAATGCCAGGTGGGAGAAGGAGCAGGGAAACAATGGGTACCAAAGGTGTGCGCCAGCAGCAGAGCTGGGATCAGACCCAGGCTCCTCTGTGCTTCCTGATTTTGGAGATTGTGGGAACCCAGAACATCCCTCTGCTGTCCAGGATGGCCGGGATCCTGCCAGGGGGCTCAGAGACCCTGGCACAGAGCCCAAAACACCTGTGGCTTTCATTATAACCCATGGAGCAAATGACCAACCTTGCATGAAGATCAGCAAGCCACAACAGTTTAGGCAGAATAATAGTGAAGTTATCACAGGGTGGAAAAGTAGATTTTGGGGTTTTTGGTATAGGGATTCAAGAGGCAAGATGGAGGGATCTGGGCATGCCCAGCCTTTCTCCTTCCTCTTGGCCTCCATCTTCTGCTGTGAAGTTGGCACTTTTATATTGGTTTAGAGTAGAAGCTCACTGTCTAACATAGGTGATAGGTATTGGAAAGTAATTGTAAATATTGTACACGTAGTTTTTAGTATAAAGACATAACATACAACCTCGGGGGCAGGCAGAGTGCCTGGAACTGTCCTGCTGGACGGACCTCAGCAGGGCAGGAGAAGATTTTTTACAGATAAGATAAAATAAACAACCTTGAGACCAAGAAATGAAGAGCCCTGACTCCTTCTTCAAGTGCAGGGCTGGGAAAAGAGACTTTCTAACTCTTCTCAGGGTCACTCTGACAAGCCAAAGATCCTGACAGGAGATCTCAGCTGAGCTGGTGCCAAAAATCTACTCCTGCCTGGTGGAAAAGAGGTGAAGGCAATTTCAGGACACTCTTGGAACAACCACAATTCCAGCTGGGGTTCCAGCAGGGCTTTGTCATCGTGGTTTGATCAACAGCACGTCTGCCTGTGCCATCTCCTCCCCCTTTTGTTTTCCAGGTTCTTGAGTCACACAGGGAAATGTCAGACTTTAAAAAAACCCACAGAACAAAATGCAAAGCCTCAGTGAAAAGGAAAATGCAGCTGCAATCCCAAGGTTGCCTTTCTGGTTGGTTGTGACTGAAATCATTCCAGCAGTGCCAGTAGGCCTCACAAAGACAAAATGCCATTGGGAATGGAGGTGCCTGGTTGGATTTGGGACTGGTGAAATGCACAGCACAAGAGGAAATGGTCACAGGTTGCACCAGGGAAGGTTTAAGTTGGACATTAGGGGAAATTCCTTCATGGAAAGGGTTGTCCAGCCCAGAGTGGTGGTGGAGTCCCCATAGCTGTGTGGCTGTGGCACTTGGGGACATGGTTTAGTGTTGGCCTTGGCAGTGCTGGAATAACAGCTGGACTCGATGATCTCAGACCATTTTTCTGACCCAGAGCTGATGCCAGTTCCCAGGGAGCTCAGTGCTGGTTCCCATCCCAGCTCTGGGGTCACTCTCCCCCTTCCCTCCTGTCCCCATGGCCAGAGGTCAGTGGGAAGAGCAGAAACCCTGGACATGGCTGGCTGGCAGCTGGCAGGAGCTTCCCAAACCTGAGCACACAGACAATTTATTCCATGTCCAACCCAGTGCTGTGACAGATCCCAGTGTCCATCTCCATCCCCTCCACCTCTCCACACACCAGGATGGGCAGATGGACTCATCCATGTCCCATCCATTCTCCCCACCAGCAGCCAGATAGGATTGGGAAACAGGGCTGGATTCAGGCTGCCAAGGGGCAAAGAAGCAATGCCAGGAAGAGCCTTTGAGGAAATCTGGGATCCCAGCCACTGCTGGAATGCTGAGCCTGAGGTCAGTGTGATGTGGGGAGCCCCTGTGTGAGGAGAGGCCATGGCTGGGGCAGCACCTCACTGCTGCTCTGAGTATTCCAGAGTGGGCTTGGAAAGCCAGGTGTCTGCTAAGGAAGGCAGGAGCCTCCCTTGGAATGGAAAATACAAACCCACTCCCTCTGGATTATTGTAATTTTGAAATTACGGGGCTTTCAGGCAAAGATATGGGAGTAGGAATAATGGTTCTTTATTAGGGGAAAAAAAAAAGAGAAAATACACAAATAAAAGTGCAGTAATACAAAACAACAGTGACAGAATCAGAAATGGACCTGGCACTCTGTGGGTCAGTCCCATCTCAGGGGGGCTCAGCCCTCCTGCAGTGCCAGCTGTGGCTCTGCTGCAGCACGGATCCTGCACAAGGGGGGAGTTTTCCTCTGCAGCTCCAGGGCTGCTGCAGATGGGCCTGGGCTCCCTCTGGCCATGCAGGGCAGCAGAAAGCTGCTCCTCTGGCAATGCAGGGGGCAAAGGCTGCTGTGCTGGGCCAGGCTCAGATTGGATCCAGGTAGGAATGCTTGGCTCCTCCCCTGGGCGGAGCATCTCCCCATGGGATGCTGGGATTGGATCAGCCCTGCAGGGACACTCAGTGGCCATGGACAGCAGAGATCTCCTGGAGGGAGGGTTGGCTGGGGCAGAGAGAAAGGAAAAACTGCCCATGGACAGCAGAGAACTGCCCAGCTCTGACAGATGGACATAGAATACTCATCCCTAACCACATGTTGAATTCCCAACCTAAATCACAGTGCCTCTGGGCAATGTGGAGCAAACTGGGGAAATCCCCTCCAAAAACCTTTGGGAAAGCCAAAAATCAGGGAGACAGGGCTTGGGAGGGAGAATTCTGGAGACTGTCCCAACAGATAAACCACATACAGGGGAGAGAACACACAGGTGCTGGGGAATAAATTAAAGATATTGTCCTGCATGTGTGACAGCATCACCCTGATCTGAGGGAAGGAGCAGCTCTCCTGTGAGGAAAGGCTGGGAGAATTGGGATTGTTCAGCCTGGAAAAGAGATGGCTAAAGAGTGACCTAATCATGGTCTTCAGGTACCTGAAGGGAGCCTACAGGGAAGATGGAGAAGAACTTTTGGACAGGGGCTTGGAATGACAGGACACAGGGAATGGCTTGGAATGACAGGACACAGGGAATGGCTCCCACTGCCAGGGGGCAGGGATGGATGGGAGATTGGCAGTTGGGAATTCCTGGCTGGGAGGGTGGGCAGGCCCTGGCACAGGTGCCCAGAGCAGCTGTGGCTGCTCCATTCCTGGCAGTGCCCAAGGCCAGGTTGGATGGAACTTGGAGCATCCTGGGATGGTGGAAGGTGTCCCTGCCATGGCAGGGGGTGGATTGGGATGGGATTTACAGTCCCTTCCATCCCAAACCACTCTGGAATTCTGTGATCTTAAGCAGGTATCAGGAGACATGAACCACCATTGTGGCCTTTTCCCTGATCTTATCCAAATGTGGCTTTGAGATCTGCCTGAACATTCAGGGGAAAAGAGAAGTTTAATATCCCCATTATCCAACAATGCAGAGGCAATGCAGCCCTGCTGTGCCGTTCCCAGGGGGAGAGGTGAGTGCTGGAGCCTTTTTGATCTAATGAAAACAGTGCATAATGATCCCCAACGGCAAGGAGCTCCAGCCAGAGAAAAAATTCCAGCTGGAAATTGTTGGTTTTCTCAGCTTTTACAGAGATGGGGCAACTCAGAGGCGTTTTAAAAGATTTTATTTCATTATCAGTCTTGATGAATAGTGAGGCACAAGAGACGTAAAACTCAATTCCATTACATCAGAAGCCAACCCATTTCCTGGTCACAATACCTTATAAACGTTTTTCAGCCTATCAGCTTTTGCCGCACAATGCTGCTATTACTTCTAACACCAATCACTTATATTTTTTTTCCCCACGTGGTCCTGCTACAATGCATCTTTTACAGTTCTAATTCTCTAAAATATCTGGTCTTTTTGCAAAACCATCTTTTGAAACTTGTTGAAACTTGTTTCTAGTTCAGTCTCTGTCTCAGCAATGTCATCTCTACTCCACGGCCTTCCTAAGGCTTATCAGAGCCTTATCTCAGAGTTTGCATACAGATGGACAAGGCTGTGTGAGCTTTCTGTCAGGTTCTGAGAATAATCCTCTACAAACACATTTCCCACAGAAATGAGATGCACGTTTTTAAGGGAAGAGGATGAATCCCTGGAGCAGCCTGCCCTGGGATGGGATGAAGGCTCTGGCACGTGGAGCCTTGCAGCCTCAGCTGGATCTGGGAGGGAGAGTCTGTGTGGAGCCACCAGCTGAGGTCACACATCAAAACTGCTGCCCTGAAACCTGGGATGTGTGTTTGCCATGGGAAACAGTCCTACATAGGATCACTGGTTTGGGATGGAAGGGATCTTAAAGCTCATCCCATGGCAGGGACACCTCCCACTGTCCCAGGGTGCCCCAGTGTCCAACCTGGCCTTGGGCACTGCCAGGGATCCAGGGGCAGCCACAGCTGCTCTGGCAATTCCAGCCCAGCCAGGAATTCCCAATTCCCAATCTCCCATCCATCCCTGCCCTCTGGCACTGGGAGCCATTCCCTGGCTCCTGTCCCTCCATCCCTTGTCCCCAGTCCCTCTCCAGCTCTCCTGGAGCCCCTTCAGGCCCTGCCAGGGGCTCTGAGCTCTCCCTGGAGCCTTCTCCTCTCCAGGGGAACATTCCCAGCTCTCCCAGCCTGGCTCCAGCCCTTGGAGCATCTGAGGGACAAATCTACACAACCATTTATTTTTCCATACTCTATTTCCATACTCCATTTCCCTAACACTTCTCCTGGCCCCCCACAGCAGACACCAGGATGTCACCCCACACTTTGACCCATGGGTTTGTAAAGAAGGGGCTGTGTCCCCCCAGCTGGGGTTCCATTGATCACTGAGCCACATCTCTGTTTGCCCAGTGACCCAAAATACCAAATGATTACATCTTAATCCAGCAGCACACGGGCCCAGGGAATACATTTGTAACACTTTCACTTAATTTATTCACACAATCAGATTAGTACATGAATGTGTGCTCAGCCCTGTCTCTGTTACTGTCCAGGGATATTTCTCCCTGCATCTGGATGTCTGACAGTTTGTTTACATTATCACAGACATGAATAACTTAAATTATTTGGCTTAGCATCCTGAACAGCCTCTATTCCAGCCGCCTGCAGTGGCAGCTCCCAGTGAATTTTAATAAGCCATTAACAATGTGTGCAGGGTTTGTTGTTGTCAGCAGAAGGATGGGGGCACAGATATTTCCTGAGGGCTACAAAAGGATTAATAATTTCGTTTTCTGTAGAGCTGAGCTGCCTGGCAAGGTGGGGCATCCCCAGAGCACAGACCTTTCCCTGACTCCTGAGGGAATGGCTGGGCCAGGGGAAGTTTGGGTTGGATTTCAGGAAAGGATTTCAGAAAATTTCCACTATTCCAGAGGGTGCTGGCACTGCCCAGGGTCCCCTGGGGAATGGTGACATTCCCAAGGCTTCCAGAGCTCCAGGAGGGTTTGGACACCACTCCCAGGGATGCCCAGGGTGGGATTTCAGGTGTCTATGCAGGGCCAGGAGCTGATCAATGATGTGTCCCTCAGGATTTTCCCTCAGAATATCTCAGAATGTTCTGTGGTTCCATGACCTGGCAGGGGCTGTGCTGTCACCTCTCAGCTTATTCTCTTCAAGGAAACTCTTTAAAAAGAAAAGGGATCATGGTTGTGAGGAATGAAATCCTGGAGATGAGAGCTCTTTTTCAGGGTAGTAATTGCTAGTTGATGTTAATGAAGTTGATAGGGTCTTAATTTGAAGTGTTGGTCTGTTGTTAAACATTGAATGTTAGAGTTCTAGGACTTGCCTTTAGTTGCCGCTGTTAGATGTT
The DNA here is from genome assembly GCF_028769735.1 of Zonotrichia leucophrys gambelii. Classification (NCBI taxonomy): domain Eukaryota; kingdom Metazoa; phylum Chordata; class Aves; order Passeriformes; family Passerellidae; genus Zonotrichia; species Zonotrichia leucophrys. The sequence goes on along the minus strand of NC_088175.1, from coordinate 59,679,651 downwards.
ACTATTTTACCCTGTATTTGTATCTCTCCCCGTCATACTCTGTATTTGTTCCCCTTTCCGTCTCACCCCGGATTTGTATCCCTTCCCCTCAGGAACCACTTCCCTGCTCCCCTGCTCCCAGGAGGCCTTGCACCCGGACTGAATTCAAATGAGAGGCTGTGGGAACTACATGAACCCTCTCAAAACAACAAACCAGCGCATAAACTTTGACTTTAACCCACCAGAACCACACTAAACAACAACATCGCCTTCCTAAGGACTCTCGTGAGGAGGGAAGCCCCAGCTCTGCCGAGAGACAAAGCTGCACTCCTCCTCCTCCTCCTCAGCGTGGTCCTGTGGGAGCAGCGGCAGTGAGCGCAACCCCTCGGGTTCCCCACCCAGAGCTGTCTTTAATAAAGGCCTTTTAAAGGAGCTGCTCTCCTGGCCCTGTTTATTACAATGGTCACTGCCCAGTTCTTTCCCATCCTCCTGGCAGGTTCCTCCCCAGCCCTGCTCTTGTTGCCCACAATCAGCTGTCTGGAATTCCCTGCTTTGGAGCTGAAGCATCCAAGCCATCGTGTGAGTGCCACTGGGGCTCTGCCATGACTGCATTTCCAGCAGCTCTGGGGCTCCTCCAGGCCCTGCTGCAGCCTTGGGAGCAGCTGTGCCCCAAACCCCTCTGTGCAGGAGGGTTTGCGGCCATGTGGTGGTGGCTGAGGGCCCTGAGGAGTTACTTGCTCAAAAAGAGAGAAATGCAACTCCAGGTGTGTCACAGACATCTTTTCGTTAAAAATCCTTCCCTTAGGATTTTTCCCTTCAGAGAAGCTGCGAGGCCTCAGGAACAAAATGTAAACATTGAATATCTGCTGCTGTGGGATGCAACACGTGCATCTGGGATTGGTCTCGTGTGGTTGTTTGGAATTAATGGCCAGTCACAGTCAGCTGGCTCTCTCTCTGTCCAAGACAAACCTTTGTTGATTCATTCTTTTCTATTCTTAGCTAGCCTAATGATGAGAACTTTTTCTTTTATTCTTTTTAGTATAGTTTTAATGTAATATATATCATAAAATAATAAATCAGCCTTCTGAAACATGGAGTTAGATCTACATCTCTTCCCTCATCCTCAGACCCCTGTGACCACCGTCACACAGGGGCTCAGGGCTGGCTTGGGACCAGGTTTGTGCTGGTCCCAAATGGGTGAGAGGCATCAGGAGCACGTCCCTGTGCTCAGGATGGAGCAGAGCTCCCTCTTCCCAGGCAGCTGCCTCTGCCCCAAATGCAAAAATCTCCTCGCAAAAGCAGAAATCATGGGGAGCTCCCACATCCTGCAGATCCTGGGACACCCAGCAGCCCCCAAATCTAAACAGGAGCCCAGCACCAGTGACAGGACAGCCAAAATCCCTCCTGCTCCCTTCCCTGCTCTGCTCTGTGTAATTCGGATGGAAATGGTTCCAGAGTGCTCCCAGGGGGACCCTGCCTTCACACAGCCCTGGGAGCTGCAGGGAATGCTGGCAGAGCAGGTTAGTGAGGAGTGACACAGCACGTGGGGGTGGTGGGAAGGTGTTTGGGAGTTTGGGTTCTTCCTCCCATCTGATGGGCTCCAGGAGAGGCCACAAAAATCATCAGAGGGCCAGAGCTGCTCTGCTCCCAGCCAGGCTGGGAGAGTTGGGAATGTTCACCTGGAGAAGGATCCAGGGAGAGCTCAGAGCCCCTGGCAGCATTCCGTGTTCCTGAGAAACTGGGAAAGCCTCAGGCACTGGGAATATTGCTGGAAAGAGGGGAAAATCCCCACTGTGGATGAGGAGGGTGAGGAGGTGTCACCAGCCTTCACCAGGGGCAGCTGCCCTGGCAGAGCACAGAGTCCTGGCTGCTCCAGGGAGGGAGGCTGCAGCTCTTTCCTCACATACAGAGCACAAAATTTGAGACTTTGTGATATTTTTTTTTTTTAGTTTTTTTTGTTGGGGATTTTTGGTTTGGGGGTGATGAGCCAAGCAGCTGGTGTTGGGGTAAGCCCTGGGGAGCTCCAGGCTCTCCAGAGCACCACGGGGCTGGAGAGAGCCCTGAATTCCTGCTCTGACAGCCCCAGCCCTTCTTTTCTTCAAGGCAGCATCTTCCTAATCACTGGTGCCATAAAACAACCGGCTCCAAGTGTGTGCTGAGGGTCTGTGGAAATCTGGGGTGTGGGATGTGCTGCCACATCCAATGGGAGGATTTTGGGGTGTAAATGGGAGAATTTTGGGGTGTAAATGGATTTAAACTGCCAGAGGGCAGGGATGGATGGGATATTGGGAAGGAATTCCTGGCTGTGAGGGTGGGCAGGCCTCAGGGTGCCCATAGAAGCTGTGGCTGCCCCTGGATCCCTGGAAGTGTCCAAGACCAGGTTGGACAGGGCTTGGAACAACCTGGGACAGTGGAAGGTGCCCTGCCATGGCAGGGGTGGCATTGGATGAGTTTTGAGGTCTCTTCCAACCCAAACCATTCCATGATTCCACAGGCTGGGATGGCAGAATTTGTCTCATGGCTGGATCAGAGAGCAGCAGACTGGGAAGATGGCATTTCAAACAGAAAGGCATTTAAAAAAAAGGAATTTTATTAGAACATTTCACAAGGAAAGTTTTCACCAGAGCCAGGGGACTGTGACAGCACGTGCAGAAATGACCCATCCAGCTCTCCCCAAGCCCAGCAGCTCCTAAAAAACCTTTTACAATCAAATCCTGAACTCGAGCAAAGCCGCATCTTAACCTCACTCCTCCCACCACCCTGCTGAGCCCAGAGCAGCATGCCAGCAGGAGCAGCACCCACCTGGGCACAGGTGACGCCCAAGGGACACATCCCCCATGCCAGGGGTGTGAGACACAGCCCCCCGAGGCTGTGCCAGGCTGGAGGAGAGGCAGGAGCCTCGCAGGGAGCAGCTAAAATGGGATTTGCGCACTCTCTCCTATTTTTGCAGTGCTTTAGTCACAGCACCACGTCCTCCCTGGATATTTTTATCTGTTGCAGTTGGGAAGAGCATCCTCGGGAATGCGGCTCCTTACGCAACAGCCCCTGCACGCTGCCGGCCCCAGCCCCTGCTGCTCTCGCTCCTCAGGTGCAGCTTTTCTGCTTTTCAGGTGCTCTGCTGCTTCAGTGCGTGGGGCTGAGGGGACATCAGGGGATGGTGAGCTCTGTGCATAGAGCAGGGAGACAAAACAATTCCTGCTCTAGTTGGGACCGAGGACAAATTGTCGCGTTGTGATTTCAGGGTTTACCTCAGAACCTTGAGTTCTCCCATGATAATTCCCTGCCAGGTGTGTCAGTCACCTGTCCTTTCCCCTCCCAGCACTGTCTGTCAGTCCTGCAATTCCAGAAGGGTTGGAGTAATTGGCAGATTCACAGGATGGGGGGATTGGGCCATCCAGGTGTCCTCTGTCCCTTGTACCTGGCGGGTGGCTCCCTGCCCCTTCCCTGCCCCTGTCCCCGGGTAAAAGGGTGAGCAAACCCTTGGGGTGGGAGTTCTGTTGGAGCTGTTGCTGCATTCAGAGGCCTGTGGGCCAGAATAAAGCTCTGGATCCAAACCCTCCATCAGAATCAACTCCTTTTTTTCACCATCGCCTTAAAGCTTCTCCACAGAGGGAAACCTGAGCTCCTGCATATCTGGAATTGTCTCCAAGCTTCCACCTGCAGCATCCAGCTAGCCAAAGGTGTTTCTGGGGTGAAACACCACAGTTGCCCCTATTTGGTTCAGCACCATGGGCCAGACAAACTCAGGCACGTCCTGTACAGCTATATTGGTAATATTCCAGTAATACTGGTAATATTTGTTATGAATATATACTAATATATTGGTAATATTCACAGCAAATGATCCAAATCTCAGGCCCAAGAGCACAAACAACATGGGCTGAAGAGAGAAAAACAAGGAGGTGGCTGCAGTAAAGCGAAGGACAATGTGTATTAAGTTGTGGGTGTCCAGGTAGAGTGAGAGATGACAATTGACTCAATGTCCCAGAAGGTGAATATATATTATATTATATTATATTATATTATATTATATTATATTATATTATATTATATTATATTATATTATATTATATTATATTATATTATATTATATTATATTATATTATAATACTATATCATATCATATTATACTATACTCTATCATATCATATTATAGTGGTTTACTAAAACTACACTAAAGAAAGAGAAAAGAGACATCAGAAGCTAGACAAGAAATGATAATAAAAACCCTATGACTGACCAGAGTCCTGACACAGCTGGACTGGGATTGGCCATTAATTAAAAACAGTTCACACTGAACCAATCAAAGATGCACCTGTTGGTGAGAAACCTCCAAACTACAATCTAAGCAATCAGATAATTATTGTTTGCATTTCTCTTCTGAGGCCTCTCAGGAGAAAAATCCTGGCAAAGGGATTTTTCATAAAATATGTCAGTGACAGACAATGAACTGCAAGGTGCAAATGGAGCAGAACTGATCCCAGGGACAGAGCCCGTGCCCGGCCGTGCATTTTGGGGCCATTTTGGTTGATCTTGGGTGCAGCCCTGGCTGGGCTCTGGTGCTGCCCAAGGTGGATCCATGGAGGAGATGCTTTGGATAAATCCCTGCTTTATTCTGGAGCTCCATCCAGCCTCTGTCCTAGGGCAGCCTTCCCTCCATGTCCTGGGAGGGGATGTGGGAGCTCAGGCAGAGCCAGGAGCATTTTGTGGCCTCACCTTTGGGATTTGAGCTGTTTGCCCCTGCAGAGGTGGTTTTGGAAGGGAGCTTGGCAGGAATCATCTCTCACATGGATGGAGAAGGAGCCGCTGCTCCCTGAGAGTTTCCCTGCACTTATAAAATCCCTGGGAATGCTGGCAGAGCCATCTGTGACTTCAGCCTGACTCTGGCTTCCCCTCCTGCCCTTCCAGAGCATCCCTGGAGGTGGCACCTCCTGCCGGGCCCCTTCCCTTTCCCTGTCACCACATTTAACAGCTTTGTTGGGAAGGTATCAGCTGAGCTGCCTCCGAGGCAGGCTCAGGTTGGCAGCCCCTGGAAGTGCAAAATGTGGGTTTTTTAAGAATTAAAACCATCACCAGTGGGGCCTCTGACTTATTCCTCTGCCTGGAGATTAAAGCTTCCTGGGGCTTCTTGAAATTTTGCCATGAAAAGTAATTTCTCCTATAAATACAATGAGTCAGTGATGCCTGGGAATTGTTGTGTGCAAGAGCTTTCTTCCAGAGTCATCCTCTTTTAAAAAGGCAAATGTCTTGTTTATTCCTTACTTGGATAAAGGTTTTTCTTCACCATTTATTATTTCCTGTGAGTCAGGGCACCTTGTAAGGTTGTCTCATTCTCCAGCTGGTTATTTATACATACAAGGGGTAGATAATGACAACCATTAATTGGGAATTAAGGAATTGTGTTCAGTCCTTTCTTGCTGCACAAAGGAAGAAGCACAGCTGTAATGAGCACCAGGAGAAGAAGTTCCTCACCAGGGCTATTCAGGGCTAAAGAAACATCCTTAAAAATTGAATTAATGGCCTGTTTTAAAAGCCAGTGTAAAGGTGATTGAAGCCATTTCAGGCAGAGCTCGCTGCCACAGAGACCCTTTCAGACCTTGGAAAATATTTTCAAAATACATATTAAAGAGAGTAAATTATGAAGCATTTTCAAAACCATTAATCCTCTGCATGAAGCATGGGATGTAACAAACATTGTCCAGAGCAGCTGTGGCTGCTCCTGGATCCCTGGAAGTGTCCAAGGCCAGGCTGGATGGGTCTTGGAGCCACCTGGGATAATGGAAAGTGTCCCTGCCATGGCACACAGAACTGTGTGGGCTTTAAGGTCCCATCCAAACCATTTTGGGATTCTATGAAAGCTTTTCCATTTTTGTTCTGTTTAGATAAACAGTGAGGCTCCCCTTAGCTTGTGGGAATTTTTTTCCACAGCTAGGCAGCATTTGCAGTGTGGGGACATCTGTCAAAAATGATTCATTCCTTCCCCTCCCCTCTCCACTGATATTTTCCTCCCAGCCATAATAATAATAATCATTTTTCTCTCTTGATCTCCCTCACGCTTCAGTGTTTGGGGTGTTCCTTGCCCCAGGGGGGGATTGGTGAGGAGAGAGAGGGGTGGGAGGGAGACCAGGAGCATGGCATGGAGACATGCCTGACAGCCACCTCCTCTGCAGGGCACAGAGCCATGGAACCAGGGAATGGTTTGGGCGGGAAGGGACTTAAATCCCATCTCATCCCAACCCTGCCATGGCAGGGACACCTCCCACTGTCCCAGGTGGCTCCAAGCCCTGTCCAGCCTGGCCTTGGGCACTGCCAGGGATCCAGGGGCAGCCACAGCTGCTCTGGGCACCCTGTGCCAGTGAGGTGACACAGCCAGCCTGGCACTGCCTCCAGCTCTGTGTGACCAGGCTGCATGTACCCAAACCAGCACAGGACCAGCACAGAGCTCCTCTGTTATTATCACTTGGACATTTACACAAAAATGCTCTGAGAGCTGGATTTCCTCTGCTCTGGAGCCAGGCTGGGAGAGCTGGGAATGTTCCCCTGGAGAGGAGAAGGCTCCAGGGAGAGCTGGGAATGTTCATCCTGGAGAGGAGAAGGCTCCAGAGAGAGCTCAGAGCCCCTGGCAGGGCCTGAGGGGCTCCAGGAGAGCTGGAGAGGGACTGGGGACAAGGGATGGAGGGACAGGAGCCAGGGAATGGCTCCCAGTGCCAGAGGGCAGGGATGGGTGGGAGATTGGGAATTGGGAATTCCTGGCTGGGCTGGAATTGCCAGAGCAGCTGTGGCTGCCCCTGGATCCCTGGCAGTGCCCAAGGCCAGGCTGGACATTGGGGCACCCTGGGACAGTGGAAGGTGTCCCTGCCATGGCAGGAGTGAAATGGGATGGGATTTAAGGTCCTTTTGCAATTCAAACCATTCCAGGACTCTCTGATATTTAACTCCTCTCAGCCCAGCTGTGGAATGCACATCCCCAGAGCCCCCCAGCCCATGGAGGGCTCAGGAAGCAGCTGCTGAGCAGATATAAATAGGGAGCTTTTGGCTCCTGTTTCCAAGTGCAGCAGGCAGAGCCGGCTCTGCTCCGCTCGGGTGGTGCTAAATATTCCTGTGCTCAGTGACAGAGAAGACAATGGGGAAGATCTCAGGCGCTGGGATCCTGTTCTCTGCTAATTCTTTGTGCCCACCTCCCGCTCCTCCCACCGCCGGGCACAGATGGAGCTGCAGCATCCTCCAAGGGCTGGGAGGGAAAGGGAGCTGGGAATCCACTTCTGCCTGCACAGCCCTCTCGGACAGGCCATGCTCCTGTGAGAAATAGCGACTCACTTTTGTGAAAAATGTGTATTTTATGATTGGCTTTTCACAAATACTCAAATGAATATTATATGTGTGGTGTTAGAAAGTGATGCTGTGTTAATTCTCTTAAGTGCTGTGTTAAATATAGTTTAGATTATAACATAATGTTGAAATAGAAACTGTGCTATGTAGGATACTTTTTTTTCTAAAGAAAGGACTTGCAGTGAGATAGCAGCCACAGGACACCTGAATCTCTCACAGAAAGAGAATTTATTGCTCCATTATCAGGAGAAATGAACTTCTTCCTGCCTCACTCGGGCAGGATGACACCACCAGGATCCAGAGGAAGAAGCTGACACTGCCCAGCCAGAATCCTGTGTGTGAATGGAATTTATGCATCATGGATGAGCTGTATGAATATGCAACAGGCTGTTGCTTTTAAGGGTTAATCCTCTGTTAACGTGGGGCCTTTTTCAGGCTTGTGCTGCCCAGAAAAGGTACTGTCTGTAACTCTTTGTTTCTATTGTCTCATATTGTCCTAATTCAAATTGTCCAAATTATTATTACTCTAATTATATTACTATTTTTATCACCATTTTATTACTATTAAACTTTTAAAATTTTAAAAACAAGTGATTGGCGTTTTTCACACACTCCGTCAGGGCCATCGGGGCCATCGCTGCTGAACAACCCCAGCACCGGTGCTGCTTCATCCTCGATGGCAATGCTCCTGTGTCACAGACATATTTTATGGAAAATCCTTTCATTAGGATCTTTTCTCCTGATAAGCTGAGAAGCTTCAGCTTCTCCGTGTTTTGGTGCTTTGGAATGTGATTTGGAGAATTGTTTACCCAGCATTTGAAATTGTTTTTACTTGATGACCAATGACAGCCACCTGTGTCAAGGCTGTGAGAAGTCACAAGGTTTTATTGTCACTCCTTTCTTTTCTATTCCTTGCTAGCCTTCTGATGAAATCCTTTCTTCTATTCTTTTAGTATAGTTTTAATATATCCTTTTGTTTTAATATAATATATATAATAAAATAATAAATCAGCCTTCTGAAACATGGAGTCAAGATTCTCATCTCTTCACTTGTTGGGGTCGGTTGCAAACTCAACACTCCTGCTTGCCCCAGGCTCCCTTGCTTTAAGCCTTTATTTTTTATAATAAATACTGAAATAAGTATTTATTATAAAATAATATCACTTTAGTACCAGGAGCCTGCTCTCATTTGTAACAGATCCAATCCCTGAGCCACCAGAGGTCACTGACTTGGAGAAGGGTCAATGTCACTGTAGGACACAAAATAACATGAGGGCACACACTGCTGTTCTCAAGGTGGAAAAAGAAAAGTTTATTTTCTGACTCCAACATTTATAGATTTCCAAAAGTGACAGTGGATTGGAGGGTGACAGTGCCACCTCTCCCATGACACTGGACAAACCAACAGCCCATCAAATTTCTCCTCCTCCACAAAAGAATACAAAACAATAAGTTATTTACAGAAAGTGTGTGAGAAAGTTCATTACAAGAATGTAAACATCAGAAGGCTTAGAAAAATCTTTAAAAATCAGAGTGACTGGTCACTCATTCCCTTTGTGTTCACTGCTGGAGACACTCCCAGCCCAGGGTCCACTGTCAGAACCCAGGAAATTCCTCTGGCTGCCCTGGAGGGCTCAAACCCCTGTCCAGGGGGCTCAGAGACCCTGGCAAGGAGCCCAAGTCTCCTGTGCCTTTGATTTAGCGCTTGGGAAAAACAATTACCAACCTTTATATGAAGAATTACAAGTCAAGAGAGTTTAAGCAGAATGATAGTTAGTTTATCACAGGGTGAAAAATAGATTTTTGGGGTTTTTAGAATGGGGGTTCAGGAGGCAAGATGGAGGAATCTGAGCTTGTCCAGCCTTTCTCCTTCTTCTTGGTCTCCATCTTCTGGGCGGTGTTGGCACTTTGGGATTGGTTTAGAGTGGAAGCTCACTGTCTAACACAGGTGATAGGTATTGGGAAGTTATGGTAAATAACGTACAGGTAGTTTTTAGTATAAAAAATATAACACCACCTCAGCCTGACCTGCTGGACAGACCTCAGCAGGTCAGAGAAAGAATGTTATAGATAAGAAATAACAAACAACCCTGAGAACAAGAATAGAAGAGTTCTGACTCCTTCTTTGACTGCCAGGCTGGGAAAAGAGACTTTGTACACACCTCAGAGTCACGGTGAGCAGCAGAGATTCTGAGAGTCCACCACCCCTCCATTCTTAAATGGACACTGCTGCCATTCCAGAGCATCCTTCCCCAAATCCCTTCCCTTCTCCAGCCTCCCATCAGCAGCTGCTGCTCCTTTTGGTGCCCACTGCAGATGGGATCATTTGATCTCCAGATTTCTCGGTGCAGCCAAGTCAGAGCTTGCAATTTCCTTTCAGCTGCATTAAGTTCCTGCATGATTTTCAATTCACTCCTCCTTTGTGGGGGATGAATAGAGAAGGGTGTTCTCTGTCAAAGAAGGTTTATTAAAATGCAAATAAACTTCAAGCTGAAGGTCCATTTCCACTGAAAATCACTTACATCAACAGGGAATATTAAATTTGGTCACAAGAACTGGGAAGCAGAATAAGGAGGGAACAAAGCATCTCTACCACAAAGAGATGCTTTGGGTTAAGGCATCAGCCCGAGCTCCAGGCAGCCAGAGCTGCCGTTTCCCATGCCAGGTGTTATTGGAATATGAATCCCAATATTACCAGTTAGATTGTGCCTGGGCCAGTCTGACCCTCGCTGCTGAGCCAAGGCACAGCTGTGCTGTATCACCCCAGAGACACCTTTGGCTTCCGGTGGTCTCAGCTGGGCACCAAACAAGTCCAGGCTTGTCAGGGACTCCGTTTACCTTAGGAAGAGACTTCAGGTGAAGGGGAAGAGAAAAAAGGAGGGATTCTGCCGGAGGGTTATATGCAGTGGTTTATTCCATGGTTACAGAGGTCTGAGTCTTGGGGAGACCTCCAACAGAATCCCGAGCACATGGCTGGGGTCACCTTTTAAGCTCAGGGGGTGGGGAGGGGACAGGTGAGCCACCAACCAGGTGGGGGGGCGGGGTCTCAGGGGAGAATGACAGCTAGACAGGCCAATGACCTCTGGGCCTGAGGGGCATCCTTTGAATTCAACCAACCACACGACGCCTTTGCTGGAATGTTAAGCCTGACTGACAGGACTCACTCAGCATGGGGGCAAGGGGGAAGGGAGAGGCGTGAAGGCACACCTGGGGAAGGGACCTGGGACCCGGAAGTCTAAAACAGGACATTACAACACACTACAACAAGGTGTCCTTCCTGCCTTCTTGGAAAAGTTCAGGCCAGGTCAGCCCCTTTTGAGGAAGAAATAAAAGCTGCAGGGGAGGGTGGATGAGTCCATGGTGAGGACTCCTGGAAGAATTGCTAAATTCAAGCAGTGGCACCTTCTCCATCCATGGCTGAAGCTGCCCAGAACTGGCAGGGTGGGAATGGCCATGGATTGCCCTCCAGGGAGGCTGGAGGGAGCTGCTGGTGATGAGGAGGAGGGAATGAGGGAGGAAGGCAGCTGTGAGCTCAGAGGGGAGCAGTCTGCAGATTCCCAGCTTTCCTCCTCCATCCAAGTGCAGCAGCACCTCTGGCTGAGGTCACATCTCACCAGGGACCACCAGGGATGCAGCTCCCACCTCCCTCCAAAGTGCCTGGAGAGGGACTGGGGACAAGGGATGGAGGGACAGGAGCCAGGGAATGGCTCCCAGTGCCAGAGGGCAGGGATGGATGGGAGATTGGGAATTGGGAATTCCTGGCTGGGCTGGAATTGCCAGAGCAGCTGTGGCTGCCCCTGGATCCCTGGTTGGACAGGGTTTGGAGCAGCCTGGGACAGTGGGAGGTGTCCCTGCCATGGCAGGGGTGGCACTGGATGAGTTTTAAGGTCTCTTCCAACCCAAACCACTCCATGACTTTATGATTCTATGAACCATGGCACACAGACCCAATTCCTGCCATCCCAGGTGGGCACTGCCCAAAATAACCCCCTCAAATCTTCCCAGCACCCAGCCCTGGAGGATCCACAGGGAGGAGAGAGAAGGGAGCCCATCCTGGGGGGATGAGGGAGGATCCAGCACAATCCCTGCCTGCAGGGCATTCCCAGCCCTGCCAGACCCCAGGGAGCTCTGGCACTTGGTGATTGATGTCCCTGAGGCCATCTGCAGCCAGGGAGGCCAAAGCCGTGACCAGAATCCATCCAGGTTGCCATGGCAGCAGGAACAAAAAATTTAAAGAAAAAATTAAAACAAGAAAGGAGAAAAAAAACCAAAAAAACCCACGTCTTAGGTAAGGGAGAAGGAATCTCCAGCAAAATAAAAAGCCAAGATGATCTCAGTGCCAGCACAGACCTGGTGGAAGCTCCTGTGGGAAGAAGGAGGTGTGGTGGCACAGGGATGGATGATGGATGGATGCAGAGCAGTCGTGGGAGGAGGAGGAGGAGGAGGAGGAGGAAGGAGGGTGCAGCATTACCAGTTTGTCACTCTCCTTCAGGGAGGAAAAAAGCCCTTTAGAGCCTTATGGGATGTCTGGATCAGGTGCCACAGCCCAGACACTCCAAAAAATTCCCTTTTTTACAGACAGAAATGCTGCAGTGTTTCCCTTTTCTTTCCCAATTGCTCATGCCTCACCCTGGCTCTGGGCATCCAGTGATTGAAACATCCCATCAAAGCAGATTTGTTCTTTTCCTGGGCTTCTCCAAGGTCTAAAAGGACTGGACTGACTCATTTTAATTCCCTCCATTTTCTTTTTTAGGCTCATTTTTCCAGTCCTGTTCCCCACACCCCTCTCTGCTCCCAGCAGTTCTGCACTGAGACACAAAATCATGGAATTACAGGGAATCATTTGGGTTGGAAGGGACCTTAAAGTCCATCCCATTCCACCTCCTCCATGGGCAGGGACATTTCCACCATCCCATGTTGCTCCAAGCCCATCTGAACTGGCCTTGGACACTTCCAGGGGCAGCCACAGCTGCTCTGGGCAAAGAAATGCACAGACCTTTCATTTTCCTGGCATTTTAGCAGCCTTTTCACATGGACTGGTTGTGAGTGAAGTCTCCACACAAATTATGCCCTTTCTGCTTTGCTAGAAAGAGCCTTTGGAGTTTCTTTGCAAAAAACACAAAGCCAAAAGCAGGGAGGAAGAATAAAAATCTTCAAAAAATTGTCCAGCAAATCCCACAGAGCACTGATTTCCTGATGTCCACATTTTCCTTTTGCCATGGTCCAGACCTTGCTTTTCCCTCATCTCCTTGAGGCTGGAGAGCTGCCTCAGCTCCAGCACAGTGAAGGCAGCCAGGAAAAAAAGGGAAAGGTTTTTCTTGGAGTGGGTTTTGTCCCTGCATCAGGTGCCATTCCCTTGGCAGGATCCCAAGGCCTGGAGTCACACAGGCAAGGAGCTCTTCTGTCCCAAAATCCTGCTGGATCCACCCTGCCAGAGAGGTGCAGTGAGGATGCTCCAGGTGCAGGGAGGTGATCACACAAAATGGCCCAGAGGATGGATCCTTCATCCTTCCCACATCCCCTCCTCTTCACCTGCTCCAACATTGTGACCGTGTTCACACGGGTCTCACGTTGAGGGGAGAGACCTGGATCTGACTCCATGTTTCAGAAGGCTTGATTTATTATTTTATGATATATATTACATTAAAAATATACTAAAAGAATAGAAGAAAAGGTTTCATCTCAGAAGGCTGGCTAAGAATAGAAAAGGAAGGAATGATAACAAAGGTTTGTGGCTTGGACAGAGTCTGAGCCAGCTGACTGTGATTGGCCATTAATTAGAAACAACCACACAAGAACAATCACAGATGCACCTGTTGCATTCCACAGCAGCAGATAACCATTGTTCACATTTTGTTCCTGAGGCCTCTCAGCTTCTCAGGAGGAAAAATCCTAAGGAAAGGATTTTCCATAAAACATGTCTGCGACACAACATCTCCTTTCCCCATGTCTGAGGCAGATGGGATGCACCTCTTCCATCGCTGAGCCCAGGCTGGATGCTTCAGTGCTAGACCCCCTGAATTTGCAAGGAATGTGCCTGTGCTTGGCATGAACCTCCAAAGAAGGATTTCCCACTTTTTTGGAATTAACCTTGGCATTGGAACAGCAGGAGGTAGCAGTGGTGTGTGGGAGGAGTAACCTTGGCTATCCATGGTTGGACAATGGACACATCCCAGGATGTTTCCACAGCCACCTGGGATGAGATCAAATCACAAAACCCTGAATATCTCAATGTGCCAGTTTCTGTCTGTTTTGCCCTTTTATTGAGATTTCAAACTCTGCTGTGCCAGCCAGAGGTGAGTCTGCATGAGGAGTGGGCAGCCAGGAATGGGAACAAGCCTGGTTTGCTTCTCTCACATCTTCTCAGCTCTTCCACCACCACCCCCTGGATTCATCAGAGCGTGTCACTGCAGGCAGCTGGGAACACCCACACCAGAGATCCATGCTGGGAACAGGGGGGGACACCTTGGGAAGCAGAGATTCCTCTGGGAAGGGCCAGGGACAGCCATCCCAGCCAGGCCTGGAGCATGGGATCCACCACCCCATCCCTGAGGGGCAGCTGAAGGATTTGGGAAGGGTGTCAGTGCTCAGCTGGGCTTCCCACAGCTTTCAGGGTAGGAGCTTTTACCCAAATCTCAAGCTGCATAAAGGGAAATACAGTTTGGATATCAGGAAAAAGATTTTACAGAAAGGGTGATAAAGGACATCCAGCAGGAAACCCAGGCCAGGCTGGAGCAACCTGGGCTGGTGGAAGAGCAGTGAGTTGGGACTGGATGGTCTTGAAGGTTCCTCCCACCCAAACCATTCCAGGATTCCATGAAGCTCACCGTGAGGAATGGTGGCACCTTCTGCTGGCCTTGGCAGGACATTCCCAGCCTCTGATGAAGGCTCTGCAGCAGGGGAGTGTCCTGGAGCCTGGGCATCTCCTGAAGGCCACTTGGAGCAACTTGAGACAAACTCATCCCGTGGGAATCATCCCATCCTTCTCATCCCAGGCCACCATGAAGACACCCACACCTGGGCAAGTCTCCCAGGCTCCCTTCCCAAGGCCCTGTCACAGAATCACAGAATTCACAGAACCACAGAGTCACGGAATCACAGAATGATGAGGTTGGGAGAGACCTCTGAGATCATTGAGTCCAACCTGTGCCCTCGCACCTCACCCAGACTACAGCACCCAGTGCCATGTCCAGTCTGTTTTTAAACACATCCAGAGATGGTGATTCCACCACCTCCCTAGGAACAGCATTCCAGTGCTTTATTATTCTTTTGGTGAAAAATTTCTTCCTGATATCCAACCTGTACCTTCCCTGTCATAGCTGAATTCTGTGTCCTCTGGTTCTGTCAGAGACCGACCCCACCTGTCTGCAGCCTCCCTTCAGGAAGGTTTGGAGAGCAATGAGGGCACCCCTGAGCCTCCTTTTCTCCAGGCTGAGCACCCCCAGCTCCTTCAGGGGTTCCTCACAGGGTTTGTGTTCCCAGCCCCTCTCCAGCCTCGTTGTCCCCTCTGGATGTGCTCAGTGTCCCAAGGTCCTTCCCAAGCTGAGGGGCCAGGGCTGGGCACAGCACTCAGGGTTTGGCCTCACCAGTGCCAGGTACAGGGGCAGAATGACCTCCCTGTCCTGCTGGCCACACCATTCCTGATCCAGGCCAGGAGCCATTGGCCTTCTTGGCCACCTGGGCACTCTGCTGGCTCATGTCCAGCCTGCTGTCAACCCCCAGGTCCCTTTGTGCCTGAGCACTGTCCAGCCACTCTGTCCCCAGCTTGTAATGTTGTAGGGGATTTTTGTGCCCAAAATGTAGAGCTCAGCACCTAGACTTATTAAACTTCATCCTGTTGGGCTCTGCCCATCCATCCCTGCCTGATTTCAGCTCTCTGATTCAGGAAGAGGTGCTGGAGCCCTTGGGCAGCATCACCGGTCAGGGCTGCCCCCTCCAGCAGGACCTGCACACCTGGGAGGGAACCCCTAAAACATGCCTGGGGTGTCTGGGTCTCTGAGCTCCCCCAGAGCCGCCACCTGCACGGGCAGCTTTTCCAGAAGCCCAGATTTCACGGATTTAGTGGTTTATTTTGTGGTTATTTCGAGCAGATGGACACTGGCACCGGTTTCATGAGTGTCCCCTCACACGTAACCACAGCAGGTGCTGAGCAGCTGCTCTGAGCACCTCCAGCCCATCCCCAACACAAACCCCAAAGAACGCAGGGGAGGCAGATTGACTCCCAAAGTTATGCAAAGCATCTAACCTGGAGATAATTTTCCCCTGTAATTAGAGGAATGTTAAACACCGTTACATAATGGCTGCAGATTCCAGGTCAGATCCTCCATACGTCACGGAAGCATGGAGTGTTTTGACATTTATGGGAATGCTTCTTATTTTTAGTTAGTTTGGTTGCCATGGCAGCGAGGAGAAATCTGCACCAGACTCAGCCATACATTAGATTTGAGCCTCCCACTTGATACATCCAAAAAAGTTTTCAGCTGCTCTCCTCCAAAGTTCTCAGCCAGAAGCTGGGAGGAGTGGAAGGAGGCTTGGAAAGAAAATATCCCACTCCATCCATTAATGGGAAAGCTGCTCCTGAAGGCCTCTCTAACACCTGGGTGACTCATCAGCAGATCCACTTTAATTGTTCTATTTAGATATAATTTAGAGTTTAGAATTTAAAACTTTGTAATTTAGATTTTATTTTAAGAGATGTCTGTACTGCAGAGGTTAGGAGATCATTTTGAATGAGCAGCTTTCTGCTCAAAAGAAGCAGAAATTGGCTGAAAATGGGAATATTAGAGAATACCAGAATGGTTTGAGTTGGAAGGACCTTCAAGCTCATCCCATTCCCCCTCCTGCCATGGCAGGGATACCTCCCACTATCCCAGGTTTCTCCAAACCCTGTCTAACCTGACCTTGGACTCTTCCAGGGCAGGTCAAACAAACCTTCAGTCGTTTGTGAAGCCAATAAATTTTGGACAAATCTTCTTTTTTCAATGCTGAAGGCGCAGGGAATGTCCCACCTGCAGCACATCTGAAGCACCAAGTGTTCCAGCTGAGCCTTTGGGCAGCAGGGAGAGGAGGATGGAGACAAACTGGCCGTGGGAGGAAGGACAGATTTTTATGGTGGGATGAATTTAATGTTGCTGTTCTCCAAAATGAGTCACAAGCTGGAGAAGTGGGGCATTAATCCCAGAGGGGATGAGTAAGTGGGCAGGCTGGTCAAAGGAGCATCACAATTTAGACTTGAAGCTCTGCTTTTCCCCTGTATTAGCAATGGGTTCTGCTCGGTTTTGATAAAAATCAGAAATTTTCCACCAGCTCCTGGGAGTAAGAAAAAATAATGACTTAAAAATAAATGATGTCACCCTTGAAAGTAAGCAGCACATTGAGATGTACAGATTTTTTTTTCAGAACATCTCACTCTGAGGCATCATTTGAGCTTGAACTTCTCCAGTCAGACATGCCCAGATCCTGGCACCTCGCCAGGCTGGCTCATACTTGATGGAGCAATTTTGCCACCTTATTTTCAGAAGTGATTTCCAGAGATGTTTTTGGGCAGCATTATCCCTGCCAATGCCCATGGTCATAGCTGGAATTCCTCAGGGAAAAACAATCTCGTTTGGCACTGGGGGTTTATCCCTACCCTGTGCTACCAATTAAATGCTGGGTTTAATCAGCAGAGTTTGTGCTTGATGCCCTGTGCAGGCTGCCCTAGAGCAGAGGCTGGATGGAGCTCCAGAATAAAGCAGGGATTTATTCAAAGCATCTCCTCCATGGATCCACCTTGGGCAGCACCAGAGCCCAGCCAGGGCTGCACCCAAGATCAACCAAAATGGCCCCAAAATGCACGGCCAGGCACGGGCTCTGTCCCTGGGATCAGTTCTGCTCCATTTGCACCTTGCAGTTCATTGTCCCATCCCAGCTTTAGCCCAGGCAGTCCCACCCTGCTTGTTTTTCTCTCTCCAGCCCTCGGGGTTTGTGCTCTGGGGCTGAGATTTGGGTCATTTGTCCTTGGTGCCCAGCTGGAGCAGGAATTGTTTTGTCTCCCTGCTCTGTGCACAGAGCTCACCATCCCACAATATGAACCCCAGACCCACAGACTAAAGCAGCACAGAATGTGAAAAATAGAAAAGCTGAACCTGAGGCATCATGCTCAGCAATTGTAATTAAAGTCTGACAGAGGATAAAACCATTAAATCAGTTCCACAGTTACTGTTGCCATTAGAGTTTCTCAGGACCCTGTGCCAGAGCAAGGAGCAGCCTTGGACACCTCCACAGCTCCTTGGGAAGGGTTGGAGCAGTCATGGAACAGGGGTTGTTTCACACCCACTCCGTGTGGGTGGTGATGAACAACTCTGCTGGTGTTGCTCATCAGCCAAACAAGCCCTGAGTGTTTGGGGAGAGAGAGGGAGAGACAGAGAAATCCCTGAATCGTGGAATGGTTTGGGTTGGAAGGAGCCTTCAGGATCATCCAGTGCCACCCCTGCCATGGCAGGGACACCCTCCATTATTTCAGGATGCTCCAAGCCCTGTCCAACCTGGCCTTGGGCACTGCCAGGGATCCAGGGGCAGCCACAGCTGCTCTGGCAATTCCAGCCCAGCCAGGAATTCCCAATTCCCAATCTCCCATCCATCCCTGCCCTCTGGCACTGGGAGCCATTCCCTGGCTCCTGTCCCTCCATCCCTTGTCCCCAGTCCCTCTCCAGCTCTCCTGGAGCCCCTTCAGGCCCTGCCAGGGGCTCTGAGCTCTCCCTGGAGCCTTCTCCTCTCCAGGGGAGCATTCCCAGCTCTCCCAGCCTGGCTCCAGAGGGGCTCCAGCCCTTGGAGCAGCTCTGTGGCTCCTCTGGACTTTTTCCAGCAGCTCCACATCCTCCTTGTGCTGAGCCTCTTTGTCTTCCTCCTACACAACAGGAAAAATTCTGAGTGTTTTGCCATTGGGAAGCTTTCCTTTAACTTCCACAATCCATCCAACCCCAGGAAACCTCAGCAGCTCCCTGCCAGCAGTGAGGCAGCAGAGCTGGCATTGCCTTCAGCCTGCAGCAGCCCAGAGGGGTGGGAAGGAACCTGTCCTGGGTGAAGGGAAGGTGATTCTGGAGAAATGGGCATCAAAATGGTCAAAATGCCCAAAAACTGCAAGGTCTGGCTACAGGCACAAAGCCTTTCCTCGATCCTTCATGTTTGTGACATTGGACAAAGATGCCACCTGTATTCAATGGATTCAATCATCCACAAAAATCTGGCATCTAAGGAGACTTTAGAAACAAATGGGAAAGGTTTCCAGCTTTCTGAGCTCCTGAAATGGTGCTCAGAGCAAATGATGTCACCACCAAGAAGCTCTGGAGGTTGTTCTGGGAGGCAGCTCCTGCCAGAACTCTGGGAGCCCTGGAACCTTTCCAGGCACAGTGCCAGCATTCCTGACCATGCTCCTGGCACCAGAGAGCAGAGTGACCTCAGCTCCTGTCCTGCTGCCAGGAGCTGTCCCCAGGACAGGGAAATCAGGATGTGGGTGAGCTGAGGGAGCAGGATGAGCTCAGGGATGCTGATTTCAAGGTCGTGCACACAGGGACTCACAAACGAGGATTGCTCCTGTCAGCCAAGAGCTCATCCTCTCAAAAGGATGGAGGAGGAGGAGGAGGAGGGCGTATTGGTTGGTGACAGGATGAATTATGAGCTGCCAATGTCTTGGAGTCATACAAAAGGCAGCTCCAAGCTCTGGCTGCATCTGCTGAGATGTCCCCAGGGGGGCACAGGGAGAGGGTTCCAGCACAAGGGGTTCTACAGGAGCAGCACAGATCCTGTGTGGGGACCAGGCTGTCACAGACATCTTTTATGGAAAATCCTTTCCTTAGGATGTTTCCTCCTGAGAAGCTGGGAGGCCTCAGGAACAAAATGCAAACAATGATTTTCTGCTGCTGTGGGATGCAACAGGTACATCTGTGATTGGCCCAAGTTGGATGTTTCTAATTAATGGCCAATCACAGTCAGCTGGCTCGGACAGAGAGCCGAGCCACAAACCTTTGTTATCATTCCTTCTTTTTCTATTCTTAGCTGGCCTTCTGATGAAATCCTTTCTTCTATTCTTTTAGTATAGTTTCAATATAATATATATCATAAAATAATAAATCAGCCTTCTGAAACATGGAGTCAGATCCTCGTCTCTTCCCTCATCCTCAGACCCCTGTGAACACCACCACACCAGGCACCACGTGTGGGACCTCCAGGCACCAGAGGAAACACATTCCCAGAGCCTGGAGCAGGTTTCCCTCATGGCAGTGGAAGATCTGCTTGCATCAGACACCTGAGGCCTCTCTGGAAAGGTTCTGGCGCTCCCAGTTCTCTCCTTTGAGGAGCTCTGAGCCTTTGTCCACTCTCTGATTTATCTCCTCAAGGTGTTCCGGGTGTGGGATGAATAAAGAGACTGCAGAGTTGTTGTCTTGGTTCATTCCTCTTTTATTTATGAGCTCTAGCCCGGCTCAGATATTTATTACCATTCACCAAGAGGATCCAACAGCACTTATAGAGTCTAAATGACTCTAATTTATCTCAGCCCAGAGGTGGCTTCCACCCTCTCCAGGGCAGAGCCTGGTTACAACAGGAGATGCACCAACAGCAGGAGATGGAGGAGCTTCTACAGCAGGAAAATCCAGGATAATTCTCATCATGGAAAGGGGGGTCAAGCATTAGAAGGGACCCCTGGGGTGGTTTGGAGTCCCCATCCCTGGAGGTGTCCAGGGAATCACTGGAGGTGGCACATTGTTATTGTCAGGACCCAGATGAAGGAAGGAATGATGAATCTGACTCCATGTTCTCAAAAGGATAATTATTATTTTATAATACTACATTATATAAAATAATACTATATTAAACTGTACTAAAGAATACAGAGAGGATACAGACAGAAGGCTAAAAAGATAATAATGAAAACTCATGACTCTTTTTAGAGTCTTGACCCCAATTGGTCAATAAGTCATTCCCAGAAAACCAATGGAACAATCACCTGTTGGTAAACAATCTCCAAACACATTCCACATGTGAGCACAACGCAGGAGAAGCAAATGAGATAAGAATTTGTTTTCCTTTTTCTCTGAGGCTTCTCATATTCCCAGGAGAAAATCCTGGGTGAGGAGATTTTTCCAGAAAATGAGATTGCCACAGTGGCACTGAGTGCTCTGGGCTGGGGACAAGGTGGGGATCAAGGCTGGACTCAATGATTCCAAAGATTTTTTCCAACCTCACAGATTCCATGGCTCTGTGGGAAGGTGAGAGCCACAGGAGAACAGCAGGAGCCAGCTGAGAACAAGACAATTTCTCCACGCTTTAACTGACCCCACCCACATCAGACAAGTGAATGCTGAAGCTGTGTCAAGTAATTATTGCAGGTCCAGAGCTGTGCAGCTTCAGGGCAGGGACAAGTGTGACAGGGACTGTGTGACAGCTGTAAATAAAGCGCAGCCAGAGTGTGAGCAGCACTCAAGCTGCAGAGCCAAGCAGAAATCAGCTTCGTGTTCGTGACCAAGGGTTGCTTCCAAAGGCACTGGCTGTGCTCCTCTCTCTGCCCATTTCCATGAGCAGCAGCATCACTCCAGCAGGAACGGCAATCCCAGACCTGCCAGGGTGAAAAATGGCCACAGGAAACAAGAGGCAAACGAGGAATGATGGTTTTATTTCAGCAAAAGGGCAGCTCGAGGAGGGAGAGCAGGGGGAAAAAAATGAGCAGCTCTGAGCAGAGACATCATCAGGGAGCAAATGAGGAATGTTCAGCAGAGTCCGGGGGAAGCCACGGCCAATACAGAGCCTGAGGAAACAGAAAGGGAGGAACAAAGCACACTGGAATGGAAAAAGGAAGCTCTCAGGAAATCCTTTTCTCTTTATCAATTGTCCTTCCTTGTCAGTCTGAGAAACGGTGGAGCCTTCCTTGGGCATCTGGGCTTCCCCCCTGCCTGAAAATCAGTGTGGGAGCTGGGAATTGCAGCCGCTCCCTGAATGCCAGGACCTGCCTGGCCCCGCTGCAGAGGGGAAGGAGCCCCTCAGTGGGTCCTGGCAAGCAGGGGACTCACAGCCCTGGGTGCCCCCAGGATTTTTGCCATCTCCCCACCATGGAAACAGGTGCCATGGCAGGGACAACTTCCACTATCCCAGGGAGCTCCAAACCCCATCCAGCCTGGTCTGGAACACTTCCAGGGATCCAGGGGCAGCCACAGCTGCTCTGGGCACCCTGTGCCAGGGCCTGCCCACCCTCACAAGGAGAATTTGTCCCTAATATCTGCTCTAAATCATCTCTCTTTTAACTTCAGTCCATTCCCTGTGTCCTCTCTCTCCATCCCTTGTTCCCAATTCCTTCCCAGCTCTCCTGGAGCCCCTTTAAGCCAGGGGCTCTGAGCTCTCTCTGGAGCCTTCTCTTCCTTAGGTGAACATTCCCAGCTCTCCTAGCCTGGGTCCAGCCCTTGGAGCATCTCCATGGCCACCTCTGGACTCTCCAGCAGGTCCAGGTCCTTCTGATGTTTGGGTCCAAGAGTTGGACCCAACCCAAAGCCACCACAGAGGGCACAGAGTATCTGCACCAACGGGCAGCCCCAGATTTGTGCAGAGAGAGAGAGAAATAGGAGATAACACAGCGGCATCCCGAGCAATCCCATTTTTCCATTGGCTGCGCAGGACCCGCTGTGCCGCTCTGTTGCCAGGAGGGTTTAAGACCTCAGCCGACCTTGGCAGCGAGCAGGGCTGAGAGGCAAAGCCGCGGGAGCCCCTCGGGGCCGCTGTCCCCGCTCTCCAGTGGCGGAGCGCGTCCCCACGGGGGCGTCCCAGCCTCAGCGACCGCGTCCCGCTGCCCACGCCGGGATCACGGCAAGGCACCGGGCACCGCTGCCATCCCCGGAGAGCCGCGGCACCGCCAGCACCACACGCGTGCGGTCACGCCAGTCACTACAATTACTCCCTCACGACCGCATCCGTCAGCGCGTCCCTTGCACTGCCACAGTCACCTCGTGAGGGCAGAGGGGAAAGCGCAGGAGCGCCCCAGGATCCCGGGGAGGGGATGCTGCGGGCACCGCGGGGCTGTGGTGCCGGTTCCCGGGAGCCGGGGAAGGAAAAATGAGCGAGAAGATGAGAGGGAAGAGCAGAGGGAAGAGCGGCGGCGTGCCCGGGACCGCCGCTCTCCCTCACGGACCCCGCAGCGCGCCGCAGCCCCGAGCGCAGCCCCCGCAGAGGCGCCGCGGGGCGGGCCCGCTATTTGATGGACGGGCGTATCAGCCAATCGCAGCGCGCAGCGCACCCCCGCGCCGGCGGGCGGACCAATGGCGGGGCGGGGGGGCGGGGCCCGGCGGCGCGCGCGGCGGCGGGCGGCGAGCGGGCGGCAGTCGGCGCCGAGGCGCGGTGCGGTGCGGGTTGCTCCTCGGGCTCCTGCCGCGGCTGCCGGAGCCGCGCCGCCGCCCTCCTCCTTCCCTCCCCTATGGAAGAGATGGAAGAGGAGCTGAAATGCCCGGTGTGCGGCTCCTTTTACCGGGAGCCCATCATCCTGCCCTGCTCGCACAACCTGTGCCAGGCGTGCGCCCGCAACATCCTGGTGCAGACGCCCGACTCGGAGTCTCCGCAGAGCCGCCGCGCCTCGGGCTCGGCCGTCTCCGACTATGACTACCTGGACCTGGACAAGATGAGCCTGTACAGCGAGGCGGACAGCGGCTACGGCTCCTACGGGGGCTTCGCCAGCGCTCCCACCACGCCGTGCCAGAAGTCCCCGAACGGGGTCCGCGTGTTCCCGCCGGCCGCGCCGCCTCCTCCCGCCGCGCTGGCGCCGCCGCCGCCGCCGCGCAACGCGTGCCTGACGTGCCCGCAGTGCCACCGCAGCCTGGTGCTGGACGAGCGCGGGCTGCGGGGCTTCCCCCGCAACCGCCTGCTCGAGGGCGTCATCGACCGCTACCAGCAGGGCAGGGCGGCGGCCCTGCGCTGCCAGCTCTGCGAGAAGGCGCCCAAGGAGGCGGCCGTGATGTGCGAGCAGTGCGACGTGTTCTACTGCGACCCGTGCCGCCTGCGGTGCCACCCGCCGCGGGGACCGCTGGCCAAGCACCGCCTGGTGCCGCCGGCCCAGGGCCGCGTCAGCCGCCGGCTCAGCCCCCGCAAGATCTCCACCTGCACCGACCACGAGCTGGAGAACCACAGCATGTACTGCGTGCAGTGCAAGAGCCCCGTGTGCTACCAGTGCCTGGAGGAGGGCAAGCACTCCAGCCACGAGGTCAAGGCGCTGGGAGCCATGTGGAAGCTGCACAAGGTGAGCCCCGGCTTGTGCCAGCAGCCCCAGCAGAGCCGCCTTGTGCCCACAGGTTCCATCTTCCCCGGCTGGCAGTGTGGGAGCATCCCCGGCCATCCCATCCTCAACTGTTCCATCCTCGGCCATCCCATCCTTGGTCATCGCATCCTCTCCTGTCCGATCCTCGGCCATCCCATCTCCAGCCATCCTTATCCTCGGCCATTCCATTCCTATTCCCTTCCATTCCCATCTTCGGCCATCCTCATCCTCGGCCATTCCCATCCCCAGCTGTCCCATCCTCTCCCGTCCCATCCTCGGCCATCCTCATCCTCAGCCATTCCCGTCCCCGGCCATTCCTCATCCTCAGCCATTCCCGTCCCCGGCCATTCCTCATCCTCAGCCATCCTCATCCTCTCCGGTCCCGTGTTATCCCCTCGGAGTGGGGACCTTGGCATCGTGCAGATGATGCTCCCCTGACGCGGGTCCCCAAAAGAGCTGGCAGGGTCCCCCGGGGGTGGCTCGGGGACATCCGCGCCGCAGGGCTGGGAAAGCAACAGGAGCGATGGTTTGGGAAGGAGGAGGAGGAGGAGGGAGGCGTGAATGCACCGTGGGAGCCGCGGGGAGCCACCTCCTGCCGCACTCGGAGTCACCGGGAGGAGGAGGAGGAGGAGGCAGCGGGCAGCCGGGAGCTGTCCCTGAATACTGATCAGCTGCACTCGCTCCCCACGCGTTCGTGGAGGAGCTTGAGGCAGGGATGTGGCCATCATCATCATCTTCAGCTGCATCCATGCTCTGCCTCCCTTCCCTCCCTGCTCGCAGCAGGGGCCGAGGGAACTGGGGCAGAAGTGAGCGGGACACGGGCGGACAGGGATGGGCGTCATTCCCTGCATGAACATCGCCCTCATTGGCCCCGCTCTAGCAGATGGGAGCAGGTGGGGGGGACCTGTGACACGGGGCTGGGGAGGGTGTGACCTCCCGGTGGGAGGGACTGGGCTGGGATTGCTTTCCAGGAGTAATTCGGGATGCTCTGGCAGGGGCCAGATCTCTGGGATGGAGCTCTGCACCCCAATTGGGTCAGTGGGTGCATGCAGGGACAGGCTGTCACTGTCACAGTGGCCCCCAAAAAGGGGGGTAAGCACGTTATGCTGTGGGGAGAAGGTTTGGTGGTGCTTTGGAAGGGTTTGATGGTGCTTTCCTGACCACCTTATGCTGTGGGGAGAAGGTTTGGTGGTGCTTTGGAAGGGTTTGATGGTGCTTTCCTGACCACCTTATGCTGTGGGGAGGAGGTTTGGTGGTGCTTTGGAAGGGTTTGGTGGTGCTTTCCTGACCACCTTACGCTGTGGGGAGAAGGTTTGGTGGTGCTTTGGAAGGGGCTTTTCCTGACCCCCTTTGCTGGGAGCAGGAGCAGCTCCACTCTGGATTTGCAGAGCTCTTGTGGAGATGTGCCAGACCAGAGCAGTTTGGTGCCCCTGTCCCCATCCATGGGGTGCAATCCCTGATCCCAGAGTGCTGGCACTGGTGTGGGATGCCCAAGGTCAGGGTGGCACCGGTGACAGGGGAGCTGCTGACAGGAGACAGAGGATGGAGCCAGGATGCTGTGGAGTGGAGCAGAGGGATGAGAAGCAACAGGCAGAGTTTGGAACTCAGGGAATTCCACCTGGAGAGCTTTACTCTCATTGGAAAGGGCTTGGAGCAGCCTGGTCTGCCCTGGTGGGAGGTGTCTGCCCATGGCAGAGAGGTTGGAATGAAATGAGCTTTAGCTTTTCCTTCCAAATCCCTTTTCCCAGGGGAGAGCTTTAGCCAAGTGCTGTTTCATTGATGTAGCTGACAGATGAGGATAATGTAACATTATTTCAAATGATGATCTTGGACAGTGGAGCCTCATCTGTCTGGAGAGAGCTGTGGTTCTGCAGGGGTTCACTGCCATTACCTGGTGCTAGTTTGCTTTTTAGGGGAGGGGAGGAGTCTGTGGAGTTAAATGTGGTGTTAAGGAATAATTGAAGGAGTGATTTCAAGGCTAGAACTCAGATTGTTACTTGAGATGCCATCTAACAAAATCAGGGGGAAAGCTTATTTACCTTAATTTTTGTTGCATACACACACAAAAAAAACAAAAAACAAAACAAAAAAACCCAAAAACCAAAACAACCAACCAACCAAGGGAAAAAACCAAAACAAACAAACAAAAACCGCAGAACCAATACCCACGATTTCCAAGCTTGCTCCTGGTTGGGACTGGGCATTGGAACCAAAGCACCTGTGGATTGGAGTGGTGATCCTCTTGCAGAAGTGTCTGGTGGTGTCATTTGAGAGCACAGTCCCTTGGCAGTGGGACAGATTTGCTGAAGGGGTGACTGTCTCTTTTTGCCCGATGTTTTCTCTGTGATGGGCAGTGTAATGATACCTGCAGCTCACAGGAGGGAATTATGGAATGGTTTGGATTGGAAGGGACTTTAAATCCCATCCTGTTCCATCCCCTGCCATTCACAGGGACACTTTCACTATCCCAGTTTGCTCCAAGCCTTGTCCAGCCTGGCCTTGGACACTTCCATGGATCCAGGGGCAGCCACAGCTTCTCTGGGCACCCTGTGCCAACCTCTCACCACCCTCACAGCCAAGAATTCCTTCCCAATATCCCACCTAAATCAACTCTCTTTTAATTTACACCCGTCAGGCAGCTCCTGAGTTCTCTTGCACCATTCCAGCACCTCTTGGTGTGAATGTTCTTTGGGATGCTCTTCCCTTGTGGCCCAGGGGGGCTGGGATTGTCCCCAGAGCCTGGCTGAGCTCTGTTCATGCCCCAGTAGGTGATTGCCAGAGCCAGGGCAATCAATCCCTGCTAATTGCACCGTGCTCCCCATTAGAAACAAATCCAAAGGGTTTTTCACAGCCCTTTTTGGGAGCTGCCCCAATTTCCCCTTTCCTCCCTGAAGGTTCTCTGGGATGATCGTTGAAAATAATCTGTGCTGAGACACAATCAATTGTCATTCAGGGAGCTGGGCTTTCCAAGCTGGACACAGATTGTGGCAAATCCTCTCTGCCCCCATCTTCCTCTCACTTGTTGGGAGCAGGGTGAATATTCAGAGAAACACAGAGGGAAATGGGTTTTTAATCTGAATTGTCCCAGTTTTGCACAGATATTGCAGCTGTCTGGGTTTTTATCCTGACGAGCTGGAATGCTGCTTGGCATGCCAGGAGCAGGAGCACAAGATGGAGCTGAATCATTTATTCCTCACACATCTGAGTCCCTCTTCTGCTGGAAATGTGTGCAGAGTGCAGGCTCAGCAGCTGGATGGTGTTCTTATGGATGGATGGGTGCATGGATGGATGCTTGTGTACAAATACAAACAGGCTGGGAGGGATCTCTCTGATGCCTTGTGCAGGCTGGATGGAGCTCCAGAATAAAGCAGGGATTTATCCAAAGCATCTCCTCCATGGATCCACCTTGGGCAGCACCAGAGCCCAGCCAGGGCTGCACCCAAGATCAACCAAAATGGCCCCAAAATGCACGGCCGGGCACGGGCTCTGTCCCTGGGATCAGTTCTGCTCCATTTGCACCTTGCAGTTCATTGTCCCATTCCAGCTTTAGCCCAGGCAGTCCCTCATTGGCACAGGTGACACCTCATTGGCACAGGTGTCACCTCATTGGCACAGGTGACACCTCATTGGCACAGGTGTCACCTCATTGGCACAGGTGTCACCTGGGCTCAGCCCCTCCTGCCCCAGCACAGGTGCAATGAGGGATGCAGGTGATTCCTATTAAGAGCCAAAAATCCCACACTGGGACTTAATTCCAGCTGGTTTGGATGTCTGGGGGGAATCAGGGGATGGGAAGCCCTGCAAGGGTCCCTCAGTTTGTGCCCAGGGGCCACCAGAGCCAGGACAGCGATGAGCAGAGAGGATTTTTCCTGTTTTCACTTGCCAGGGCTCTGTGTTGGCTGCCAGAGGAACCTTGGAGGGGAGATTTGGACGCTGGGAATGTGCTGCTCTGGTGTCCATGGCAATTCCTGCTCCCACAGCCCTTGGGGAGGTATCCAGGGAGTTGCTGTATGACCAAGATCTGTTTGCACTTGCAAAGTAAAATATTTGCTGTTTAAAGAGAAGCAGGGAGAATCCTTAATGCTTCCCAAGCCTTGGTGTGATGGCCTGAATCCCACCACCCTTTTTCCATCTGCAGCAGCAGGATCAATTCTTTCCTTCTCCAGCAATGCCCAAATGCCCTTTCCACCTCCTCCATCCCTCTGTGGCCACATCCAGAGGGTGCCAAACAGCCTGAAGGCTTTAAAGTTGGAAAAAGCCAAGAAATGTCAAGATCTGGAGCAGAAATGTGATGAGGAGAGGCTGAGGGAGCTGGGCAGGGGCTCAGCCTGGAGCAAAGGAGGCTCAAGGGGCCCTTGTGGCTCTGCACAGCTCCTGCCAGGAGGGGACAGGACAAGGAGAAACTGTCACAGACAAATTTTCTGAAAAATCCTTTTGCTAGGATCTTTTCTCCTGAGAAGCTGGGGAGCTTCAGCTTCTCCATGTTTTGCTGCTTTGGAATGTGATTTGGAGAACTGTTCACCCAGCATGTGAATTGGTTTTACCTGATGACCAATGACAGCCACCTGTGTCGAGGCTGTGAGCAGCCACAAGATTTCATTATTCTTTTTTTTTTTTTTGCGAGCCTTCTGATGAAATCCTTTCTCTATTCTTTAATATAGTTTTAATATATCATCTTCTTTTAATATAATATATATCATAAAATAACAAATCAGCCTTCTGAAACATGGAGTCAAGATTCTCATCTCTTCCCTTGTCTGGGTTGCCTACAAATTCCACAGGAAACCATCTCAGGGTGCTCCAGGGCAGGTTCAGGTTGGATATTTGGGAACATTTCCTCATGGAAAGGGTGGTTAGGCACTGGATAAAGCGTCCCAAGGGAGTGCTGGAGTCCCCATCCCTGGAGGGATTTAAAAGCTGTGTGGGTGTGACACTTGGGGACGTGGGGATTTAATGATTTAAAAGTCTTTTCCAGCCTGAATGATGGTGTGGTTTCCCCCAGCCTGTGCCTGCCCAGCATCCAGAGGTGGTGCTGCTGATCCTGTTCATTTATTTGGATAAAAGCTTCCTGTCAGGTGCTCTTTGCTTTGCACTCCCTGCAGTTGGTGGAGTAAGGAGCAGCCTCATTACCCCTGTAAATCAAAGGTGGTGTGGTACAGCAAGTTCTGCAGGGGTTTGTGGAGCCCAGGGGGCAGGAGGTGACCTCTGGATTATCTGCAGATGGAATTGGGCCCAGGGTCATCTCAGAGTGAGTGGAAATCACTGCAGCTTTTATTCCATTCCAGTGGGAAGGTTGGATTAGAGATGAGGAACGAATTCTTCCCCTGGCACAGGTGCCCAGAGCAGCTGTGGCTGCCCCTGGATCCCTGGAGGTGCCCAAGGCCAGGCTGGAGCTCCCTGGGACAGTGCAAGGTGTCCCTGCCATGGCAGGGTGGGATGAGATGAGCTCTGAGTTTCCTTCCAACCCAAACCTCTCCATGGTTCTGTGTCCAAAAATACACAGATCTGACAGAGCAGAGCTCTGTTCCACCATCTGCCTCAGGCTCTCCACAGGCTCCACAAGCAGATTGAGCTCTGGTGGGGTCCATCTTCATCTGTAAATATCAAACCTTTTCCTTTCTCTCCCCTATCTTCTCTTCTCTTGGCCAATTGGTGAATGAAGGACCCCCCAGCTGGGTTTTGCTGCATTTTCTGTGGTGCAAATCAGGAACACCTCAGCTTAGATGGGGGAAATTAACCCAGGGACTGATTCTTGTGTCTCTTTCAAGGAAATTTCTGCAGTATCTATACACAGAAATTCCCCTGTTAAGGTTTTTGTTGACTCAGAGGTGGTGTTTTAAAAACTTTTATTCTATTTTCAGCCTCATGCGAAGGGTGAGGCAATCCAGATGTTGTAATTGACACCTTTATAATTAGAAGCTCTTTTCTAATTACAATACATTATAAGTGTTTCTTGGCTTACATTACTTGAGAATTAAAATATTTAAGAAAACTTTAACCAAAAAGTAGCTAAACAAGAACAAGTTTGTATACAAATGCACACTATGTGAGCCTCCTATCAAGCTTTAAGAATTCTCTACAAATTCATTTCCCACAACCACATCCCTAGCCTGGAAAAACAGAATGAGGAAGAGCAGACACTGTGCCTGGTGTTAAATAAATTACTTGAGAGTGTGGAAAGGCTTTGCTGTTCATTAGGCAGGTTTCACAGGATGCTTTCCAGGAGCTGACATTGCTGCAGGGGGGATCTTTGTTGGGAAAATGTTCTCAGGAGGCTTTGGGGCTGCTCTGCATTGCTCATTCCTGTTCCTCTAAGTAATCCAGCACCCAGAAGTTTTGGATTTTAAAGGGAAAACTTTGCTTGGTGTCACAGAATTCCAAAATGGGTTGGAAGGGACCTTCAGGATCATCCCATCCCAAACTCTGCCATGGCAGGGACACCTTCCACTATCCCAGGCTGCTCCAAGCCCTGTCCAGCCTGGCCTTGGACAGAATTCCTTCCCAATATCCCATCTAAATCTTTCCTGTTTTTACTTCTTGCCACAACCCTCTCCCCTATGACCACAAATTCCTTTTTGGAGCCCTGCTGTGCACTTTCTAGCAATCCAGCACATAGCACTGGGAGATATTTCCCTTCCCTGGACTTGGAAAGAACTTCCAGCAGCCTTTGATTAACTCATATTACTCACACAAATTCATTTAGTTCAGAGTGCCTTCAAATTGCATTGCTCTCCCCAGCTGTATGAAAGAGTAATTAAAGAAAAATGTGCCTGAAACATAACAACTCTCAAAGCTGCTCTTTTTTCAGCCTTGGTCTTTGTTTTGTTTGTTCTTGGGACGAGGCATTTTACACTGGTAAATTGGCTTATAAATAAG
Source organism: Zonotrichia leucophrys gambelii (assembly GCF_028769735.1). Classification (NCBI taxonomy): domain Eukaryota; kingdom Metazoa; phylum Chordata; class Aves; order Passeriformes; family Passerellidae; genus Zonotrichia; species Zonotrichia leucophrys. The sequence continues at coordinate 59,649,197 of NC_088175.1, read as the reverse complement.
CCAGCTCCTTCCCTGTTCATTCAACTCGTCCTGCTGGGATGAATTGGATAAATTTCTATTTAGAGCAGGCCCACGAGGCACAGAGAGCTGGGGGGATAAATCTCTGGTGACCCCGGCTCAGGTAATGTCCTGGAAGAGATGGAATTACTGTGAGGAGTAAAAGCTCTCAGGATGAGTTTCTCAAATCCAGTTGTAGCTGGGAAGAGCAGGGATGGTTTGGGGGTCTGGGACCACCCCTGAGGGTCATAAATGGGAAATGTATAAAACTCTTCAACAGGGAGACAAATAAACAGAATTAAAGCCCAGCTCTCACCCATTCCAGTGGCAGCTCCCTGATTAATGCAGGAAGGAGAGCAGAGCTGAGAGCAGCAGGGCAGAGAATTCACCTTGCGTCTCTTGAAAGGAAAATTTTGTTTGCAGCCTGAACCAGCTCATATTTTGCCTTCAGAATTGGATTCAGCTTTGGGGACAGCCTGACCTGGAGCTGGCTGGAAAAGCTCAGCAGAGGCTCTGATCAGGGCAGAATTTCTGGGTAGAAAGAACAAGACCCAAGCTGAGTTTGCAATTTTCTTGAGCAGCAGAAGGGTGACTGTGAGGGTGATGCCAACCTCAAACACCATATGCACAGCATGGATTGAGGTTAGGGCCACGTTTTTGTATTTAATTAGCCATTAAATTCCCCGTGTCACAGAAATAGAGGGCTGTTAATAGGAGCCTGCTCAGTTCTGTAGCAGCAGAAATTGCCCTGGGAGGGATCTGGCAGTTGAGGGATTTCCCATCATTGTTAATTACCCTTTCCCCTTTACTACCCTTATAGGAATTGATGGGTTTAGGATTAAAAAAGCTGGAATTGGATGTGAATAAGGCATGCATGGATGCTGCCTGGAGGCTGAGAGTGGAGCCACAGTTGCCATTCCCAAGGGGAGTGGGTTGGATCTGCAGCTGGGGTGGATGAAGGGAGCACAGATCCATGGAAGCAGCTGCAGCAGCCACTGGAGTGGAAGATCACATTTGTGGCTTCCAATGCCTCCTGAACATCCCAGGAGATCTCCTGTGGAGATGCCAGCCTGGCTGCCCACACTGGGGCTGCTGCTTCTTGCTTGGTGTAAAGCCAAAATACGTGGGAAATATCAGTTAAATTATTTTCACCAGCCCCAAAAATGTGAAATATCTTTCAACCAGTGATCCTTTTTTTTTTTTTCTTTTTGGTCCCCAAATGTACAAATTTAATTTGTATTAAATTCTGTCATTTTTCCCTCGCTCCTGGCCTCTCTGGATTTGCATGGTCAGTTCAGTTCCCTTCTTGTTGCAGTTCCCTGTGGCAGGATTGGGGTTTTTGTGTGTGAATTAATGATGGGTTATGGCCTTGCCTTCAGCTCAGTGCTGCATCCATGGCATCATTCCTGACAGCCTGTGCTGTGGAGCTGCTTTCCACCTGCAGCTCTTGGGGTTTTCTCTGGTGAAATCCCTCTGTTTTCCCAGATAACCAGTGTCAAGATGTATTAATTCACTGGTTCTGTTAAATTCACATTTTTCTTCCACTCCTCCTTTCATGAAGTATTCCAGGCCAGGTGACAGGCTGGAGCGCCTGGGATCAGTGGAAGGTTCTTGCCAGCAGAGGTGAAACAAGATGGGAATTTAAAGTCCTCCACCCAGACATTCTGGATTCTGTGATTCCCAGGGTCTCTGCTGTGCCTGTGGGATTCCTGCTTGGGAAGGACCTTTTTGTCTACAGAGGCAAACTCAGAGGTCTGAATTTGATCCTCCTTTCAGAGCAGGTTTCTGTGATTCTGTGCCTTGGTCTCTCTGGCAAACTCAGAGGTCTGAATTTGATCCCCCTTTCAGGGCAGATTTCTGTGATTCTGTGCCTTGGTCTCTCTGTCAGGGGATGTAAAGCTGGGAGAAGGAGGGGGTTGTGTCAAGCTTTGAAATGGATTTTTCCTAACAAGGCACATTTATTGATTTCCAGACACAGACTCTGCTTTGGGGGCAGAGTTCCCTCTGTTCCCTCCCTGTTTCACCCACATCACCCAGGGATCCAGGCTGGAGCAGGGGAGGACTGGCAGGGAATTGTGGCAGCATTTCCCTGAGGATGCTGGAAAGGGAAGGGCTGGGCTGGAGATCTCCCTGCCAAGGATTTGCTTCATCCTCCTGGGCAAATAATTGCACAAAGCCCCTGTGTGTCCTCTCCCAGGAAATGTGTGTTTAGCACCAGTGCCCTTCCTCCAATTAGGGTGGGAATTCATAACAGAACATGTGGGGATGAAGTGGGAATTTCCAAACTTGTGAGAGCTGGGTGAAATCCCATCAAGGACACAGCAGGAGCATCAGCCTCCCTCCCTCCCTGGGAAAGCACTTCCAGCCTTGCTCAGACAAGGATTGAAGTCACAGAGATTTGAGGGCATGACTGAAATGCTTTCTCATGTTGGGACATCTGAGATGATAAATTGGGAGAGCCCTGGGTGTGCAAACAGGGCTGGATTAATGAGGTGCTGGGTGAGGCTGGTGCTGTCCCTTGGCTTGGTGACAGATGCCACCATTCCCTGGGTGGCACAGCACTCATTCTTTGGCAGGGTACAATATTATCATAGGGATTATACTAAGTAAAAGAATTTACTCATTTTCTAGAAAAGGGCGAAGGAGACATAGGGTTAGAAATTAACTTGGGGTAGAAATCAGTTTGGGATTTAGATGAGGTGTGCTGGTTTAACTTGTTTAGTCTCTGGCTGACTCACATTGATGCCTTGTGCAGGCTGCCCTAGAGCAGAGGCTGGATGGAGCTCCAGAATAAAGCAGGGATTTATCCAAAGCATCTCCTCCATGGATCCACCTTGGGCAGCACCAGAGCCCAGCCAGGGCTGCACCCAAGATCAACCAAAATGGCCCCAAAATGCACGGCCGGGCACGGGCTCTGTCCCTGGGATCAGTTCTGCTCCATTTGCACCTTGCAGTTCATTGTCCCATTCCAGCTTTAGCCCAGGCAGTCCCACCCTGCTTGTTTTTCTCTCTCCAGCCCACGGGGTTTGTGCTCTGGGGCTGAGATTTGGGTCATTTGTCCTTGGTGCCCAGCTGGAGCAGGAATTGTTTTGTCTCCCTGCTCTGTGCACAGAGCTCAGAACTGCCCCTCATCAGAACCATCCCCTGATATGGAGCCCAGACCCTCACACTAAAGCAGCACAGAATGTGAAAAATAAAAAAGCTGAACCTGAGGCATCAGCACAGATGAAGTGTGCTGTGTGTTTAACTTTAGTCTGTGAGCTTGCTGTGCAGAAGGCAGAGGTGTAGAACAAGCTTCAACCTCCTCAGCAAACGCTCTGCAGCTCAGCCCTGCTGTGTGAGGGAGCAGTGACAGCACCTCTGATTGTCCCCACGTCCCTTCCCTGCTGCTCCTTTGTAGCTCAGCCAGCTCCCTCTTTCTTGTGCCATTTCTGCTCTTTTGTGGGGCTGTTCCCTCACAGGAGCAGCAGTGCTGTGTTACTGTCAATTTTTGAAAAACCTCTTTGCTAGGATTTTTTCTCTTGGGAAGCTGAGAAGCTTTAGAGAAAAATGAAAACAAGATTTGGAGTTTTTTGTGTTTTGTTTTTTTGGACATTGTATGGACATTGTTTGCCAACTGGTCATTGTTTTATTAGTTTCATGTAAATTGTTTTAACTTAATGATCAATCACAGTCCAGCTGTGTCGGGAGTCACAAGTTTCATTATCTTTGTAGCCTTCTGTCTGTATCCTTTCTCTATTCTTTATTACAGATAATAGAAATATAATATAATATAATATAATATAATATAATATAATATAATATAATATAATATAATATAATATAATATAATATAATATAATATAATATAATATAATATAATATAATATAATATAAACACGAAGTCAGATTCATCTTTCCTTCCAACGACAGAAACCCCAGAAAACACCACAGTGGTGGCTCCTGTCACGCTGTCACACCAAACCCACACAGCCCAGGCGTGGCTGAGCCTGTGCTGCCTCCATCCTGCACCAACACCTCTCCCATCCTGACGTTCTGTTCCCAGGAAATGAGGACCTCAGAGGGCATTTGCTGAGGTCTGTGCTGCCAGCAGCCCACACCTTGGTGAATCAGAGAGCTTAGACACAGTTTCTCACCTCTGAGATGATTTCTCACATCCCACGGAGCACAGCAGTTAAAATTCGTGAATATATGAATTTTTATTTTTTTCATTTATCTTGATTTGGAAAGCCAGGTCTTTGCTAAGCAAGGCAGGAGCCTCCCCTGGTATGGAAAAATGTAAACCCCTTCCCTGAATTGCTATAAATTTGAAATTAAGGGGCTCTCAGGCAAAAAATATGGGAGCAGAAATAACAGTTCTTTAATAGGGAAGAAAATAAAAGGATAAAATAAACAATGCAGTAACCAAACCAACACTGACAGAGCCAGAACCCAACCTGACACCCTGTGGGTCAGGCTGTTGGCAGCAGTCCCATTGGAATTGTGGCTCAGCCCTCCTGCAGTGTCAGGGCTGGTTCTGCTGGAGCAGGATCCTGGAGAAGGGTGCAGTCTCTGCCTCTGGAGATCCAGGGGAAGGAGAAACAGCTGCTGTTCCTCTGGGAAATCCAGTGGAGAAGCTGTGCTGGTGTTCCAGAATCTCCAGATTATATCCAGGCAGGAATGCTTGGCTGGTGTTCCAGAATCTCCAGATTGTATCCAGGCAGGAATGCTTGGCTCCTCCCTCTGGGCTCACATCTCCCAATGGGATGCTGTAGTTCTTATCAGCCATGCAGGGACATTCAATGGCTGTTATCAGCAGGTGTCTTCCCAGTTGTGGAAGAGATAAGGAAAACTGCCCAGTCAACAGAAGACAACTGCCATACAGATGGCAAATAGAATACAATTTGCTTGACAATCCAGGACATATTTTTAAATAAAAATTAAATAATTTTTTTAAATAAATAATTTTTAAAAAATAAAAAATTAATAATTTTTGCCCCCTGGCAGTGGATGCTGTACCTTCCCCCTGCCCTAAGGACAGATGGAGGGATGGAAGGTCAGGGAGGGTGGACAGCCCTGATGGAGGGGCAGGGAGGTCACATTTGCTGGGAGCCTTTCTGTGCTCCTGGAGCTGTGGCCAGATGATCCAGCCCTCCATCCATCTGTGGCTTGGGCTCTCCACTGATCTCCTGCCATGGTGCCAGGCTGTCAGATGGACAAGGACAGGCCACAGGCAGCTTCAGGAGGATCTTGGCTCCATTCCTGCCTGGCAGGTGCTTTGCCCACATCTCTGCCAAGCTGCCAGCTGAGCACTGCCTCTTGCAGGTTTCTGGCTCCTCTTGCCATGCTGTGCTGTTTGATGGTGGCTGGTTGGCCTGAGATGGGATTCCTGCATGAGCTGGGAGGGGTAGGAAGGAGCCAGAGGAGAAAAGCAGGCTCAGGGGGAACCTTGTGGCTCTGCACAGCTCCTGCCAGGAGGGCACAGCCAGGGGGGTCAGGCTCTGCTCCAGGGAACAGGGACAGGAGCAGAGGGAACGGCCTCAGGCTGGGCTGGGGGAGGTTTGGATTGGGAATTTGGGAAAATTTCTTCATGGAAAGGGTGGTCAGGTGTGAGAAATACTCACATCAGGTATTGGAAGGAGCTGCCCAGGGAGGTTTGGATTCCCCATCCCTGGAGATGCCCAAGGAATTCCTGGAGGTGGCACTCAGAGCTCTGGGCTGGGGACAAGGTGGGGATCAGGCACAGCTGGGACTCCATGGGCTGGGAGATCTTCTCCAACCTCAGGGATTCTCTGAGATGTCTCATCATGGTGGGAAGCCTGAAGGAACTGCAAGGTGGAAAGGTGGGAGAAGGAAAGGGGAAAGGAAATGGGATCCCACCCCATTCTCCATCCCCACCCCACAGGGCTCCAGGGTCAGAGATTCTGCTCAGTTTGTTCCAAACTGGGCTGAACTGGGCTTGGGGCAACCTGGTCTGGTGGAAGGTGGCCTCAGACATGAGCTCTGAGCTGGGGAACACCTCCTGCCATTGTGGGATGGTTCTGCAGCTGAGGGGGAGAACTGGGATTGCTTTCATGGTGTGGTGGTGTTTGCAGGGGTCCCAGGAGGAGGGAAGAGACGAGAATCTTGACTCCTTGTTTCAGAAGACTGATTTATTATTTCATTTTATGTATTATATTAAAAGAAAATTATATATTAAAACTATACTAAAGAATAGAAGAAAGGATTTCACCAGAAGGTTAGAAAGGAAATGAATTGAATGATAAAATAAAAAAGCATTCCATTAAATGATAAAATAAAAAATCATTAAAAAATGATAAAATCTTGGGACTGACCAGAGTCTCAACACAACTGGACTGTGATTGGTCATCAAGTAGAAACAACTCACATGGACCAATCACAGATGCACCTGTTCCATTCTACAGCAGCAGAGAATTATTGTTTTTCTTTTCCTCTGAGGCTTCTCAGCTTCTCAAGAGAAAAAAAATCTTGTCCAAAAACGTTTTCATGGAATACATCTGTAACTTTATGGAGCTGCTGCAGTTCCTGGGATGGTCTGGGGTCTGACAGAGGCAGTGACAGGAGGGTGGTGCTGCACAAGGTCATTAGTGGCAATTAGCACAGATTGCCTCCCAGAGACCTTGTGCCCTCAGCGTTTGGCACCTGTGTTCATCTCCTGCTGCATCCAAAGGAGAGGCAAGGAGGAATAATTGATGGCAGGGCTGTGTGTGGTGGGTAAAAACCCTTCCTGCCACATGCCAGATTTGGCTTCAGCCAGGCTGGAATTGGGGAATTCTCATGGATCACAGCAGGTCCCAGGGCTTTGGGTTTCACCAGCCTGACAGTGACCCCGGGAGGGAGGGACAGACTTTGTGACAGGGCCTGTTGTGATGGTTTTAAACTATAAAATTATGGATTCAACCTAATTTAAGGACAAAATTATTTATTGTGAGGGTGGTGAGGCTGCCCCCGGATCCCTGGAAGTGTCCAAGGCCAGGTTGGATGGGCTTGGAGCAATCTGGGATAGTGGAAGGTGTCCCTGCCATGGCAGGGGTGGAATGGGATGGGATTTAAGGTCCCTTCCAACCCAAACCACTCTGGGATTTATCCAGAGTAAACATCAGGTCATGGCTAAGTTTCCTGCCAGTTACACACAAGAAAATAAGTGTAAGTTAAACCAACCAGTGGGGTTTGGGTTTATGCAGTGGGATTTGTGTTTATGCAGCCCTTCCTGAAGAGATCACATCCCAGCAGGGCTCCTGAACCCAGGAAAAATACACTTTCCTTGTACGTGCCCCAAAATACAGCTATTTTAAATTCAATAAATTACTTAATCAAATTATTATAATTAACTATATATAATAATATTATATAATCAATATTTTATAATATATAATAATAGAAAAATATATTATATACTATATATTGTATATTACTTATATTATATTATATTCATTATATGTTATGTGATAATTATAGAATAATCAATATTTCATAATATAGAATATAGCATAATTTTAATATATAATAATATACAATATCATTAGTATTTATAATATATTACACAATATATTTTATTATAAATTATATAAATTTTATTATATAAATTTTATTATTATTTTATTATAAATTATATATAAATTATAAAATATTTTGGATATTGTATTTAAATTGATATGTTATAATTGTGTAATTATTATATTATATTTTTAATTTTATATTTTTAATTTTTTAAATTATTATATTTTTCAAATTTTACATTAAATATAACAAAGCTTATGGAGCCAACACCATCAGATGCTGCATGCGGAGTTCAGGGGGGCTGTGCTGGTTTAGCCTGATTCAAACTCCACTATAAATCATGACCTGTTCCTAAATGTGCTTCACAGGGATCCAGAGCAGGGTTTTGTGCCTAATCTCCATCTCTGGGAAAAGCTTTTAACCTTGGTAAAACATTGATGAAATCAGTAATTATTATTTTATTGCAGCCATTTGATTTAAGCAGATTACGTGGTTTGGGGTCTCCAGGTTGATTTGCAGTTCCAGTTTGAAGGAGCCAGGAGATCTCTGAGTACAAATAATGTCACAAATGTCACAAGTGGGTATCCAGGGTGGGATTTAAGGCCTGATTCTGCCTCCTGCATTTCTCCTGGCTGTCAGGAATATCTGTGGTAACTTGCAGTGATTGATTCCTTCAGCATGAGGTTGGTGGAGTTGGACTCGGAGCATTTCTGTGGGGTTGGGAGGTAATTTATGTAACATTTTATGTAACAGCTTGCTGCCTTCACCACTTTGCATGTGCACAAATCCATCAGCCGAGCTCTTCCTGGAGCAGAATATTTTAAAATCAGGTGGTCTTGGTGGCTGCACAGCCCTGCAGCAAAAAATAGGTGTTTATTCTGAGGCAGGGGTGATGTAGAGATGCTGATTTTGGATGCCTGTGTACCAATGGCAGATATTATGGTCTGGAGTTAAATATATGAGACATTGCTCGCCCTGCAGGGAAAATGGAGATAAACCAAGGCTGGGAGAGCTGGGAATGTTCTCCTGGAGAGGAGAAGGCTCCAGGGAGAGCTCAGAGAGCCTAAAGGGGCTCCAGGAGAGCTGGAGAGATGTGGTATTTTCAGGGTCCCCAGGGTGAAGGAGGAATTGAGAATCTGACTCCATGTTCTCAGAAGGCTAATTTATTATTTTATTATAATATTACATTACCTTACGTTTTATTACATATTATATTACATTACATTACATTTTATTACATATTATTACATTTATATTATAGAATGCTATACTAAAGCTATACTAAAGAATAGAGAAAGGATACATCAGAAGGCTTAATAACATACTTATGTTATGTTATAGTTACATTATATTATATTATGTTATATTATATTATATTATATTATATTATATTATATTATATTATATTATATTATATTATATTATATTATGCTATACAAAAGAATAGAGAAAGGACACATCAGAAGGCTTAATAAGATACTTTAAAGATCATTAAAAACTCTTGACTGACCCCCTCAGAGTCCTGACACAGCTGGCTGTGATTGGTCATTAACTTAAAACAATTTACATGAAACCAATGAAACAATCGCCTGTTGGATAAACAATCTCCTACCACATTCCAAAGCATCAAAACACAGGAGAGAAAAATGAGATCGTGTTGGTTTTCCTTTTTCTCTGAGGCTTCTCACCTTCCCATGAGGAGAAATCCTGGTGAAGGGATTTTTCCAGAAAATGTGACAGTGACACAGAGGGACTGGGGACAAGGGATGGAGGGACAGGACACAGGGAATGGCTCCCAGTGCCAGAGGGCAGGGATGGATGGGAGATTGGGAATTCCTGGCTGGGAGGGTGGGCAGGCCCTGGCACAGGTGCCCAGAGAATCTGTGGCTGCCCCTGGATCCCTGGCAGTGCCCAAGGCTTCTTTAGGGCACACAGGTCCCTCCTTGGTGGCTCTCCATGTTGGAAGTGACCGTGAGAGCTTGGAATTCATGGAATTCTTGGCTCCTGGTGCTGCTCCATGTGCAGGGAATGGTTTTGGTGCTGTGCTGGGAGCCCCTGCCCTGGGCTTGAGAGAAGGATGGGCCTGGACAAGCTTTGCTTAATGAGCTGCTTCTCCTTTGTGTGCTCAAAACTGGTTCTAAGTTTAAATGGAAACATCCTTAAATAAAGCAAAGCCTCCAAGGGAAAGGAACAGGCCCTAGGCCCTGGCACTTCTGGGACTCAGCCCTCACCTTAGAAAAGCCAAGGAAAAAAAGGAAAAAGCCACTGGAAAAAGGGGAAATTTCACATTTTATAGTTAAATTGAAACCCCTGGTTCTCTGTGACATTTGTGTGCAGACCCTTTGTCCCTGTGAGGAGCCAGCAGAGCCTCCCGGCAGTGCCAGCTCCCAGGCTGGAGGTGAAGGCACAAGGGCTGGGTGGGACACACAGGACAAAGGGCACCTGAGGGACAAATCCAGGCTTGTCCTGTGCCTCTGGAGTGTCACTCCAGTGGGTCATGGCAGGGACACTCAGGCTGACCACCTGGATGCTAATTAAAATCTAATGAGCTCAGGCTCAGTGAGCTAATCCTCTTGTGCAGTGAATATCCCACACAGGGGACAAGAGGAAACAGCCTCAAGTTGCACCAGGAGAGGTTTGGGCTGGATAATAGGAGAAATTTTTACCCAAAAAGGGTTGTTCAGTCACAGCACAGCTGCCTGGGGCAGTGCTGGAGTCCCCATCTCTGGAGGGACCAAAATCCATGTGGATGTGGCACTTGGGGACATGGAGCAGTGGTGACTTAGGCATCCTCAGCACTGTGAAAAATGCCACTTTTTTAAAAAAAAAGTTGGGGTTTTTTTTCACTTGTTTTAAAATTTTAAAAGTTTAATAGTAATAAAATGGTTATAAAAATAGCAATATAATTAGAGTAATAATTTAGACAGTTTGGATTAGGACAATATGAGACAATAGAGACAAAGAGTTATGGACATCCCGGTACCTTTTCTGGGCAGCACGAGCCTGAAAAAGTCCCTGCGTTAACAGAGGATTAACCCTTAAATGCAAGAGCCTGTTGCATATTCATACAGCTCATCCATGGTGCATAAATTCCATTCAAACACAGGATTCTGTCTGGGCAGTGTCAGCTTCTTCCTCTGAATCCTGACAGCGCCTTTGAGGACAGAAGAAGTTCATTTCTTCTGATAATGGAGCAATAAATTCTCTTTCTCTGAAAGATTCAGGTGTCCTGTGGCTGCTGTCTCACTGCGAGTCCTTTCTTTAGAAAAAACCCTATCTTACATAGCACAGTTTCTATTTTAACATTGTGTTATAACCTGAAACTATATTTAACACACTGTTTAAGAGAATTAACACAGCATCACTTTCTAACACAACACATACAATATTCATTTGAATATTTGCAAAAAGCCAATCATAAAATATGCATTTTTCACAAGCACCATGTTGTCTCACCCCTGTATCTGTGACTCCTTTCCTCCTTAGCCTGGTTTTTCTTTTTTATTCTTGAAAGCATTTTCCCCTAGAAAAACCCACCCCTATTACTGGTAAATGTGAATTTCCCCTCCACTCCCATCCCCTGATATTTCCTGGGTTCTTCTCCATAAATGCTCATGAATGATTCAGTGAGCCCAGCACTGGCTTCCCTGGTGACATCAGGATGGATTTCTCTGCTCCAGTGGTTCAGATTGTGGGGATGGAACCCCCTCACTCCTCCTTCTCTGTAGAAACACTGACGAGTTATTCATTACTTCCTAATTAGCCAGACATCCCTTCTTATTAAAGATTAATTTTTTTAAAAGGCAGTCATTATCTCAGCTCTTCCAAGGGTTATTGATTTATTCTTCTTCCTTTTTTATTAATGGATCTACAACCTCCTCATAATCCATCCAGTGCAGTGGTTCCCCTGCCTCTCATCCTCCTTTCCCTACACCATTAATGTAGGAAATAGATTTGTACAGAATTTTAAAAGTTTGACAGAAGGTTTATATATGATAAGAAATGGTAACTTAGAAATTATATGGAATAGAATAGACATTGTTGAGAGAGAAATGGAATTAGAAATAAGTTTGAAAAGGTAGTTTTATAAATAAGATATTTTGGAGAAATAGAATTATGAAAGATGTAGTAGGACTTAGGAAAAGTAATTTTAGATAATTAACTTTAAAACATTTACAATATAGTGTAGCTAAAGCTGATGGGCCAAGAAATGCTTATAGTGTATTATAAATAGGAAATAGTTGGCTTCTGATAGTAATAGCTTAAATTATAACATCTGTATTCTCTCACCCTTCACATGAGACTGAAAATGGAATAAAAGTTTTTAAACACCTCTCAGTTACCCCATCTGTGGGTCAGAAAAGGGAATAATCCAACACATTCCCAGTCTCCTGCTGCCTTCAGTGCTTCTCTCACTCAGAGCCTCTCTCTGGGCTTTATTTTCCTTGGGAATCTCACTGTGGGTTCCCAAGGGGCCACTTCCAAACATCTGCTGAGCTTGAGGGAGTGGGATTTCCGAAGAGAGCTTGGGTTTGTTTTCCTGTGACCATTCCAGCCCCCAGCCAGAGGAGGAAAAGGTGAAATTCCTCCTGTGCTCCCTGTCTCAGGTGGGATTTCTGTTTATTCTCAGTCTGGGAATGAGTTGCTTTCCCATCTCTGTAAATCCATCTCTCTCCATGTTTTGGAGCCCCTGTAATCCAGGCTGCCCTTTTGGGTATCTGCAGCACCAAATCTGCAATCTGGTTGCTGTCACATTTTGGGATAAATTCCAAATTTAGCCCTTTCCAACCTGAGATTCTGGCATCCAGCTGCAGGGCTCAGACCCAGTGCCAGAAGGAAGGAGTTAACAGAGAAGAAAAGCTGAATTACTGTGTTTTTCCTGTGATTTCCTGCATTTGAGGGGAGATCTGAGCTCCCTAGGTGTGTTTTCCTAGCAGCATCCACCCAGCCCAGCCGTGGTGAGTGGTGCATTCCCAGTGCTCCAGTATCCATGGTGATGGGAAGGATTTCTGAAGGGCTGCTCTGAAGGAAATGTGAAATCTGCTCCTTGGACCTTCCCTTCAGTGTCTTGCAGAGCAGGACTGTGTGGGGCCCAAGGGGTCTGGGTGGGCCTGCTCAGCTTTGTCCCCTCTGAAACCACAGTGGGGACAAGGTGGGAGCAGCTCTGCTCAGGCAAAAATGTTCCTGGCAGGAAAATTTTTTTTTTTTTTCCAGTCACAAAGCTTTGGTCGTAAAAAACTTCACATTAGGAGGGACCTCAGAGCTCAACCTTCTGCCCAGAAGCAGCAGCAGTACCTGAAGGAGTTTTCCAGAGTGATTTGGGTTGGAAGGGACCTCAGATCCCATCCAGTGCCACCCCAGCCATGGCAGGGACACTTCCCACCATCCCAGGCTGCTCAAAAACCCCAATTTCCAACCTGGCCTTGGGCACTGCCAGGGATCCAGGGGCAGCCGCAGCTGCTCTGGGAATTCCAGCCCAGCCAGGAATTCCCAATCTCCCACCCATCCATCCCTGCCCTCTGGCAGTGGGAGCCATTCCCTGTGTTCTGCCAGCTCTGCTGCTGAGATCTCCACATCTTTCAGGCTGCCTGGAATCTTCCAGGTTGTATTTGTGCTGGCTGAAAGCACAGATCCAAGGTGATACTCTCCAGGGAGCATTTCCCATCCTGTTGGAGGGGGGAAGAAATGCAGCAGCGAGAGCAGGTGATTCATATTTTCCTCCTCCTCCCTGCTGCTGTGTGAATCCAGCAATGTGATTAAAAGCAGCATCAAATTAGTGATAATTAGCTGATGAGCAGAGCAGAGATGCTGCAGTGGCTGTGAGTCAGGTGGGCAGAGCTGCTGGTTCCTGGAGATGTGAGGGGGAGCGCAGGGATGCTGCTGGGGATGCTCAGGTCCCTGAAATGTGTTTTGCTGTTGGCTCTGGGCATCTTGGTTACAGCAAGGGTTTGAATGAGAGATGTGGGATTTTAGGCAGCTCTTCAAAATGCAGTTTATTGCATCTAAGACATTCCAGGGTGGTGGGTGACAGAGCTGTGCCCACAGCTGTCAGCTCCAGCTGCAGACAGGCCTGGAGACCCACATCCCTTATTCAGGCCCTGACTAATGGTGCCCCACGTTGGGCGCCACTGTAAGAGCCTGAATGAGAGATGTGGGACTCCAGGGGCTCTCCAAATGCAGTTTATTGTATCCAAGGTGTCACAGCAGCCCAGGGCCGTGGGTGACAGAGCTGTGCCCACAGCTGTCAGCTCCAGCTGCAGGCAGGCCTGGACACCCTTAGTTTAGGTTACAATGCATTATAGACTTTTCTGTGCTGAGCATCTTCATACAGCAGAACCAATCTATACCTTAACTGTTACCTATAGCCCATCATAACTGCTGTAATTACCATATTCATGTCACTGTTCTCCAATCACTAAAAGTTAGTACATTACAGTTTAAGCAAGAAGATGTTTTTCTTTTTTTTTTTTGCAGTAGAAAATTCGGAGACCTTTTTTCTACTTGTAACATCAGCAAGCTTGTTTGCTTGTGTTATTTTTCTGCTTAGTAAAAATATCTTCTTGTTTGAGGTGGGTTTATCCTTTGCTCTAAGCCATAAAAACCCCTTCTAACTAACACACCCTCTGCTTCCTTGGTTACCCAGTAAGACTGGCTCAGCAATTCTTTTTTTCTATATCAAAACTTGCTTCCATCTCTATTCCCTCTTCAGATTTTACATTCAAAAATTCCACTGCTAAACATACATATCTGTGGGACTTTCTTGTCAAACTTTCATCCTTCCCAAGAGGTCACCCAGAACATCTCAGGAGGTTTAAGCTGTCACTTATGTGCTCCTCAGGCACTCACCATGAAGCACCAGAGTTTTAAAGCACTGGCCAGGAGCAATGTTGAGTGAAACACCAAAATTATGTTTTTAAGAGAACCCACATGGTCCTAAAAATGTGCCAGGCAAGCAGAGGGAGGGGCTTGCTGTGTGCTTGGAGCTCAGGGACTCCTTCTGCTATCCCAGACTGCTCCAAGCCCTGTCCAACCTGGTCCTGGACACTTCCAGGGATCTGGGTACCCTCTGCCAAGGCTTCCCCACCCTCTCAGGGAAAAATTTCTTCCACATATCGAACCTAAATCTCTCCTCTTTCAGCTGAAGTCCATTCTACCTTGTCCTGTCCCCCCATCCCTTGCCCAAATCCCTCTCCAGCTCTCCTGGAGCCCCTTCAGGCCCTGGAGGGGACTCTGAGCTCTCCCTGGAGCCTTCTAGAACCTGGACACCCCAGCTCTCCCAGCCTTCATGGTCACCACCCGCCACTCACAGCCATGGGATGTGTTCCTTCCCTTCTTGCCTCAGTGATTGCTCACAACTGGAGAATCCAATACAATTTGCATTTCTAAGCAATTAAATGTCAAAGCAAAGTCAAGATGCTGGCGAGCTGTCAAGGCTGTTTATGGCTGAGGCTGGCTCCGGTGCTCAGATGGTAATTAAAGCTGTAGGACAAGACAAAAGGATGGTCAGGACACTCCCTGCAGGAAGAGGAATTGCCCCACAGGGCTCTCAGCCCTGGGTTAGGGCCAGGACTGGGGAAAAAATCATTGTTTATGCACTTAATCAGGTTTAAATTTAATGTAATCAGATTTCAAGACTTAATGCAATAATGGGATGGGAGAGCTGAAGTGTGAGTAACCACTGGAGTGGGATTGGAGCAGATGGAGCAGAATTTAAGGCAGGAAGCACCAGATCTGCAGGGTGCACATTCCTGGGTGCTGAGCAGTGCCTGGACCACAAACACTGCCTGGATGGAGATGGAGGAGGAGCTGCTTGGTGCTCACAGGCAGTGGTGACCACATCTGTGTGTTCCTGTGCTAATTTTACCCCAAAACCTGGGTTTGCCCATCCCCTGACAGCTTCATGGCCTTGCTTTGTGCACAGCACCTTTATCCTGTACAGGACACAGCTTTTGACCCATGAGATCATGACCCAAGTCTTTGCTTCCATGTTTTCTTCATCCACCAGGAGCTGTGAAAGGAGCTGTGAAAGGAGCTGTGTCTGAGGAGACAGTGTTTGCCTGCTGGGACTTCCCTCACCACTCACAGCAACGTCCTCCAGACTTTGTTTTTTAATAAAAAGATGGAGCAGTGATTTGTGTCCTTCAAACACAGCAGGAACCAGCCCTTTCCCCAGCACTGACCTGGTTGGGAATGGTTTGGGTTGGAAGTCATTTAGGTTGGAAGTGGGTTAGATTGGAAGTGTTTGGGTTTGAATAAGTGTTTGGGTTGGAAGAAGTGGTTTGGGTTGGAAGGAGTGGTTTAGGTTGGACGAAGTAGTTTAGGTTACAATTGGTTTAGATTGGAACTGGTTTAGGTTGGAAAAAGTGGTTTGGGTTTGGGAATGGTTATAGTTGGACGTGGTTTGGGTTGAAAGTGGTTTGGTTTGGGAATAGTTTAGGTTGGAAGAAGTGGTTTGGGTTGGAAGTGGTTTAGTTGGAAGTGGTTTGGGTTGGAATTGGTTTTGGTGGAAGTGGTTTGGGTTGGAAGAAATGGTTTGGGTTGGAAGAAATGGTTTGGGTTGGGAGTGGTTTAGGTTGGAAGAAGTGGTATGGGTTGGAATTGGTTTAGGTTGGGAGGGGTTTGGGTTGGAAGTGGTTTATTTCAGAAGTGATTTAGGCTGGAAGTGGTTTGGGTTGGGAGTGGTTTCGTTTGGATGTGGTTTAGGTTGGATGTGGTTTGGGTTAGAACTGGTTTAGTTTGGAAATGGTTTAGGTTGGGAATGGTTTGGGTTGGGAGTGGTTTTTGGTTGGGAATGGTTTAGGTTGGAATTGGTTAGGTTGAAGTGGTTTAGTTCAGAAGTGATTTAGGTTGGAAGAAGTGATTTAGGTTGGAAGTGGTTTAGGTTAAAATTGGTTTAATTTGGAAGTGGTTGAAAGCTCCTTGACCTTCTCTGGCAGTCATTCCCCCAGTGCTCATTTGTCCTGCATAAATAGGAGCATTTCACAGCAATCCCTGAGGAGCTCATTTCCTTCTGCATGAGCTCAAACCCTCAGGCCTGAAGCAGAAGGGAGGTCAAGTGGAGCAGTGGTTTTTTTTAGGGAGATGACAGCAGGTTGCTGAGGAAGAGAGAGGACTTTGCTGCCTCCAAGACATAATTAAGGATGGCCATGATACTATCAGTGCTTCACATCCTACTTTTCATGTTGTGGGAATCCTTGGGAAGAGCTGAGGTGCTGGACCATGGCTCAGAGTTCCTGAGCATCCTGTGAAAGTCTGCTTTGGTGTTTGTCATGGACAGATGGACAGAGGCTGCTCTGTCCCTAAATCTTTTTTTTTTTTGGTCTCTTAATTCTAAAACTGGTGGGAATTCATAGCTGGAAACACAGAATGGTTTTGGTTGGAAGGGATCTTCAAGCCCATCCCATTCCAACCCTCTGCTCATGGCAGGGACATCTCCCACTGTCCCAGGCTGCTCCAAGCCCCAATGTCCTACCTGGCCTTGGACACTGCCAGGGATCCAGGGGCAGCCACAGCTGCTCTGGGCACCCTGTGCCAGGGCATCACCACCCTCCCAGCCAGGAATTCCCAATTCCCAATCACCCATCCATCCCTGCCCTCTGGCACTGGCAGCCATTCCCTGGCTCCTGTCCCTCCATGCCTTGTCCCCAGTCCCTCTCCAGCTCTCCTGGAGCCCCTTCAGGCCCTGCCAGGGGCTCTGAGCTCTCCCTGGAGCCTTCTCCTCTCCAGGGGAGCACCCCCAGCTCTCCCAGCCTGGCTCCAGCCCTGGAGCAGCTCCGTGGCTCCTTTGGACTCTCTTCAGCACATCCACATCCTTCTGATCCACTTCCCTTTTGTTCAGCCTCCTCCACTGCCCCTTATTTAATCCCAAACCTCCTGCAGAGGCAAATCCCTCTCTGCTGTGCCCTGGGATGTCCCTGGAGATGACAGACTAGGATTTTTTGTGTGGCCACTGGTCCCTGTGAGGGTGACCCAGAGGGAGATGTGAGCTCTGCACCTCAGTGGGCAGCACTGGAGGAACCAATGGAACCCCTGGAGCTGACCCTGGAGCTGAGGACAGCACAGCTGAGTCTTTAATACCCATTCCCTTCTGTCTGCTGGCCCGTGGTGAGGGGAATCCAGGGCTCTGAGGCTTAGGAGTGAAGGGAAAATGCCACAAGGAGCAGGGATCAGCCGTGGGGGGATTAGCTGCTAAGCAGCCTGCTCAGGAAATGCAGCTCTGGCTCCATTAAGGGCCTTTCTCCCTAATTAAGGCTCTGCAATGAATTTGTTGCTTATTAAGAACAACAGGAATGCTCTTTCTGTGGCTGCCTGAGATGGGGGAGATCTTCCTTGAGGATCAGGGATATTGGGAAAATGGGAATTTCTGGCTGGGAGGGTGGAGAGGGGCTGGGGTGGAATTCCCAGAGCAGCTGTGGCTGCCCCTGGATCCCTGAAGTGTCCAAGGCCAGGCCCCTGCAGGATCCCAGGACACAAGGAGCAGCCCTTAGCAAAGTTTGGGCTCTTCTTGCCAGGGCTCAGCTCCCCAAAAAAGCCAGACTCAATTCCAATGGATTTGGAATTCTCTTGTCCTGATTCTCCACCCTGGTGTCTGTGCAGGGCTGCAGCACCTCCTCTCAGGGACACAAAACATGGAGAGTGAACCTCATCACCAACTCACCCAACAAGGGGATATTTGGAGTTTTTACTTTCTGTCCTTACCTTGTTTCCCCTCTCTGTGCCTGTGGGAGAGCAGCAGCTCCTGGCTGAGTTTTTCTCAGCATCCCTGTAACACATCCTGCAGTTCTGTCTGTGCTTTCAAAGGGACCCGTGTCAGGTGCTGGCAGGGAAAAGCTAAGATCATTTTCTGTTGATCATTAGTGAAGCAAGCCAGGAATTAATTGGACAAAATCAAAGGGCTGTTGCGAGGTGCTTACATTTCTTCTCCCCAAAAATCAAAGCAAAGACTGGACCCTGTATCAAAGCAAGGACAGAGAATCTTTAATACATCCTCACAGCCAGGAGCAGCCCAGGACATCCCATAACTCTGGTATTTGTTCAGCCCAAACACCAAGGACAGCCAAAAAAGTCAAATTAGTGATCCACACTGAGTGTCCCTGAGGGCAAAACTGGCCTTGCTCAGCTTCAGCCAACCTGGAAGTTGGACTTGATGATCTTGGAGGTGTCTTCCAACCTTTAATGATTCAAGGATTCATCAAGGAATCCTCCTAGAGCATTTTCCAGGGGGATGAGATAAAATGAGGCTGATCCCACTGCAGTGCTTGAGGTGGGGAGGGTCACTGCAGCTCTGATGGAATCTGATAACTTCACCTGGTGCCTCCATGGGTTTGGAAGGCTGGTACCTCACAGGCCACTTGGGTTTGTGTCTTCTGCTGGGGAATTCACAGAATTCACAGAATGCCCAGGTTGGAAAAGACCTTCAGGATCACGGAGTCCAACCCAGCCCCAACAGCTCAGCTCAGCCCTGGCACCCAGTGCCACATCCAGGCTTTGTTAAACACACCCAGGGATGGGGGCCCCACCATCTCTCCAGGCAGCCATTCCAGAACTTTGTCACTCTTTCTGTAAAAAACTTTTTCCTAATATCCAACCTATTATCTCAACCTGTTATATCAACCAAAATCTCAACCACAGCTTGGGACTGTGTGCTCTGGTTCTGTCAGTGCTGCCTGGAGGAGGAGCCCAACCCACCTGAGTTTTGCATTCCTGGTTATGGTATTTGTGAGGACCCCTGAGGAGGGAAGGAATGATGAATGTGACTGCATGTTCTCAGAAGGCTCATTTATTATGATACTCTATTTAAGAATACTAAACTAAACTATACTAAAGAATACAGAAAGGATACTTACAGAAGGCCCAAAAGATAATAATGAAAACTTGTGACTCTTCCCAGAGCCCCAACACAGCTTGGTCCTGATTGGCCAAAGAGTGAAAACAGCTCACAGCAGAATCCAATGGAACAATCACCTGTAGGAAAACAATCACCAAACACATTCCAAATGAGCACAACACAGGAGAAGCAAATGAAATAAGAATTGTTTTCCTTTTCTCTGAGGCTTCTCAGCTTCCCAGGAGAAATTCCTGGGTGAAGGGATTTTTCTAGAGAATGTGAATGCCAAACCTGGTTTGCCCCTCAAAGAAAGGGGATCTGAGATCAGGGATGCTGGAGTTTGGGGGTTCTTTCTCCCAGATCCTGCTGAGGAATCACTGCAGGCTGCAGGGCAGCAGCTGGCCTGGCCTGGGAGCCAGGGAATGGCAGGTCCAAGTGAGCACAAGGATTCACAGCAGGAACAAAACACTTTAAACACTTTTGCTGTTCCATTTCAGCAGCGTGTGACCTGTCCCTGAGCATCCCAGGCATTCCAGCCAGGCCCTCACCCATATGGCTCCTGGCAGGAGGGCTGCGGCCCAGATTTGTTCTTTCACAGCTCTGACATAACTGTTTTGTGCCTCAGAATCCATGCCAAGAGAAGAATTGCTGGGTTTTACCCTCAATCTCCTGCTTCCAGCAGCGTCCCCAGTGCAGGGCTTGGCGACCAAATAATTTTTAAACGATTAAAAGTCTCCTTTCAGGGATGACCCCAAAACCTGGGGGCTGGTCAGGGTGTGGGGTGAGGGGCTCTGGGCAGCCAGCTGCCCTGGGCAAGCACAGATGGATGGCAGGCACTGCCACTGCTGCAGGATTGTCACTGTCACCAGGCTGGATAAACCCTAAACCCAGCATGGCCTGGGAGAGCACCGAGCCTGCCCAGGGCCAGGGGACCCCACATGGGAGGCAGTGAAAGGCATTCAGGAAGGTCATGCTTGAAAAGAATCCATCCTTGCTTTATTTGCAGGCTGGAGCTTTGAATCAGCTGTGCCTGCTGAGGGAACACAGTGCCCCTGTGTGTGCCTGAACAAAGCCAGGCCAGGGCCATCTGTGCAGCCCAGGGACAGCACACGGGGCTGGGGCTCCAGCTCTGCCAGCACCACCCCACAGCCAGCTCAGGCCACCCTCAGGCAGGAGGAATTTTGGAAAGAATTCCATTTATTTTTAATACATTTTTACAATTTATTTATCTTTCTATATAAGCAGGAAGGGTGAGTTGGGCTCACATCTTCACTGTTCAGAAGGTCCCAAGACCCCTTTTAAGGATTTATTGACCAGTAAAACACAAGGATATTTATGTTTTTGACCCAATCCTTAAATATTTCTTTGTATTTCTTCCACATTGTAAGCTTTCTTAGCCAATCCTGTTATGACACACAAACCCACAGTGTTGCATTCTAAACTCCTTGTTTACCTCTGGAACTACTTTTATTTCTATATCTTTAAAACTCTGAACTTTCTTCTTCTTAACTTAAAACTACAAATCCACATTCCCACTTCCAGCACCTCAGTTTGGAAGCCTTTTCCAAGGCTTTATGGAGCTGCTCTCCCAGGGGCTGTCCCACCTGAGGATTTACATTTCATCTCCCTCCTGCACACCCCAGATTCCCTGGGGGAGCTGCAGTGAAGGAGGAGAAACAAAGCCCCTGTGAAAGGCAGCAGGGGAGTGGGATCCATGCCTAAAAATTTCTTTTTCTCCTACAGTTTGCACCCAGGTTTGTGCTCAAAAACCTGCCTCTGTCTGTGTGTCCTTCTGGTGACAAGTGTGGGCACTTCCTTGATTTGTTGTTTGATTTGCAGCTTTTTGGCAGGCTGGGATATTGTATTTGTGGGGTGCCCCATGGCAGAGAGAAAGGAATGATGCATCTGACTCCCATGATCTCAGAAAGCGAATTTATTATGTTTTGATACTATATTATATTAAAGAATACTAAACTAAACTATACTAAAGAATATGGAAAGGAGACCTACAAAAGGCTAAAAAGATAATAATGAAAACTCGTGACTCTTTCCAGAGTTTTGACACAACTTGGTACTGATTGGTCATTAAGTCAAAACAATTCACATGAAACCAATGGAACAATCACCTGTTGGATAAACAACCTCCAACCACATTCCAAAGCAGCAAAACACAGGAGAAGCAAATTAGGTAATTCTTGTTTTCCTTTTTCTCTGAGGCTTCTCAGCTTCCCAAGAGGAGGATCCTGGGGGAAGGGATTTTTCAGAAAATGTGACTGCCACACTGGGATCACATCTTCTTGTGGAAAACCAGGGAAAGCTGAGCTGGAGCCATGTGAAATGCTCAGCAGCAGTGGTGGAGCTTGGGAGAGGAACAATTCAGCCCCTGTTCCTGTCATCTGCTTTGGCTCAGTTACAGATATTTGCAGCTGAGATTGCAGAATCACAGCATCAAGGAGTGGTTTGGGTTGGATAGGATGTTCAGGACCACCTCGTTCCATCCCATTTCTGTGGCATTCACATTCCCTGGAAAAATCCCTTCACCCAGGAATTTCTCCTGGGAAGCTGAGAAGCCTCAGAGAAAAGGAAAACAATAATTATCTGATTTGCTTCTCCTGTGTTTTGCTCCTTTGCTTTGGAATGTGGTTTGGAGATTGTTTACCCACAGGTGATTGTTCCATTGGATTCTGCTGTGAGTTGTTTTCACTCTTTGGCCAATCAGGACCAAGCTGTGTTGGGGCTCTCTCTGGGAAGAGCCAGGAGTTTTCTTTATTATCTTTTTAGCATTGAGTAAGTATCCTTTCTGTATTCTTTAGTATAGTTTAGTTTAGTAATCTTTAATATAATGTGTAATGTAATCATAAAAAAATAAATTAGCCTTCTGAGGGCATGGAGTCACATTCATCATTCTTTCCTTCATTGGGGCACTGCACAAATACAATAAACTTCCACCTAGTCCAGGTTGCTGCAAGCCCCATCCAACCTTGAGCTGGAGAGGGACTGGGGACAAGGGATGGAGGGACAGGACACAGGGAATGGCTTCCAATGCCAGAGGACAGGGATGGATGGGATTTTGGGAACTGGGAATTCCTAGCTGGTAGGGTGATGTGTCATTATAGGACACAAAATAAAATGACACAGACACGCAATGCTCTAAGGTAAAAAAGAGGGAAGTTTAATTTTTGACTCTAACATTTATAGATTTCTAAAAGTGACAGTGGATTGGAGGATGACAGTGCCACCTCTCCAATGCCACTGGACAATCCAACAGTCCATCAAATTTCTCATCTTCTAGAAAAGAACGCAAAACAATCAGTTATTTACACAAAGCGTGTAAAAAAGTTTGTTATAAAAATGTACGCATCAGAAGGCTTAAAAAAAAACCAAGGCAACAGTGGTGAAAGGCTGGGATGGAATTGCAGAGCAGCTGTGGCTGCCCCTGGATCCTGGCAGGGTCCCAGACCAGGCCCCTGCAGGGTCCCAGGACATGGCACTGTCTGACCCTTCAATCTCAAGGGGCAGGATCAGCCCAGGCTGCAGCTCCTGGTTCCTTTCCAGAGGCAGCCTTGAATCCAGAAGTCAAGCACTGGGGCTAAAAGCCAATTAGCAGCAGTTTAGCTTCATCAACTTCCTGACTGAATGCGAGTTTTAATTAAACATCCCATTTTAATTAGGCAGCCACCACGTACAGGGGGCTGGCCTCAAGACTTAAAGGCTGCAGGTCCTGTGCCTTAATTAAAAGCAAGACTCACATGAGTTCAACTGCAGCATCTGTGGCAGCTCCTGATCCTTTGGAGGGCAGGAGAACAGCTGGGAACAGCTCCTGCCCTGCCATGGGGTTCTGTGGTGGTGTTCAATGAGGGAAGAGATGAGAATCCTGACTCCATGCTTCAGAAGGCTGATTTATTACTTTATAATAATTATTTTAAAGAATATTATAATACATGTCAAATATTATTAAATTATTATATTATGGAATACTATACTATACTAAAGAATACAGAAAGGATACTGAATGCAAAAAAAATAATAATGAAAACTCGTGACTCTTCCCAGAGTCCTGACACAGCTTGACACTTATTGGCCAAAGAGTGAAAACAACTCACAGCAGAATCCAATGGAACAATCACCTGTGGGTAAACAATCTCCAAACACATTCCACATGTGAGCACAACACAGGAGAAGCAAATGAAATAAGAATTGTTTTCCTTTTTCTCTGAGGCTTCTCAGCTTCCCAGGAGAACAATCCTAGGCAAAAGGATTTTTCCAGGGAATGTGAATGCCACCCTCAGCCTTCTGCACTGGCTGCTGCCATCCCTGTGCTGGGACAAGGCAGAATCAGAGTGACAGAAATGCCTTTGTCAGCCTGCCTGGGAAGGAGGAGGGTTATGGAGCTATTAGAGAGCACAAAGAGAGGACAGATTCTCTCCTAAGTGCTCTGGGGACAGAAAGATTTAAATGCTTAGCTCCCATTAATGCTGATGTGAATCACAGAGGTCTCTTCTTACTGCCTTGGACTGAGAGCATTGAGAAAAGAGGGCAGCTTTCCACAAAGAATTAATTCCCTTGATTTTAAGGCAGCGGGAAATGGGATTTTTCTTCATTTCACACTCATTAATTCCTTGCCTGTGCTGGTTCAGGGCTGGGCTCAGCTCCACTCCAGCCCCCCACGATGGTGTCCCCAGAGCAGGGTTCCCGACCCCAAAAAGCCACAACGATTTTGTTGTCACGTGGAGATGCAAAGTGCAGCACTCCAGGTTGCTGCAGCGTGCCAGAAATACTCACAGTTATCTGAATATATCACACAATATTATTGTGGAGGACTCCAGTGCCTAAAGGGGCTCCAGGAGAGCTGGAGAGGTGTTGAGTTTGTGAGGGAACCCAGGACGAGGTCAGAGATGAGGAATGTGACTCCATGTTCTCAGAAGGCTGATTTATTATTTTATCGTATATTAATTATATATATATAATTAATTTTACAATTACATTAATTTTATGGATTTTATATATTATATTATATTATATTATATTATATTATATTATATTATATTATATTATATTATATTATATTATATTATATTATATTATATTATATTGCTATACTAAAACTATACTAAAAAAAGAGAAGAATACAGATAGGAGGCTTAACAAGAATGAATAATAAAAACTCATGACTGACTCCTCAGATTCTGACACAGCTGGAGGGTGATTGGTCATTAAATAAAAACAATTCACATGAAACCAATCAATGACCACAATCTCCAGACCACATTCCAAAGCAGCAAACACAGGAGAAGCAATCAGATCATTCTTGTTTTCATTTTTTTCTGAGGCTTCTCAGCTTCCCAGGAGAAGAAATCCTGGTGAAGAGATTTTTCAGACAATGTGACAGTGACAGAGAGGGACTTGAGACAAGGGATGAAGTGACAGGACAAGGGGGAATGGATTCCTGAGGGAGACCCATCTGGAGATGGGAATGAAACTCTGCTGAGGAAAAGTCAAACCTTGGAGCTCCTGTGCCCACCCATGTTTAGGAACTGTCCTGAAAATTCTGGAAATCCTTAAAATTCTGGGGAAATGACACTTTTCAGACTAGATAATGCTCTTCCCTCACTCGCCCTGGAGGCATCAGGAGTACCTGGAGCAGAGGGAAGGGCTGAGCTGAGACAGGGATGCTCTGAGCTCGTGGACCATCTTTTTGTGGTGGCTCCAAGCTTGCTGCACCAGGGGAGCTGCTGTGCTGCAAGGCTGGGGGTGCCTGGGGTGGAGGAACCTCCATGGACAACACACACAGGCACCACAGAGCTCTTATGAAATTTTAAGCCCACTTTTAAAAAGCTTTCCCATCAGGAAAGCCTCAAAGAATTATGCTGATCTAAAGATATCCTTTATGAAATTCATGTTAATGGGAAAAAAAAAAAAAAAAAGCCTTTTAAAGACATTAAAGGGGAAAAAAAAAAACCAAACCCAACATGCTGCAATTTTAATGAGGAGCTTGTAAACACAACCAACCCCTGCTGATTTTTTCCATTAATTGCCTGTGTTATCAGGGACCTGGGCCCTGCAGCAGCACAGCTCTCAGCAAAACACCTTGCAGGGCTTGGGGCATCTCCCAGGCCCAGCAGGGCTGAGGAAGGTGATGGAGGCTCTGCAAGAGACAGGGCTGGTGGTCCCTGCAGGGCCCTGACCTTGCCTGGGGAGGGAGGAGGGACGGGGGAACCGCTGAGCTGAGTTAGCAATCCCATTTCCATTAGAGATGCATTCCCTGATTAGCTCCACATCCCAAGGATAAATTACAAAGGGAATGCAGGAAGCACTCGGGTGAGATTAAAGTCTCCCCGGGAAGCAGCAGCGAGGTCATTTTCTGGGCCATTATTTCTGGGCCATTAAAGGGCTGCCACGGCTCTCCTCAGCAGCAGAGCTGGGTTTTACTCTTTATTTCAGCCCAGAAAGACCAGAGCCCTTCTCTGTTGTGTTTGTGGGGTTCCCAGACAAAGGAAGGAGTGATGAATCTGACTCCATATTCTCAGAAGCCTAATTTATTATTTTAAGATATTATATATATTAAAATATATATATTATTATATATAAATATATAAAACAATAAATTTATATAAATATATGTATAGAAATTTATTAAATTTTATTTATTATATATCATATTATATAGATATTATATGTTATATAATATTTATATAATATATAAGGTATTATAGAATATTATGTCACATGTATATTATATTATATTATATTATATTATATTATATTATATTATATTATATTATATTATATTATATTATATTATATTATATTATATTATATTATAAATACTATACTAAAGAATACAGAAAGGATACTTACGGAAGGCTAAAAAGATAATAATGAAAACTCATGACTCTTTCTAGAACCTCCACACAGCTTGACCTTGATTGGTCATTAAGTCAAAACAATTCACATGAAACCAATGAAATAATCACTTGTTGGACAAATAATCTCCAAACACATTCCACATGAGCAAAACACAGGAGAATCAAATTAAATAATTATTGTTTTCCTTTTTCTCTGAGGCTTCTCAGCTTCCCAGGAGCTGGGAATCCTGGGCAAAGGGATTTTTCCAGGCAATGTGAATGTGACATTTCTCCCCTCTCCCATCTCATTTCCCATCTCCCACACTGGCATCCAGGGGGGGACAGCCCAATGCCCACACCATGATCCCTGGAAGGATGGGCACAGCAGAATTTTGGAGATTTGGGCACACCAACCACCATCCCAGCACCTTTCTGTGTCTGCCTCAAAGAAGGATCACCCCCCAAACGCACGGGGTGTCTGCAGCCAATTTGCTGCCCACAAAAGAGGCAAAATCTCTCCCAGAGGAAAATTGCTGAGGGTGGTTTGGGCAGCTCTTGAGATAATCCACACACTGCTGTGATGGCAGAAGGGGGAGATGGGGAAGATTCCTGAGTGAGTGTTCAGAAAGAGCCATGGAAATGAAAAAGAAAAAGCATTTGATGAACATAATGATTGTTATTACCACGTTCTGCTGCTCAGGGCCAGGGCTGTGGGAGTGTTCCCACTCCAAAGGGAGAAGGAACAGTCAGTGTTTTGCAGGAAAGCCTTTACCTTCTCTTGGATAATGTTTTTTTTCTGACCTAGAGATAGGGTAACTGAGAGGTGTTTTAAAACTTTTATTCCATTTTCAGTCTCATTAGAAGGGTGAGACAGCACAGATGCTATAATTCACACCATCACAATCAGAAGACAATGATTTCTTAATTACAATTCTTTATAAGTGTTTCTTGGCCTATCAGCTTTTGTCACACCATGCTGTAAATGCCTTAAAGCCAATCATCTAAAATTACCCCTTGTGAGTCTTACTACAATACATCTTCCACAGTTCTATTTCTCCAAAGTATCTGGTCTTTTTAGCAAAGCCATGTTTTAAAATTTGTTTCTAGCTCCATTTTTCTCCCAACAATCTCCATCCTATTCCATAACATTTCTAAATCAGCATTTCTCATCTCAGAGTTTTCATACAGATACATACTATATAATCTTTCTGTCAAGCTTTAATTTTCTATAAATCCATTTCCGCCAGGGTGTGATGGCTCACCCTCCTTTTCCTCTCCTTGCACTCAGGCACACCCTGGTGGGATGCTGGAGGCAGTGCTGGGCTGCAGCCCATCCCCAGCCCAAATCCCACACAATCCTATCTCTTGGGCCCATTTCAGATCAAATTAAATCTCCTTCTGGTCTCTTACGTCTTATGGGTGTCCAGTCCATCAGCTGCATTGCAGGAGCTCTGATCTGGGTGTGGTGGGAGAATCTGCCCACATTTCCATTGCTTGCCTGTCAGCAGGGCAGGGTCTGTGAGGATAACTGAAGTTCTGCATGTTGCTTTTGGTTTTTCCTTGTTTTTCCCTTGTTTCCATGGATTTTCCTGATTACAAGCTCCGTTTCTGCTTGTTAGTTCCACTACTTAGAGTGCTTGAGAGGGAGCTCTGTGGAGTTAATTGTGTTTGTATTGGGGGATGGATGAGTCCTGGACATGGAACTGACCTTGCTCTTTGTTTCCCCTGCAGAGCCAGCTCTCCCAGGCCCTCAATGGATTGTCAGACAGAGCCAAGGAGGCAAAGGAATTCCTAGTCCAGCTCCGCAACATGGTGCAGCAAATCCAGGTACAGAGTCTGAACTGAGGAACTGCCCCTTCCCACCAGGATGAGCCATCCCTGTCCCTCTTCCCAAGCTGGGTTGGGTGGGTGCTCTCCCAAAGGAATCTCATTTTCCATATTGCCCCCCTGAGCCCTCCCCAGAGCTGCTGCTTGTGGAGGGAACAGCAGAGTCCTGAGCCCTTCCCATCTCTGCCAAGGGTGGATCCAAACCTGATCCTCACCTGCCACTGATGCCTCAGGTTCAGCTTTTCTATTTTTCACCTTCTGTGCTGCTTTAGTGGGAGGGTCTGGGCTCCATATCAGGGGATGGTTCTGATGAGGGGCAGTTCTGAGCTCTGTGCACAGAGCAGGGAGACAAAACAATTCCTGCTCCAGCTGGGCACCAAGGACAAATGATCCAAATCTCAGCCCCAGAGCACAAACCCCGTGGGCTGGAGAGAGAAAAACAAGCAGGGTGGGACTGCCTGGGCTAAAGCTGGAATGGGACAATGAACTGCAAGGTGCAAATGGAGCAGAACTGATCCCAGGGACAGACCCTGTGCCTGCTCATGCATTTTGGGGCCATTTTGGTTGATCTTGGGTGCAGCCCTGGCTGGGCTCTGGTGCTGCCCAAGGTGGATCCATGGAGGAGATGCTTTGGATAAATCCCTGCTTTATTCTGGAGCTCCATCCAGCCTCTGCTCTAGGGCAGCCTGCACAAGGCATCAATGTGAGCAAGCCATGGACTAAACAAGTTAAACCAGCACACCTCAAGTAAATCCCAAACTGATTTCTACCCCAAGTTAATTTCATACCCCATGTCTCACCCCCTCCTTTTCTAGAAAATGAGTAAATTCTTTTACATAGTACAAATCCCTACAGCAACATTGTACCCTGCCAAAGAATGAGTGCTGTGCCACCCAGGGAATGGTGGCTTTTGTCACCAAGCCAAGGGACAGCACCAGCCTCACCCAGCACCTCATTAATCCAGCCCTGTTTGCACATCCAGGGCTCTCCCAGTTTATCATCTCCGATGTTCCAACATGAGAAAGCATTTCAGTCATGCCCTCAAATCTCTGTGACTTCAGTCCTTGTCTGAGCAAGGCTGGAAGTGCTTTCCCAGGGAGGGAGGGAGGCTGATGCTCCTGCTGTGTCCTTGATGGGATTTCACCAGCTCTCACAAGTTTGGAAATTCCCACTTCATCCCCACATGTTCTGTTATGAATTCCCACCTGCCCAGGGTGGATCTATTGAGGAGATCCTTTGAATAAATCCCTGCTTTATTCTTTAGCTCCATCCAGCCTCTGTCCTAGCTCAGCCTTCTCAAACCATCCCCACCTCCACATTTCCCACCCTCCCAGGCCCTGCAGATCCCACATCCAACACTGTGGATTCATGGGGGGCACTGATGCAGCTGCACATGCAGAAACGATCCCTGTGGCACCATTAAGAAGGAAACCCCAGTTTTGCAGCTGGCCTGGGGCTGTTCCCTGATCTGTGACCCCTCTGTGCCCACAGGAGAACAGCGTGGAGTTCGAGGCCTGCCTGGTGGCGCAGTGCGACGCCCTCATCGATGCCCTCAACAGGAGGAAAGCCCAGCTGCTCTCCCGGGTCAACAAGGAGCACGAGCACAAGCTGAAGGTGAGCCTGGGGTCCTGCAGGGGATGAGGCCTGGGACGCTGTTTTTTTGGGGAGCTCACTCCTTTTCCACGGGAATTCCATCTTGCTGCAGGTGCCCAGCCCGCTCACAGCATGTCCCTGACAAAGTGCTGCTTCCTCCAGGGGGTTCCCACCCAGTTGTTGGGTTCATTTCTAGTCCTTAGGTCAGGAGAACCACGTGGAAAATTACTTTGTTCATCTCACATGTTGCTGCCAAGCTTCTGGAATGATCCTGCAGGATCTGCTGGTAAATTCTGCTGGAGTCCTGAGCCACCTGGTGTCCTGAGTTGTCACCAGGAGCAGGACTGGCTGTGATTTCTCTGCTGTCATGGCCTCAGGGTGGAGGTGGCACTGAGGTTTCTGGTGCTGGGGAGCAGCTCAGTGGGAGCTGTGGGAGGGGGCTCCTGATTTGTGCCATTCCCACCACACCACGTCTTCCCAGCTGATGTGGGGCTGGGAAGGGAAGCAAAGGAGCAGATCTCACCTGGGAGCAGTGGAACAGGGGCAGCCATGCCCAGAATTGTTGGACAGGGGAGTTGCACCCTGGCCATCAGTGATGGAGTCCAGCTGAGGGGTGTCACAGCCACATTCAGGATTCCTCTGCTGAGGTCATTTCAGTGTTCTGCTTTCCCTTGCTTTGGGCCACCCAGAAGCTGTCAGGGGGATTCCTGGAGCTGCCTAAAACAAGGGTGAAAGCCACCAGTCCTGTCTGCATGCAGACCATGGGCAGCATGAGGACATTTCCACGGGACAGGGACAATGGCAGCTTTGTGGGACCATCAGTGCTCATTGCCGCAACAAAGCACAGCCCCAAACAGCCCCAGCACAGAGGGACCCCCAGAGCCTGGTGGGCTCCCTGTCCCTCATCCCCTTCAGGGCATGCTTAATTAAACTCTCACAAAGCCAGGCAGCACAAAGCAATTTCCCTGCTCAGCACAACCCACAGAGGCCTTTGGCTGAGGGAATGGATCTGCATCCCCCTGTTTGCTCCCATCCATGGATCTGCATCCCCCTGTTTGCTCCCATCCATGGATCTGCATCCCACTGCTTGTTCCATCCATGGATCTACATCCCCCTGTTTGACCCCATCCATGGATCTGCATCCTCCTGTTTGCTCCCATCCATGGATCAGCATCCCAGTGTTTGCTCCTGTCCATGGATCTGCATCCCCCTGTTTGCTCCCATCCATGGATCTGCATCCCACTGTTTGCTCCTATCCATGGATCTGCATCCCACTGTTTGTCCTGTCCATGGATCTCCATCCCAGTGTTTGCTCCTTCCATGGATCTCCATCCCACTGCTTGCTCCTGTCCGTGGATCTGCATCCCCCTGTTTGCTCCCATCCATGGATCTGCATCCCCCTGTTTGCTCCTGTCCATGGATCTGCATCGCACTGCATGTTCCCATCCATGGATCTGCATCCCACTGCTTGTTCTGTCCATGGATCTCCATCCCACTGCTTGCTCCTGTCCTGTCCATGGATCTGCATCCCAGTGTTTGCTCCTGTCCATGGATCTCCATCCCATTGCTTGTTTCTGTCCCGTGGATCTGCATCCCCCTGTTTGCTCCCATCCATGGATCTGCATCCCCCTGTTTGCTCCTGTCCATGGATCTGCATCCCACTGCTTGTTCCCATCCATGGATCTGCATCCCAGTGTTTGCTCCTGTCCATGGATCTGCATCCCCCTGTTTGCTCCCATCCATGGATCTGCATCCCCCTGTTTGCTCCTGTCCATGGATCTGCATCCCCCTGTTTGTTCCTGTCCATGGATCTGCATCCCACTGCTTGTTCCCATCCATGGATCTGCATCCCCCTGTTTGCTCCCATCCATGGATCTGCATCCCACTGCTTGTTTTGTCCATGGATCTGCATCCCAGTGTTTGCCCCTGTCCCATCCATGGATCTGCATCCTCCTGTTTGCTCCTGTCCATGGATCTCCATCCCAGTGTTTACTCCCATCGATGGATCTGCATCCCACTGCTTGTTCCCATCCATGGATCTCCATCCCACCCCACCCACCCTCATTATCAGCCGGGCTTTGTCATTGCCCAGGCCTGGTCCTTAAAGCAAGAAGCAGCCCCTGGGTTTGTGACTGGGCTCCTAAGTTAGCCCTGGAGCTCCCCAGCTCCACGTGCTGAGGGAAGGGCAGGAAGGGCTCTGTGCTGCCCTGGCAGATGTGGCACCCGAGCCATATCCAGGCAGAATCAGAACCATGGAATGGTTTGGGTTGGAAGGGACCTTAAATCCCACCCAGTGCCACCCCTGCCATGGCAGGGACACCTCCCACTGTCCCAGGATGCTCCCAGCTCTGTCCAGGGACATTCCAGGGATCCAGGGGCAGCCACAGCTGCTCTGGGAATTCCATTCAAGGGCCTCCCTCCCTCCCAGCCAGGAATTCCTTCGTCATGGCTCATCTAAACTTGCCCCTGCAGTGGGTGAAGCTGCAGTGATCTCCACTCACTCTGAGGTGACCCAGGGCCCATTTCCATCTGCAGAGAAGCAGGAGGTCCCCTCCTGGGCTGTGCTTTGGTGGGGCTGTGAGCAGGGAGAGCCCTGCAGGGCTGTGGGGTCTGTCCTGGCCAGTGTTCCCATCCGCACAGGACACTTCGGCCACTTGGGCTGGGAGGCCTGTCCTGGGTGTCATTTTTTCACTGTCCTGTCCTGGAGCATCTTCCTCTGGGAGATGAGTGCCCAGTGAGCCTTGGCATGCCCAGGGAGCCTTGGCAGTGCCAGGGAGCCCTTCCAGGTCCCAGCCGGGACGGAGCCGCCGTGTCCTGGCTCCTGTCCTGGAGTCTCCCTGGGCTGCTGCTCCTGCCCAGTGGGATTTTGGCCATCCTGGCACCGTGGGATGGAGGGAGCAGGAGAAGCACAGGGCACAGAGCCCTGGCACAGGACCACAGGCACCTCTCAGGACACGTTCCCAGCCCCAGTTCCCATCCTTGTGTGGCTGGTGCTGGGATTTGGGGTGGCTTTGTCTTTAGGATTGCCCTGCTTTGCCTTGGCACACATTCCATGGGGGAATCCAGCCTGGATTTGGGGTGGGTCTGGCTTTGGGGCTGCCCTGCCTTGCCCTGACACACATTCCATGGAGGAATCCAGCCTGGATTTGGGGTTGGTTTGGCTTTGGGACTGCCCTGACACACATTCCATGAAGGAATCCAGCCTGGATTTAGGGTTGGTTTGGCTTTGGGACTGCCCTGACACACATTCCATGGAGGAATCCAGCCTGGATTTGGGGTGGGTTTGGCTTTAGGATTGCCCTGCTTTGCCCTGACACACATTCCATGGAGGAATCCAGCCTGGATTTAGGGTTGATTTGGCTTTAGGATTGCCCTGCTTTGCCCTGACACACATTCCATGGAGGAATCCAGCCTGGATTTAGGGTTGATTTGGCTTTGGGGCTGCCCTGCCTTGCCCTGACACACATTCCATGGAGGAATCCAGCCTGGATTTGGGGTTGGTTTGGCTTTGGGACTGACACACATTCCATGAAGGAATCCAGCCTGGATTTAGGGTTGGTTTGGCTTTGGGACTGCCCTGACACACATTCCATGGGGGAATCCAGCCTGGATTTGGGGTTGGTTTGGCTTTAGGATTGCCCTGCCTTGCCCTGACACACATTCCATGGAGGCAGGCACAGATCCAGGCCTGACTCTGGGCCAGCACTAATTAATTGCTGCAGAGCGGGGAGAGGTCTGTGAGGACACCAGCTGGGAAGGGACATCTCCCTGCCCTTCTGCAGCCTCCAGCTACTCCAGAATGAGAACCTGGGCTTTAAACACCATCATCTGGAGGAGCCCTGGGGCCAGGGCAGCTCCTCCTTGTGTGTCCTTCCCAGTGCTGGGCCTGGTTTCCAGAGGAGCAGTGGGTGATGTCCTCCAGCTTGGGCAGGTTGGTGCAGGGACACAGAGGAGTGCTGTCCCTGGAAGAAATCTCTCCTCAGCTCACCACACACTCAGGCTGAGCTCTGGGTGCTCCTCTTGAAGCTCTCAGCAGCATTGTGAACCATTCCAGTCTTTTTCAGGCCATGGGATGCCTTTGCTCCATGATTTCTCCAGGTTGCTGTTTGCCACATTTCCCAGGAGAGCAGATGGCAGCAAACACTCCCCAAGGCTTTCTGTCCATGGCACTGCCTCTCCATGGGTGAAATGCTGCTCCTTCCTCAGGGTCTCAGTCAGGATTTCCCAGTGGAACTCGGTGTTCCCTGTTGGATCAGGTTCCTGGAGGTGCCAGCGCTGCAGCTCTGCTTTCCCAGCCCCTCTCCTGAGTCCCCATGGGAACACCCACCTGGAAAAAGCTCTGGCTGTGGGGTTCTGCACACTCAGAACCTCGCCAGGGTCTGTCCTGGGGTTTTTCCAGCTGGGATGGATTTTTCCATCTGGACGTGCAGGTGAGCCAGGGTGAGGAGGGTGACATTCCATCTGTGTCCTCCATGTGACATTCCCAGCAGGACTCACCCCAGCACTGGGAAGGTTGAGTGCCTTGAAATGTGTTATCCACCCAAGCACTTGAAAAAGGAGGAGGACACTTAAGTGGAGATGTTATTGCCTTCTAGGAGCTGTATTAAAATTAAAATGTAAATTATAGTTAATGCCATCTCAGGGAAGAAAAGCTCTTGAAGGAACTGTCCTATTGTAAGGTTGTTGTGAACTGCTGTGAGTGCACAAAAACCCTTTTTATAGGCTGGAATTAGCAGCCAGGTTCTGGCTGTTGCTTTATTTAGCATTTAAAGGGGGGGAAATTGGTATTTGGTAAAAAATGACCACCAAAAAAAAATGTGTGGAGCTTCCCAAATCCCCCCAAAATCTGAGCCAGGCTGGGGTCAGTCTCTTCTCTGAGCTGAAAAAGGGAAAACAGCCTCAAGGTGCTTCAGGGGAGATTTAGATTGGAAAATTTCTTCATGGAGATGGATTTCCAGGCCAGCAGTGGGATCCCCATCCTGGATGTGTTCAAACCCCCTGTGGATGTGCCAGGTTTTCCTGGGAGTCCTTCCTGGCCTCAGCCAGCACAGGCTCTTGCACAAATCCAAGGTTTGAGGAACCCCCAGATTTCCCTTCCAGCTCTCTCCACCAGCAAACTCTGCATTTCTGGGGTCCCAGGGAGTACAAATCCCTCCTGCATGAGGAGAATCCCAGGGTTCTGTGGGTGAGGAATCACAGGATTCAAGTGGCTTCGTGCCACATGGAAAATATTTTAGCTTTGATGACCCCACTGAGGCCTTCAAATGTGTGAGAGATGTTGATGTCTTATTTCTAAGACCTTTAATTTTGCTGATCAAAGTGACTGATGGAATCCTCCTGCCCTGTGTGCATCCCATTTCTCCTTTAAAGCCCCACTAGATCCCAACCAAAAATCCTTTTTATTTGCCTTAAAAGCACTTTGGTGCTGGTGAAGGCAACTTGGATTTCTGCTTTTGGCTTTTGTGCTGAAGAGATGGTGAAATTAAAATGCTGTTTTATGCCCTGGTTCTCCAGATGGGTGATGCTGGATCCCTGAGGGGATCAGAGTTAGAGAAGGGCTGGGACAGAGCTGCAGCTTTGGATTCACCTGGAAAAGGCTGCCCTGGGAGTTTGGAGTGTCTCTGCTGCTGGAGCCTCTTTCTTTCTGGTCTTTGACCACCTTAATAGGAAAAAAAAAAAGCTTTTATTATGTCTTCACCCAGCAAATGCTGTTTCCTGGAGGCAGCAGATGGCAATTGTGCTGGAAATCCTTGGAAAGCAGCAGCTCCAGCAGGGAGAGGTCCACAAATTCATTATCCTGGGCAAAGCAGACAGAGATTTAAGCTGCAAAGAAGATAAGAAGATTGGTGTAGCAATCCCATCTTTGCTGCCTTCCCAGTGGCACGTGCGTTTCCCCACAGAGGGGTCGGGGTGGCTTTTCCAGGCATTCCACTTGGGATCCCTTTCCCAGCAGGCAGGGAATGCAAATCCTGCCTCTGCCATGGTTGGTGCAGCCAGGATGAGCCCTGACAGCAGGGCTGGGCCCCACAGATTGGTTTTATCTCATGGTCTGCAGCTGGGAGACCCAAAATCCACACAGGCAAAAACCCTTCCAGGGGCAGACGAGTCCTGAGCAGGAGGGGGGGTCACACAAAGCCAAAAAGCTGCTTTGCACCTTCTGGATCCTGTCCTGAGGGACTGACAAGGGAAATCCAGGGGCTTGCCCTCTTTCAGGAAGGTCAGGGTGGGAGTGGGATCTCCAGGAGCTGCTGTTGGCTCTGCTTTACCCTGGCAGGGCCTGGAGGGGCTCCAGGAGAGCTGCAGAGGGGCTGGGGACAAGGGATGGAGGGACAGGAGCCAGGGAATGGCTCCCAGTGCCAGAGGGCAGGGATGGGTGGGAGATTGGGAATTGGGAATTGCCAGAGCAGCTGTGGCTGCCCCTGGATCCCTGGCAGTGCCCAAGGCCAGGCTGGACAGGGCTTGGAGCAACCTGGGACAGTGAAGGTGTCCCTGCCATGGCAGGGGTGGAACTGGATGGCTTTTATAGATCCCTTCCAACCCAAAACACCCTGGAATTGTGGATTCCATCCTGGAATTGTGTGATTCCATCCTGGAATTGTGTGATTCACGCCAGCAGAGCTGTTCCAGTGCACTCAAGCGTCACAAACTGGAATTGAATGAACTCCCCTGTCTAACAAGAGCAGTGTTTGAGCCAAACCCAGCCTGTGCAGGTCCAGCTCCAGCTCAGAGCATCTCCACCAGCCTCTGGACAGTGTCCAGGGCCAGAGGAGCAATAGGGGAGCTCCCTCTGCTGCCCTGTCCACCCTGCATCCCTGCCTCCCTCTGCCACAGCCTGGCATTGCTGAAAGCTGCTCCCTAAAAATCTGCAGCTCTTCTGGAGAGTGGCATTTAATGGCATTTCACACAAGCTGTGTTGTCCCAGATCTCCCAGGGAACAGGATGAAAGGGAACAGCCTCAACATGCACCAGGGGAAGGTTTGGATTGGGTATTAGGGAAAATTTATTTGTGGAAAAGGTTTGTCCAGCCTTGGAACAGGTGCTCAAGATATCCATGCCTGGAGGGATTTTAAATTCATGTGGACCTGAGGACTTGAGTCAATGTGGATTCTTTTTTTCCTTTTTTGTTGTTGTTGTTTTTGGTTTGTTGGGTTTTTTGGGGGGTTTTGTTTTGTTTCTTTGGGTTTTTTGGTGGGGTTTTTTGTGGTTTTGTTTTTTTTTTTTTTGTGGTTTTGGCTTTTTTTTTTTTTGTTAAGGTTGTGGTTAATAGTGTGAGATGTGTTTGAACTCAGATGTTTATAGGTTCTTATCTATGTCACAGTCTCACAAACCCTGAGTTCTACAGCACTTTAACACATTAAAAATGGAGTCATATCTCTCTCTCTACAAGGCCTTTTAAAGATAAACTGTTTAATTAAGCAATTATTAAATTATTTTTACTTTTAACTTAATGACTAACTACTCATGTCCCACAATATGGACATTTTTATCCAATTACACAATATTACCTAAACTTATGAAGAAGAAGGTGAAGAAAAAGGATTAGCTTCTGCTTTCTGCTTTAAAACTTCTATCTTGTTTATATATATATATATATATATAAAATTATATTTTATATATTATGTATTACTACATTATATATATATATAACTACATTTTATATATTTTTATATATATATATATTACTACATTCTAAAACTTTAATCTCTACATTTTTTACTCTGTGATATCACACACTTCCATTCAAACTCCACACCCATAATCTCAGTTCTGTCATTCCATTTTGGAAGCTTTTTCTAGAGTCTCAGGTCACTGCAGTGTTCTCTTGGGGGTCAGAGCCTGTGAGCACAGAAATCTGAAATTCTCTGCAATTCCCAGGGTTCCAGCAGGGCAGTGCTGGGGGGACAGTTGGCCTGGGTGGTCTTTGAGGGCTTTTCCCACCTGAAGGAATTTTTGCTTCTAAGCTGCAAGGCTGGTAATTCTTTTCTTCCTGCGAGGTGATTAAATTTAAATTAACCAACACGTGATGGCACTGATGGCCCTGCAGGACTCACAGGTTCCCTCACTGTTCTTCCTTTCCCCTGCCCATCCCTCAGACAGGAGGAGCTCTCCAGACCAGAGTGGGGAGCAGCAGGCACTGAGCTCCCAGGAATGTCCATTATTTTTTGGAAAAATCCTTTTGCCCAGGAATTTTCTCCTAGGAAGCTGAGAAGCCTCAGAGAAAAAGGAAAACAATATTATTTCATTTGCTCCTCTTGTGTTTTGCTGCTTTGGAATGTGGTTGGAGATTGTTTATCCAACAGGTGATTGATTGGTTTCATGTGAGTTGTTTCGACTTAATGACCAATCAAAGTAAAGCTGTTTTGAGGCTCTAGAAAGAGTCAGGAGTTTTAATTAGTATCTTTCTAGCCTTCTGTAAGGATCCTTTCTGCATTCTTTTGTATAAAAATATAACATAACATAACAATATATAATAATATATTATGTATTATGTATTATATGTAATTCTAAATTATGTATACATAATACTAAAATATTGTGGATATTATTTTATATATAAAACTATATATTTTTATATTTTTAAATTTATATAAAATATAGATTATTTTATTATATATATATTATATCATAAAATAATAAATTAGCCTTCTAAGAACATGGAGTCAAATTCATCATTCCTTCCTTCATCTGGGAAGGAATATAGTAATATATTATGCATTGTATGTAATTATATATTATGTATACATTAAAATAAAATATTGTGTATATATATATATAATATATATATTTAATTTATATAAAAATATATATTATTTTATGATATATTATATCATAAAATAATAAATTAGCCCTCTAAGAACATGGTGTCAGATTCCTCATTCCTTCCTTCATCTTGGAACCCCACATATACAACATTGATCCCTGTTTATTGCAGCTTTTCCCATCTGGCTGCAGCTGCCAAGCTCATCCTCACAGCTCATCCTCTCTGTAACACTCCACAGAGCTGCACAGCTTTGTTCAGCGCCAGTGGAGGGCTGTACAAAGCTTTTTAAAGCTCCTCCACGAGTAGAAAATAAAAAATCTTCTGTGAGCACTTGAGCACATTCATCCAAGAATAAAATCTCTCTTCCCGAGCTGCTCTGCCAATGAAATCCTGGACCTGCAGGATTCAGCGTGAAGGAGCAGCCAGCTTCAAATAAATAAATAAAAATAATCCTTGTGGCATCCAAATAAATCCTTGTGGCATCCAGCCTGGGCCCTCTCCTCCTTGCTGTGCTTCAGGGAAGGTCAGCAGAGCCCTGAGGCACCAGCAAACCTCACCCTTGGGATGCTGGAATGTGATCCCTTGGGGAAGGAGCTGTGAGTGCTAGAGGTGCCTTAATGTGGAGCTTGGGCAGCCCCAGTCCAGCCTGAGCTTGGATTTATTTTATTTATTTATCTCCTCTCCCTCAGAGCTCATCCCCAGTCTGTGGAGGAAAAAAAAAAGGGAATTCTGCAGCATTGTCCCTGCAGCTGATGAGCATCTGAAACACATCCTCAGGAATGGAGCTGTGGGAGGTGATGTGTTCATCCCTCTGGCAAGGAGCAGCTGCCAGGGTCACTCCTCATCCTCATGAGTGAGGATGCCCCAGAGCCAGCCCCACAACCTGGCTGCACGCCCAGGGATGGATAGGGCAGCTCTGGATCCATGGAAGTTGGCATTTGCTTGGCATGGAGCTCACCAGCTGCCATTTGGAAGCTGGCTTAATTAAAGGCAGAGCATGAATCTGCCCTCCTGCTTTGAATAATTATGTGTGTTAATGATGATTTTGGGCTGAACAAAGCTTGTTAGAACAGGTTGCCCAGAGAAATTGTGGATTCCCCATCCCTGGAAGTGGCCAAGGCCAGGTTGGGCAGGGCTTGGAGCAACCTGAGATGGTGCAAGGTGTCCCTGCCATGGAAGGGGATGGAACACGATTCCTTTGGGTTGGAAGGGACCTTAAAAACTACTGTGATTCTACACTGTTGTTCCCCAGGTTCCGAAGGGTCTGGAGCTCGGTGTGTGAGTGTTGGCCAGCCCTGGTGACCCTGGTGTCCTTGTCCCCTGCAGGTGGTGAGGGACCAGATCTCGCACTGCACGGTGAAGCTGCGCCAGACCACGGGGCTGATGGAATATTGCCTGGAGGTCATCAAGGAGAACGACCCCAGTGGCTTCCTGCAGGTCAGGCTGGGGCCTGGGGGTGCTGCAGGGCTGGGGCTGCTCCAGGGGGGATGGCACCATGAAATCCAGGATCTGCCTCTGGTCAGCTCCACGTTCACAGCAGGGCAGGGACATCTCTGGAGGAGAGTGTCAGGAAAATTAATCCACAAACACCAGAGGTTTGTGTCCAAAAAGGAGACAGAGCAGTCCTTTGGCTCTATTCAAATAAAGGGAGAGGCCATGGGGCATTCCCCTAGGATCCCTCACATTTTTGGAGGATACAGCCTCGTTTTTATCCCAGTTTCCTGGCTGCATTTTCCTTCTGTCTTTCCCCATTTCTGAGGTACAGACTTCCCAAAACACCTGATACCAGAGATTCCCCTCTAATGCACAACCCTCTCTTTTAATTTTTAATTCTTACATAATTTAAGGGATTTTCTTCCCCATTGCTTCTTTCATCTTTCAACGTCTAATTTCATTTATCAGCAAACTTAAAGTTTATTTCTAAAGGCAAATATATTTTTCCATTCAGCAATCAGTGAAATCCTTCCCATTGTTTCTTTTATCTCCCAGTGCTGGTTTTATCTACCAGCAGACCCACAGTTTGTTTGGAAAGACAAATCCACTATTCCTCTCAAGGAGAATGGAGCAGGGCGTGGATGGTGCATCTCTGGAGCAGGGATCACACCGTGCTCCTGGCTCTCCACTGAGACACCAACACACCAGGCATTCCTGGGCTCCCTTTGCTGTGAAAAATGGATCTGTAAAGGGTTCTCAAAAGCTGACAGAAAGCTCACACAGCCTTGTACACCTGTGTGCAAATCTGAGATGAGGTGTGCTGGCTTAAGAAAGCCATGGAGTAGAGATGACATTGCTGAGACTGAACTAGAGACAAGTTTCAAACTATGGCCTTGCAAAAAGACCAGATATTTTAGAGAATTAGAACTGTGAGAGATGCATTGTGGGGAAAAGTAATTAGGTGATTGGGGTGAAGTATTAGCAGCATTGTGTGGCAAAAGCTGATAGGCTGAAAAACATTTATAAGGCAATAGGTTGGCTTCTGATGGAATGGCGTTGAGTTTTACATCTCTTGTGTCTCACCCTTCTATGAGACTGATAAGGGGATAAAATCTTGTAAAACACCTCTCAGTTACTCCATATCTTTAAAACTGGGGTTTTCCAACACTTTAGCACTAAACCCTGCCATTAAATAGCACCCAGCACTCCAGGGTTCCCTCCTCCAGCCCAGCCTGCAGGGAAGAGTGTTGCTGGAAACCTCGTGTGACATCCCAGCCTTCAGCCTGGGAGGCAGAGGGACGGGGACAGCAGGGTGGGGACAAGGCATGGGACACCCCCACGGCAGCTGAGGCTGCTCCTGCCCTGCAGATCTCAGATGCTCTCATCAGGAGGGTGCACATGACCGAGGATCAGTGGGGCAAGGGGACGCTCACCCCCCGCATGACCACGGACTTCGACCTGAACCTGGACAATGCCCCTCTGCTCCAGTCCATCCACCAGCTGGACTTCGTGCAGATGAAAGGTAAGGATCCTTCCAGTGCCTTCCTGCCCGGGTTTGGAAAGCCAGGGGTCTGCTAAGGAGGGCAGGAGCCTCCCCTGAAATGGAAAATGTAAACCTCCTCCCTCCAAATTGTTATAAATTTGAAATTAAGGGGCTCTCAGGCAAAAATATGGGAGCAGGAATAACAGTTCTTTAATAGGGAAGAAAATAAAGGATAAAATAAATAATGCAGTAAACCAAACCAGCACTGGCAGGATCAGAACCCAGCCTGACACCCTGTGGGTCAGGGTGCTGGCAGCAGTCCCATTGGAATTGTGGCTCAGCACTCCTGCAGTGTCAGGGCTGGTTCTGCTGGAGCAGGATCCTGGAGAAGGGTGCAGTCTCTTCCTCTGGAGATCCAGGGGAAGAGGGAAATCCTCTGGGGAATCCAGTGGAGAAGCTGTGCTGGTGTTCCAGAATCTCCAGATTGTATCCAGGCAGGAATGCTTGGCTGGTGTTCCAGAATCTCCAGATTATATCCAGGCAGGAATGCTTGGCTGGTGTTCCAGAATCTCCAGATTATATCCAGGCAGGAATGCTTGGCTCCTCCCTCTGGGCTCACATCTCCCAATGGGATGCTGTAGTTCTTATCAGCCATGCAGGGACATTCAATGGCTGTTATCAGCAGGTGTCCCCCTAAGGCAGGACTGGCTGTGAACAGAAGATAACTGCCATACAGATGGCAAACAGAAAACAATTTGTTTGGCAATCCAGGACACATCCCAAAGCTCAGCTCTGCTCCTGCTGGGAGCTGCCATGCCAGGGGAAGGGCAGAAAAGGAGAGTTTCTCACCTCCTGTAAGATATTAATTCATAGAGAATTCTCCAAGCTTAACAGAAGGCTGACATAGAGTGCATCTGTATGGAAACTTTGAGATGAGAAATGCTGACTTAGAAATGCTATAGGGTAAGACAAAGATTGTTAAGAGAAAAATAGAACTAAAAACAAGTTTCAAAGGCTGGCTTTGCAAATTAAACTAATTAAACTAAATACTTTGGAGAACTATGAAAGCTGTATTGTAGTAGGACCCACAGGGGTAATTTTAGATGATTGGCTTTAAGGCATTTACAGCATGGTGTGGCAAAGGCTGATAGGCCAAGAAACACTTAAGAGTGTATTGTAATTAGGAAATAGTTGTCTTCTGATTGTGATGGTGTGAATTACAACATCTCTATTGTCTCACCCTTCTCATGAGACTAAAAATGGAATAAAAGTTATGAAATGTTTCTCAGTTGCTCTGGGTCAGAAAGGGGCCTAATCCAACAACCTCCCAGCAGGACTGGGCACCCCAGACCCAGAGTTGTGCCCATTCCTGTGGGTTTTGCATCCCTGGACATCTGTGTGCCAGAGCAGGGTGCCAGGGGTTTGGCTTTGCCTGGAAAAGCACTCCTACTGCATTAAACATTTACTAGTGCATTAAAACGTGCTCTGACAAAGTTATTAGTGCACTGAAAAGTGCTCTGCAGGTCGGGACCTCTGTTTTGAGAGCAGCACAAGGCTTTTCCCAAACCTCTCCTCACATCCCCGTGCTCAGCAGCATCTGCCACAGAGCAGATGTCCCTGCAAACAGAGCCAGGTCACCTAGCCTGGGCTCTGCCCTCCCTCCCTCATTTTTCTGTTGGTTTAGATCATCATTTTGGCATTCTATTCTATTCTATCCTACTCTATTCTATTCTATTCTATTCTGTTCTGTTCTGTTCTGTTCTAGTTCTATTCCAGTTCTATTTTTCTCTATTTCCTTTCTGTTCCCCATTCCCCCTGTGCTCCATCTCCTGTCCCACCAAGGGCTGCTGCAGCCCATGAGGAATTTGGGGTTTGGGAAGCCCAGGGAAGCTGACAGAGCTGCAGAGGGGCTGTGACACAGGGAGGCTCAGGGGGACACTGAGCCTGGCCTGGGCCTTCAGCCACCAGCCAGCTGCAGCCCTGGCACTGCTCTGCCCCCCTCCACAGCTGGAATTGCTGGCCCAGGAGCTGTCTGCACAGCCCAGGGTGTCTCAGGGGACAGGGACAGGCAGGATTTTGGCCACACTGTTCTCTGTCACCTCAAGGAGCATCCTCAGCTGATGGTGCTGGTGGCATGAGGAGCTGCCCATGCTGGTTCTTCCTTAGCCAGGCTGTTCATCTGAAATGTCAGGAATATTTTTGGATAGCAAACCCAGGGAGGGCTGGATTGCTGTTTCACACCCCTGTGTTCCTGCCCTCCCTTCCTGCAATTTAGCCCAGAGGGTTATTTTTAATTAATAAGAGCAAATCTGCTGCTGGTTCAGCCGCCCACCTTCCTCTTATCAAATCCCTCCTCCTCCTCTTCCTCCCAGCTCAGCCTGGCTGTGGAAATCAGCTGTTGGTTTTGTAGGCTTGCAGAAGGTTGGGTTTTCATCCCAAATCTGTGTCACAGCACCAGGGGAGGGAGGGCAGCACCTGAGGCCTCCATAAAGAGCAATCCCAAAGCATCCCACACCCTCTGCCAGCCTGGAGGATGCAGCCCAGGAGGTGGGGGGAGTCACAGAGGGGGAATGC
Source organism: Zonotrichia leucophrys gambelii (assembly GCF_028769735.1). Classification (NCBI taxonomy): domain Eukaryota; kingdom Metazoa; phylum Chordata; class Aves; order Passeriformes; family Passerellidae; genus Zonotrichia; species Zonotrichia leucophrys. Next base: position 59,605,356 of record NC_088175.1, on the reverse strand, counting down.
TGGGCAAATCCAGCTTTTTCCCAGGCATCCTTGGCTCCTCCATGTCTGCTTCCAGTGGCTCTTGTCACTTTGGGCAGTGAGGATGAGGATGGTGGATGAGCAGCTCTTTGGGAGAGGTGTCCCTGTCACTCTTCCTGTGCTTTTCAGAGCAGGAGTGTGCTGTGGGACGCATGTGGAGATGCCCAAACACAGCAGGAAAATCCCTGGCACTCCTTTCTGTCCCCAGTGCAGCTGATGGCAGCCAAAGGGGGTGCTCAGCCCCCCAGTTTTGTTGCAGTGGATTTATTGAAGGGAAAAGCAGGACTGTAGATAAGCCCAGAATCTGTGGGAGATTTGTCCCAGGTTTGGGACTGGCTGCATGAAAGGGCCAGGCAGCTCAAAACAGACACATTGTGCTGCCATAATTCCCCAAAATTAATTAGAAAATGGGAATAAAGCAGAAAAGCTTCACCAGGCTGGCAGGGGGGAGGAATTTAGAGGGAGAAAAATCCTTTCTGCTGCCTCCCCACCCAGGCGGGAACTGCACCCTGCATCCCCCGGGGTCGCACTAATTGCACTAATTGGTGATTAGTGTCGTCCCCAGTGCCGGCGCCGCCGATCCTGCAGCTGGAGGAGTGCTGCACCCACAACAACAGCGCCACGCTGTCCTGGAAGCAGCCGCCGCTGTCCACCGTGCAGGTGGAGGGATACATCCTGGAGCTGGACGATGGCAACGGCGGCCAGTTCAGGGTACGTGTCTGGGACGGGGCTCTGCCCCCAGGGACTCCTGAGACAGGATTTGGGGGGATGTTCTGCCTCCAGGGATTCCCTGCCATGAGATTTATGGGGGTGTTCCAGCTCCAGGGATTCCCTTTCACAGGATTTGGGGGATGTTCTGCCTCCAGGGACTCCTGAGATAGTGTTTGGGGGGATGTTCTGTCTCCAGGGATTCCTTGCTATGGGATTTGGGTGATGTTCTGCCTCTAGGGATTCCTGAGACAGTATTTGGGGATGTTCTCTCTCCAGGGATTCCTGAGACAGGATTTGGGGGATGTTCTACCCCCAGGGGTTCCCTGCCATGAGATTTATGGGGGTGTTCCAGCTCCAGGGATTCCCTGCCACAGGATTTGGGGGATGTTCTGTCTCCAGGGATTCCTGAGACAGGATTTGGGGGATGTTCTGCCTCCAGGGACTCCTGAGACAGGATTTGGGGGATGTTCTGTCTCCAGGGATTCCTGAGACAGGATTTGGGGGATGTTCTGCCTCCAGGGACTCCTGAGACAGGATTTGGGGGGATGTTCTGCCTCCAGGGATTCCCTTTCACAGGATTTGGGGGGATGTTCTGTCTCCAGGGATTCCCTTTCGCAGGATTTGGGGGATGTTCTGCCTCCAGGGATTCCCTGCCATGGGATTGGGGGGATGTTCTGCCTCCAGGGACTCCTGAGACAGTGTTTGGGGATGTTCTGCCTCTAGGGATTCTCTGACACAGGATTTGGGGGATGTTCTGCCTCCAGGGATTCTTTGCCGTGGGATTTGGGGGATGTTCTGCCTCTAGGGATTCCTGAGACAGGATTTGGGGATGTTCTGCCTCCAGGGATTCCCTTTCACAGGATTTGGGGGATGTTCTGTCTCCAGGGATTCCTGAGACAGGATTTGGGGGATGTTCTGTCTCCAGGGATTCCCTTTCGCAGGATTTGGGGGATGTTCTACCCCCAGGGGTTCCCTGCCATGAGATTTATGGGGGTGTTCCAGCTCCAGGGATTCCCTGCCACAGGATTTGGGGGATGTTCTGTCTCCAGGGATTCCTGAGACAGGATTTGGGGATGTTCTGTCTCCAGGGATTCCCTTTCACAGGATTTGGGGGATGTTCTGCCTCTAGGGATTCCCTTTCACAGGATTTGGGGGATGTTCTGCTTCCAGGGATTCCTGAGACAGGATTTGGGGGATATTCTGCCTCCAGGGATTCCTTGCCATGGGATTTGGGGGATGTTCTGCTTCCAGGGATTCCTGAGACAAGATTTGGGGGGATGTTCTGCCTCCAGGGATTCCCTTTCGCAGGATTTGGGGGCATGTTCTGTCTCCAGGGATTCCTTGCTATGGGATTTGGGGGATGTTCTGCCTCTAGGGATTCCTGAGACAGTATTTGGGGATGTTCTGTTTCCAGGAATTCCCTTTCACAGGATTTGAGGGGTTCTGCCTCCAGGGATTCCCTGCCACAAGATTTATCCTCATATTATTTTTTTAGGTCGTGCCTTCCCTGCTGGGTTGCCCAGGGAAGCAGATGGTGCAGACACAGTGTGGGGTTTGGGGTGCAGGGTGATTTGAGGGGGTGCAAATGCCTTTCCAGTGGCCACCTTGACTTGGAAGCTCAAAGTCTGAAGCTCTTGTTACCCAGAGCAGCTGTGGCTGCCCCTGGATCCCTGGCAGTGCCCAAGGCCAGGTTGGACAGGGCTCAGAGCAGCCTGGGACAGGGAAGGTGTCCCTGCCCATGGCAATAGGGGAACAAGATGGTTTTTAAGGTCAATTCCAATCCAAGCCATTCCATAAAATCCATATTTTTAGGCTGCTGAATATTTCATGCAAGGCATGCTAATTGCCATGAAAGCCTCATGGTTTGCCAGCTGCCAGCAAGCAGAGGTGTTTAAGGCCTGAGGGCCTTTAAATTGCTGTAATTACACAATTAAAATATGATTTTTCTCTGATCCAACACGCCAATAATTATCCTGGCGTGCTCACATCCACGGAGGGCAGGCACAGGAGCAGCCCAGTGCACTGTGAATTCACTCACAGTGAGCTCAGGGGTGGGACCTGCAGGGAAGGGAGCAGCAGGATGGGTGTGGGGAGAACAAGGTCAGTGCTTGCTGCTGGTAATATTCATCCCCAAAATCCATCCATCCCTGCCCTCTGGCACTGGGAGCCATTCCCTGGCTCCTGTCCCTCCATCCCTTGTCCCCAGTCCCTCTCCAGCTCTCCTGGAGCCCTTCAGGCCCTGCCAGGGGCTCTGAGCTCTCCTTGGAGCCTTTTCTTCTCCCAGCCTGGCTCCAGCCCCTGGAGCAGCTCCATGGATTCCTCTGGGCTCTCTCCAGCAGCTCCACATCCTCCCGATGTTGCACCCCAGATCTGGGGACAGAGCTCCATGTGGGATCCCAGCTGAGCAGAGCAGAGGGGCAGAACCCCCCCAGCTCCTGCTGGAGCTGCAGCCCAGGGAACAAACCCCACCTTGCTCAGCCCCAGCCCTCCCCAGCCCCCAGGAGGGGGATCCTGTGCCCCCCAAGGTGTGCCAGGCTGTTCCCTGGGGTGGGGCTCACAGGGGTCCCAGGAAGAGGGAAGAGATGAGGCTCTGACTCTGACTCCATGTTTCAAGGGGCTGATTTATATTATATTATATTATATTATATTATATTATATTATATTATATTATATTATGTTATGTTATATTATATTGTTACATTACATAATATTACACTATATTATTTATAGTATATTATAATATATTATATTATATTATATTATTATTGTATATTATAGTATATTATAGTATATTATATATTAACGTATTGATTATATTATATAAATTACTATATTATATTAAAAGTATATCATATATTAAAACTACACTAAAAGAATAGCAGAAAGGATTTCATCTGAAGGCTTCAAAGGAAGGAAAGGAATGATGATAAAATCTTGTGTCTCTCAGAGAGTCCGAGACAGCTGGGCTGTGATTGGCCATTAATTACAAACAACCACATGAGACCAGTCACAGATGCCCCTGTTGCTTTCCACAGCACAGATAATCAATGTTTACATTTCGTTCCTGAGGCCTCTCAGGAGAACAGATCCTAGCAAAGGCATTTTTCGTGCAGTGTGTCAGTGGCATTGCCATCCCTGGCACTGACAGGAGCCGTTTCTTGCAGGAGGTGTACGTGGGCAAGGAGACCATGTGCACAGTGGATGGGCTGCACTTCAACAGCACCTACAGCGCCCGTGTCAAGGCCTTCAACAAGTCCGGAGTCAGCCCCTACAGCAAGACCCTGGTGCTGCAAACTTCCGAGGGTAAGGAAGGGCCTGGACACGGCCCCGGAGAGCCCAGCCCAGCTCCTGCTGCCCGCCCTGGGCCAGCCCTGCAGCAGCACCAGCGCTGAGCCGGGCACAGCTGGGCACAGCTGGGGCAGGAGCCTCCAGCAGAGCCAGCAGCTCCATCCCAGCCCTTTCCTGTGCTCTCTGGGGAGGCACGGGGGGAGTGTGGAGTGCAGGGAGACCCCGAGGCCTGGCAGTGATTGGGGTCTGACTCCATCATTCAGAGTGCTGAACAATTAAGCTATTCTGTATTGCTAATACTAATAAATATATAATTATTCTGTATTATAGAATAGTATTAGTAATACAGAAAATATAATATATATTCTATATTACTAATACTAATATATATAATTATTCTATATTATAGAATAGTATTAGTAATACAGAAAATATAATATATATTCTATATTACTAATACTAATATATATAATTATTCTACATTATAGAATAGTATTAGTAATATAGAATATATTATATATATTCTATATTACTAATACTAATATATTATTAATACTATACTAAACAGATACTATACTAAAGAAAACTGTACTCATGTTTTATATTATACTAATGAAAAACCCGTGGCTGTCTGAGCCAGCCAGGACACAGCTTGGAGTGATTGGTTAATTAACACAGACAACCATCATCAGAGTCCAATTACCAAATCCCTTCAGGTAAACAATCTTCCTGACACATTCCACATGTGCATAAACAACAGGAGCAGTGAACAGAGATAAGAATTGTTTTCTCTCCTTCCCTGAGGTTTCTCAGGACAGGTCCTTGGGAAGTTGTGCCTGCTGCTCTCTGGGAAGGGAGGTGTTTGAATTTGGGGTGACGTGACACAGAAGGGAAGCTCAGATGCTGCCATTGGGCCCATTTAAAGCAAAGCACTGCCAGCACTGCTCCTGCACAATGCCATGAGCACAGGGTCCAGGCAGGGAGCAGAGGGGCCATGGAGCAGTGTTTTGGTGTCCTGGTGTCCTTCCAGAGCCATGGAGCCGTGTTTTGGTGTCCTTCCCGAGCCAGGGAAGCCCTGCAGCATCGTCTGCATCACCCCCACACCCACTCAGAATATTAAACCCTCCCTTGCAGGCTGCAGGGGGATCTCCCTGCCTGCCTTTAAGTACATTTGTCACAGCAGGCACTTAATCCATGGTGGAAAATTGGTTTATTCCTGCCGTGCAGGTGGAGAGTGGCGGGGCTGGCTCCGGGGTGGGAGTGGGGAGCTGCAGCTGGGCAGGCAGGGATCAGCCCCCTCCAGGCACAAATCCCTTCTGTGGGAGCTCTCCACGCTTGCTGCAATCCCTTTTCCTTGCTCCCAGATGAAAATCTCTCTTTTCCAAGCCGTGTGAGGGTTTTTGACAGCAGCACCCAGCTGGCTGGCAGCCGGGATCAGAAGGGAGCACACACAGCTCGTGGGGCTGCTGGGGGGTGGAAGGAAGGGGAGAGCCACAGAGCAGCCCTGGGGGCTTTCAGCAAGGAGCAAAATGGGATTTTTGCTGGAAAAGTAGAAGACAAAAGCAGAGCAAGCTTGTTTCTCCTGGAGAAATTAAGCTAATTTCCCTTGCTGCCTGCAGATCACCATTCCAGTTTGGAAAGGGCAGGTCAGCCAGGAATGGGATTCACTCAGAGCTAGAGCAGACAGCAAAACTGTGACAAACTTCTCACAGGAGAGGCAGGGAGGGCACAGCACAGCACAGAGGCCTTGGCACGTCTGTCAGAGACACCTCAGTGCCTGTTTGCAAACTGAGCACCAGCAGCACAGGAGCTGCAGGAGTTCCTCTGGAGATGCAGGGAGGGGATGAGCTGCATCCAGCCCCGTGCCAGGCTGGCCAAAGCCTGAAGGTCAACAGCTCCCACGCCAGCCTTGGCAGGAGACAGCAGAGCTGTGACTTCTCATCTCCTCTGTGCCTCACACGACACATCTGAGACACAATTTCCTCATCAAAACCAGCTGGGCTTGAAGTTGTCCCAGCCAGGAGTTGACAGGGTCCCCTCTATGATCTTCCCAGCTTTGATTGCCTCTCAGAGGTGTTCTCACCTTGAGCCAAGCTCCAAAATACAAAGGAATCTGGGAGAAAATAGCTGCTTGTGGTCCCAGCAGGGCTGTGCCACCACGGAGAAGTTCCATCTCCTTGGCTGCATTCATTCAGCCTTTTCACTTGAATGAGCTCTTGCATTTGTTATTCCAGCACAAAAAAAAAAGAGCAGGGAGAAAAAGTCAAACGGGCCTGGAGCATTTTGTGCTCTTAGAAGCTGCCTGAGCTCTTTGGGATTGAAAGAGAAATAAATCACATCTGTGTGTGCAGCTTCCGGATATCCCAGTGCCTGTGAAAGGAGCACATCACAGCCCTGGCTTGGGCTTTTATTCCTGGCTTTTAGAGCACCATCAGCCCTTCTTAAGAGCTATTTTGTCTGAAGTAGGCTGAGCTTTTCCCTTCAGCCAAGCTCTGCAGCTTCCTGCAAAGTGGTTGTGTGGGAAGAGAGGACAAAAAAGGGATGGGCTGGATGTGAAGAGAGAATCTCTCTGAACTGCTCTGAATCTCTGGCTGTCCTGCTGTAAGTGGCTCTGAGGAATTCTGGCATTGAAGAGCTGGTTTGTAGCTCTGGCCCATGAGATCTTCATCTGCAGCCTGTGCAAGGGAACTGAAGCTTTTCCTCTGCTTCCTGTGAGCAGAGGGTAGTGGGGAGCAAAAGGCCTTGCAGGGTTCAGCATCTGAAGAGAACCAGGATGAGAAGAAGGGGATGTGTCTGGGGCCCTGCAGGTGCTGCCCAGGCAAACGGCCACAGCAACTGCCTGGTGGAAAATCCCATGGGAAGGCAGCGCAGGCAGGAATCTGCAGCAGGAGCATCTTCCCAGCCCTTGGGAGAGGCACCTTCTGCTCCTCCCCAGGGAAACTGTGGCAGGTCACTCTTCAGAGCTGGTCCTTGGTGCCACCAGCAGGACAAGGCTGGGAGAAGGTCTGAGCTCCTGAGCCCTTCCATGTGCTGGGGCTTCCCAGGGATGGAGATCCCTGTCCCCAGCACAGCCAAGGGGCAGCAGGGTGGAAGGTGACATCCTTGCCTTGGACTGTGTCCCCTCCTGAGCTATTTGGGGCTGTTCCACACAACCCCTGGGATTGCTCTGTCACATCTTAGCCCAAGGCTCTGCCTTAACCTCTGTTTCTCCAGCACCTGAAAGAAGCTCAGCTGTGGGCTGGGAAGTGAGTCTGGAAGTTCCCAAGGTGACCCAGGACACAGACATGTCCCAGAGCTTGGCCCTGGGGTCTCTCCCAGCCTCCTCCTCCTCCTCCCTGAGCTGGGCAGCCCCTGCTCTGCTGCTTTTCCCTCATCCAGCAGATTTCCTGGCCTCTGGCCAGACTCCTGCTGTCCTCTTTCCATGCTCTGGGTGTCAGGATGAAGGACCAGGTGGAGATGGAGAAATGGAGCTCGGCAGTTCCTCCCAGGCCTCTCTCCAGGCCCAGAGCTCCCTCCTCCCTTCCTCAGCCAAGCCAAGCACCAGAACCTTTTCTTTCAAGCCCAGCTCCTCATCTGGAGCCCAACTTTAAATTCCTGACCATCCATGGAGTGACCCTGAGCAGCAACCAGGGTTTTTAAAGGTTGAGCAGCCCCAGGGGGACCAGCCTGCAGGGAGCCTCAGGGATGTGAGGGGTTAATCAGGGAGAGCCATGAGCACAGCCACTCGTGGTAGTAGTTACTCTCACTCCTGGTAGGGTTAGAAGCTAAACTAATAAACAAACTTTGAGCTCTGTTTATTGGCTGTTGTGCAATAATTTCTCTCCTCTGACCCCACTGACACCCTTTGCTTCCACAGCCTGGGCCACAGCAGCAGCAGCAAATTGCAGAAGTTACAACCACCATGCAAGGAAATGTTCCCTTTTTTATCTGTTTTAACACAATTCCCAGCTCAGTCCATTCTCACAGCAGAGCTGGGAAGGCTGGGGGATGCAGTGTGAGTGTGTGGATGGTGGATTCTACATTTTCATGTTAACACAGTCCTGGAAGAGGTCAGGGAGGAAACTGTGGGAGGTGACTGTGGTAGCAGGGAACAGGAACCAATGACCCCAGAGGTTCCCTCTGCTCTGACATCATTTTTGCTGTGAATGCCACAGGTAAAATTCTTGCTGTAAGGCTCAGATGTGTTTTGACAGGTACAAAGGGATACCAAGAACACAACCTCCCGAACAACCCTTGAGTAAGGTGGGTGCTTGGTGGTTCTTAGGGTGCTGGAGCTTAGCACAGCCCTGCAAAATGTCGCCAGCTGGGTTTCCCACCCCTGGGAAAAGGTTTGGGATGTGTTAAAGCACGATGGGACATGTGCATGGTAACCTGTGGATTCTTTTAGGTGCATTACTGTGAAGAGATGCAGAACCCCCCCCCTTTACAGAAAACCAGTTGAATTTTTGAATTTGTCACGGGGACCCTTTGGAAGATGAACATGATTTCCTTGCTGCCAGGCTGCCCTGAAGGGTCTCTGTGGGCTGCCCAGCACCAGCCATTCCTCAGGGACCTCTCAGAGCTGTTTGCTGCTCTCTGCCCAGCAGCAGAGAGCCCGTGTCTGATGTGCAGTTTGCCTTGATCTTACGTTTAGACACGCAGTCAGAAGAGCAGACCCTCCCTTTCCCAGTGCCTTTGGAAAGATCGCAGCTTCGTAGAATGAGTCCTTTCTCCTCCACCCTTAACCTGCAACCCAGCTTCTCGGGGAGATCCTACTTTGAGCTAAGATCTTCGGCCCACCAGCTGAGCTTGCATTCCTCCTTACAGTCCCTGAATTCAGCCGGTGAGCTGAGCACCTCTGGCCTTGCCTCTTGGTCTGTGCTTCTGGGCATCTCCAAACTCTCTGTTTGTTCTGTTCTGTTGTGTTTGTTTTTGCCATGACACGCAGATGGCAGTGGGAATTCTTTCTGTTTGTCAGTGGCCTGCTCCTGCCGCCCAGGGGGGTCAGTGGTTGCTTCTCCTGGGGTGTTTCAGGTGTGGGCTGATGGAGCAGCACAGTCATTCCTTACCTGGGTGCTGCTCTTGGCAAAGCTGAGCCCTTTGGTGATCATAAATCCCTGAATGGGTTGGGTTAGAAGGGACCTTAAAGCTTCCAACCTCCTGGTATGGGCAGGGACACTTTCCTCTAGAAGATTCCTCATTTCTGGTTTGTGTTGAGCTTGTGTCAAGGGTTAATCAGAAAAGGCATTCCCTGGGTGAAACCTGTGGGAATATCCCCAAGCTTTCCTTTCCGAGCACAACCAGGAAACGCAGCCTCTGCTGGGAGATTTGGTCTGTGAAATGAGTTTGGTTGGTTAAATCTAGACCCCTCTTAGGAAAGAAGCGAGTCTGGACACAGGCTCTGGCTTGTTGCTCAGAGAGACTGAGGACTCCCCGTCCCTGAAGTGTCTGTCCCAGGCCAGGTTGGAGCAGCCAGGGATAGTGGAAGGTGTCCCTGCCCACAGCAGGGGTGTGGAATGAGGTAATTTGTGGAATGAGGTAATTTGTGGAATGAGGTGATTGATTTGTGTCCCCTCCAACCCAAACCAGTTTGGGATTCTGTGATTCCAGCTCACAGCCCGACTTAGGGCCTGGAGACGTGGGGCTTTGAGCACTGGGCTCGGCTTTTCCAACCCCAGATGTGCCCATCCCAAGGCCCTGTTTCCTGCAGAGCACAGACCCCACCCCTGTCCTGTGCTGCCTCTGTGGCCCGGCAGCCCCACACGAGCTCGATCTGTGTGCTGCCTGGAATAATGGGCTGTGCTGGGATGGGGGCAGCTCAGGCACAGTGAGGGATGGATGTGGGCAGCCAGCAAGGAGCCACAGGGATCTCTCAGAGCTGTTTTCTAACCAATCTTTGCACATCTTCTGTTGCTAAAGATCCTGGGCCCTGATTCTTCCACCACTCTGGATTTACACCGCTCCAAAGGCATTCATTCCCACCTTTCTCTGGTGGAAGCCCTGGAAGAATGGGGGCCCCCGATTGTTTGACTTCCATCCCATAACACGGAATGAGGAATGCTGCAGCATGACCCTTGCCAGAATAACCAGGGTGGAGGGGAGGGGACCCTGCAGACTTTCTTTTCTTTGTGCTTTTTGTGTTTGATTTCTCATCGTGCTGCTGTGAGCTGATGGCTTCCAACGCTGTTTTGTTACGGACGTTCCTTCCTTTGTGTCCGGGGTCCCGGGACCCTCCCGTGCTGCCCGTGAGCCAAACCCGTGTGTGCACCTTGCACCTTCTGCAGCCCCACTCTGGGGTGGGGGGACAGGGAAAATCGGGGTCCTGACAGCCACAACAGGGTCTGTGTGTCCCTCATGAGAGCTTTGGAGCGCAGCGATGCGCGGAGCCCTGGAGGAGCGGAGCTGGAGTCGGGACACGGGGCAGGATTCATTAAAGCAGCCTCAGGAGGAGCCTCTTGGCACAGCACGGAGCACAACCACAGCCAGGTGCCTTCCCACCAACACCCAGGGCAGGAGGGGGAGACCAGGCACAGAGCTGGGCAGGGGTGGCCCTAAAATCCAGGCACAGAGATGGGCAGGGGTGGCCCTAAAATCCAGTGCCCTTCATGAGTGCTGTCCCACACAGTGCCAACACGGGGCTTGTGTTGGTGTCCCCTCCTGGTGAGGATGAGCTCCTGGACCAGGACAAGCTCCTGGATCAGGGCAAGCCCCTAGGTCAGGAGAAGCACCTGGATTAGGGCAAGCTCCTGGATCAAGACAAGCCTCTAGGTCAGGACAAGCTCCTGGATCAGGACAAGCTTCTAGGTAAGAAAAAGCTGGATCAGGACAAGCCCTTTGATCAGGAAAAACTCCTGAATCAGGACAAGCCCCTAGGTCAGGACAAGCTCCTGGATGAGGACAAGCTTCTAGGTAAGAAAAAACTGGATCAGGGCAAGCTCCTAGGTCCTGATCCAGGAGGATCAGTACAAGCCCCTAGGTCAGGAAAAACTCCTGGAACAGGACAAGCCCCTAGGTCAGAACAAGCTCCTGGATCAGGGCAAGCTTCTGGATTAGGACAAGCTTCTAGGTAAGAAAAAACTGGATCAGGACAAGCTCCTGGAGCAGAGCAATCCCCTGGGTCAGGACAAGCTCCCGGGTCAGTCCCTGGCTCCCATGAGGTGCATGCAATGAGGCACAGGAGCATGAAGGGCACCCCAACACATCCTGCCCTTGGAGCTGATGAAGCTACAGCCCTTTGGGGTCTGAGGCAGGCGTCAGCCCCCAAGGATCTCCATTCCAGCTCCATCCCACCCCAGACCCATCAGGAGCTGCCTTTTCCCCAATTCTTGTCCTTCAAGGAGTGGTTTTCCAGTCAGTTTAGACAATCTTTACCAAGCAGCCAAGATACTCCACCAAAGCTAAAATTTCCTGCCTTTTTCTGGAGAAAAGCAGAATAATTTGGCATCCTGAGCAGTCAGGCTTTATCCAGTCCACACTCAAACTCCCAGGCTGTGTTTGCCACCCCTCTCCGTGCCCTCTGGCTTTTAATGAATCAGGCCTCCCGTGGCTGCTGGATGCTTAATTAGCAATGAAATGCTCAGAGTGTTTGTCAGGAGGTTGTTGTTCCTTAGCTGTGATGTGTGAAATGTAGTATCTCTTTATAGGATGCAATTTTGACTCACAAGGATCGCCTTACTCCCAATTAGGCAAGTATCTTAATTACAATTAACTGGCACCTCCTGCCTGTTGCTTCATTCTTTTTATTCTTTTTGCTTTTTTATCTTTTCTTTGGCGACTGAGCAGCATTTCTTGCTCATACCCTGCTTGCAGAGCACTCCTGGATGTGACAGAATCATGGAATTGTTGAGGTTGGAAAAGCCCTCTGAGTCCAACTATTCCCCAGCACTGCCAAGGCCACCACTGAGCCATGTCCCCAAGTGCCACATCCACAAGGCTTTTAAATCCAAGAATGGGAACTCCACCATTGCCCTAGACGGGAGGCAAATTTGGAGAGGTTATGGTGGCTGGATGTTGTAAAGGCATTTTGGTTTTCCCAATAATGGTTTTAAAGGGAAGCCTGAGGTCAGTGCTCTGGAAATGGCCTTGTAATTGAGCACTGATTCTTCTGCTCTCCTTCTCTTTTGAACTGAAAGAGGGCAGGGTTTTAGGTTGGATTTGGGGAAGGAATTCCTGGCTGTGAGGGTGGGCAGGCCCTTGCACAGGTGCCCAGAGCAGCTGTGGCTGCCCCTGGATCCCTGGCAGTGCCCAAGGCCGGGTTGGAGCAACCTGGGATAGTGGAAGGTATCCCTGCCCATGGCAGTGGGTGGAACTGGACGAATTTTAAGGTTCCATCCAACCCAAACCATTCCATGATTCTCAGTGCACATCCCTGCTCATTTTAAGGCACTTGAACATGGGCCAAATGCCCTGGATGCAATTAGCCCTTTTGCAGCTAATTAAAGCAAGGGGGCTGCTGCTTGCCTGTCCTCTTCAGGCTGTCGCAGAGCCAGTCCTGCCCATTCCCCTGCAGAAGGAGCCTGCAGCCCTGTGGGGTTCCCTGCTCACCCTGCACCCTCCAACAGCCCCAGCCCATCCTCGCGCCTCTCGCCCCACCATGATGCAAACTGCCAACAGATCCATGCTCTGGCCGGAGCCCCAGACAAGCAGGAATGGTTTCTCCTTCTCTCCCCCACCCAACCTGACGTGCTGTTTTCTCTCCTGCATGCCTTTCCCTGGGGATGACCACAGTTGACATTAAAAAAATGGTGGCAGGTACGGCACCCCCGTGCGCGGGGAGCGCGGGCGGCGCGGGGCGGCCGCGTGCATGGCAGCTGTCCTGTGCAGCCTTCCAATAAACCAGAGTCGACCGGTCTCACACGAGTGGTTTTGTTTTTCAAGCCGCCAGAGTGTTCTGTTGGATGTGTCAGTTCACGTTTTCAGCTGGAGGAAACCACCTGGGGAACCGGGCTGGTGGCTTGTCAATGACTCCCTGTCCCTGTGTCTTGTCGAGGATGTGACACTGTGTCTGTCAGATTTGCAGTAACCAGGTCCTGTGCATTCAAACCAGCAGCCCTACGGAATCCTGGAGGTTTTGGGGCATTTTCCAGCCTTCCCATGAGTTCTTGTCGTAGGTGTGGCTCGTTGCCTGGCAGGGAGGTTTCTTTGTGTGACTCAGTGAATGAAGACCTTTGTGTGTGCTTTTGGTTCCCAAAAACAGCCCTTAAATACACACACAGAGTTTATCTGCTGATCCTCAGTTCCCTTCCCACACTGACCTGACTCTGCAAACTGATAACACTCGGTCCTGAGAGTAAGTTACATTCCAGGCCAGGCTGGACAGGGCTTGGAGCAACCTGGGATAGTGGAAGGTGTCCCTGCCATGGCAGCAGTTGGAACAAGATGGGCTTTAAGATCCCTTCCAACCCAAACCCTTCCACGATTCCATAATTCTGTTAGAGCCTGGAGACCTGGTGAGGATCACATCTCCTGCAAGGGCCAAATTTTAGGAGGCCTTGAGGATCCTGCAGGCTCACGAGCTGAGACATTGGCAACCACGGAGCAGCAAGAGCGAAACTCCTCCAAGTCCTGGCCATAAAACCTCAGGCACACTGGCAGCTGCAGCCACAGGAGCTCAGAGCATCCCTGCGTGGTGGAAGTTGTCTCTCTGTGGTGGAAGTTGTCCCTCCCTGGTGGAAGCTCCGTGTCCTGCATGCAGCATGCCCCGTCCGTGTCGCTGCCCGCGGCCCCGGCGCGTCCCCACCGCGCTAACCCCGCCTTGTTTGTGTGTTCCAGTTGCTTGGTTCTCTTTCGACCCCTCCTCTGCCCACGCTGACATCATCTTTTCCAATGACAACCTGACTGTCACCTGCAACAGCTACGACGACAGGGTGGTGCTGGGCAAAACGGGCTTTTCCAAAGGGCTGCACTACTGGGAGCTGTCCATCGACCGCTACGACAACCACCCCGACCCGGCCTTCGGCGTGGCGCGCATCGACGTGCTCAAGGATGCCATGCTGGGCAAGGACGACAAGGCCTGGGCCATGTACGTGGACAACAACCGCAGCTGGTTCATGCACAACAACTCCCACACCAACAGGTACGTGGGCAGCTGTGGTGCTGCAGTTTAGTTCAGTGGTTTGCTCTGTCTCACCCCTTGAAAATGTAGGGATTATTCCAAGTCTGTGATCCTCTCCCCTGAAGTGTCGTGGATCTGTAATCCCATTGGCCCAAGGCTTATTCTGTGCCCACTTTGAATCTCCCTGTTAAGCTTTGGGGGCAGACCAGACTCTCTCTTGGCCCTTTTCTCCCCAGGCTCTCCCTCTCTCCCCCTCCTTCCCTTTTCCCCCTTCTCCCTCACAAACCATGCTGCTACTGGGGATGGGACCCCCAAAAAACCCTCATCTAATGAGCACCCTCAGAAGCCATGTGGAGTCTCCTTGCCTGCCTGCAGCTACCAGCGAACACACAGCTTAGGGGGCCCCCCAGGGATCCCCCCAAAGGAACTGCATCAGGCAGGGACAGGGGCTTCCCCCAGACACCCCAGCCCAAAGAGCCTGTGGCTTTGAGAGTGGCACCTGCAAGTGTCCACGGGGAGGGTGACATCAATCCTGGTCATCTCTGCTGGAGGATGTGCCCTTCCCTGAGTGGGGATCAGGCCCTGCCTGCTTGGTGCTGCCTTGTTCAGTGTTCCTTCCCCGCCTGCCACCACTTTTTCCATGCTGGCTCTTCCTGTTGGCATCCCCTTCCCAGTAACAGCCAAATCCTTGCAACTCCTGCAGCAACATTTGCCTTGATCCCTGAGCCACTGCTCCTGTTCCACGTGGGACTGGGGACTTCGGGGAGAGCCTGGGGTCACCTTCCTGCAGGCCTTTCCCTGGTGGATCAGCAGGTTCTGGTGTGGCTTTGCTCCACAGTTCCACCTGCTTTCCCCCGTGGTTGTGTGGCTGTAGCTGCTCTCAGGGTGGCTTTTCATGGCAAGAGGAGAGCAGCTCCATGGGAGGGTAGAGGAGGAGGTTCCCAGGGAATGGTGAGCGTGGCTGGGATGGCAGCAGGTCATGGCCTGGCTCCTGGGTGAGTTGTGGTGTTCACCATCATCAGTCCTTGATCTCCATGGCCTGAGCCAGGAGCACGGGGGCCATTCAGCCTTTTCCCCCCACAGAACGGAGGGCGGGATCACGAAAGGGGCCACGGTGGGAGTGCTGCTGGATCTGACCAGGAGGACTCTGACCTTCTCCATCAACGAGGACCAGCAAGGGCCCGTGGCCTTTGAGAACCTGGAGGGTCTCTTCTTCCCTGCCGTCAGCCTCAACAGGAACGTGCAGGTACGGCTTGGTCGGGCTCTCTGGAGCAGGTGTGACATTGCCAGCACTGGGAATGGTGACCTTGCTGTCACACTGCCCCTCATGCTGCTGTCACTGCAGGAGCAGGAGGGTTCTTGTGCAGCAAAGGTGGCTTGGAAGGAGCTGAATTTGCGCTCTAAACCACCTGTGAGTCTCCAGAATCAGGACAGGCCCCCCTGTAGCCTCATCTCTCACTCCAGGTTCCTCCCTCAGGGCTGCTGAAGCACCAGGGTTCTCCAGCCCTCCTCGATAACTGTGTTTGTGATGCTCCCTCACAAGAGCCTCACCAGCTCCTACAGCTCTCCCAGGTCCTGGATGGACCATCACCAGGGAGAGGGGCACCTTTCAAAGCCTGTTTGCCTCTGGGACATTTCAAACCCCTCTTCTCTCCCTCTCTCCCAAGCTCTCAGCTCTCCTGAACATCCCCAAGCGGTGCCACCAATCTGGTATTTCCATCTTTCATTTCTCTTCTCACTGACCACGTCCCCGCTCTCCTCTGTCCCAGGGAATCCTGCACACCCTGGCTTGGGCACATCCCCCCTGGCACTGCCTGCACCCCAACCCTGCACAATGCCCAGGCACATCCAAGGACACAGGATGGATCATCTCAGGGTGCCCAGTGGGCGTCAGATCTGGAGAGGGGCTTTGGAACACAGCCTGGAGTGACAGGAGAAGGAGGAATGGCTTCCCAAAGGGCAGGAGGAGATGGGATATTGGGAAGAAACTCTTCTCTCTGAGGGTGGGGAGGCCCTGGAATAGAATTCCCAGAGCAGCTGTGGCTGCCTCTGGATCCCTGGAAGTGTCCAAGTCCAAGCTGAACAGGGCTTGGAGCCACCTGGGACAGTGGAAGGTGTCCCTGCCCATGGAGGGGGTGGAATGGGATGGGATTTGAGGTCACTTCCAACCCAAACCATTCTGGGATTTTATGATCACCTCTGTGCAAGGGCAGAGGCACCAAGTGGCCTCTGTGACTCAGGGATCCATGGATTAGGGCATGGTGTGCCCTGTCCATCAGGATCATTGTGATTCAGGGATCCATGGATTAGCACATGCTCTGCTCTGTCCATCAGGATCCAGGGCTTGCTGCACTGTCACCAAGGCAGTGACAATTTTCCAGCAGCACTGGGACAAAGGTGTGTTGGGACCACCCCAAACTTTGGGAGCATCCTGGCCAAATTTTCCCACCCCAAGGGTCTCACTGGCAGGGGAGTCTGCCTGGCTTGGAGAAATGTTTAATTAGGAAACACTAACGAATCCCTTGTTGTCTATGCTGGGTTTAGAGGTGCTGTATTAATTTGGTGTGGTAAAAACATCCTGCTGAGTGCTGGGTTTAACTCCTACCTCAGTCCTCTACACTGCCATAAGGGACAAGGCTTCTCTGGAGCCCCTTGGCTTTGAGAGTTCCCTGGGCAAGGCAGTGCCTAAACCCCCTGACAGCACAGGAATCCCTTGGGATGCTGATCAAAGGCTGCTAATTAAGCCAAGCCATTTATTATGCTTTTTCAGAGGTATATGCCTAATTGAAAGCAACTCTAATTAGGAGGGAAATCTCTGTATTTTAGACAGTTTTCTTCAAATCTGTATCTGAAGGGGGAAATGCTGCTGCTGCAATAAAAGGAGGAATTGTGCTCTCCTCCCAAATGAAGGGAGGGAGGAGAGGGAGGGAGCTGAATTTCACCAGTGCCTGTGTGAGCATGGCCCTGCCCCAACATCCTGATGCTGCTCAGCTTCCCCACCACAAAGCTCCCTCCTCCCACCAGCAAAGAGCCACATCCCCTCCACCGTCCCTGTCCCCTCTCTGTCCCCATCCCCACTCAGCTTCTCCAGGATCTCCTCTGATGTCTTCACTGTCCTTCAGGTCCCCCTTTGTCCACGTCACCTGCACAAAGAGCCAGCTCCTGCCATGTCCCACCTCTCTGGCAGCCAGCTGTGGGATTTGTACACAGCCAGCTGGGAATATTTGGGGCTTGCTACCAGCAGTCCCAGCTCACTCCAGCAGCACAGAAAAGTGAGGAACAAGCCAGATGGAGCCACTGCCACACTTGTGGGGACACCCGCATCCCCAGTCACACCCTGCCTGTCCCAGCGCTGCTCCTGCCCTCTCTGGGGACCATGTGCCAGCTGCCACAGCAGGCACGCTGGGACACAGCTGAGGCCCGTGTCTGTCCCTGCAGGTGACGCTGCACACCGGGCTGCCCGTGCCCGAGTTCTACGCTTCGCGCTCGGCCATGCCCTGAGGATGCTCCCGGAGCCGGCTGCCTCTTCTCGGGCTGAGAGGAGCCAGCCCGTTCCCTCCTGCAGGACAAGGCCAGGTCCCTGCCCAGCTGCCGGGTCCCTCTGGCGGAGATGGGGAAGGAATCAGGAAGGAAGATCCCGGCTTTGGGCCGCCTCCGCTCTCCGGCCTCCGCGCTGTCCCGTGTGTGTGCGCTTTGCTCTTTAGCTCTCCTTGGCTGATGAAGTACCTAGGTAGCCTGAGCTGTTCTCCTGTGTCTGCTTTTAGGTTTGGTTTTCCTGATTTGAGTTGGGGTTTTGGGGGAGGGGGGCAGTTCTGTCTCGCTTTCCCCGCCCGTGGGGGCAGCCCGAGGGACCCCACACGGGAACGCTTCTGCCCACGCCAGCCTGGTTACTTTGCAGGATTATTTCTTTCCCCTGCGGCCTTTCTTGCAGAGCACCCTCGGTCATGTGTAGAGGTGGGTCCTGGATTACCAGTCAGTCTCCATGTCCTTACCGGAACACCCCACTCTGTCCTGTGTCCCCCTGGGGCATCTCTGTGGGGCAGGGGGTGGCCGTCCTGTCCCCAGGTGCCCCGGGTGCTGGCAGGCCCTTGGTCGGGTGCTGAACGCCCACGGGGGGCTCTCCAGGGGCCCCCCACACCTCGGTGCACAGCCATAGACCGGAGAGCCCTCGCCCGGCTCTTTGGAGATTAGTGTTTATTTTTTTATAGTTGCCATATAAAGCCTAGCCTTAAATTCAACTGATAGTGTCCTTCCAATCACCAGAGAATTCATCCTGCAGCGAGGGCCTGACCGAGAGCCCGGGGGTGGGGATGGGATGGGATGGGATGGGATGGGATGGGATGGGGAGGAAGGAGAGCTGGCCACAGCCCCGCACTCAGGAACGCGCGCCTGCTGCCGGCAGCAGTTCCCATCGGCCGCCATCCCCTGCTCCACTTTCTGGTAATCCAGAGGCAGGAGAGGAACGGTGCCAGCCCCGTGTGGAGCCGAGAGCGCCTGCATGCGCTGTCCCCTCGCTGTCCCCGCGGAGCCGGGACGGGCACCGGGAGCGCTCCCAGCCCGGCTCCGGGCGGGATGCGACGGGAGCGCCGGCCCAGCAGAAAGACAAATGTAAATAGCCCATTCCCTGCCAGCCTGCCCTCCTCTAGGACAGCCCCTTGTTGCTCTAGCATTAGGTTTTCCTAATTTATTGGATGGGTGCTATCTCGTTGACTCCCGCCGAGGAGTTCCTCCCAGCTGCCCGAGCCGTGTTGCGGGACAACGCCGGGCAGAGCTGCTGGGTGGATTCCTGAGGAGCCCCCGTGGCCGGCTCACCCGGGGCTCCTCTCTCAGCCTCAGTCATCCCCCGTTCTTTAGGGTGTCCATGGTGCTTCTTAGAGTCCCAGTGATTGTAAGAGTCGTCCCCCCGTTGCGCGATGGTAGCCGCACACAGCCGCTGTACTGACGACAATGTCATGTTTGCCGTTCTAATAAAGGACTTTTACCAGAGAAGGGCAGAGCTTCCCGAGCATCTCTGTGCTTCACTTCCCATCTCATCCCCCCTGGTGCACATCCTTGGCCAGAGGCAGCAGCAGAGAATGGACAGAACTCGCTCAATGGGAGGGAGAGGGCCATGGGAGCTGATGGAGAAGGAATTCTTGGCTGTGAGGGTGGGAGGCCCTGGCACTGCTTGCCCAGAGAAGCCCCTGGATCCCTGGAAGGAGGGAGGAATGGATACAGAGCACCATCTCCCCAGGGAGATGAAATAGAGGCAAAATTCAAAGGGATCGGTGGAGGGGGAGCCATTTCCAAGGGAACAGCGTGGAGAGTTCTCCCAGGGCCGTGAGAAGGACTCGCTGCTGGGATATCAGTGCCTGCTCTGTTTTCCCAGAGTGGCTCAGGAGAGGTTTTCAATGTGCAGCCTCTGAGCTCATCACGGGCTCCAGTCCAGGGCTAAAGAAGAAAATGCTAATGCATGAAGTGCATCTCAGAAGGATGCTTGTTCCTTCCAGAGTGGGAATGTGCCAGGAACACCGGAGATACAGGAAACTGCATCTTCCCTGCAGCATGTAAAACCAGCCTGAAAGTCGTGTACAGCACAGGGAACAGCCCAGGGCCAGAGCATCTGTGGCACTGGGACAAGGGGGAATGGTTTTATACTGACAGAGGAGAGATTTAGATGGGTTATTGGGAAGAAATTCTTCCTTGTGAGGGTGGTGAGGCCCTGGCACAGCTTGCCCTGTAGCTGCCCCATTCCTGGAGGTGTTCAAGGCCAGGCTGGACAGGGCCTGGAGCAACCTGGGATAGTGGAAGGTGTCCCTGCCCATGGCACGGGGTGGAACTAAATGATTTTTAAGCTCTTTTCCAACCCAAACCATTCCATGATTCTGTGATTCAGTTACTCTCTGGGTGGAAGCGTCTGCATGGATCTAATCTAATCTAATCCTGCCCTCTGGCACTGCAAAGCCATTTCCTCATCCTGCCACTCCAGGTCTTCCTCCAAAGTCCCTCTCCAGCTCTCCTGGAGCCCCTTCAGGCTCTGCCAGGGGCTCTGAGCTCTCCCTGGAGCCTTCTCCTCTCCAGGTGAGCACCCCCAGCTCTCCAGCCTGGCTCCAGCCCTTGGAGCAGCTCCAGGGCCTCCTCTGGCCTCCCCCAGCAGCTGCACATCCTCCCGATGCCTTCCCAGGGCTCGGTGCAGCACTGCAGGCGGGGTCTCACCTGAGTGGGGCACAGCAGCACAATCCCATTTCCTTGCCTTGCTGCCCACCGTGCTGGGGATGAGGGAGAACAGGGAAAACAGCCTGGAAAGCCTGGCTGGAGGAGGAGGAGGAGGAGGATAAGGAGGAGGGGGAGGAGAAAGTGCTGCGTTGGAAGCTCATATCGGATATTTTTTGCCCTTGGGAGGAACCGGAGGCAGGGCAGGGCAGGGTCCTGCGGGCAGCCACGGTGCGGGAGGCAGCCGGGAAGCGCCCGGAGCGGGGAAAGCGACCCCACGCCATTTCCAGAGGGACTGCGGGCAGGCAGAGAACAGTGAGGAGACCGGGGGGAAAGGGAGGGGGCGGGAAATGCTGCGGGGGAGAGCGGGGGACACTCGGGCAGGAAGGGGCCGTGACACCGGAGAGAACCGTGACACGGGGGTGGGACCGTGACACGGGGGGAAGCCGTGACTCGAGGGTGGATCGCGACACAGGGGGACACAGCACGACCCTTTCCGGTTTTCCCGTCACCTTCCTCGTACGTGCTCCGGCGGAGCTGCCCGCGGGCGGGGCCACGCGTGGGGCGGTCCCGGCCGGGGGCGGTCGCTTCGTGGGAAGCGCTGGGGGGCGGTGGTGGCAGCGCCCCGAGCGCTCCGCTCCGCTCCGCCCGGGGGCTCCGGCTCTGCCCCGGCCCCTCCTCTGCACCGGCCCGGGGCACCCCCTTTGCGCATCCCTCTGAGACCCCCGGCATCCCCCCTTTGCACATCCCCCCACGGGCTCATCCCTCTGAGACCCCCGGCATCCCCCCTTTGCACACCCCTCTGTGCCCCTGCGAGTTCCTCCTGTCTGTTGTACACCCCTCTGTCCATACCCGGGGTCCCCCTCCCTTGGCACACCGCTCTGTGACCCTCGGGGTCCCCCCTTCGCACAGCCCTCTGTGACCCAGCCAAGGGGCGGTCCCCGGGACACGCCCCGACCACATTCCTGGAGTCCTCCCTTTGCACCCCACTCCGTCCAATCCTTGGGATTTCCCCCTTTGCACCCCCTCTGTAAATCCTCGGGATTCCCCGCTTTGCATCCCCCTCTGTCCATGCTCGGGGTCCCCTCTTTGCACTTCCCTCCATCCATCCCCGGGATTCCCCCCTTTGCACCCCCTCTGTCCCTCCTCGGGGTCCCCCCTTTGCCCCCCCGGTGGCGGCCGCCGCTCCCGCCCCACTGATGGGCGGCCCTTGGCGGGGCCCGTCCCCATCGCCGTCCCCGTCCCGTCCCCTGCCGGGGCGGTGCCAGCTCGGGGCGGAGGCGGAACGCGGCGCCGGAGCCCAGCCCGTGTGTCCGTGTGCCCCCTCCCCGTGTCCCCGCAGCCCCGCCGCGATGTCGCGGCCGCTGTCGGACCAGGAGCGGCGGAAGCAGATCAGCATCCGCGGCATCGTGGGCGCCGAGAGCGTGGCCGAGCTCAAGCGGGGCTTCAACCGGCACCTGCACTTCACCCTGGTCAAGGACCGCAATGTGGCCACCCCACGCGATTACTACTTCGCCCTGGCCCACACCGTGCGGGACCACCTGGTGGGGCGCTGGATCCGCACGCAGCAGTACTACTACGAGAAGGACCCCAAGGTGCGAGCGGTGGGGTATCGGGGGAGCCCCCCGTGCAGGGCGGGGTGCTGGGATCCCCCCACGGTGGTTGTGGCTGGGGTGGGAACCATGGGAACCCCGTGGTTGGGAACCCTCCCTCGGCGCTGGAATAGAGGGATTGGCGGGGCTCGGCTTTCCGTGGGTTTGGGGCTGTTCCGGTAACTTTTCCGAGAGGAGGGACTGGACTTTACCAAGCGAGGCCACTGTCCTTTGCTCTGCAAAACAAACAGAGCCCGGCTTGGCCGGCAGCGGGGTGCAGGGCATGGGAACGCCGCTTGTTGTCCCGCGGCGCCGGCGTGGGTGCTGTCTACCAAAAGCAACTCCAAAGCCTTCCCGGGGGAATTATTGGAAAGGCTTAAAGGCACCCGAAAGCGACCGCAAACAGGTCTTGTTTAACACAAGTGATGCCAAGCGTGAGAGATCCGGTTTGTGCAGGAGTTGCTGTGCTGCTGCTCGTCCCGCTGCCTTGCTCCGGGCTCTGCCGGGGGGGATTAAGCCCTAATCCCCCTCCTGACACCTGGATGTCCCTGTCGGCATCAATTTCCTCCCTGCCAGCGCCTCGCTGGGAGCGTGCCAGCCGCGATAGCAGCTCAGCGCTCCCCGGTGCTGTGTAGGGCTGAGGAAAAGGAGCCTCTTGCGGGGTTTGGGGCTGGGATTCTCCCGTGCAGCCCAGGCGAGCCGGGCGCTGCCTGCCTGGAGTCGCTGCTCCCGGTTCTGCTGGAGTCAAACCAGTAAATCCCAGTGGATCCTGCCCAGCACATCCTGCCCGTGACAGGAGCGTTGGAACGAGGCGATTTGTGCTCCCTCCCCATCCAAACCATTTCAGGACTCCAGGATTCTATCGCACCTCCTTTCCTCCATTCCCCGCCCGACCCCGCGCAGGTCCTGGGGAGGGAAAGCTGCGGAGTCAGCGACTTCCCCAGCCTAAATCCTTCCTTAAAACCTGCCGGTGCTGACGCCGGGGCTCGGCTTACACAGGGCCGGAGCGGCCGCGTCCTGCGCCCGCCGTGTCAGCGGCGGTGTCCCCACGTCCCCACGCCACCGCCTGGCCCCGGCTTTGCAGCCCCGAGTGACAGCAGGGAACGGCTCCTCTTTGAAGTTTAACTTAGTGCTGCCACCGGTGACCGTCGTGGAGCTGTCCCCACCCTGGGACAGGGCAGTGGAGCTTTGTCCAAGTGAAACAGCCTGAGCAGGAGAAGGGCAGGGGCTGCAGGGCCACCCAGGAGCCACAGGCTGGAATTCCTGGTGCAAACCACCCTGCTCTGTTGAAGCTGGGTTTTTTCCCTGTTTGTTTTTGAGCTATCACACAACAGCAGCTTCTGGAGTCCAGGAGAGCCTCTCCAGCCCTGGGCAAGGTGACCACGGGGTGCTTTTCTGTTCCAGAGGATTTATTACCTCTCCCTGGAATTCTACATGGGGCGGACGCTGCAGAACACGATGATTAACCTGGGGCTGCAGAACGCCTGTGATGAGGCTGTCTACCAGGTGAGCATCCCACGAGGGCTGAGGACCTGCCCTGGGAGGGATCCGTGTTTCCCAGCTCCTGGGAATGTCCATGTTTTGGTACATTGGCTGCAGACTGCTCCCTGAGCCACTGGGGATGGCTTAGGGGATAAAGGCTGCTCTAGAACCTGCCCTTGAAAGGGCTGGAGCTGCCCAGCCTGGCTGTGTGTTCTGGGAATGCAGCAGGATCCTGGAAGGACACTGGTGGTTCTGTGGATTAGGCTGTTCATGTCCATGATCAATGGCAGGGGGGAATAAAACCTTGAATTAAACCCAGCACCAAGTGGCACTGAGGTGATCAAAGGGTTTTGGGTGGCTCCTTTGTCCCCACCCCTGTCACCTCTTGTTATCAACATCATCAGATGTGGCCAGGGTGGTTGCACAAGAGCAGGAACAGCTTTTGTGCAAACACGACAAAGGAGAGGAAGTTATTTTTAGGGGGGTTAAATTTTTATCCCCACTTGCTGCGACCAGAGGACATCAGGGCAGGGCAATGACCAAAGGTCTCCACCTGAGCTGCCCAAGGAGTTTTGCATAGGCAAAACCACTTCCTCCTACAGCAGCCTGGGCTGGAAAAATTAACTTTCCATGGAAAAGGGGTGTAGATGCTTCTCACCCTAAAGGGAGATGCCTGCAGTGGGAGGAAGGGCACCAGGTGCCTGTTCCAGAGGATGGAGGTGCTGAGGGAAAGGAACACAGCACTTGGATCCTGTTCCCAAGGGATTGGGGTGCTGGGGCAGCAGGAGGGTGGCACCCAGATGCCTTCCCTCAGGAATAGGGGTGCTGGGAGTGCAGCAATATTCCATCTGGGTGGCTGCCTCAAGGGGTAGGGGGTTCGGGAACAGGAACCTGGTGCCATGGAGAGAGGAGCAGGCCTGGGAATAACCTCTCAGAGCCCTTGGAAGAATCTGGAACCCCAAGGACAGCACCCTGGTTATAGTTTGGTGCCACCCACCCCCAGATCTTGCCCATGGTGAGGTCAAGGGTGTGAATGTCCCTTGTCAAGCCTGGTAGAGTGACCTTAAAGATGGGACATGGTCCCTGCCGTGGCACAGAGACACAGCTGAGGGGAGAGCAGCTGCTTTGGGTGCAAACCACAGTGTCCCACCTACAGAGATGGGTCTTGTGGAACTGGGTGCCTTTCCAGCCCTCTGGAGCCCACCTGCAAGGGATTGTGTGCCAACAATGCCGCCCCTCTGTGGGGCTGGGCACCCGGACAATCTCCAGCCCCTCTCGTTTTTCCTGTCTGCAGCTCGGGCTGGACATGGAAGAGCTGGAGGAAATCGAGGAGGATGCTGGGCTGGGCAACGGGGGTCTGGGCAGGCTGGCAGGTGAGTGACCCCCCAGGTGGTGGGCACATCCCTGAGGGCTTTACATCCACTGTGGGAGCTTCCTAATCCTGGGGTTACTGCTCCAGCCTTTCCAGCACGGAGCAGGGTGCTGCTGGGTGGCTGCTGTCCCTTTGGGGCCTGTGGGTGTCCCAGGGAGAGGGATCCATGTCCCAGGGCTGCAGGAATCCCAGCTCACTGCTCTCCCCTCTGCTGGCAGCCTGCTTCCTGGACTCCATGGCCACGCTGGGGCTGGCAGCCTACGGCTACGGCATCCGCTACGAGTACGGCATCTTCAACCAGAAGATCCGGGACGGGTGGCAGGTATGGATGGAGATGGGTGGCCCTCACTGTCCCCTGGCACAGCTGGAACCTCACATCCACCTCCTCCCCCTTTAACTGGGGGGTACAGACACTTCCTCTCAGCTCAGAGGGTGCTGCTGCTGTGATATTTAAAATTGAGCAGATATTTTCATGGACAAATGTAACTTCTTAACCCAGTGCAAACTCACAGCTCCATCTCTTGTCCCAAGGCCACACCAAGAGCTGCTCCATAGCTGCCTGGAGCTGTGTTCCTCTTGTGGAAGAGGCTGGTTTGGAAATGCAACATTAACAGTGCATTAATAGAAACCTTGGGTTTGTCCCCATCCCCATGGAAGGCAGAGCTCAGGGTGGTGCCTCCAGGTGACCCTGCTGTGCCAAAATCCAGGTTTAGGGTGGGCACACTCAGAGCATCCTCCCCTTTGCCATGAGCAGAGCCTTTCCCAGCCATCCTGCAGGTGGAGGGTCCCCAGGGTGGGTGGCCCTGTCACTGCTGTGTCCCCCTGGCAGGTGGAAGAGGCTGATGACTGGCTCAGGCATGGCAATCCCTGGGAGAAGGCCCGCCCTGAGTACATGCTGCCCGTGCACTTCTACGGCCGTGTGGAGCACTCTGCCTCTGGTGCCAAGTGGATTGACACCCAGGTAAGGCTTGGGGACAGAAGTGTCCCTTGCATGGCTTGTCCTGTCATTTGGGGGGCTCTCCCTGGCTGGCTGCACCCCAGGGATGAGTCCTGCAGAATCTCTGCCGGGAAGGTTGGGCTGGGATGGAAAAGGCAGTGATGGGTCAAACTGGGGAGGAGATGGACATGGGGATGGAAAAGGCAAACCGGGAGGAGATGGACTTGGGGATGGAAAAGGCAAACTGGGAGGACGTGGATATGGGGATGGAAAAGGCAAACTGGGAGGAGATGGACATGGGGATGGAAAAGGCAAACTGGGGAGGAGATGGACATGGGGATGGAAAAGGCAAACTGGGTAGGGGGATGGACATGGGGATGGAAAAGGCAAACTGGGAGGAGATGGACATGGGGATGGAAAAGGCAAACTGGGAGGAGGTGGACATGGGGATGGAAAAGGCAAACTGGGAGGAGGTGGACATGGGGATGGAAAAGGCAAACTGGGTAGGGGGATGGACATGGGGATGGAAAAGGCAAACTGGGAGGAGATGGACATGGGGATGGAAAAGGCAAACTGGGAGGAGGTGGACATGGGGATGGAAAAGGCAAACTGGGAGGAGGTGGACATGGGGATGGAAAAGGCAAACTGGGAGGAGGTGGACATGGGGATGGAAAAGGCAAACTGGGAGGAGGTGGACATGGGGATGAGATTTGACTGCTCCACATCTGCAGCCAAGCTCTCCATCCCTGGAAGTGTCCAAGGCCAGGTTGGATGGAGCTTGGAGGAATCTGGTCTAGTGGGAAGGTGTCCCTGCCTATGGCAGGGTGTTGGAACAAAATGACTTTAAGGTCCCTTCCAACCCAAACCATTCTGGGATTCTCTGAAATACCAAAAGCAGCTCCAGCAGGAATAAATTAAACCTAAATTAATTAAGCAGCACCTCCTGCTCCTGACCTTTACACTCTTCATGAAGCCCCTCTCCATGCCCTGAGCACTTCTGGACACCAGCCAGCAGGCAGAGCCAGAGGGGTGTCCCCATGCAGGGGTACCAAGGACGTGCAGGGACACCAGGCTGAGCTCAGCCCTGAGCAGGAGCTCTGTGGGGTGGGAAGGCTCCAGGGGGGCATGGGGGGATCCCAGCCCAATTCCAGCTGCCCTGGGGATGTCCCAGGTGGTGCTGGCACTGCCCTACGACACGCCCGTGCCCGGCTACATGAACAACACGGTCAACACCATGCGCCTGTGGTCAGCCCGCGCTCCCAACGACTTCAACCTGCGCGACTGTGAGTGCAGATGGGCAGGGTGGGGTGGGCACAGCTGGGGGGTCCCATGCCCACCTCACCCTCTGCTCCTCCCCAGTCAACGTTGGGGACTACATCCAGGCCGTGCTGGACAGGAACCTGGCCGAGAACATCTCCCGGGTGCTCTACCCCAACGACAACGTGAGTGGAGGTGTTTTAGGGGGTCCTTTAGGGATGGAGGGGGAAAGGGAGCAGCCCCTCACTCCAGGATGCTGCAGAGATGTTTTGAGTTGTGTTTCAAGCTGCCTGCAGTGCTTGGATGAGGGTTGGTGCCTCTCAGCAGGATGAGTCTGTTCCCCTGAGCTTTGCCCAGAGTGAGTGGGGATGAGCAGGCCCTGCTGCAGAAACGTTCCTTGAGTCTCAGAATGTAACATGAATCAAACTGCTGAACGCTGCTGGTGCTACCCTGGTGGCTCTTTGCAACCCTGGGACCAGAGGCTGTGCCTCAGAATTGCTGTTTGCACCCCAGCCCTCTTGCTGTGGGAGTTCCTGCCAGGCTGGCACTGAAGTGGTGGGACACACAACCCTTCCCTAGCCACAAACCAAGTTTTGGAGCAGGAAGAAGTAAAAAAGGGAAGCTCTCCTTGCTCTGCAGCCTGTTTGAGGCAGGTCCTGGTAGTGTTTTTCCCATTTAATCCTTCTCCAGCCTTCCCAGCTGCTGAGGGGACCTGGGGGCTCTGCAGCTCCTTGGTGAGGTTGTCTCCTGCAGCTTTTCCTTTGCAGACCAGCAGGTTGATGGTTTTTGCTGCATGAACGGTGGTGAAATCCTTGTCTTTGAAATAGCTCCTATAGCTTCCCTTCCCAGTGTCCTGGTACCTTTCCTTGCAGCCAAAAAGTTCAAACCACTGAGAACGGGTTTTGACAATGCTCAGCAGGGATTTAACCTGTTTGTACCAGCACATCCCAAACCCTTGTGCTGGAATCTGGGAAGCAAGAAGAGCTTGGGATTACACCTGAAGCTCTCCTTGCTCTGCAGCCTGTTTGAAGCAGGTCTTGATGGTGTTTTTCCCATTAATCCTTTAATCCTCCTCCATCCTTCCCAGCTGGTGAGGGGAGCTGGGGGCACTGCAACTCCTTGGTGAGGTTGTCTCCTGCAGCTTTTCCTTTGCATTTGATGTTTTTTGCTGCATGAATGGTGGTGAAATCCTCATCTTGGAAACAGCTCCTATGGCTTCCCTTCCCATTGCCATGGTACCTTTCCTTGCAGCCAAAAAGTTCAAACCACAGAGAGCAGATTTTGACAATGCTCAGGTGGGATTTAACCTGTTTGTACCAGCACATCCCAAACCCTTGTGCTGGAATCTGGGAAGCAAGAAGAGCTTGGATTTACACCTGAAGCTCTCCTTGCCCTGCATCCTGTTTGAAGCAGGTCCTGATGGTGTTTTTCCCATTAATCCTCCTCCAGCCTTCCCAGCTGGTGAGGGGAGCTGGGAGCACTGCAGCTCCTTGGTGAGGTTGTCTCCTGCAGCTTTTCCTTTGCATTTGATGTTTTTTGCTGCATGAATGGTGGTGAAATCCTCATCTTGGAAACAGCTCCTATGGCTTCCCTTCCCATTGCCATGGTACCTTTCCTTGCAGCCAAAAAGTTCAAACCACAGAGAGCAGATTTTGACAATGCTCAGGTGGGATTTAACCTGTTTGTACCAGCACATCCCAAACCCTTGTGCTGGAATTTGGGAAGCAAGAAGAGCTTGGGATTCCAAGTG
This sequence comes from Zonotrichia leucophrys gambelii, assembly GCF_028769735.1. NCBI lineage: Eukaryota > Metazoa > Chordata > Aves > Passeriformes > Passerellidae > Zonotrichia > Zonotrichia leucophrys. The sequence continues at coordinate 59,576,724 of NC_088175.1, read as the reverse complement.
ATGCTGGGGGAAGCACACCCTGGGAAAACCTTCCCCCAAGAAGTGCAGTGAATCCTGCAGCTCCCTGGTCCTCTGCCCACAGTTCTTCGAAGGGAAGGAGCTGAGGCTGAAGCAGGAGTACTTTGTGGTGGCTGCCACCCTGCAGGACATCATCCGCCGCTTCAAAGCGTCCAAATTCGGGAGCACGGACAGCGTCCGCACCGTGTTCGATTCCTTCCCGGACCAGGTACCAGCCAGGGCTGCTCCCACCTCTGCCTTGGAGCTTGTGTCAACACCTCCCAGAGGATGCAGATGTTTGTAGGCCCTTTGTGGGGTGCCCAGTGTCCCCACGTGCCACCCTGCTCTCCCAGGTTGCCATCCAGCTGAATGACACACACCCTGCCATGGCCATCCCTGAGCTGATGAGGATTTTCGTGGACATTGAGAAGCTGCCGTGGGATAAGGTAGGGACCCCTCACCTGGTCTCCTGCACTGGCACCCAGCTGCTCATGGTGGAGGAGCCAGTTCTGTGGCTGCTAGGAATAATGTGGAGCAGTCAGGCTGGGTTTAGCTGGTGTGGACTGGGAGGAACTGGCTGGGCTGTGCTGTTGGGAGTGGTGGGAGGACCAAGGGTGGGTTCTGGCATTTGAGGTGTGACTGAGCACTGGCTCTTCCCTGCCAGGCCTGGGACATCACCAAGAGGACCTTTGCCTACACCAACCACACGGTGCTTCCCGAGGCCCTGGAGCGCTGGCCCGTGGACCTGGTGGAGAAGCTGCTCCCCAGGCACCTGCAGATCATCTATGAGATCAACCAGAGACACCTGGATGTGAGTCCCTGGGAGCCTGCTCCAGACAGGGGGACAGGAATGTACTGTCAGGATGAGGGGCACGCACAAACTGGTGATGTTGGGGGTGTGGGGCTGGGGGATTCCAGCTGCTGTTTTGGGAAGTTCATGTGTAGGAGAGCCCTTCCCCACCAGCACATTGCCATCCTGCAGTTAGTGACTGTTGAGAGGCTTCACCTGTTGCTTCATGGACTTGAGAGCTGGCATTTCTTTACTCCCTAAATTCATCCTGGGAAAGATGATGTTGGGGATGGTTTGACCTCCTGGTCTGGCAGCACAAGGCTTTTGCCAAAATGGCCTCACTGGCCAAGTGTGTGTCCCCCAAACCCCTCTGTGTGGCAGCTTGGGGGGGTCCTCCTATCCAGAGACATCCATGCTGAGAAAGGGATGTCTGTCCTTCCTTTGGAGGGAGTTTGCACCACCACGACAGAGTAAAAGCCACCGCTCTGGCTGGTGTGAGATGCACGGGGGACATTGGTGTGGCCCCTCCTTGTAAGCCATGGGGTGGGACAGCCCTCAGTGCCACCCCCTCTCAGCACCTGCCTGGCTCCCCCGGCAGCACATCGCGTCCCTGTTCCCCAACGACGTGGAGCGGCTGCGGAGGATGTCCCTGATCGAGGAAGGGGACACCAAGAGGATCAACATGGCCCATCTCTGCATCGTGGGCTCCCACGCTGTCAACGGCGTGGCCAAGATCCACTCCGAGATCGTCAAGACTCAAGTGTGAGTGAGGGGAGGGAGGTGCTGATGGGTCCCCCTGAGCTGGGGAGGGGTGGTGGTGCCAGGTGGGCAAGGCTGGAGCTGTGCCATCCTCGCCCTCGCAGGTTCGAGGACTTTGCGGAGCTGGAGCCGGAGAAGTTCCAGAACAAGACCAACGGGATCACCCCGCGGCGCTGGCTCCTGCTCTGCAACCCGGGGCTGGCGGAGCTCATCGCAGAGGTACCGGCACGGGGGGAGCACCCTGAGGCCACCAACCCATCCCTGCTGAGCCCAGGGTGCCAGGGAACCTCAGCCATTCACTTCTTCTGCATGGCCGAGGAGTTGAGGGTTGAGGGAGGGGATTCTGCCCCTGTGCTCTGCTCAGGTGAGACCTCACCTGCAGACCTGCCTTCAGCCCTGGGCTCTCCAACAGCAGAAGGATGTGGAGCTGCTGGAGCAAGTCCAAAGGAGGCCACAGAGATGCTCCTGGCTGGGAGTGTTCAGCCTGGAGAAGGCTCCAGGGAGACCTTAGAGCCCCTTGAAGTGTCTAAAGCGGCACCAGGAGAGCTGGAGAGGGACTGGGGACAAGGGATGGAGGGACAGGAGAAGGAGGAATGGATGTAAACTGGCAGAGGACAGGGTTAGATGGGATATTGGGAAGAAATTCTTCCCTGTGAGGCCCTGGCACAGGGTGCCCACAGAAGCTGTGGCTGCCCCATCCCTGGCAGTGTCCAAGGCCAGGCTGGACAGGGCTTGGAGCAACCTGAGATAATGGAAGGTGTCCCAGCCCGTGGCAGGGGGCTGGAACTGGATGATGTTCAAGATCTCTTCCACCCCAAACCATCCCACCATCAGCATGTGCCCTTGCTCCTGTTGCAGAAAATCGGGGAGGACTACGTGCGGGACCTGAGCCAGCTGACCAAGCTGCACAAGTTCGTGGACGACGACCTCTTCATCCGGGAGGTGGCCAAAGTGAAGCAGGTGAGGGGCGTGGGCAGGGGGAGCAGAGAGCGGGGCTGGTGTTCCCTGGGGGCTGACGTGGTCCCTGCCCTGGCCCAGGAGAACAAGGTGAAGTTCGCGCTGTACCTGGAGAAGGAGTACAAGGTGAAAATCAACCCTTCCTCCATGTTCGACGTGCACGTGAAGAGGATCCACGAGTACAAGCGGCAGCTGATGAACTGCCTGCACATCATCACCATGTACAACCGTAAGCCACCACCTGAGGGGACAGGGTGCCCCGGGGCTGCAGCAGCACCCCTGTGCCCCACATCCCACAGTGACCCTGCTGTTTCCTCCAGGAATCAGGAGGGATCCTGCAAAGCTCTTTGTGCCCAGGACAGTCATCATTGGAGGCAAGGTAAGTTGGGTCAGGGGTTTTAGAGATTTTGGAGGAAGTGTCCTGGGGTGGGATGTGGGTGCAGATGTCTCATGGGGCCACATCTCTACAACTCCCTTACAGGAAGGTGCAGCTGGCAGGGGTCGGTCTCTTCTTCCAGGGAAAAAGGGACATGACAGAGGAAACGGCCTCAAGTTGTGCCACGGGAGGGTTAGATGGGAAATTAAGAAAAATTTCTTCATCAAAAGGGTGGTCAGGCATTGAAACAGCTTCCCAGCATAGTGGTGGAGTCCTCATCCCTGGAAAAACTTGAAAGACATGTGGATATGGCACTTGGGGACAATGGCTGGATTTGAGGCCTTTTCCAACTTAAACAATTCCATGATTCCATAGTGCTGAGTCCACAGAGTTGTCCCAAAAAGCACAGGAGTAGCACTGGTGCTTCAACCCAAGCAAGTTTGTGTGGGGTTTGGACAACCATCTGCTGTCTGTGCTCATGGAAGCCCCCAGAAATGTTATGGTGTAACATGTGTTGGATTGGGTGATGGGAACAGGGATGAGCAGGTTGTCCCCTGGACACTGGGAGCTGGCTGTGCCTCACCTGCCTCTGGCACCAGCCCTCCTGGCTCACCTGTGGCTTTTCTCCCAGGCTGCCCCAGGATACCACATGGCTAAAATGATCATCAAGCTCATTAACGCCGTGGCTCAGGTGGTGAACAACGACCCCGTGGTGGGCAGCAAGCTGAAGGTCATCTTCCTGGAGAACTACAGGGTGTCCCTGGCAGAGAAAGGTACCTTGGGTGGGGCATGCCCTGGGGAGGGGGTGTCCCTCCATCCTGTGGCTCCCACCATGGGCCTTCAGCAGGAAGCAAACCCAAAGCTGGTCACCACGAGCCCCTGGTGTGTTTTGTTGGCAGTGATCCCCGCGACCGACCTGTCGGAGCAGATCTCCACAGCGGGCACCGAGGCCTCGGGGACAGGCAACATGAAGTTCATGCTGAACGGGGCTCTGACCATCGGCACCATGGATGGAGCCAATGTGGAGATGGCCGAGGAGGCTGGAGAGGAAAACCTCTTCATCTTTGGCATGAGGGTGGAGGATGTCACAGAGCTGGACAGGAAAGGGTGAGGGCTGGGGATGCCACAGCGCTGCCCCTCAGGTCCCTGGGGCAGCACCATTTTATGGCCTCCTTCCCTCCAGGTACAACGCCCAGCTCTACTACGACCGGCTGCCCGAGCTGAAACAGGCTGTGGACCAGATTAAAAGTGGCTTCTTCTCCCCAAACGACCCCAACCTCTTCAACGACGTGGTCAACATGCTCTTCCACCACGACAGGTGAGGTGCTGGGGTACCATCCATCCATCCATCCCCTGGGTACCATCCCTGCCCCATCCATTGGACATGGATGATGCTCCTCAGGCACGGATTCTGGCCATTGTCACATTAATGCCTTTGGGTGCACAGCCCTTCCAGATGATTTAAGGCATCTCAAGGGCTTTCCTGGCCACAGCACTGGTCAGCCATGGCCATTGGGATTGGAGAAATGCTTTTACTGAATTTCCCTCCTGGGCATCCAGGGTTCTTTACCAACAAGGCATGGGGAGAGGTAATCTGACAGAGGCTTTGTGTTGGAGGACACCTGTCAGAGACAGGATTAGATCGATGTCCGGAGCCAGTTTTGGGGTTTTTGGGACACCTCTGCGTGTGTGGGGCTGGGGTCCGGCCCGGCTCTCTGCTAAGGCAGTGCCCAGACTCCTCAGCCTGGCAGAGCTGTCAATCATGGCACTTGGTGTGTGGGGCTGTGCTAACCGAGCCTCTGATTGGCCGAGCTGCCAATCAATCACAGTAAGCAGCCTCTGATTGGTCTTGCAACAAGAAATCCCGCCTAGGGGTGGGCCTACAAAGGGCTACGTATATAAAAGGAGCTGAGGGCGTTATGGCCGATCTTGCCCTGACGTCTTCCTTGGAGTTTCTGCCTCACCCACGCTGGAGCCCAGGAGTTGGTAGCTGTTTGTTTTCTCTGTACCTTTTCCATCTTTCTCTCTCTCTCTCCTTAATCCTTTTAGGCAGCTTTATGAGTAACATAACATCTTAAGGTTTTAAAGGTTTCCCAGTTAAATGGGCTAAGCAAATGCTAAATAAATCCTAAGTAAATGCTGAATACTAAATTAATGCTAACTAATGCTGTGATAAATGGTTTTACATTTAATTCAACATTGTATTTACTTTGAATACAGTGTTGTAATTTTTGCCAGTTTCCTTAATTTGCTCTGGTTTTGCAAGTAAAATTTTGTGTGACTTTTTGCCTTGAGAGTATCTGGTGGGGATTTCTCCTTTGCACCAAAAAAAAAAAAAAAAAAAAAAAAAAAAAAAAAAGAAGAAGAAGAAAGGAATGTTAAGTTTAACCCCTGGATTTAAGGGTCTGGGGTGTGACAACACCTCAAATCAGGGCATTTCTATTTCTCCTGCTCTTGACTCCTCCTTTCTTTGCTGCTCCAGGTTTAAAGTCTTTGCAGACTATGAGGCTTATGTCAAGTGCCAGGAGAAGGTCAGCGAGCTGTACCTGGTGAGTGCCAGCCTGGGGACAGGGCAAGGAGCTGTGCTGGGACACAACTTCCCATCCTGGAGAGGGGACATGCTGGAGATGAGGCTGACCTCATCCTAGGGCATCATCCCTGGCTGAGAACCAGCCTTGGGACCAACCCCACTCCTCTCTTTTAGAGAAAAGGAGACTCAGGGGTGACCTTATTGCTCTCTACAGCTCCCTGAAAGGTGGCCGTGCTCAGCTGGGGTTGGGCTCTTTCTCCAGGCAGCACTGACAGAACCAGAGCACACAGCCTTAAGTGCCTTAAGGGAAATACAGGCTGGATATGAGGGAAAAATTTTTCCCTGAAAGAGTGATACAATTTTTTTCCCTGAAAGAGTGATAAAGGCCTGCCTGGGGAGGTGGTGGAGTCCCCATCCCTGGGGGTGTTTAACAAAGCCTGGATGTGGCACTGGGTGCCAGGGGTGAGCTGAGCTGTTGGGGCTGGGTTGGACCCCATGATTTGAAGGTGTCTCCCAACCTGTGACCTCCTTGCAGAACTCCAAGGCCTGGACCAAGATGGTCATCAGGAACATTGCAGCAGCTGGGAAGTTCTCCAGCGACCGCACCATCAAGGAGTACGCGCGGGACATCTGGCACGTGGAGCCCTCGGACCTGAAGATCCCCCCGCCCAACGAGCCCCGGGACGCGGGGCAGGACAAGACCCCCAACGGCACTGCAGCCTAGGGGGGCTGAGCACACACCTGTACAATTCCCTGCTGTCTGAGTCTCTGTGTTCCTGCTGCTGCTGCTGCTGGCTTTCCCTGGGGGTGGGCAGGAGGGGAGGGGTTTTTATAACTCAGGTGTTGTCGTGTGGGAAGCGAAAGCACGTCGCCCCGTTGCTTGCATTAGGTGCTGGAAATAAAAAAGTGCCCTTGGAATCCGGAGGGGGCTGTTTGCTGGAGGCTGAAATTAGGGCTGGGCTTGCTTCCACCACCTGGACACAACTGTCTGAGCCCTCACAGGCACTGCTGAAGCCAGTCCCACCAGTGTCCTGTGGGATGCTCCCAGTCGTGGCTCTGGTGGCCCAGCCCACACCAGTGTCTCCATCCCTCGAGTAACCTGCAGCATCCTGGAGGCAGAGGGTGACTTTAAAAGTTTCTTAGTAGTTTTTATTACTTACAGCAGTAAGTTCAGTGCCATGGAGGGAGGGGGGGGTCCTGGAGTGGATTTGAGGGAGCATGGGATCAGTGCAGGCAGCAATTGGCATCACTTCATGTTTAAGAAGTCTCTGCAAGAAGATGTAATAAATCTTACACTGTGTCACTGACCCTCCTGTGCTGTCAGAGCCTGATTTGTGAGGGCTGAGCTGGGCTTGGAGCATCTCTGCACCCAGGGCAAAGAGGAGCTGGTGTCCCCAGAGCCACCTCAGCTGAAGACAGGCTCAGGGCAGGGGGCAGTGACTGAGGTTTGGAAAGTGATGCCAGCAGACACCGTGGGCAGGGGAAGGAGCAGGGGGCAGCAGTGGAAGGGAGGCCAAGGCTCATCCTGTGTGTGCCCCCCCATTTCCGTGGAGCAGCACTTACTTCACCAGGGCAGGCAGCTCCGGGTGGAAGGAGATGTAGTCGTGGCCCAAGCCCAGCTTTTGGGGGAAGGTGATTAACTTCACCTTGGATTTGTCCCTGTAGGCCTGCAGTGCTGTCTCGTAGAGCTGCCACGGGGCAGGAGCGTGGTCACTGCACCAGCAGGGACCCACACCCCTCCTGCTGCGTGGCCACCCCCTCTGTGGCCACTTCAGCCCCCAAAGCCAGGCTCAAAGGCCGGGTGGCAGGTGCCCACCTGGTGTCCCAGCTTTGGAGGCACGACTCCATCATCGTCTGCGTGCAGGATGAGGAGGGGGCAGCTCAGCATCTTCACACTGTGGGCAGCAAGCACAGCCCTGAGGATGCTCCCCAGAGCCAACAGAGCCTCAGGAGCCTCCCCTGTCCTTGTGAAAATTCCCACAGCACCCTGACCCCCCAGCACTGCCCCTCAGAGCCATCCTCATGCCCATGCTGCTTGCTCTGGCATGGCAGCACCAAGCACCCCAATCACCTTAACCCCCAATTTCAAAAGCACCCATAAATCAAACGGATTTTGGGCAGGCTCTGTGTGCTACCAGGAACAGGGGTGCCAAAAAAAGGGTGGTGGCTTGTGGACTTTGCTCAATAATCAAACTGACATTATGCAAACAAAAAGTCACTTTTGAAGTATGAGTAAGCTGGATAAACACAGGAGGGCAGGAATTTCAATGGGGTGACTGACACCTCTCCTCAGCCAGGTGCTCCTGGCATCATTCCCACAGCCCCTGTGGCCCTTCCCACCAGGAACTCACTTCTCATCACTGGGGAAGAACATTCCTGCCCGAGCCATGGAGTCCAGGATGAGGTACCCAAAACCTGGGAACTGCCGGAAGATCTGGCAGGGAGAGAAAGAGAGAGTTTGGGGGTGCTAAACCATGGCTGGATCCAGCTGTGAGGGGGGAGAGCCAGGAATCTGGGGCTGACACTGCTGGGGGACCCCAGAGGCAGCCCCCAGACCCACCTTGGTGATGGGGATGTTGGCAGCTGCGTCTCGGATGTTGGTGTAGGGAGACTCCAGGACAACAGCACCAATCTGGACCCCTGAGGGCACAGGGAGGTGGGGGTGGGCACAGCTTTGAGGGGCTGTCCCCCTGCCAGGCTGCAGTGGGGACAAGATGTCCCCATCCCAATGGGGAGGACAGGGAGGACTCCTCATCCCTCAGGGTGACACTGCACGGGGACAGCCCATTCATGCTGGCCCTCACCTCGCTCCTCCTGCAGTTTCCTCGCTGCATTGGTGGCAATCCTGTGACAGGAGAGGTGACAGTGAGGGGGAGCAGCACAGGGGAGCACACACAGCTCCCTCAGGTCCCCCTTGTTGGCTGTGTTTGGCTGTGCAGGGGCCTCCACCAAGGAGCTGCTTGGTCCACCCCCAGGTGGCACCAGCCTGGCAGCAGCGTCACAGGGCACAGGGTGGGCTCTGGTGTGTCCCCATCCTGCCCCCTGCACCTACCCTGTCCCCAGGGAATGTCCCCAGAAGAGGATGCTGCTGTTCCCACTCCGTGCTTTCACCCAGTCATAGAGTGCCAGGACATCTGTGTTGAAGCCATTCTCTGAGGGGTATCCAGTGGAGTCTGCATAGCCTGTGGGGACACAGCTCGGTGTCACAACCCTGTGGGGACAGGCCCCAAGAGGGGGATCACCCAGCAAGAGGCAAGGGGACAACTGTACCTCTGTAGTCGAGAGCCAGGATGTGGAAGTCAGCAGCCCCCATGGCCTGTCAGAGCAGCACTGAGTTATGTCCTGCCAGGGGCTGCCCCCCAGGCCCCCCAGCACGGCCCATTCACCCTGCACAGGGTCTCTGTGGGGTCCCCAGGGCCAGCAGGAGCCTCACTCCCAGCAGGTCCCAGTGTCCCCACAGGCCACCACTTACCTTCAAGAACTGGACACGGTGTCTCGCAGCCCTGATGGGGAAAATGGGGTTAGAGCTTGGGGGGACCCCTCCCCTCCAGCACCAGTGCAGATGAGGAACCAGGGTGACCTCATCCCAGAAGGATGCTGTGGGGTGGCTGGATTTTCACTTTTCCCTTTATTTTATAGGGATTCTCCTTCACTGCTGGGGTCAGAGACCACCACAGCAGCCCCAGCCCTGCAGCACTGCTGCTGCTGCCTCGAGTTTGCTGCTTCTCAGCCCAGAGCAGCCACCCTGCCCTGCTCCTGGCCCTGCAGCAGCAGCTCAGGACCTCACCTGGTGCCCCCATTGCCGTGCAGGTAGATGATCACAGGGTGGGCATCAGCCAGAGCCTCCTCGTACCAGCGCTGGTCCTTGCCCTGCGCCTCGGCCCCTCTGCTGCTTGGCACCGTGTGCCTGGGGGGACAGGGGTCACCCTGGGGGCTCCACCAGGACACTGCTGTCCCCCTTGGGATGCTGGGGATGTCCTGAGGTCACCCTGCTCACCAGATGCCAACTGTGACGCCCGGCTCGGTGGTGAGGTACAGGTTGATGGTGTTGTTCACCAGCAGCTCCGGCCGCCGAAAGTCCACAAAGAGAGGGAAGGACACTGATGGAGAAACCACAGCCATCATCCAGAATCCTCTTACCCAGCTGTTTCACACAGCTCTTTCTAAATCAATGTGTTATTTGTTCCAGATTATCAAGGGCCACGCTGAGCCAGACGAGCTGAGCCCTCTGCCACCTCCTCCTCTTCCTCCCACCCGAGTTCCCAGCCCCGCTGATGCTGAGCGTGCCTGGGCGTGCCGTGGCTGCAGGCAGCAATCAGGGTGGGCAGCAGCACCTAATTAGAGCTTGCAAAACACGGGCAAAGATCCTTCCGTGCCTCCTCTGCTAGCCCAGGGCACAGCAGGATTAACGCTGTCCTGATGCCACCCTGGCACAGTGCCACCCATGCTTTGGGGGGTCTGCAGCAGCCAGCTGAATCCCTGTGAGGGTTCTGTGAGGTTCTCCTGGTGGGGACAGCCCTGGGATACTCACGGAAGTTCAGGTAGACGAATTTGTTGAGCAGGCTGGGGAAGAGGCGGATGAGGAAGGGAAAGGAGACGTAGGTGAGGAGCGGGGCCAGGAGGAGCGTGCGCAGCCATGGCAGCCACCAGCGCCCGGCCCTGTGAGGGAGAGCGACACCTTCAGCACATCCCAGCTCATCCCTGCCCATCCCCAGGGATTTTGGGTGCAGCTCCCCATCCCCAGTCCCAGCCAGGATGTTGTATTGCACTAAATAGTTTGTTTAGTTGTTGTGAGGAAGGGAAAGGTGTAGGTGAGGAGCTCCAGGAGGAGCGTGCACAGCCATGGCAGCCACCAGCGCCCGGCCCTGTGAGGGAGAGCGACACCTTCAGCACATCCCAGCTCATCCCTGCCCATCCCCAGGGATTTTGGGTGCAGCTCCCCATCCCCAGTCCCAGCCATGATGTTGTGTTGCACTAAATAGTTTGTTTAGTTGTTGTGAGGAAGGGAAAGGTGTAGGTGAGGAGCTCCAGGAGGAGCGTGCACAGCCATGGCAGCCACCAGCGCCCGGCCCTGTGAGGGAGGAATTTCAGCTCATCCCAGCTCATCCCCACCCATCCTGAGGGATTTTGGGTGCAGCTCCCCATCCCCAGTCCCAGCCAGGATGTTGTATTGCACTAAATAGTTTGTTTAGTTGTTGTGAGGAAGGGAAAGGTGTAGGTGAGGAGCTCCAGGAGGAGCGTGCACAGCCATGGCAGCCACCAGCACCCGGCCCTGTGAGGGAGGAATTGTCAGCTCATCCCAGCTCATCCCCACCCATCCTGAGGGATTTGGGGTGCAGCTCCCCAGCCCCAGTCCCAGCCATGATGTTGTGTTGCACTGAATAGTTTGTTTAGTTGTTGTGAGGAAGGGAAAGGTGTAGGTGAGGAATGGGGCCAGGAAGAGCCATGGCAGCCATGGCAGCCACCAGCGCCCGGCCCTATGAGGGAGGCACCCTCAGCTCATCCCCGCCCATCCCCAGGGATTTGGGGTGCAGCTCCCCATTTCCCATGAGGGTTGGATACAGCTACAAGGGCCTGAGGGTGATCCTGACCCCTCTGGGGGTGGGAATTGGATCCCCACATCTCCACATCTGTGCTTGGCTTTTGGGGACGGAGCCCGGGTGTCTGAGCAGCCCCACGGTGGCACTGGGTGACACCGGCTCTGATTTGGTCCCACGCCCTCCCACAGGTGCCTGGAGGCAGGAAGGGCAGGGAACGTGCCAGGGCTGGGAGCTGCAAGTCAAACCTGCAATAAGGAGCAACAGATACCCTGTGACAACACCCTGAGCCCTGGCTGGCCAGGCACAGCCAGACGTGCCCCAAGCCTGGCATTAAGAGCTCCTGCAACACTCCGGGGACAAGGAGGAAGGAAGAAAAAGGGCTTGGGGGTGATGTCCCCCAGGGCCACCAGCACCAGCTCCAACAGTGCCCTGCCATTCCAGGGCTGCCCCACAGTTCTGCTTAAACCAGGCCTCACTGCCCCACAGGTGACCCCAAAACGCCACCAGTGACCCACAAGTGACCCCAAACCCCCTAAGCAACACATACGTGACCTAAAACCCCATTAGAGACCCTCAAGTGGCCCCAAACCCCATAACTGACCCACAAATGATCCCAGACCCATGGGTGACCCCAAACCCCATCAGCAACATGTAAGTGACCCATAAGTGACCCTAAAACCCCCTTAGTGACCTATAAGTGACCTCCCAACCCCATAAGTGACCACACAAGTGGCCCCAAACTGGCCCTTGCTGCTCCACAAGTAATCCCAGAATACCAAAACCTCTAAGTGACCCCACAAGCGACCCCAGGACCCCAAAAGTGACCCTAAAACCCCATAAGTAACCCGAAACCAGCCCCAAGTGGGGAAGGAAAGCCAAGAGCTGCAGCTTTCCCAGCACCAACACCCCCGTGGGCGAACGGTGATGGGGAAATCAGTCTGGGCAAGGGGGATTTGGGGCAGAGGGCTGTGCTGGCAGCCAGGCACAGCTCAGTCCCTGCCACACCAAGAAAGCACCTGGCCCATTCCCTGCCCCGAGGAAGGACTGCCAAGGGGTGCCAGGGCACGATGGCACCGTCCCCAGGGATGGGGACATCCCAGGATGGAATAGGATGGCAGGGGCTGTGCTGGGGGCACGGGGAACCCTCAAATCCCGGTTATCCCACAGGACATGGGGCTGGGCAGCCATGAGACAGCCGGGAATGCCCCCGACAGGCTGCGGGGAATTGTTGGGTGGCCCCTGCACAACACCTGGGGCAGGTGGGACCGCAGGGACAGCCCCGAGTGGGACAGCAGGGTGACAAGGCACAGCACAGGAGCGTGGCCACGGCAGGGTGACACAGCCACATGGGGTCACGGTGCCGGCACGGCGACACGGGGACACGGCCACTGCAGGGGTCACGGTGCCGGCACGGTGACACGGGGACACGGCCACACTGTGGAGTCGCAAGATGATCCGGGGACACGGCCACAAGGATGGGCTGGTGCCAGCCACAGGGTGACACGGCCAGACACAGGGACACACACGGGGTCACGGCCCAGCAGGGTGAGCGGGTGACCAGGCCACGGCGTGGGGACACAAAGCATGGGGTGACAGCGCCAGCGGGACAGCACGGCCACGACACGGGGACAGAGCCACGCACGGGGGACAGCACATGAGACAGCACAGGGACAGGGCTGGGGACAGGGACACGCGGCTCGGTGTCCCCACGGTGATGTCCCCATGGTACTCACCGCCCGTGCTGGGCCACGCCGAGCTTTCCCTCCGCCCGGACAATGTCGCCACCGCTGCCACCGCCGCTGTCGCCGACCCCGCCGCGCCGCCGCATCGCTGTGCGCACGACACCAACGACAGGCCACGCCCACATCGGGGACACGCCCACGTCACGGGGACACCGCGGCCGTGTCACCAGGACACGCCCATGACACGCCTCGGGGACGGGGCCACCCGCGGTGTCACCGCCCGCGCTTGCCTGGGGACCGGGGGGACACGGCCGGGACCCTGCCAGCCCCTTATCCCCCGGGGCTGGCCGGGTGACATCCCCTTGTCCCCCAGGGTGACATCCCCTTGTCCCCCGGGGCTGGCCGGGTGACATCCCCTTGTCCCCAGGGTGACATCCCCTTGTCCCCCGGGCTGGCCGGGTGACATCCCCTTGTCTCCCAGGGTCTCAGGGGGTCTCTGACAGGGTGACATCTCCTTGTTCCCCAGGGTGACATCCCCTTGTCCCTGGCAGGGTGACATCCCCTTGTCCCCAGGGCTGGCCGGGTCCCAGGGGGTCTCTGGCAGGGTGACATCCCTTTGTCCCCCAGGGTGACATCCCCTTGTCCCCCAGGGCTGGCCGGGGGTCTCTGGCAGGGTGACATCCCCTTGTACCCCAGGGCTGGCTGTGGGACGCCATCAGGGTGGCAGTCCCCTGTCCCCCAGGGACCCCAGGACATTTATAGCTCTCTGTCCCCCCGAGATGGGCAGGTTTAAGGGGGACCCCATAAATCTGCAGCCCCCTGTGACCCAGGGCTGGGTGGGTTTTGAGGGCGCCCCAGAAGATCTGCAGCCCCCTGTCCCCCAAAAAAGGCCAGGGGGATCATGTGGCCAGCAGTAAGGTGACACACCAGGGGAAACAGCAAGGAGCACAGAGGGAAAGCTTCCAGGTTCAAAAACAGAAATAATTTTTACAGTGGTTTAACACTGAGCGTGGTGTCCCCAGGACTGAGCAGGAAGGGTGGGAACCTGCTGCTGCCTGCCCTCCCAGCTGAGCCTCCCACCTGCAGCTCTGTCAGGGTGAGTCAGGATGAAACCTCCCAGCAGGAGATAAATGCCCCTGTTTCAGCAGAATCCCCTGTGCAAGCCTGCCAGGTGCAGCAGGATGTGCTGCTGGAAGGCACCCACAGCTGGGCCAGCCCTTCAGCACCTCCACAGCAGGGACCCCATAAATCATGGGAGGGCTGGGGACAAAGCTCTCCCCAGAGGAGCCACCACCCAGGCTGGCATTTGGAGCTGCTTTTATCCAAAGTAAGGCCTGTGCTGCTTTTCCTGAGTTGGAATCATGGAATCCCAGAATGGTTTGGGTTAAAGGGGCCTTGAAGACCATCCCATCCCACCCCTGCCATGGGCAGGGCACCTTCCACCATCCCAGGGTGCTCCAAGCCCTGTCCAAAATGGCCTTGGGCACTTTTAAGGATCCACAGCTGCTCTTGGCACCCTGTGCCAGGGCCTCCCCACCCATCCAGGGAACAATTCTTTCCCAATATCTGATCTAAGCCTGCCTCAGCAGCAAAATGCAAATGCAGAGACAAACAGGTCCAGCCAAACCGGGGCTGTGGGCAGGCACAGCGTGTTCCCCACCAGCAGCTGCTGCCATGAGCCCCGAGCTGCTCTTCCCATGCCTCAGGGGCAGGAGAGTGGGGGAAATGACCAACAGACCCAGCTGGTTTCACAGGCCACAGCTTTTCCTTCTATCCCTGATTTTTCCCCATTCCCAGCTGGTTTCACAAACCAGAGCTTTTCCTTCCACCCCAATTTTCCCCATTCCCAGCTGCTTTCACAAGACAGAGGTTTTCCTTCCATCCCTGATTTTTCCCCATTCCCAGCTGCTTTTACAGACCAGAACTTTTCCTTCCACCCACATTTTTTCCCCATTCCCAGCTGGTTTTACAATCCACACCTTTTCCTTCCACCCCAATTTTTTCCCCATTCCAAGACCTGCTTTCACAAACCAGAGCTTTTCCTTCTACCCCCAATTTCTCCCCATTCCCAGCTGGTTTCACAAACCAGAGCTTTTCCTTCCATCCCTGATTTTTCCCCATTCCCAGCTGCTCTCACAGGCCACAGCTTTTCCTTTCCCCCCCCCCAATTTTTCCCCATTCCCAACTTCTTTCACAAGCCAGAGTTTTTCCTTTAACCTCCAATTTTTCCCCATTCCCAACTGGTTTCACAGGCCAGAGCTTTTCATTGTATCCCGAATTTTTCCCCATTCCCAGGTGTTTCCATAGGCCAGAGTTTTTCCTTCCATCCCTGATTTTTCCCCATCCCCAGCTGCTTTCACAAACCAGAGCTTTTCCTTCCATCCCTGATTTTTCCCCATTCCAAGAGCGCTGGGGCTGCAGCTGGGCAGTGATTTCTCATGGGAAAGATGATCCCCAAAATCTCCAGCGATGCCCACAGGGCTGGGCAAGATGCCAGAGGGGTCTGGAGCTCCTGAAGGGGCTGGCACAGAGCTCGGGAAGCTCAGAGCGCTTACCAGGACGGAGCATCCACCCAAATATTTCTCGCCATAAGGAGCCAGCACAGCAAACGCCAGGTTTTCCCGGGCTGAAGGGAAAATCCTCGGCTGGAATGGGGCAGGATGAGGCCGGAGAGGCGGTGCTGGAAGGAGATTTGTGCGCCGGGAGCCGGACGGGGGATGGCAGCAGCGAGCCGAGGAGCGGCGGTGCCACTGCGGCTGAGCAGGGCTCGCCTTTGTTTCCTGCAAAAAAAATAGCAAAGTTTGGGCTTATGTCATTCCAAACTTCTCCCGGCACCAGCTGGGAGATGGGGAGGTTCCCTACAGCTGTTTTTTGGTTTTTTGGTTGTTTTTTTTTTTTTTTTTCACAGTGTCTTTTCCTTTTTCCCTTTAAGTTTTGCTGATGGGTTCATGGCTTTTTTTTCTTTTTTTCTTTTAATTTTTTTTTTCATAATTTTGGCTATTTGACGACCCTCTTTCCCCTGTCCTGAGCGGGATGAGGGGTTCCTGTTCCCAACAGGGCACAGCTGGGAACACCCCAGGAATGCAGGAGCAGCTCCCGGCGCAGGCAGTCGGACTTTTCCTCGCCCTAGAACAAAGCACCCCATTGTTCGGGGAAAATAGGAAGGAAAGCGTGACGGAGCGGCCAGAGCCAAGGCGGGAGGGAGTTCCTGCAGGAGCCGGGCACCCACGGCCTCGCACAGGGGTCACCCAGCGCCCGCCCCTGCTTTTGGGTGGCTCCGTGCCAGCCGCGGCTCCATCGGTGGCAATGATGTCCCGCGATCCCTGTGTTTCCCACGTGTCCCTGTTTTTGTGACGCTGCTTGAGCCGAGGTTTCCTTCCCTCCGAGCTGGCTGTAAATGCCATCCCGGAGCGCAGCTGCTCGCTGGGAAGGGGGCTCCAAAAATAGGAGATTCTGTTGAGGCTCCCAGAAACGCAGGGAGCCCCTTTCCCTTTTTCTCCTGTGGGAAAAATATGAAAAACGCCAATCACTTGGTTTTAAATTTTTAAAAGTTTAATAGTAATAAAATGGTTATAAAAATAGTAATACAATTAGAGTAATAATAATTTGGACAATTTGAATTAGGACAATATGAGACAATAGAAACAAAGAGTTACAGACAGTCTGGGTACCTTTTCTGGGCAGCGCGAGCCCGAAAAAGGACACCCGAAAAAGGACCCCCTTTAACAAAGGATTAACCCTTAAAAGCACCAGCCTGTTGCATATTCATACAGCTCATCCATGGTGCATAAATTCCATTCAAACACCATAAATTCCATTCCAGGATTCTGTCTGGTCATCATCAACTTCCTCCTCTGAATCCTGACAGCACCTTCGAGGCAGGAAGGAGTTCATTTCTCCTGATAATGGAGCAATAAATTCTCTTTCTCTGAGAGATTCAGGTGTCCTGTGGCTGCTATCTCAGTGCAAGTCCTTTCTTTAAAAAAAAATATCCTACATAGCACAGTTTCTATTTTAACATTTTGTTATAACCTAAAACACTACTTAAGAGAATTAATACATCATTATTTTCTAACACAACACATATAATATTCATTTGAATATTTGCCAAAAGCCAATCATAAAATACGCATTTTCCGCAAAAAATAGAATCAGGATGCCTCTGCTAACAGCTGGTCCTAAAAAGGAGTCAGGAATTTGCGCTGGGATGATTTGCAGCGCTCCTGGGATGGGGACACGGGGACAACGAGCGTGCTGCTGTCCCCATCCCCTGCCCGAGCACGCGTGTGGCCCGTGGCTTTGTTGGGGGACAGGGGGGACATTTCGGGGCTGTCGCTTGGATTAGAGAGGCAGGAGGAGGAGGAGGAGGAGGGGGATAAAGGTCCTGGCACTCGCCGGGCTCGCAACAAAACAAAGCACCAGATGGTTCCAACTTCAGCATAATACGCGGGGAAAAAGTGTTTGAAGCGGGGATGGAAAAGCAAATGTGGAAAGAGAGGGAGAAAGGGAAGAAAGAAAAACCCTCAGCAAGTGTCAGAGCAGAAGAAAGCGGCGGAGAAAAATGGCAAATGTTAAAAACCCAGACAAAAAGCCCTCGGCCGGCACAAAGCCACGGCTGCTGACATCTGTCCGGCAAAGGGCCCCTTCCCTCTGGTGTCACCTTGCCTTGCTGCTGTCACCGCGGGGACACGGCCACATCCCTGCACAGGGCTCTGCTGGGTGCTGGGGACACTGTGCCACGTCCCACAGCCACAGCGCTGCCCCCGGGGCAGGTGGCAGCGACATGCCAGGTGATGTGCAGCAGAGCTACCCCTAAATATTTTATTACAATATTTCATTACAGTACTTTTGGAGCTCTTTACGCTGTCACCTCTCGTGTCCCAGATGTCCTCGTGTGGTGGCAAACCCACCCGTGGCTCTGCTGTGGGGTTTTAAGCCTGAGCGAGGTTTATCCAACCCCCAGTGCGAGGCTTTTGTGTTCCCCTCGCTCCTCCTTAGGAAATTTCTTGAACCCGCAGCCCAGAGCTGCCTCGAAAAAGGGAAGAAGGCTAAAAAGTCACGTCGCCCCTGGCACTTTCACCAAAAAAAACCCAACAAAATGATCTCATGCAATTGCCAGAGAGGATTGCAGCGTGGGTGGAACCCCTTATTAGCCATCAGAGAGCCCACAGGCCTTGGGGACCGCCGGCTCCCTGCGGCTCGGCTGGCGCGGAGCAGGAGCAGGAGCAGGAGCGTGGGCGGGCGGCGGCTCCGGCTGCGGCCGGGACTGCCGGGCTGGAAATGAGGGATGGAGCTCGGCTGGAAATGAGGGATGGAGCTCGGCTGGAGCTCTGCTGGAGCTGTGGCTGCTGTGTCACCGCCCCAGGGCTCCCCGGATCCTGCGGTGGCTCCTGGGATAAAAGGGGATCCTTGGTTTGGTGACACCCCCAAAGAGAGTGGGAGGAGAGGGTGGGACAGTGCGGAGCCACCATCGGAGCTGGGGTGCTGCAAGGGGGGATGTCACAGCACAGCAGCTGTCCTGTGGCACGGTGACACAAGGAGGGTTGCCCCCCAGGCCTAGGGATGGCAGGGAGCTGGGGTGTCATGTCCCCAGGGCGGGGGACAGTGGGGTGACATGGGACCAGGGAATGGCAGGGAGCCAGGGTGCCACATCCCCAGGGTGGGAACAGCGATGTGCTGCTGTCACCTTCAGGCGAGGGACAGCCCAGGTGACGTGCCATTGTTTTTTTGGGACAATGAGGAGCTGCAGGGTTCTGTCCCCTGGGGTGCAGGACAGTGGGGAGCCGGGGTGATGTCACCCTGAGGGACAGGACAGTGGGGAGCTGGGGTGATGCCACCTTGGGATGCAGGACAATGGGGAGCTGGGGTGATGCCACCCTGGGGGACACGACAGTTGGGTGATGCCACCCTGGGGTGCAGGACAGTAGGGTGATGCCATCTGGGGGACAGGATGGAGCTGGGGTGACGCTGCTGTGGCGTGCAGGGCAGCAGGAGCCAGGATGATGTCCCCGTGGGGTGCAGAATGATGGGAACTCAGGTGATGGCACCCTGGAGGAGGGACAGCTGGGAGCTGGGTGATGCCACCTTGGGGAGTGCGATGACAGGAACTGTGATGATGCCATTTGGGAGGATGGGACATTGCAGAGCCACTCTGAGGGGTGGCACAGTGGGGACCATGGCGGTGCCACCCTGGGGGACAAGACAGTGGAGAGCTGGGCTGATGTCACCCGGGCGTGCAGAACAGCAGGGAGATGGGATGATGTCCCCTGGGGGGCAGGATGATGGGAACCGAGGTGATGCCACCCGGGGGGATCAGGACATCGGGGACCGAGGGTGCAGGACATCGGGAAGTTGGGGTGATGCCACCCTGGGGGACATGCCAGCAGGAAGCAGAGGTGATGCCACCCTGGTACACAACACCGGGGACACGTTGGTTCCCCAGGAGTGCGGGACACCCCAGCAGACCCCCGCAGCCCCCCTTGCACCGGGGGGCGTTCCCGGGCGGTGCCGCACAAAGGCCGCCGGTGCCCCCGCCCCGGGGCCGTCCCGCAGCCCCGGGGCCGCCCCCGGTTCCCGGCCCAATAAACGCGGCCGCATTTGAACGCGGCGCCTCCCCCGGGCCCGCAACGCTCCGAGCGCTGCGCTGCGCTCCGCCAGCCCCGCGGCACCGGCAGCGGTGAGGCCGGGACGGGCACGGGAACGGGGGCGGCTGCGGGGACGGGGGAGGAACGGGAAGGGAAAGGAAAGGGGAATTACCGAGGCTGGGCGCGGGGGGAGCGCTGACCGGCCCGGTCCCTCCTCCGCGGGCGGTGCCGGGCCCTGCCCGCCCCTTCCCGTCCCGTCCGTTCGCGGCGGGGCCGGCCGCGTGTGCGGGCAGCGGCACCGGGAGCGGCGGCGAGGTGGGTGCCGGGGAACGGGGGGTGCTGCAGGGCGGGGGGTGCTGGAGGGATGGAAGGGGGTGATGGGGACAAGGCTAAGGGTAGGTTTGCTTCCTCATAGCTGCAGCGCGGTTTTGGGGTGGCTGCGAGTGGGTGCCACCCCAAAGCTCCCAGGGTCCGCCCGGTGCTGGTGACAGCCGCTCGCCCTCCTGCCAAGGGCACCGTCCCTGTTCCCGGAGGGATGCTCCGAGCGCTGGGAGCGGGGTCTGCGCCGCTCCGGCCGGGCTGAGCCCTGGAGCAGCCGGCTGCGGCCGGAGGAATTGATGACAGCGGTTGTTTTGTCATCGGCGGAGCTCTCGTTGTCGCCAGGGTGGCAGACAGCATCTGCTGTCTGGTCCCCAAGCGTGGGCCCGTCTCGCTTGGAGCATCCCTGTAGGGACGGAGCCAAAATCCACAGCCCAGGAGCACCCAGTGCTGGGATTTTAGTGGGTGACACTTTGGGTGTACCCAGCTCCTCTTCCTCATGTGCTCCCTGATGCGGAGCCGAGGAAGGCTCTGAGCTCGTTTCGCCGTGATTCAGCAGAGCGGGGCAGCTCTTTCCGAGCTCCGCGGGCATTCCCGCATCCCGCGTTTCCCCGGGGTGGATGGGTTCCCGCATCCCGCGTTTCCCCGGGGTGGATGGATTCCCGCATCCCGCGTTTCCCCGGGGTGGATGGGTTCCCGCATCCCGTTTCCCGGGATGGATGATTCCCGCATCCGCGTTTCCCCGGGGTGGATGGATTCCCGCATCCCGCGTTTCCCCGGGGTGGATGGGTTCCCGCATCCCGCGTTTCCCCGGGATGGATGGGTTCCCGCATCCCGCGTTTCCCCGGGATGGATGGGTTCCCGCATCCCGCGTTTCCCCGGGATGGATGGATTCCCGCATCCCGCCTTTCCCGGGATGCATTCCCGGGAATCGCTTTGTTTACTCCTGCAATAATCAGCTTTGTGCCTCCTCCACCTTGGGCTTTATCGCACCCGGGGCTCCCCGAGTCACCGCGGAGCCACTCCAGCCCCATTTGCAAAATCAAACCAGATGGGCGCTTTGTTTTTCCTTGCGGAGGGAAGGCTGGCAGTGAAAAGCCCTATTACAATGCAAATACCGGCCTGGCGTGAATATTCAAACGCTGCGCTGCTTTTGAAGCTCTTTACATAAATTTATAGCGCTTTTATAGCCATCGCTGCCCTGCTAATCTGGGCTGGAGCTTGGTTAACAGAGTCGCTGTTCTCTGCCAACTTTGGAGGGTCTGAGGGTGTTTTTTGGGGGTGTTTTGAGGTGCAGAGGGGAAATTATGAGCGTGGTCAATGGGGAGGAGGAGCTGCCAGCTGTAAGGGTGACTCTGGTGCTGACCCTTGAGGAGCTGGGCGTGCTGTCAAGTGATTTACTGACATTAAGGTGCTTCATTGTCCTTTGGGGTTTTGTTTTTGCCTTTGGTGTCTCGGTGTGATCCTTTGTGGGGCTGCTGCTCCAAGAGGGGATGGGGTGTTGGAAGGTGTCCTGGCAGGGTGTGGGGATTTTGGGGTGGACACAGGGACAGGACACTGAGCTCTTCCCTCTGGTGACCTGTGACAGGACCCAGGGAATGGCTGGAGCTGTGTCAGGTTTGGGTTGGGTTTCAGGAAAGGTTCCTCCCCCAGGCAAGGGTGACATTCCCAGGGCTGCCAGAGCTCCAGGAGTTTGGATAACACTCCAGGGATGCCCAGGGTGGGGATTTTGGGGTGTCTGTGCAGGGCCTGGAGCTGGATTCCATGATCCCTGTGGGTCCCTTCCAGCTCAGGGAATTCTGTGGTTCAGCAGAGCTGCTGATGGCTGAGATGGTTCATTAGGGAGGGAGATAATGAGGGTGAGACAACCTCAGCTCTGCCTTTCCAGCAAGGGCTCCACAGCCTGCTTTTGGTGGCTGCTGGGCCTCTCATACAGCCCCCAGCACTAAAACCTGAGCTCCTGGTGGGTTTTGCCAGCTGTGTTCACATCACCCAGGCTGTCACAGGTGCACTGGGAAGGGAAAGTTGCTTTAAAGTGGCCAAGAGTGTCCCCTCTCTCCATCACAGGGGGACACTCCAGCAGTGACATCCCATGGAGAAGGTGCTTGTGTTTGGAGGTGGCCACAGGATGCTGCCCTGCTGGGTAATTACTGCTAATTACCAGGCCCTCATTTGAGTCGAGGCAATCAAGAGGAGCAGTAAAAACATTTTCCTCACTGTCCCTTGGAGGTGATGGCTTCAGCGAAGGGCAGGTGGGGATAAGGGCAAGGTACCCACAGCCCTGGTTAGTGATGGAGAGCATCCCCAAAATCCCCAAATCTCCCTCCTGTGCAGCAGCAAATGTGATTTTGTATTGTCCTAGTGGAAGCTCATGGCTAGGGGTTGGAGTGAAGTGGCCTTTAAGGTCCCTTCCAACTCAAATAAGTCTGGAATTCCGTGATTCATCCTGCTTACAAACACCCCCCCCACCCCTCAAAAAAAAAGTAATTGTGCTAATTGTGGTGTTTCTCCTTGCTGATGCCATTGATTGACCAATCTGTGTCTTCATTAGCTCCAGGCTAAAGTTGCTATCGATTCCAGGCACTTAAATATGCGAGGCAGTAATTACTGCTTGAGCCTATATTGTTGGAGTTAAATTTAGCTGAGAATTTAGTCCTCTCAGGCCCCCACATTGTGTGCCGTGAAGGTTATCTGGCTCTCAGGAGGGGTTGGATTTAAAAGCAGGAAAGAAATGCCGGTTAAAACTTCCTCTTCTCATCATCATCATCCCGCAGTGCTTTGCTTCCCCGGGCTGCCAATAAGGAGAACAGAAAAAATCCAGAAATAAACCACACAGAATAATGTGGTGCTGACTGTCCTAAACATGCACTTTTCAGCTCACGCTGGTCATTCTGGGTGGGTTGAAGCAGCACAGAAGGGCAGCAATAAATCAGAACAAAGTGATGCCCTGTGCAGGGACCATCCCCTCTCCTGCTGGCGGGGGACTGGGGAGCCCCCGCTCAGCTGCTGCCTGCCTGCCCCTATTATCCCTGCTGCATCTCAGCTGCTGGCCCATCTGGAGCAGGGATGAAAGGCTGCCCTTTCACGGGGCTTTGTGTGCTCTGCCGGGTCCCCCCTTCCCCGGCACGGCACATGGATGGAGGTGGCAGCACCGCCGGGCTCTGATGCTGCTGCTGCCCTCGTTATCTGACTGCTGCCCGTGCCAGCTCCTCAGGTAGGAAGGAGGAAGCTCTGGGTGGTTTATTTTCCCCTGGCTGTGGAAGAGCTGCTGAATAATTCAGGCAGGAGAGAGGAGAGGAGAGGAGGCATCTTGGGTCACCTTGCGCAGCCGGCTGCGTGCCGGAGCCGCCTGCCTAAGATGGAGGTTGAGCAGGATTGCGGGATGGCCGGGCTGCTGGCAGCTCCTGGGGCCGTCTGAGGCCGGTGGGCACCCAGCCCCGGCCCCCCTGCTGCTGGGAAACGGGGAACCCCTTCTCCAGACTCTGCAGGGGTCCCTGGTCCCTATAAGCTCTGGTTGTGGGGATGTGTGAGGCTGTTCTTGCCAAAAACTCGCCAGGGCTGTAGGGCAGGTGTGGCCATGCACCTGATGCTCTTTTCCTTTAGGGATTGGGGTTTTCCTGCTGGTTTTATGGGGTTCCCAATGCCCAGGGTGAGTTTTAGGGCTCTGTGCTGTTGTGGCATTCCTCTAAGCTCTGGTTGTCCCCTGGTGTGGGGATGTGAGGCTGCCCTTGCCAAAAGCTCACCTGGGCTGTAGGGCAGGTGTGGCCCACACACCTGCTGCTCTTTTCCTTTAGGGATTGAGGTTTTCCTGCTGGTTTGGGGGGAATTCCCAATGCTGGATTTACCCAGGGTGAGTTTTTGGGCTCTGTGCTGTTGTGGCATTGTGTCCCTCTAAGATCTGGCTGTCCCCCAGTGTGGGGATGTGTGAGGCTGTTTTTGCCAAAAACTCACCTGGGCTGTAGGGCAGCTGTGGGCCGTGCACCTGCTGCTCTTTTCCTTTAGGGACTGGGCTTTTCCTGCTGTTTTTTGTGGGGTTCTCAATGCTGGATTTGCCCAAGGTGAGTTTTTGGGCTCTGTGATTTTGTGGCATTCTGTCCCTCTAAGCTCTGGCTGTCCCTCGCCACAAACTCACCTGGGCTGTAGGGCAGGTGTGGCCCACACACCTGCTGCTCTTTTCCTTTACTGATTGGGGTTATCCTGCTGATTTTCTGGGGTTCCCAATGCCCAGGGTGAGTTTTAGGGCTCTGTTCTGTTGTGGCATTGTGTCCCTCTAAGATCTGGCTGTCCCCCAGTGTAGAAATGTGTGAGGCTGTTTTTGCCAAAAACTCACCAGGGCTGTAGGGCAGCTGTGGGCCGTGCACCTGCTGCTCTTTTCCTTTAGGGACTGGGCTTTTCCTGCTGTTTTTTGTGGGGTTCTCAATGCTGGATTTGCCCAAGGTGAGTTTTTGGGCTCTGTGATTTTGTGGCATTCTGTCCCTCTAAGCTCTGGCTGTCCCTCGCCACAAACTCACCTGGGCTGTAGGGCAGCTGTGCTGCCCCGCTTTCTTTACTGATGGTTACCTGCTGTTCTGGTTCCATGCCAGGTGAGTTTGGCTCTGTTCTGTTGTGGCATTGTGTCCTCAAATCTGCGTCCCAGTGGGAAATGTTGAGTGTTCTTGCCAAAAACTCATTTGGCTGTAGGGGTTCCATGCACCTTGTCTTTCTAGATTGGTTCTGTGATTTTGGGTTCCCAATGCCCAGGGTGAGTTTTAGGGCTCTGTGCTGTTGTGGCATTGTGTCCCTCTAAGCTCTGGCTGTCTCTCACCAAAAACTCACACCCCTGATGCTCTTTTCCTTTAGGGATTGGGGTTTTCCTGCTGTCTTTGGGGGGAATTCCCAATGCTGGATTTGCCCAGGGTGAGTTTTAGGGCTCTGTGCTGTTGTGGCACTGTGTCCCTCTATGCTCCAGCTGTCCCTCACCAAAAACTCACTGGGCAGGTGTGGTCCATGTACCTAATGCTCTTTTCCTTTAGGAATTGGGGTTTTCCTGCTGTATTTTGGAGTTTCTAATGCTGAATCTGCCCAGGTTGAGTTTCTGGGCTGTTGTGGCACTGAGAGGGGTGATCCCAGTGCTCCAGGGATGCTCGGGGATGTACCGGGAGGTGGCATTTATCTCCCTGCACTAACTGGGGGAACTGGTTCTGCTCTGGAGACATCTCTGGGGGGGCAGGAGGTGGCTGACCCTGAAGATAAGAGGTTCAGAGGTGCTTGGGAAGCTCTGTGGGGTGGAGTCATCCTGGCTGTGAGTTTTGGGGCGGCTGGAATGTGCAGGCTGGGCTCCCTGACACCAGGATCCAGCCACTGCCAGGCCCTGGGGGTGCAGGTGGGAAATGGGGTGGCTGCTGTGGCAATGGAAACAAGTTTGTTGCCTTCCTCCTGCTCGCAGGCACCTGAGTTTTTGGGTGCTGCCTCCTCCTCTGTGCCCCAGGTCGAATGTGTCTGTGCCTCCCTGCTCCCCCCAGCGCTTGGGAAATCAGCTCAAGATGGATTTAGGGGGGGAAATAGGGCAGGGAGGGTGTGAGGCTCATGTGGAGGAGCTGTGTCCATCCCTGGAGTACCCACAGCTGAGGAAGGACAGCATGGCTGTGGGCTCTGTGCTGCTCCAGCCCTGCATCCCTCAGCAGATGTGCTCTGCCCTGGCATCTGCTCCTGCAGCCAGGGAAATCAAGGACACAGCTGCTGCCCTGCCTGCCCTGCGGATTCCCTGGCTGGGCTGGGCAGGGGAAAGCTGAAACTGGGAGCTGTGGAGCTGGGCTGCAATGGAGGCAGCTCTGGGGTGTCCAGGAGTGCTGCTGGGGGCCCAGGGAGCCACAGGAGCCCTGTGAGGAGCAGGGGGGACAGGGCTGGGAGGGGTAGGACCCCCTGTTTTGGGGAATGTGGCTGGCACAACCCCCAGCAGTGACAAAGCCAGAATTCCCATGGCTGGCTGGTGTGGGGTCATGGATGAGGCTGGGATGCCCATTTGGGGACACCAACTGCAGTGCCCATTGTCACCCAAGCACGGTGACAGTGCCTGTTGTGCCCCAGGGTAGTGGCACATGCACACCCAGGCTGTTTGGTGGCACTGCTGCCACCCAAAGCCAGCCAGGAGCCCTGAGCAAACAGCTGCAGCCAAATCCTTCGTTTCAGACAGGGAATTTCCCTCTACCCCCTGCCAGAACAGCTCCGGGAGCTGTGAGCAGGATGAGAGGGGTGAAAACTTGACTTGGAGGGGAAGATGGAGACCTGGGGCAAACTGGGTCTGGGTTTTGTGTGCCTGCTGCAGGACACAGGAACATTTTGGCTGTCCCCACGCTGCTCTGGGCTTGCTGCCTGTCAGACTCTGCCCTCAGCCAGGGCTGGGCCTGAAACACCTGAGGGAGAGCAGCACAGCGAGTGTGCTGGTGTTCACAGGGGTCTTGTGTTGAAGGAAGAGACGAGGATCTGACTCCATGTTTCAGAAGGCTGATTTGTTATTTTATAATATATATTACATTAAAACTATACTAAAAGAATAAAAGAAAAGGTTTCATCAGAAGGCCAGCTAATAGAATAGGAAGGAATGATAACAAAGGTTTGTGGCTCGGACAGAGAGTCAGAGCCAGCTGACTGTGATTGGCCATTAATTAGAAACAACCACATGAGACCAATCACAGATTCACTTGTTGCATTCAACAGATAACCATTATTTACATTTTGTTCTTGAGGCCTTCTCATCTTCTCAGGAATCAAAAAATCCTAAGGAAAGGATTTTCATGAAAAGATGTCTGCGGCACAGGGAGCTCTTGGCAGCTGGGCTTGATCTGGGGAGTTTTCTCCCAACCTAAAGCACTCCATGATCCTGGAGCTGTGTTTTTGGGGGGTGTGCTGTGCTCCTGAAGGGGGTGGCTGCCCTGAAGGGTTTGGGCTGGGCTCTGCTGCCCTCCCCTCCTCAGCCTTTGCTCCCTGCTGAGCTGTTCTTACCTTGTTTATCTTCTCACCTGCAGCACCTGGGGATCCCTGGAGCTCCAGGGAGCAATTTAGCTGCTGCAGCTGAGCCAGACGAGCTGACAGGAGCAGTGGGAGGTGGCACACAGGGACAGGGACGTGCCACCTGGGCTGTCCCTCCCAGGGTTTGGCTCTGCCTGGCTTTTCCCCCTGGCTCTTTCTGCTCTGTGCCTTCTTCCCCCAGTGGGCTGGGAGAGGCTGGAGCATCAATACAGCCCCAAACAGCCTGGTGGGCATCTCCTGTGGGGTTTTTTGCTGTCCCATGGCACCAGGGGTGGGTGACCTGTCCTGTCTGTTCCCCCAGGTGAGCGTGGCAGGCTATGGGATGGATGAAGCTGAGCAGGACCAGTATGAAGCTCGCCTCAAGGAGCTCTTTGACAGCTTTGACAGCACAGGCACGGGCTCCCTGGGCCAGGAGGAGCTCACTGACCTCTGCCACGTGCTGCAACTGGAGGAGGTGGCCCCAGCCCTGCAGCAGACCCTGCTCCAAGGAAACCTCCTAGGCAGGGTAAGGAGCTGGGGGATGCAGTGCCCGCATGCATGGGGTGGTTTGGGGGAGATTGATGGGTGTGGTTTGTGTGTGTCCAACATTCCTGAGGCTCTGGTGCCGCAGGACTCGTGGGGTTTGTTCTGGTCTGTTCAGCAGGGTGGGCTCAGGGCACCTCCAAGAGCAGAATTTGGGATAACAGGGGAGGGAACTGCTCTGTCTGCCCTGACTGGAGGTGGAATGAAACTCAGGTTTAGGCTGAGCCTTGTGCCCCGTGTGCTTTCCCAAGGCCAGAGCAGGTGCCAGCTCTGGCTGCCCTTGGCTCTCACTGTGTCTGTGTCCCCAGCTCTGCTCCTGGTGCTGCTGGCCTGGGTCACCTCCCCAAACCAGCTCACCAGGTGCTCAGACAGGCTCTGAGCCACCTGGGGTGGGACAAAGCCCTAAATCCAGGGCTTGAGCCTGTGATTTACCCTGGCTTAAGCTGTGGTTGGGCTGGCAGGGCTGTGTCCAGTCACGGGTGTCTCTCTGAGGTGCAGAATATTGTCCCACGCTGTCTGAGCCACCTCTGTCCCCATTGCCTGCTGCTGGTGGCTCCCCAAAGCCATTCTCCAGCTGTGGTTGTGCCTTTATGGGGTTAAATCCCATAAATCCCAGAAGCTGCTGCCCTTGGGGGATCTCCAGGTTCAGCTGGGTGTCCTTGTGCTCAGAGTGCATCAGCTCCTTCCCTGGAAATCACCCTGAAATCCATCACTGCTCATTAAAATCACACAAATGTGGAGCAGGGCAGCCAGGCAGCCATCCTGACTCCAATTCCCAATCAAACTGCAGTTCTCACAAACAGAATAATTCCTTTAATGATTAAAGGGATTTTTCCTTTTTCCTCCTCTTCCTCGCCTGCCCTGGGGCTGCATCTCCTCTGCTGGCACTGAGTGGGGCTGGGATGGATGCAGGTGGAGGTTGTTGACCTTTGGAGCTGCAGTGTGGCATTTTCTGGAGCACCAGTGACTTTCTGTGCTGTTGTCATCTTGACCATGGGTACTCGGATGCTGCTAGCAAAGAATCCCAGAATGGTTTGGGTTGGAAGGACCTTAAAGATCATCCAGTGCCACCCCTGCCATGGCAGGGACACCTCCCACTGTACCAGGCTGCTCCAATCTGGCCTTGGGAACGTCCAGGGACAGCCACAGCTTCTCTGGGCACCTTTTGCCAAGGTTTCACCTCCCTCCCAGCCAGGAATTCCTTCCCAATATTGAATTTAAATCTCTTTTCCTTCAGCTTAAAGCCATTTCCCCTTGTCCTATCACCTGGCTTTGCCACCAGTGGGATGGTGGCACAAAGAGAAAAGGACACATGTGGCTGTCACAGCTGGTCAGGGCAAAGAATCCCAGAATGGTTTGGGTTGGAAGGACCTTAAAAATCATCCAGTGCCACCCCCTGCCATGGCAGGGACACCTCCCACTGTCCCAGGCTGCTCCCAGCCTTGGCCTTGGGCACTGCCAGGGATCCAGGGGCAGCCACAGCTGCTCTGGGCACCCTCCAGGGGCTCACCACCCTCCCAGCCAGGAATTCCTTCCCAATATTGAATTTAAATCTATTTTCCTTCAGCTTTCAGCCATTGTCCTATCGCCTGGCTTTGCCACTTGTGGGATGGTGGCACAGAGAGAAAAGGAGAGATGTGGCTGTCAGGGCACCAAAACCCCCATTAAAGCATCCCAAATGCAGGGTCACACTCACCCCATCCCAACCCAGAGCTCCATCCCTGCCATCCCAGTTTATTTCACCCTCCCTTTGTCCCTGGGGATGGTTTTCCCTCTCAGCCTGGCACAGAGCCTCAGGACAATCCCTGTCCCTGCTCCCCAGCAGCAGCAGCAGCGATGGCCCAGGTTTAAGCACGAGCCAGATTTCAATTTCATGGCCCTGGTGGCATCCTTGGGGTGTCCTGGGGAGAGCAGCAGCAGCCCCAGAGCCCCCTGAGCCCAGACTTGTTGCACCTGCCCCTCGTGCTGCAGATGGTCGCAGCCTTTGTGTGCCTGCACTTCCAGGGGCTGGGATTTATGGGAGAGCACTGGGAGGGGGCACTGGGGGAAGGTTTTGTCTGCTCAGGGGCTGCTCGTGGGGCCACGTGCTTGTCTTTGTGCTGGGGCTCTGCTCCAGGCATCAATGGATGCTCTGGGGTCGTGAAACTGTGGGATGGTTTGGGTTGGAAGTGGATTTTAAAGATCATCTCATTCCAGCCCTCTGCTCTGGGTAAGGACTGGGAGCTGAGTGTGACCCTGCATTTGGGGTGTTTTGTTGGGGGTTTTGTGCCCTGGGATCCAGAGAGGGGCTGGAGCTACTGCCACCCCTGAGGTGGTTTGGGATTTAATGGGGTTTGGTGTGGGGTGTAAATCCTGCCCTGACCCGTGGGCTGGAGGTGCTGCCTCCCCTGAGATAGTCTGGGAATTATTGGGGTCTGGTGTGGGATGTAAATCCGTAAATCCTGCCCTGATTTGTGGGCTGGAGGTGCTGCCTCCCCTGGGATGGTTTGGGATTTAATGGGGTCTGGTGTGGGGGTAAATCCTGCCCTGACCTGTGGGTTGGAGGTGCTGCCACCCTGACATGGTTTGGGGGTGAAGGGGGTCTGGGGTGGGGTGGAAATCCTGCCTGACTCATGAGCTGGAGGTGCTGCCTCCTTTGAGATGGTTTGGGAATTATTGGTGTCTGATGCGGGGTGGAAATCTGTAAATCCTGCCCTGAGTCGTGGGCTGGAAGTGCTGCCTCCCCTAAGATGGTTTGGGAATTAATGGGGACTGGTGTGGGGTGTAAATCCTGGGGCTGGAGGTGCTGCCTCCCCTGAGATGGATTGGGAATTAATAGGGTCTGGTGTGAGGTGTAAATCATATCCTGACTTGTGGGCTGGAGGTGCTGCCACCCTGACATGGTTTGGGGATGAAGGGGGTTTGGTGTGGGGTGGAAATCCTGCCCCGACTCGTGGGCTGGAGGTGCTGCCTCCCCTGAGGTGGTTTAGGAATGAAGGAGGTCTGGTGTGGGTGTAAATCCTGACTCGAGGCAGAGCAAAACCCCTGTGGGAGTGTTTCCCTCACACACTGTGCGTGCAGATAATGCTCACAGCACTTCTGGGGTGCCTCAGGAAGGTTCCTTCCCCTCACCCTCGATGGCGGGAGTGAGGGGAGTCAGTTCTGGGGTGCCTCAGGAAGGTTCCTTCCCCTCACCCTCGATGGCGGGAGTGAGGGCAGTCAGTTCTGGGGTGCCTCAGGAAGGTTCTTTACCCTCACCCTCCATGCAGGAGTGAGGGCAGTCAGTTCTGGGATGCCTCAGGAAGGTTCTTTACCCTCACCCTCCATGCAGGAGTGAGGGCAGTCAGTTCTGGGGTGCCTCAGGAAGGTTCTTTACCCCTCACCCTCGATGGCAGGAGTGAGGGCAGTCAGTTCTGGGATGCCTCAGGAAGGTTCTTTACCCTCACCCTCCATGAAGGAGTGAGGGGATGGGTGTGGCTGGGCCTGTCTGTCTGTCTGTCCTCTCTGTGCCCTTTAATTAGCAGCAAACCAGAGGTGTCCTGGGGACAGTGCAGGGATGGGATGAGCCCTGGGAGTCTGTCCCTATGCCTGGCAGTGCCCAAGGCCAGGCTGGATGGGCTGGGAGCACCCTGGGACAGTGGAAGGTGTCCCTGCCATGGCAGGAGAGGGATGAGATGACCTTTAAGGTCCTTTCCAGCCCAAACCCTGCTGGGATTCTGTGAAGTTGGGCGCTGTGGGCCCTGTGCAGGGCCTGTCCTTGGGGCTGTCCTTGAGCAGGGACGGGGAGCTCAGGTTTCACCTGCACCACTGCATTCCCAGCCTGCAGCAAGGACAGCCTGGCTGGGCTTTCACTCCCAGCTCTCTGCAATGACCTCTTGCAAAACACCCAAATATCCTCCCCTGTGCCTGCAGTGCCCTTGCTGCTCCCCTTGGTGCCCTGTGGGCTGGGGCCTGGGCTACCCTGGTCTGATGGTGCTGCAGGAGTGGCTTGTTGGGACCTGAGGGGACAGCTGGAGCTGTGCCAGGGCAGGGCTGGATTTCAGGAAAAGTTCTTCCCCCAGAGGGTGCTGGCACAGCCCCAGAGCTGCAGGAGCTGCCAGGGATGCCCAGGGTGGGATTGCTGGGGGTCTGGGCAGGGCAGAAGCTGCACTGGATGTTCCCTGTGGATCAGGATATTCCCTGTTCATCAGGATATTCCCTGATCCCCATCTCCCCCAGCAGACATTTCCCTGTGCACCCTTCTGGCTGGAAATAGTCTGCAGGCAGGGGCAGAGCTCTGGGGATGGGGTTTGTGCTGGGGACCAGGGCAGGGAGCTGCAAGGAGCCCCTGCGGCCTGTCCAGGCCGTGCCAAGTGCTTTGTTTGCATGGCAGGGGCACAGGTACCCTGGCACAGGCTCCCAGCTCTTTCTAGTGCTAATCAGCACAGCTTCACAGGGAGTTGGCTGTGCAGGGGTGTTGGGATGTCTCTGAGGATCCAGGGTTGCTCAGCAGCACAGCTTTGGTTGGTCCCTCACTGCCTGGGCAGGCTGGGCTGGGCTGGCTGTGCCTCAGCTGCTGGGTTTGTCTTGTTTGATTTATTCGTTCTGAGAAAATTCTCCTTGCTGGGTGCTGCCCTGGCTGTGCAGTGCTGCTCTGGCTGTGGGGTTTGCAGAGCCGCCAAGTTGCTCCAAACCCCATCCAGCCTGGCCTTGGGCATTTCCAGGGATCCACAGCTGCTCTGGGCACCCTGTGCCAGGGCCCCACCACCCTCCCGGCCAGGAATGTGTGTGCTGTCCCTGATCCTGGATCCACATTGTTCATCACCTCCCCAACCTCCATTTCCTCCTGGCTGGTTGGGATCAGCCCCAGATTGCTGAGAGACCCCCAGGAGCAGAGACACAAATGAACAACACCAAAACAGAGTCATAAAATCAGAGTGGTTTGGGTTGGAAGGGACCTTAAAGCCCGTCTTGTTCTGGAAGGGACACCTTCCACCATCCCAGGCTGCTCCCAGCCCATCCAACCTGGCCTTGGGCACCTCCAGGGGTGGGGAACTTGTGCCAGGGCCCCCCCCCTAGCCTTGCAGGAGAATTTCTACAGGATTTCTACAGGATTTCTGCAGCCTTTGTGGTTGTGCTGTCCCGTGGCTGCCTTGCCTGGCTCATGCTCCAGCCCAGCTCCCATTTTATCAGTGCTGTTTCTCTCTCTTGCACTCTGTGCCTGCACACATCCAAGGTCAGAGGTGCTCCACAGGCTGCTTTTGCTGTTCAGCTGCTGCTGGGAAAACCTCTGGCCTATCCTGAGGACAAATTTCCCCCTTTTCCAGCTGGAACTCCACCTGCAGAGTGAGGAGAGCATTGGGGACCCCCTGTGCTGCTGATTTGCATTTGCAGTCCTGCTGTGCAGCACAGGAGTGTGGCTACATCCTGCTCCTCAGCCTCATCTTCTCAGGCTCCTGGGGGTGTCCTGCTCATTGAAAAATCCCAATGTGACCAGAGGGCCAGTCCACTTCATTAGACCCCAGTGTCTAATTAGACAGCAGCTCTGGAGTGGGTTTTACTAAGCCCACACTTTGCCTGGGGCTGTAGGGAGCAGGGAGGGCTGAATCTATTTCATTTTTCTATTTTTCCCCCTTTTGTTGGTGATTTGTCAGGCACACAATAGTGGGGGTGTGAGCAGCAGCATCTCAGCCTGCTCTTGGTGGGAGGAGTGGGCAGCAGAGCATCCTGTGCTCTGGGGGGCATTTCCCCCTCTGTTCAAGGGGATATTTGGCATTTTTGGGGATGAACAGCACACAGGGCTGTCTCATGGGCATCTGCTCCAGGGAAAGGCTTGATTTTAACGTCTTCTTGCTCCTCCCATGCCTCTGTGAGCACATGGGGTTTGAGCAGCTCTGAGGCTGGACTTGATAACCTTAATGATTATTTCCCGACTTTAATGCTTCTCCAAGCCTTCCTGCTCATTTGTGGCTTGGAATGAGAAGCTGTTCAGCTCAGCAGTGAATTTCCAGCATTCAGGAAGCACGGATGGCTGCCTGTGTCCTTGTGCAAGGGCTCAGCTCCTCCTCCTCCTCTTCCTCATCAGTCAGGCAGGAGCTGTGGGGCTCATTGTGCAGAGCAGGTGATGGCAGTGCTGCTGCACACCTGCCCAGGTGGTTGGATTTTATTTAATTCCATGTAAGAGATGCAAAGTGGGTCTTGTTTTCCCGTGAGCTCCCATCCGAAGGCATCCCCAGCACCCAAGCCAGGGATTGGCTCTGCCCATTCATTGCTGAGAGGATCCCATGGGGAGGGAACCTGTAATCTGAACACCCTCATCTTTTATTCATCCTCATTTGGTCTAAATGTCAAGTTTTCTTTATTTTAATGGGGGAAATTCTCCTCTCTCTGTAAACTGGCCTTTTTGAAGTACACCAGTGGCTGGGAATGGATGGCAGCAATTAGTATTCAGATGGAGGCATTCCTGATGAGCTTCTGTGCTGAACATATTTTTTAATTGTGTTAAAAAAATCTTTTAAAACTGTTTAAAGCCTCAGGGGCGATTGGCACTTCCTGAACTCCCCTGTACCTCCATGGCTCACCTCTGAGACTTACCAGGGGGCTTGTTGGTATTTTCTGTGCTTGCTTGACCCCCAAAAACAAGCTGGAGAACTTCAGGCTTGAACTTTGCTGCTTGTGCAGCATGAAAATCCCTCTGAGTGCAGCCCTGCCAGCCAGATCAGCCTCTCTGGGTTTCTTTAAATACAAAATCTTCTTGTTCCAGGCTAAAAATTCTTCTAGGATTTATTTAGCCAAGAGAAATGGCAGCAGCCAGCTCTGCCTGGCCACTGACCCATGTCACATTGCTCCTCCAGCTGTCCCCCAGGCTGGAATTGCTGACATTCCCCAGCAGGCTGGGAGGATGCTGCAGCCTCCTCCTGCCTCTGCCTGCCTGGCAGGCAGGAGCATTTCCAGGAAGGCACAGAAGGGAAAAAAAAAAACCCTCAGTGGCAGGATCATCTCTGTTTTATTCCCAGCTTCACTCCAGGCTTGGTGTTCCAAGTTCAGCCCTCCCAGAATTACAGGAGCTGCCCTGGGAAGGGAGGGATTTTTCTGCCATCCTCATTGGGAGTGGATTTTGGAGCTAAATTAGGGCAGTGGAGCATTTCCACAGCAGAACATCCATCCCTGCTCAGGAATGGCCTCACTGCAGAAGCACTGACCCAGGCCAGGTGCCCTCAGGGGATGGAGATGTCCCTGCTCCTTTTCATGTTCTTTTGGTTCCTGCTTGATACAAAAACCCAACCAGTGCCTGAAATCTGTGGTTTTGGGTCCTCCTGTGTGGCAATAATTGTTCCCACGTGCCTGCATGTCCCTTGCTGTCCCTTCTCCAGGGCTCCTTTGTGCCCCTTGCCCAGGGTGGTGGTGAGTGATCCCCAGTGCTGCTCATCTTCCTGCTGCATTTTGGGCTCATTTTAACTCCCTGCACCACCTCATTGCCAATTTCCTTCCTTTTTTTTTTTTTCTTTTCCTCATATTTTGGCCTCATATTTAACGTCCTGCACCTCCTGATTGCCAATTTCCTTCCTTTTTATTTTTCTTTTGTTTTTTCCCCCCTACAGGTCCACTTTGATCAGTTTAAAGAAGCACTTATCCTCATCTTATCCAGAACCCTGTCAAATGAGGAGCACTTTCAAGAACCAGGTAAATAATGAAATTACCTAAACTGGTACATTTTCATTGGCAAAGCAGCTCTGGGTGGCTCTCACAGAAGAACTTAGAAGGGAAAGTGATTTTTAGGTGCTGCCATCCATGCAGGAAAGGCTGATCTTGGGAAAAAAGGTGTTGGGGTTTTTTTAGTTGTTATAGAGATGAGGTAATTGAGAGATTTAAATATAAGATTTATACAAATTATTTCTATTAGTATGTATATGTTAATATTATATAGTAATTTCTATTTTAACTATATATTAGTAAAAATAGTTACTTCTATTACTATATTAAATCAATATCGTTATTTATATTTTAATTTTAGAAAAATATATTATTTATATTAATATTATTTGTTTATATTAATTTTATTATTATATTAATATATTTAATGATAAGTATGGTTATTTCTATTACTTATTATACTATACTATATTATATTAATAGATTATATTATGCTATACTATTATACTATACTATATTAATAGATTTAGATTTTAATTTTAAACTATTTCTATTAATATGTATATATTAGTATATTTATTGATAAGTATAGTCATTTGTATTTTAACTATATTAATATAATAATAAAGATGGTTATTTCTATTACTATATTAAATTAATATATTTATATTTTAATTTTATATAAAAATATTATTTATCTAAACATGTTTGTTTATATTAATATACTTATATCTTAATTTTATTTTTATATTAATAAGTATAGGTATTTCTATTAGTATAGTATATTAATGTATTTCTATTTTAATTTTAAATAAATAAATATATTTATAGTAATATGAATAAATTTGTTCTTATTAATATATTTATTTATATTTTAATTTTTCTAATATTTTATTTATTTTATTGAAAAAGATGTTATTTTATTATTACTTTTGATGAAGGGTGAGAAATGGATTAATTACAAAAAGGGAGCTGAGATTTGTTGTGGAACCTTGCACAAAGGTGTTTTCAGGGCATTTCATTTCAGGTGCAGTGCCTTGAAAATGGGGCATTTTTAGGTTTTCCTGGGCAGGAAAGGTTTCAGGTGCAGTGCCTTAAATGGGGCATTTTTAGGCTTTCCTGGGCAGGAAAGGTTTCAGGTTCAGTGCCTTGAAAATGGGGCATTTTTAGGTTTTCCTGGGCAGGAAAGGTTTTGGGTTCAGTGCCTTGAAAATGGGGCATTTTTAGGTTTTCCTGGGCAGGAAAGGTTTCAGGTGCAGTGCCTTGAAAATGGGGCATTTTTAGGTTTTCCTGTGCGGGAAAGGTTTCAGGTGCAATGCCTTGAAAATGGGGCATTTTTAGGTTTTCCTGGGAAGGAAAGGTTTCGGGTTCAGTGCCTTGAAAATGGGGCATTTTTAGGCTTTCCTGGGCAGGAAAGGTTTCAGGTGCAGTGCCTTGAAAATGGGGCATTTTTAGGCTTTCCTTGGCAGGAAAGGTTTTGGGTTTAGTGCCTTGAAAATGGGGCATTTTTAGGCTTTCCTGGGCAGGAAAGGTTTCGGGTGCAGTGCCTTGAAAATGGGGCATTTTTAGGCTTTCCTGGGCAGGAAAGGTTTTGGTTTTAGTGCCTTAAATGGGGCATTTTTAGGCTTTCCTGGGCAGGAAAAGTTTCGGGTTCAGTGCCTTGAAAATGGGGCATTTTTAGGCTTTCCTGGGCAGGAAAGGTTTCAGCTTCAGTGCCTTGAAAATGGGGCATTTTTAGGTTTTCCTGGGCAGGAAAGGTTTCAGGTGCAGTGCCTTAAATGGGGCATTTTTAGGCTTTCCTGGGCAGGAAAGGTTTCAGGTGCAGTGCCTTGAAAATGGGGCATTTTTAGGCTTTCCTGGACAGGAAAGGTTTCAGGTGCAGTGCCTTGAAAATGGGGCATTTTTAGGTTTTCCTGGGCAGGAAAGGTTTCAGGTGCAGTGCCTTGAAAATGGGGCATTTTTAGGTTTTCCTTGGCAGGAAAGGTTTTGGGTGTAGTGCCTTGAAAATGGGGCATTTTTAGGTTTTCCTGGGCAGGAAAGGTTTCAGGTGCAGTGCCTTGAAAATGGGGCATTTTTAGGCTTTCCTGGGCAGGAAAAGTTTCGGGTTCAGTGCCTTGAAAATGGGGCATTTTTAGGCTTTCCTGGGCAGGAAAGGTTTTGGGTTTAGTGCCTTGAAAATGGGGCATTTTTAGGCTTTCCTGGGCAGGAAAGGTTTCAGGTTCAGTGCCTTGAAAATGGGGCATTTTTAGGCTTTCCTGGACAGGAAAGGTTTCAGGTGCAGTGCCTTGAAAATGGGGCATTTTTAGGCTTTCCTGGGCAGGAAAGGTTTCAGCTTCAGTGCCTTGAAAATGGGGCATTTTTAGGTTTTCCTGGGCAGGAAAGGTTTCAGGTGCAGTGCCTTGAAAATGAGGCATTTTTAGGTTTTCCTGGGCAGGAAAGGTTTCAGGTGCAGTGCCTTGAAAATGGGGCATTTTTAGGCTTTCCTGGGCAGGAAAGGTTTTGGGTTTAGTGCCTTGAAAATGGGGCATTTTTAGGCTTTCCTGGGCAGGAAAGGTTTTGGGTTCAGTGCCTTGAAAATGGGGCATTTTTAGGCTTTCCTTGGCAGGAAAGGTTTCAGCTTCAGTGCCTTGAAAATGGGGCATTTTTAGGCTTTCCTGGGCAGGAAAGGTTTCAGGTGCAGTGCCTTAAATGGGGCATTTTTAGGCTTTCCTTGGCAGGAAAGGTTTTGGGTTTAGTGCCTTGAAAATGGGGCATTTTCAGGCTTTCCTTGGCAGGAAAGGTTTCAGTTTTTCTGTTTTCCCCCTGCAGCAGGGCCTGGGAGCTGCGGGGCCATGCTGGGGCTGAGCCCTGCAGCTCCAGCTGGTGCCACACCTGTATGGAAATCCCTAATCCTGTCCTTGGAGCAGCAGGGGAGCCAAATCCCCCAAGGAGAAAACAGCTTAGCAAAGGGGGAGAGAGAATTCTCCAGATTTCCTCTCCTGGAGCATCAATCTCAGCTGGAGCATCCCACTCTGCAGAGAGGAGCCTGCCAGCAAAATTACAACTTTCCCCTTTCCATAAGGCTGCAAAAACCACAGGGTTGGAAAGGTGTGATTGATGGATTATTTTTATTTTCCACCTCCCATTTCCAAAGCTCTTTGATGCTGTGAGAGGGGGTGATGGCAGCTCCTGTGCCCAGCATTGCTTAATGGAATTTGCAAGTGCAGCTCAGGGGGGAGCATTCCCTGCCAGCCCCTTGGGAAGGAGCTGGCACAGAGCAGGAATAGGCCCCAGTGAGGCAGAACTAATCCAGCCTTCTGCATTTATTGGGGTATCATATGGCTGAGAAGCTCCAGCTTGATTGAAATGTAAATAAATCTCCCAGAAACAGCTAAATTTGGGGTTATCACAGGGGAAATTACCAGTGGAGCTGGAGAGCCCTCCTTGGGGATGCTCTTGTCAGAGTGGGGTTGGAGTGGCAGGAAATCAAAGGGTGTGGGGTGCAGGTAGGGAGCCAGAGCCAGGCAGGCCTGGGAGGCATTTTATTTTTAATGCATTTTGACAGGTTGGTTAATGCCAAAGTCTTTGCTTCTTTTAATTTAGATCAAACTGGAGATTTGGAGAAACAAGCTGCTTTGTGCTGTTGGTGTCAAACTGTCAGGGAGTGTGGAAATGCTGGTGCTCCAGCCTGCCCCAGGCTAGGGGGAAAATTGAGTTAAGAGCTCTAAATCGTATCATTTAAATGAAAATTTAATTTGGGGGGGATTGGAGGAGAGGGGGGAGGGAGGGAGAAGCAGAGATTTTAAGGCTGTTTGCAGCATCTGGGAAGGAAGGGGCTCTGGGGGTTTTCTGCAGGGATTTGGGTGATGGGGAGCACTGGGGGCTTTGTGTGGGGACACAGCCAGGGGGTGGCATGTCCTTGTCCCCATGGGCATGTCCTTGTCCCCATGGATGCTGTCAGCTCAGGAGGGTGACAGGAAGGACAGGGAGCTGTTGGAGGCACAGAGGGATGCAGCTCCTCTGCTGCTCAGAGATTTGAGGCTGGAGAAAAGAAGATTTGGGGACACCTTCCAGCCTTTTCCAGTAACTGAAGGGAGCCCAAAAGAAACAGGGAAAGGGATTATGGAGTGACAGGACAAGGGGAAATGGCTTTGAAGTGCCAGAGGGCAGGGATGGATGGGGTATTGGGAATTAATTCCTCCCTGTGAGGGTGGTGAAGCCCTGGCACAGGTACCCAGAGCATCCCTGGCAGTGCCCAAGGCCAGGCTGGACAGGGTTTGGTGCAGCTTGGGATGGTGGAAGGTGTCCCTGCCATGGCAGGAGATGATTTTCAAGGTCCTTTCCACCCAAACTGATTCTGTGCCAGGCTCTGGGGTCACAGGGGCTGGGGACAGGGAACCAGAAGTGCTGCAGTTCCTGCAGAAGCAGCCACTGGGGTTTCCTCATTTCGGGGGGAAGCGCTCAGGCTTGCACAGAGCAGCTGATATGTATTTATATAAATCATTTTTTTGTCTTGAATTCCCTTTGCAAAGGCAAGAGTGGCAGGGAGGATGGTGCTGCAGGCAGAGCTCCAGAGCTGCTGTGATCAGCTCTGTCCCCTCGAGGGTGACACTGTGGGGACACAGACCCAGCTGTGAACCCGAGCATCAGCTGGGCAAAGCCACCTCTGCTGGGAACAGGGGTGGGGAGTGCCAGGAAAAGCAGGAAAAAAGCTTGAATGTGGTTTAAAATAATCACTATTTATAAAATATCACCCTGCCCTGTCCCAGTCCTCATTCCCATGGGACGGGGCTGGGTGCTGCTGCTCTTTGTCCACGGGTCACTGCAGCAGTGAGGGGACAATAAAATAGATTTAAGGGTGGAAAAAGGAAAAAAAAAATCAGTTGTGTGGGTGATTAGAGAAGGAAAAAAATCAGGCTTTTTTTTTTTTCCTCCCCATTATAGCAAATAAAAAGTGCATGGAAGCTGGGCTAGGGAGGGATTATGGGGTGGAGTGCAGGATTACAGGAACACCCAGGAGAAATTAAAGAGCTCTTTGACGCCATCCTCCCCACAGTCACGAGGGTTTGGGGGTTTTTCCTTTCCTGTTTTTTCCTTCTCTTTCTGGAGACAGCAGAGGTGCCTTCTAAAAAAGGGGCTGGTGGGGATGATCCCTTTGGAAGAACCCCATCCATGGGGGATAGGTTGTTCAGGTGGGGTAGAACCAGTGTCACAGCCCAGGCAGGGCTGCCTGATGCCACAGAGTATTTTTGGGTCCAAACCCGTTGGTTTTGGGTTGTGGTGACCCTGCCAGCACTCCTCTCTCCCTCCAGTGCTGAGGCTGGATGGTGAAATAGGGCTTGGGGGGTTCAGGCATACCTGGAGCCTCAGGGGATTAGGATTTAGCAGATCCTGGCTGCTTTGCCCAGCACTTGGAGCATCCCTGCCTTCCAAATCTTAAGCAGCAGAGAAATTAATTTC
The DNA here is from genome assembly GCF_028769735.1 of Zonotrichia leucophrys gambelii. Lineage (NCBI taxonomy): Eukaryota > Metazoa > Chordata > Aves > Passeriformes > Passerellidae > Zonotrichia > Zonotrichia leucophrys. The sequence continues at coordinate 59,536,611 of NC_088175.1, read as the reverse complement.
CCCTCTGAAGGCTGGGATTGTGGGATGAGGGGGCTCCTGCTCTAAACCCCCTTTTGTCTGAGCTGCAGGGCTTTGATGCTGGGCCCAGGGAAGCTCCCTCCCCATCTGAGGGCAGAGCAGGATTTTGAAATGACTTATCTGGTGCAGAAAGGCAGAAAATCAAGTGTAAATCTCCAGCCACGGAGACATTTCAGTGGGATGGATGGGGGGAGTGAGAGAGGAGGGAATTGATGGCTCCTGTCTGTGGTGCTTAAATCAGGGAGTGAAATGCAGAATTATAGGGGGGTTGTTTCATTTCAGGGGCACTTGGAGGGCCACAAACCCTCTGGGCAGTGGGCAGGAAGGTGAGAGGCTGCTTCTCTCAGCCTGGGGGCAAGTCAGACCCCAGTGTCTGATTAGACACCAGCTCTGGAGTGGGTTTGACTAAGCCCACCCTTTGCCAAGGGCTGTAGGGAGCAGGGAGGGCTGAACCCATTTTATTTTTCTCTTTTTTCCCCCCTTTTTTAGTAATTTGTCAGCCACACAATATTGGAAGTCTGAGCAGCAGCATCTCAGCCTGCTCTTGGTGGGAGGAGTGGGCAGAGAGCATCCTGTGCTCTGGGGGGCATTTCCCCCTCTGTTCAGGGGGATATTTGGCTTTTTTGGGGATGAACAGCACACAGCGCTGTCTCATGGGCATCTTCTCCAGGGAAAGGCTTGATTTTTGACATCTCCTTTCTGCTCCTCCTGAGCACATGGGGTTTGAGCAGCTCTGAGGTTGGACTTGATCACCTTAGTGATTCTTTTCCAACTTTAATGCTTCTCCAGCCCTTCCTGCTCAGTTCCTTCTCATTCCTCTCTGGGAATGAGCCTGTTCAGCTCGCCAGTGAATTTCCAGCATTCAGGAGAAACATGGATTGCTGCTTTTTGCTTTTGTGTGTGCCCAGCATTCCCTGGATATTGGGGATGGTGGGAACATCAAGGGCACCACTGCTCTGCTGGGGGGTTTGCTGGGGAAGCAGGAGATGGAGAGGCTTGGAGGGGGCTGCAGGTGTGGGAGGTGTCTGTGTCCACCCAGCTGCAAAGGAGAGGGATTTGTGCTGCAGGATGTGATAAGGGAAATGCTGGAACCCAGTGTTAACAAAACCACCCTGGCTGTGGAAATTGGGATTTCAGGGTGCCTGGGCTGGGATCTCCTCAGGCACAGCTGGTTTGGAAGTTGGAGCAAACTTTGTTCTCCTCAAGCTGTGTGAAGGGTCACCTCTCCCTCCTCAGGGATGTTCTGGGGCTCCACAGTTCTTCAATTACAAAAGGCAAACAAGCTCACCCGTGGTGCTCAGAGCAGAGAGAAGACAGAAATCAGCCTGAAAAATGCTCAAAGCACAACATGGGGAGAGGCTCCTGCTGTTCCCTTTGCTGTGCTCACAGGGGGCACAGCGTGGTGGCACTTGTGCTCCTGAGAGCCACAGAGCAGAAGGGACTTTGAAAACCACCTCATTCCAACAGCAGGAACACCTTCCACAGACCCCTGAATTTCCAGCTGGTAAAGCACTCTCAGTGTGGCAGGGATGGAAACAGGATTCTTTGGAAATTCAGCAGGAAATTCAGCTGTGGCTTCACTAAATCCCAGCTTCTTCCCCCTCCTCCATCTCTCCAAAGACAGATGGAGGTACGGCTCTGTCTGAGGAATAATAAAAATGATTTCTGAAGAAAAAACAAAGCCCCCAGCCCTCTCTTGTGAGGGAGGGAGGAAATAACTGGGTGAATGAGTAGCCACAAATATTAGCATTTCAGAGAGAGCTGCTGGATGGAGATTGTTCACCACCGGGCGGGCTTTAATAGGAGTGATAAGGTTTGCTTTTGTTCTGGGGCTCTCCCTTAATCAGCCTGTCTCCTCCTGATTTTTCTATCGGTGCACTCCATCAGCCCAACTTTCATGTGCTGAGTCCCAGCTGCAGCAAATCTTGTTAGAATGGCCTTGTTCAAACACAGGCACGGGGTTTGTTCCCTAGAGCTGCACCGAGGCTGGATGGAGTGTGGGGCTGTAGGAATCAAAGCGCTCCTCAGCCTGTGTATTTTATAATTCATTGCATAGCTAAGTTGTGGAATATTATTTTTTTTTTCTCCCCTCTAACAAGCTTGAAGCCTTTTCTTCCATATCTAAAGGAATATTATCCGAGGAGGCATTTGGGTGAGGGGGTTTGGAGACCTGCTGCTTTCCCTGCATCCTTTGTCAGTGCTGGAACAGCTTCCCTGTGCCTTATTAGTATTGCACTCTTGCATTTCTTTTATATCACAGCCCTCTGCAAATAAAATTTTCAAAAGCTGCTGCTCTTGCCACTGTGAGAGGCAGAAAATAAAAGATGCTGGAGTCCTGGGGGGGTTTCAGCAGTCAGGTTAGCAAACACTGAAACAAAGCATGGCACCAAGCCTTCCCCTAATTGAATCCCTGGTTAATTTGGTCCTTGGTTTAATTTGCCCCCTGCTCCAGATTCTCACTGAAAACAGCCCAAAACGTGCTTATTTATTTTCTGTTTTGATCCTTGCCTGCCAGTGCTCCCGGATAATTCAGTCCCCAAAGGCAGGAGCTGCTGGGGGAAGCTGGAGCTGGGGAATGTGGAGCCCCTGTAATTAGAGGATGACTCCAAAGGGTTATTTAGATCTTGCAGTTGGCTTTGGCTGCTCAGCACAGGCTGGGACCTGCCCCACTGTCTCTCACATCAGCTGCTCCCGTCGGGGCCCCCAGAGACTCCAAACTTGCCCAATTTTTTTCCGCTCTCCTGCTTGTTTGGGCATTTTTAATGGAGCTGAAATTCAAACCCACAGAGAGCAGCAGCAGCAGCCGCCCGGGTGTCTGCAGGATCTGGAGACTTGAGCTGCCTCAGTGCAACTCAGTCCCTAATTAAACCTGCCTGGTGCTGCTAATGGAGGTGAGTGCAAGGAGCAGAGGCCTAATGGACTTTCCATCCCCAGCTCCTGGCAAGGTTGTGGAGATTTTCCCTCCCCATCCTGTTAAGTTGATCTGGGAAATGGGGAGGGGTGAGGAAGAGGAAGATTGCTCTTTGTGCTGGCTTTTTTTTGGCAGGGAGCAGCACCAATTCCAACCATCAGACCCAATGCCAGGGTGAGGGGTGTCGCAGACATCTTTTATGGAAAATCCTTTCCTTAGGATTTTTCCTCCTGAGAATCTGAGAGGCCTCAGGAACAAAATGTAAACAATGATTATCTGCTGCTGTGGAATGCAACAGGTGCATCTGGGATTGGTCTCATGTGGTTGTTTCTAATTAATGGCCAGTCACAGTCAGCTGGCTCAGACAGAGCCCGAGCCACAAACCTTTGTTATCATTCTTTCTGATTCTGTTCTTAGCTTAGCCAGCCTTCTGATGAAATCCTTTCTTCTATTCTTTTAGTATAGTTTTAATATAATATATATCATAAAATAATAAATCAAGCCTTCTGAAACATGGAGTCAGATCCTCATCTCTTCCCTCATCCTCAGACCCTGCAAACACAGTCACAGAGGGTGGGGATGATCCAGGAGTGGAGCCACCATTGGTGCCATTGCCCACCAGGAATGGTGGCAGCAACTGGGCACTCACAATCCTGCTGGAGGAACACACCAGCCCTGAGAGAGCTCAGCAATGCCATTCCTGCTGTGTTGTGTGCTTGGATTCCCCAGATTGCTCCCCAGAAGCGCAGCCCAAGTACATCAAGGGCGGCAAACGCTACGGGCGCCGCTCGCTGCCGGAGTTCCCCGAGTCTGTGGAGGACTTTGCTGAGGTGACAGTCATCGAGCCGCTGAGCGAGGAGCCACGTCCTGCCCACATTGCTGCCAGCCAGGAGGTCAGCAGGGAAGGGAGGGTGTGGGGGGCCCTGTCACCTCTGGGCATCGCTGCTGCCCTCATCCAAAGGGGTTGGGGATGTGTTTGGGGCCTTCCCAGTGAAGGCATTGACTGCTCTCCTGGGATTTGTGTTGGGATGGCCTTGTCACCTCTGGACATGGCTACTGCCCTCATGCAGAGGGGGTTGGTGTCCCAATGCCTTTCCTGTCCCTAGGATGGGTCTTGGGGTGGCCTTGTCACCTCTGGACATCACTGCTGCCCTCATCCAAAGGGGTTGGGATGTGTTTCGGGCCTTCCCAGTGAAGGCTTTGACTGCTCTCCTGGGATGGGTGGTTGGGTGGCCTTGTCACCTCTGGACCTTGCTGCTCCTCACATCGAGGGGATTGGGATGTTCCAGTGCCTTTACTGGCACTAGGATTGGTGTTGGGGTGGCCTTGTTACCTGTGGATGTGGCTGCTGCCCTCATGCAGAGGGCGTTGGGATGTGCTTGGGGCCTTTCCAGTGAAGGCATTGGCCTCTCTCCTTGTCTGTCCCTAGGATTGGTGTTGGGGTAGCATTGTCACCTCTGGACATCGCTGCTGCCCTCATCCAGAGTGGTTGGGATGTGTTTGGAGCCTTCCCAGTGGAGGCATTGGCTGCTTTCCTAGGATTGGTGGTGGGGTGGCCTTGCCACCTCTGGACATGGTGTTGGGGTAGCATTGTCACCTCTGGACATCGCTGCTGCCCTCATCCAAAGGAGTTTGGGATGTCCCAATGCCTTTCCTGGTCACTCTCCTTGCCTGTCCCTAGAATTGGTGTTGGGATGGCCTTGTCACCTGAGGATGTGGCTGCTGCCCTCATCCAGAGGGGTTTGGGTGTCCCAATGCCTTTCCTGTCCCTAGGATGGGTCTTGGGGTGGCCTTGTCACCTCTGGGCATCGCTGCTGCCCTCATCCAAAGGGGTTGGGATGTGTTTCGGGCCTTCCCAGTGAAGGCATTGACTGCTCTCCTGGGATGGGTGGTGGGGTGGCCTTGTCACCTCTGGACATCGCTGCTGCCCTCATCTAAAGGGGTTTGGGATGTCCCAGTGCCTTTGCTGGCACTAGGGTGGGTGCTGGGTGCCTTGTCACCTCTAGATGTGACTGCTGGCCACATCCAAAGGGGTTGGGATGTCCCAATGCCTTTACTGGCTGCTCTCCTTGCCTGTCCCTAGGTTTGGTGTTGGGGTGGCCTTGTCACCTGAGGATGTGGCTGCTGCCCTCATCCAGAGGGGTTTGGGATGTCCCAGTGCCTGTCCTGGCCTCTCTCCTTGCTGTCCCTAGGATGAGCCATGCCAGGCGTGGCTCCCTTGCTCCCTGGGAAGTGGGAAGGAGCTGGGCCAGTGCTCCTGGCTGGAGTGTGGGCCAGCAATTAAGCAAGGGCTGAGCTGCTGCCCCCGTGGCTAACGAGGTGTGGGCTGGGAGCAGCCTGAGCACGTCCACATCCATCAGTGCAGCTGCCAAAAGCTGCCCATGGCTCCAGCAGGAGGGATGGGGAGAAGGGGCAGCTGCTTTGGGACAGTGGCATCTAATTGCTCCAAAAAATCCCCATTCCTGCGTTTGTGCTCCAGCTCTGTGGCTCTCTTTGTGCCAGTGAATCTCCTCCTGCTTCCCCAGGCAGAGGAGCAGAGTGGTTGGGGTTGGTGCTGTGTGTCAGAGCCCTGCCCTGGAGCTGGGCTGCTGCCAGCCTGCCCTGCTGTGCCAGGCATTGTTGATTCAGGAGATGTGCTGGGAGTTTTTCCACTGGGAAGCAGAAGCACTGCTGCTTTCTCCCTCCTCTGTCTCGTGGCCTCACTTGGAGCTCTGTTGTAGGGGGACACCCAGCCCTGTGTGAGAAAGCAAGGAAGGAATTTTCAATTCCCACGGTTTCAGAGTTATTCCTATGCAGCTGAGCTTAAAAATGATTAAAAAACCCCAAACCAGCACCTCAAAGAAAGGTTTTCCCTGCTGCTGGTGGCCTTTGCTCAGCACCACAGGGATGCTCATCCATCTCTGGATTTGGCCACATGGGCTGCCCTGACCTTGGAATTGGTGTCAATCCACCCACACTCTCCAGGGAATGATGTCCTTGCTGGAAGGAGCTGCTCCAACCTCACCCCTTGGTTTTAGCTGTCACAGAGGTGTAAAGGGCAGCCCATTAACAAGGTCAGTTAATTAACCCAGCTGGTGTAACCACACCGTGGCTGAGGGCTGGATCAGCCTCCTGCTGGCAATGCTTGTTGCACCTTTTGGGCTGCTGGGATGGTTAATTGCTCTGCAAGTGGAACAAAAATCAGGATAAACTTGTGAAACCCCCGCTTTATCAGCAGATCATCTTGGTGTGCATGGGAATGACTTGCAGGAAGGTGCTGAGGGGGTGCTGGAGGCTCCTGATTCCCTGGGATCTGGCCAGGGATCAGCCCTTGCCCAGTTCTGTGTGCAAACACAGCCCCAGCCTGAGAACTGGGGCAGGATGGCTTAATTGGTGCTTGCTCCCAGGCAGTGCCAATTAAAAGGGCTCAGGCTGTGTCTGAGAGGTTTCCCTCCCTCCCTGGTAAACACGAGGGAAAGGCTGGAAGGCAGCTCTGGGAAAGGCTGGAAGGAAGGCAGCTCTGGGAGCAGCTGCCCAGGGAGAGGCTCCACCTCCATCCCCGGGGCTTTTCAGGTGCTGCTGGATCAGGTGATGAGCAGCTGGGTGTGGATTTGGCACTGACCCTGCTGTGCTGGGTTCCTGAGGGTCCCTGTGACCTGCAGGAGCTTGTCCCCATGGATGGTGGCTGTGCTGAGTTCCAAACCTCCCTGGGGAGCATCCATCCCTCCCCTTCCCCAGCTGCTGCTCTGCTCTGGGAGAGGTCCCTCCTACTGCAGGTTTATGGAATTTGGGTTGGAAAGGACTCTAAAGCCCATCTCATTCCAACCTTCTACCCTAGGCAGGGACAGTTCCCACCAGTCCAGGTTGTTCCAAGCTTTGAGGTTTTAGAATCTGCTGGCACATCCCAGTTCTGTCCCTTCAGTGCCACCTGCTCTCATGCTCTGCTTGTGAATTGTTTCCAGCATGGCCTGGCTCATTGGGAGGGTTGAAACTCCTGCTTTTGGGTCCTTGAGGTGAGATTCCCAAAATGAGACTGTCCTGGAAAGCCAGGATTTGTGATTAACAGCTCAGGATAGTGCCTGCTCCCAGAAAAAGTGCCTGACTGATGTGACTGGTGCTTGGAGCTGAAGGCACCTGGTAAAGTGAGGGATTTGAGAGCTTTTGTGGGGGTTTCTGTTCAAGCTGCTCAGCCCAGGGAGCTGCAGTGTGGATCTGGAAAGAACAAAATCCATCAGCACTGGAAAAACAGGATTTGTGATTAAGATAGTGCCCACGTCCAGAAAAAGTGCATTACTGGTGTGACTGGTGCTTGGAACTGAAGGCACCCGGCAAAGCCAAGGATTTGAGAGGTGTTTTTTTTGGTCTCTGCTCATCCCAGGGAGCTGCAGTGTGGATCTGGGAAGAACAAAACCCATCAGCACTGGGCAGCCAGGATTTATGAATAACAGCTCAGGATAGTGCCTGCTTCCAGAAAAAGTGCTATACTGGTGCTTTGGAGCTGAGGGCACCTGGCAAAGTGAGGTGTGGGGATTTGAGAGCTTTTTTTTTGGGGTCTCTGCTTGAGCTGCTCAGCTCAGGGAGCTGCAGTGTGGATCTGGGAAGAACAAAATCCATCAGTACTGGAAGCCAGGATTTGTGATTAAGATAGTGCCTGGTCCCAGAAAAAGTGCATTACTGGTGTGATTGGTGCTTGGAGCTGAAGGCACCTGACAAAGCTAGGTTTGGGGATTTAAGATCTTTTTTGGGGGTCTCTGCTCAGCCCAGGGAGCTGCAGTGTGGATCTGGGAAGAACAAACCGCATCAGCACTGGAAACACAGGATTTGTGATTAAGATAGTGCCCGCTCCCAGAAGAAGTGCATTACTGGTGTGATTGGTGCTTGGAGCTGAGGGCACCTGGCAAAGTGAGGTGTGGGGATTTGAGAGCTTTTTTGGGGAGTCTCTGTTCAGCCCAGGGAGCTGCAGTGTGGATCTGGGAAGAAAAATAATCCATCAGCAGTGGAAAGAAAAAAATTCATCAGCACTGGGAAGCCAGGATTTTTGATTAACAGCTCAGGGTAGTGCCTGCTCCCAGAAAAAGTGCATTGCTGGTGTGACTGGTGCTTGGAGCTGAGGGCACCTGGCAAAGTGAGGTGTGGGGATTTGAGAGCTTTATTTGGGGGTCTCTGCTCATCGCAGGGAGCTGCAGTGTGGATGTGGGAAGAACAAACCCCATCGGCAGCACCGGGGCCAGGGCTCACCTCGCGGCATGTGCTGCTGATCACCATGTTAATTAGCACTATATTCCGGGGGAGAACAAAGGTCTGGCTGGCTGGAGCAGATGGCAGGGGGGACACAGAGGTGGCTGCTGCCTCATTGTGGGCAGGGCCCACGGGCCAGGCCGCAGATGCACTCGCAGCCATCTGCTCCCCGCACGCGCCTCCGCGGGGCTCAGGCATTGCTGGCACCCCCTGCTCTGACCCGGGCCAGCTGGGGCCCTGCTGGGGCTGGGGGACAATGGCAGCCCGACATGGGCACGTCCCACCCAGCCCGGCCCCTCTTTGTCCCCTCCCGGCGGTGGCTGACCCCGAGCACACAAAGGGACAGAGGGAGGGAGGGGAGGTCACACGAGCACCCCAGCCCAAAAATCCCTGGGCTTTGTTCAGCCCCTTGGGGGTGGTGATGGGGTTGTTGTGGTTTTGTAGAATCCCAGAGTGGTTTTGTAGAATCCCAGGATGGTTTGGGTTGGAAGGGGAGTTTAAAGCTCATCTCATCCCACCCCTGCCATGGCAGGGACACTTCCACCATCCCAGGCTGCTCCAAGCCCTGTCCAGCCTGGCCTTGGACACTTGCAGCAGCTGGTGTGGTTTTGCTGAAAGTGCTTGAAGTGAGGGTCTCTGGTGCTCGGTTAATCTGATTCTATATAAACTGTGCATGCTGCTTATGCACAAAGGCTGGCACACAGAGGATCTGCCTCCTGAGCATCACTGCCAGCTTCCCCTCAGTGTCCCAGCTGTCCCCAAGGAGGAGGAGGATGGGTGGCTGCAGGGTGATTTCTCTGGCACCTAAGTTGACACTCTCACTGTGCAAAGTTTTCTGCATTTTCACATGGCAATTTCATAGAATCCCAGAATGGTTAAAGCCCATCCAGTCCCACCCCCTGCCATGGCAGGGACGCTTTCCATCATCCCAGGCTGCTCCAAGCCTCATCCAGCCTGGCCTTGGACACTGCCAGGGATCCAGGGGCAGCCACAGCTGCTCTGGGCACCCTGTGCCAGGGTTTCTTTATGCAGAACTTCCAAGGATGGGATTTAATGGCACCTGTTGCCTCAGCTCCTGCATTTTGTCCCTCGTGAGACGTTGTGGTGCTGTGGCAGGGAAGGGCCCTTGCCTGGTCCTGCAGCTGAAACGGGAACAGCAGCAGAGCTAAAAAAAGTCCAGGGCCTTAATTCAGTTTCCATGGCAACGTTGTAGATTAATGGCTTTTAGCTGTAATCTGAATGAGAGCTATTGAACTTTTCTGTGGTGATTTAGAGCCTCTTTATGTCCTGGGTGACTTTGACTCCAAATCCATCAGTCACGTGCGGGCAGAAGGATCCACTTGTCCCACTGCAGGAGCAACATCTGCCACTGCCAGAGCAAAGTTCATGTGGTGGGAGTAAATATAAATACCCTGGGCTGCTGCAGGGGTGCCAGGGATGAGACAACGTGTAGTACATGAGGAAATCACCTTCAATGCTGTGCTTTTGCTCCTGGTGCTGCCTGGGCTCATGGGATGATGCCAGAGGGAGCTGGATGGTTTAAAGACCACCAGAGAGTGGTTTTATTTTCCCTCTGTTAAGCTCTTGTTGACAGCACAGCTCTCTCCTGATAGAGCTGCACTCAGTGCAGGAGGTTTGAATTGGGCTTGGCTGAGTGTGCACAGAATAAAGTGCTGGAGGAGAGGATAACTCAGCTCTGTGATCATCCCCATCCCTTCAACCATCAACCCTCAAGGAAAAGCAGCATGGTTTGCTCAGAGGGCAAATCTCTCCCTTGCTCCCAGCACCCTGCCAGCTCTGCTCTGTCCCCTCTGTCCCCTCTGCTGGGTCCCTGTGGGGCTTTGGGCCCCTCTGGGCTCTGCCACCATCACAGAGCCGCAGGTGCCAGAGCAGGGCAGGATCCAAGAGCCCTGGATGCCCAGCCCAGCCTGCAGGGAGATGAAAGCCTGGCAGCCCTGCTGGAGCCCTGCAGCTCCTTGGCTGCTGATCCCAGAGTCTCTTTCATTCAGGGGATGCCTTGCAATCAATCAATAACTCAGGAGCCTTTTTTGTTTTCTCCCCAGCACTGGAAGACGCGAGGCAGCGAGGAGTACGAGGCCGAGGGTAAGAGCAGAGAGCAGCTCCTGGCTCTACTTGTTCTCATTGTTCTCATTTCAGCTTTGAGGAGGGGTCAGAGGGGCTCTGGGTGTGTGGAGCACCCAGCCTGGCTGCTGCAGAGCTCGGGGAGGTGCAGCTGGGGGTGAATGTTGAGGCAGGGCACATCTTGTGCTGTACCCCCCTGCCCTCTCCATCCTGCTGTGGGTGTTCCTGGTCCCCCTGACCCCTGTCCTGCTCCCCATCCTGCCCCGGGGGGCTCTGGCTGTAGTGGAGCCTGGTGGGCACTAGATGTCAGCAGGGACCAGTCATTAAAAGTTCCTTAATTGTCACAGAATTGTCAATTCCTGGAGTGGTTTGGGAGGGAGCTTAAAACTCGTCCAGTCCCACCCCTGCCATGGCAGGGACACCTTCCACGATCCCAGGGTGCTCCAAGTCCTGTCCAGCCTGGCCCAGGACATTTCCAGGGATGGGAGATTTCTCTGGGCAACCTGTGCCAGTGTTCTACCATCTCCATCAAAAAAATGCTCTGCCATCTCCATCAGGAGGGTGGCAGGAAGGACATGGAGCTGTTGGAGGCACAGATGGATGCACCTACTTCCTTTTAGTTATATCAGCACCTCTTCCACATTTCAGCTGCTCTCTAACCCCTTCCCCATCCAAAGAAATCCAACTTTTTTCTCCTGAAGTTGCTTTTCCACCCCCATGAAGTGGCCTGGCAGCTCCCTCGATCCCATAACAGCCCAGGGGAGGGAGGGGTGCCTTTCCCATCCATGCCAGCAGCTGAGGAAGCTCTGCTGCCCTTCCCTGGCCACATTGGCCATCAGACTCATCCACATTCCCAAAGATCCTCCTGGCCACAGCCCCAGCTGTGGGAAGGCTCCCAGTGCCTGGCCAGGCTCTGGGAGGGATGAAAAGCTCTGTGGATGTGGCATTTGAGGACATGGTGGCCTTGGCTGTGCTGGGGAACTGTTGGACTCCATGGTCTTAGAGGTTTTTCCAACCTCAGCAATTCCATGGTTCTGTGGACATGAGATTCCTTCCCCTGGTGGCACAAGGGAGTGAAAGCTGAGCAGAGTCTGGCACTGCTGGGCCCACAATCCACATCCTAAACCCCAGAGTGGGCTCTGAACCCAGACAAGTGATCCCTTGTGGTCTGCAGAGCCATGAAGGAGCTGTGCCCACTGCAGCAGCAGCGGGTTCCCTGTGGGTGCAGACCCCAGACATTCTGCTCCTCACTGCACATCCATCTCCCCCATTCCAGGGCAGCTGCGCTTCTGGAACCCAGACGACCTCAACGCCTCCCCTGGGGCCTCCCCGAGCCCAGACTGGATCGAGGAGAAGCTCCAGGAGGTCTGTGAGCACCTGGGCATCACCAGGGATGGGCACCTGAACAGGAAGAAGCTGGTGTCCATCTGTGAGCAGCACGGGCTGCAGGCGGCGGCCGGCGAGGTGAGCGACCCTGCCCTGCCCTGCCCTGCCTGCCCTTTGGTGGGAGCCCCAAAATCCCTCCTGGCATCCACCCCAAGCACAGCTGGCTGCTTGGGAAGGCGTTTCCAGCCCCAGCTGCTGGTTCTCAGGGAGGATTTTGGTCCCAAACCGTCAGGAGAAGGCAGCTGCCAGGCTGAGCCGTGGCGTGCGTGCTCCTCACGCAGCCATAGGGGGATCTGGGATTTAACAAGCATGGCTTGGATTCCAAACGTGTCTCCTTAATCCTAGGAATTTTCTAGCTAGACAGCAAATATGGGTTAAATATTCATAGGTGGTTGTTTTTGACTTTGGGAAGGCCTGTGGGTGTTTCTGTCCTGCAGCAAGAGCCCACGAGAAAATTAAATCTTTAGCAAAAAAAAAAGGCTCTTATCAACTTAGGATTTCATTTTATTAAAAAACTAGATTTTTTGCATCTTAAGATAACATGGTTTGTATTAATTTCCTCCACAAAACATGTTCCTGAGCAGGTATTCCTTTGCTGCATCCACAATGAAATATTTTCAAGGTATTAAGGCAGAGAATGGAAAAGATAAACTGTAGACAAGGAAATAGTGAGGGGCTAATCTGAACATCTCCAGTCCTACTTTTGAGAAGGCGGCATGCCCTGAAGCATCAAACAGATTTATGATAACCTTGCAGTGTCTTAGAGGTTGTTTTTTTGCCTGGTCACTTCCAGCTGCTCAGGGTTTGGCATCTCAGTACCTTGAGCTGAATTCCTGAGGTCACACTGGCTCAGGAGCAGAAGGAAATGAGGTTTTTTCTTGCTGCCTCATTAAACAGCAGCTCCAAGATGACCAGGAGCTTTTTTTCATGTGTGCCTGCAATTTTCCACATGGAGAATATGGAAATGTGTGTTAGGCTGATGTAGCAGATAATTCTTGCTTTGCTCTTTTTGGAGCCTTGGGAATAGAATGTTTGCCACATTTTTTTGGCCTTTTACATGATTTCTGTCTCCTTGCAGGTGCTTGAGGAGGTGCTCCATAACCTGGAGCAAGATGGGACCATGAGCATAGAGGATTTCTTTTATGGCCTGTTCAGAAATGGGAAATCTCTCACCCCCTCAGCATCCACTCCGTACCGGCAGCTGAAACGCCACCTCTCCATGCAGGTGAGAAAGTGAGGGGAGAATCCTGGGGTAAAAGGAGCAGGAGGATTCCTGAACAGTTCCCACCCAGCCTGTCTCCTCCTTTTCCTTGGTGTTTGTCCCTGCAGGGGCAGCTGCGAGGCTGTGAGCTGCTGCCTGCCCTGCTCCAAAGGCAGATTTCAAATTCTCACTCAGAAAAAACTCTTTTGGGGGAGACAAAACACAGAACACCCTCATGGGAAAGGGGGACATGGCTCCCCTTTGAAGTTTTGGGGCTTGGAGAGGGCTCTGGCAACCTGTGGAGTGCAGTGGTGAAGCCTTGTAGAGTTCCAGGGTGGTTTGTGTTGGAAGGAACCTTAAGGCTCATTCCAACCCCTTCCACTATTCCAGGGTGCTCCAAAGTCCCTCCAGCCTGGCCTGGAGCACCTCCAGGATGGGACATCCAGTATAAACTGGGTGCAGGGGGAAGCACTGCCTGGGACAGGCTGGGGACATGCAGCTCCCACATCTCTACTCCAATTTTTGCATTTTTTCCTGAGAGAGTGAGTTTGAAATCTGCTCCCTGTCTTTGCCTGGAGACTGAGGGTTCTACCCAAACCTCTCTACAAGTGCTCCCTGCAGCTGTTTTAGGCAAAGTGACATTCCAAACCCAAAATGAATAGTGGCAAACCCCTGTGGAGCAGTGAGGGCAGCTCTGGAACCCTGCTCCTCCTGGGATTTATCTTAAATCCCGAGGGCCTGCTTGAGGTCAGCAGCGACGCTCCCGCCGGGTTTTGCTTGGCAGTGAGGAAAAACAGAGCTTAATCCTTAATCTCTGGAGCAGTGCTAGGGAAATTCCATTGGTAAAGCCCTGTGGGCACTGCCTGTGCCCTGTCACACCCTCATCCTCATCCTCATTTTCTCTCACAGTCCTTCGACGAGAGCGGCCGGCGCACGACCACCCCCTCGGCCATGCCCAGCACCATCGGCTTCTCGCTCTTCTCCAGCCTGGATGATGGCATGGGCTATGGCTGTGTGGAGGAGGTCCTGGACTGCTGGCACCAGGAGGGCATCGAGAACAGCCAGGAGATCCTGAAGGTAACCCCCAGCTGCATCTCACCCCCGGTTTTATGTGTATTTTTTTTATCCGCGTGTTGGATGCCGAGTTATTTTTTTCCTTTCCGAAGCCTCTGTTTTTTCCCCTTTTAAAACTTCCCACGGAGAAGCTGTGCTTGTTCCATCCCTGGAAGTGTTCAAGGCCAAGTTGGACAGGGCTTGGAGCAGCCTGGACTAGTGGAAGGTGTCCCTGCTCATGGCAAGGGGTGGAACTGGAAGGTCTTTAAGATCTGTTCCTACCCAAACCTTTCTATGATCCTATAAAAACTCCCAGTGCTAGTAACGAGAGTTCTGGGAAGTTTCCAATCATTTCCTTGATGGTGCATCCCATTTTATTATTTTTAATGATAAAAATAGTGGAAGATGTCCCTGCCCATGGCAGGGGATGGAACTAGAAGATCTTTAGGATCTATTCCAACCCAAACCATTCTATGATTCTATAAAAATTCCCAGTGCTAGTAACAAGAGGTCTGGGAAATTTCCAACCATTTCCTTGATGGTGCATCCCATTTTATCATTTTTAATGCTAAAAATACACTGTGATTTCCAGCATAGCTTGAAGAGGTCACCTACATTTGTTAGGAAGCAATTTAATTCCTTTTCCTCCCTGAATAGCTGCACCTGCAAACCTCTGAGCACTGGGGTGACCTGAATTATTGCTTGTGCTGAGGTGGAGGACAGCACTTGAAACCCTGCCCAGTCCTCAGTGTTCCATTAGGGAGAGTAAAAGGGTGATGGGGATGAAATCAGATACCTGAATAAATCCATCCCTGTCCATCTATTAGAAGCTGTGGGTGGCAGAAGATCATTTCATGTGACCATCGCTGGATTCCCAACAGTGTGATTCTCCTGGCTTTTAAATATCCATGTGGGTGGAGAACAGCCAGGCTGGAATGACCCCTGCCATGGCTCAGGATTTAAAACCCACTCATCACCTTGCATTGGTTGAGAAGGTGGGACCACCTTGCCCAGGTGTGGGTGTTCCACATTCACTTTGTTGCTTTCCCCTGTAAAATTGCTTTGTGCTGGTGTCACTGGGGTGGTTTCTGCAATGTCTGTGGTGTTTCAGCCCCAGCACAAGTCCTTTCTTTGTGCTCCTGCAGGGTTTAGGTTGGAAAAGTCCAGCTGTCAGCTCAACCCTTGTTCACCACTGAACCCCATCCCCAAGTGCCACATCCACGTGGGTTTTGAACGCTTTCAGGGAAAGAAAAGGCCTTTCTTCAAGGCTTGGAGCAGCCTGGCATGGTGGAAGGTGTCCCTGCCCATGGCAGGGGTCTGGATGGCCTTAAATGTCCCTTCCAGCCAAACCATTCTGGGGTTTTACAAAATCCCAAGCAGCTGCTGATGATAACTTGCTTTCTGAGAGGTGGGATCCTCACCATCAAACCCCCCTGCAGGACTGCCTCTGTGCTGCCTCTGTTGCAAGAACTGGTTTTGTTTGCCACGAGCATCCCCAGCCACCTCCTCACAGCAGCAGAGCCCAGGCTCCTGAGATCCTGCAGGGAATTAGTGCAATTCATCAATCCTGGGCTGAATTTCCTGTTATTTTGCAGCACAACCAGGACATTTCCCATCTCCACAGCTGGCAGCAGCTCTGTTGGAGGGAGGTGGCAGAGATGTCTGGTTTATTGCCCTCGGGGTGTTTGTGACAGATTAATCAGCCAGCAAAGATCTCTTGGAGCCTGCTCATTCTACCCTGTCAGTCCCTGCAGAAATGTCCCCAGCTCCTGCAGGAAGCAGGAGTGGAAGCTCCTCATTCCACCCAGAGGATTTGTTGTTTCCACAGGCTCTGGACTTCAGCTTGGATGGGAAGGTGAACCTGACGGAGCTGACGCTGGCGCTGGAGAACGAGCTCCTGATCACCAAGAATGGGGTGCACCAGGCAGCCCTGGCCAGCTTCAAAACCGAGATCAGGCACTTGCTGTGAGTCCCAGGGGTGGCTGCAGCTGCTGCTCCCTGCTCTGCTGGCCAGGCAGCAGCTGAGGGGTGCTGGTGCTCCCAGGGGCTCTGGGGTAGCACTGGAAGGCTCAGTTCTCTGAGGAGTGCTCAGAAGCTTCCACCTGTCTTGTTTTGTCTGGGAAAAACACTGAAACCTCCAAGGAGTGCAAAAAAAATGTGGTTTAAAATGAAAAATGGAAGCAGCAGGCTGTTTTCAGTCTGGGAGTGGTCACTGCTGTCCACGGTGGTCATTGATGGTCAGGGAATGCACAGCTCAGGGCAGAGGCTGGTGGAGTTTATCAGTGCCTTTGATCCAAACTGATTTTGGGCTTTGCAGAGGTTCTGCCATGTGATAGATGTGGAGGTGAGGTACAAAATCTGTACCACTATAAATTCCAATGCTTTTCATTTGAAAGTTAACACAGTTTGACTTTGTGCTGGACTCACTGTGCAGGTTTCTCTATTGAAAAAGAAGGCTCCAGGAGAGCTCAGAGCCCCTGGCAGGGCCTGAAGGGGCTCCAGGAGAGCTGGAGAGGGACTGGGGACAAGGGATGGAGGGACAGGAGCCAGGAAATGGCTCCCAGTGCCAGAGGGCAGGGATGGATGGGAGATTGGGAATTGGGAATTCCTGGCTGGGCTGGAATTGCCAGAGCAGCTGTGGCTGCCCCTGGATCCCTGGCAGTGCCCAAGGCCAGGATGGACATTGGGGTTGGGGCACCCTGGGACAGTGGGAGGTGTCCCTGCCATGGCAGAGGCTGGAATGTGAGAGGGTCTTGAATGTCCCTTCCAACCCAAACCATTTCAGGGTTTGAACTGGGGGCTGGACCACAGCTGAGGGTCTCAGGTGTTGAGGTCTCAGGATCTGTGGGAACACCAAGACATGTCCAGAGCTGTTTGGCTACAGGTTCAAATCCAGTGACTAAATTCAGTTGATGAGACCTTTCCAAACTTTGATGTTTCAAATCCCCTTTTTCTGGGGAGCAGTGAGGGCTGACCTAATGCAGGCTGGCTGTGCTCTGCTCTGCCCAGGGAGAGGTTTGACCAGGTGGCCAGAGAGAAGGAGAAGCTGCGCTCGGACCTGGAGAAGGCAGAGAAGCTGAAATCCCTGATGGCCTCGGAGGTGGACGATCACCACGCGGCCATCGAGCGCCGCAACGAGTACAACCTCAGGTGGGGCATCTGCATCATCCATCCATCCCTCCATCCATCATCCATCCATCATCCATCCCTCCATCCATCCCTCCATCCATCATCCATCCCTCCATCCATCCCTCCATCCATCATCCATCCCTCCATCCATCCCTCCATCCATCCCTCCATCCATCCCTCCATCCATCCCTCCATCCATCCCTCCATCCATCATCCATCCATCATCCATCCATCATCCATCCATCCATCCATCCATCGTCCATCCATCCATCCATCCATCCATCCATCCATCGTCCCTCCATCCATCCCTCCATCCATTCATCCATCCATCATCCATCCATCATCTCCATCCATCTCCATCCATCATCCATCCATCCATCATCCATCCATCCATCCCTCCATCCATCCATCCATCCATCCATCATCCATCCATCCATCCATCCACATCCTCCATCATCCTCCATCATCCTCATCATCCCTCCATCATCCCATCCATCATCCCTCCATCATCCATCCATCCATCGTCCATCCATCATCCATCCATCCATCTCCATCCATCATCCATCCATCCATCATCCATCCCATCCATCATCCATCCCTCATCATCCATCCATCCATCATCCATCATCCATCCATCCATCCATCCATCATCCATCCATCCATCCATCCATCCATCCATCATCCATCCATCCATCATCCATCCATCCATCCATCCATCCATCCATCGTCCATCCATCCATCCATCATCCATCCATCCATCATCCATCCATCCATCCCTCCCTCCATCATCCATCCATCCATCCATCCCTCCCTCCCTCCTCCTGGCCAGGGGCTTGCTGACCACCCAGCTCCACCCCCAGCAGTATTTGTCACCCTCTTCCTTCTGGGGGTTCCAGTTGTTGGTTTCTCTGGGTCTGGATTGAAGGCACTTGAGACAGTTCATGTTCAGACTCAGGTGTTTATTATTTATTATCACTGAACAGTCTCACTACTGTGAGTTCAGCAGCAAGGCACAAAATGGCCAACAGTCTCTTGGTACAAGGTCTTTTAAGACTAAACTATCCAATTAAGAACTGACACCTGGATTATTTTCCCTTTTAAGCCAATAACTGATCCCACAGAGCTGCAATGGGGATTTTTCCACCCAATTGCAAAATGCCACCCAAACCCATGGAGAAGAAGCAGCCCAGGATGACACCCTGTGCCCTCCATCTTGCTTCCATCCACAACATACTAAAAATCCCAAACCCTCAATTTCTCACCCAGTGATACACCTACACTGCTCTCTATAATCTATTTCACACTTTTGTGCATTCCAGTCTATCTTGAAGTCAGGGAAACTTTCCATGGATGAGGGTCACAGTCAGTGCTGCCCTGGGGCTCAGGGCACCCCAGAGCAGACAGAGGAATATTCCCTGGGTTTCCACACCTGCTCTAACAGGCTGCTGTGCCCCTGGCAGGAAGCTGGATGAGGAGTACAAGGAGAGAATCTCTGCCCTGAAGAACGAGCTGCGCAGGGAGCGGGAGCAGATCCTGCAGCAGGCCAACAAACAGAGGCTGGAGCTGGAGCAGGAGATTGAGAAGCTGAAAACGGAGGAGAATTACACCCGGGACCGCCTGGGCCTGGCCCTGAAGGTAACAGGGCTGACACAGCCAGGATTTCCCCCAGATCAGGAATTCCCTGGCAGGGGGAGTCACTCCTGAAAGGATGAGTTCTGGGCTACGTTTAGCTGGCCAAAAGTCATTTAAGCAGCAAGGTTGAGGCATGTCCGTGAGAATTGGAGTTTGGGGCACCTCAGTGGGTTGTTCCATGGATTCCCAACCTGCAGAGATCTCAAATCTCTGCTGCCCTCACGTGCAGAGTGTGTGTGTGTGCACAGCTCTCAGATGAGCTGACAAGCCAGGAGATAAAACTTGATCCTGATCAAGTTTAAAGTCCTTTTAAAAACAACCAAACCATCCAAAGCAAACTTGCTGTTCAGCCTTTTGATAATTTATTAAAAGTCCACTGTTCACACTTGCTGTGGCAGGAGTGGGTTGTGTGTGGATAATAATAATAATAATTAATAATTCCTGTCATCACCTGAAGCTTGGAATAGTGTCATGCTGGGTTGGGAGTGACCTTTATTGTGCTGATTTTTCCTCTTTTAAGTGCTGATCTGTTATGGGGTTTTTTTTGTTTGCTGCAGGAAAACAGCCGCCTGGAAAACGAGCTCTTGGAAACAGGAGAAAAACTGGCTGAGTGTGAAAGTCTGGCAAGCAAGCTGCAGAGGAACTTGGAAAATGTCCTGGCTGAGAAGGTAAATCCCCCTTTTTCCCGGTGGGGTTTCAGAATTAAATAATTTGTAAGTTGCTACATTCCAGCTGCCAGTTTAGTGATAGCCAGAGGCTTTGGGGGTCTCTATAGCCTGCCTTGGTGACATGGGCTGCCTTCCAGCTAAGGAAAATACAGATATTCCACCTTAGCAGTAATTTTATTCTAATTAAAACAGGGAGCCTTAAAATGAAGCAATCATCTTGCAGATCTGCAGGGGTTTTTATTTTTTTTCCCCAGCACAGAGTTTTGGATGGGCCCAACTTGCAGCTCCTTTCCAGGAGTGAGGTTTTCCATGGCATCACTGCTGGAATTAGGTGAAAATCGAGGTGATCAGCTGTTCATGGCTGTATTACATTAAACTTTCAGGATATCAGCTTCTCCAAAGATGTTTGAATTTGTTCAGCCATAGCCCAAGGTTCATGCATTGGGATTTCCAGCCTTCTTTAAAGCTTGGGATTATTTACCATGCTGAGATGTGCATATGCTAAGGTAGAAAGCTGTGATCTGGAATCAGAATGAGCATGAGAGCTGTGCTAGGAGGCAGACAGGTTTTTTAGGGAAGTTACTCATTCCCTGCTAGGAGGAAAGCAGAGTTTCTTAATTTAAAATAAAAACCCAGAGCGGAGAGAGGGAGTGCAGGCTGCAGGAGTGTTTGGGATGGCTCCACGCTGTCCTGAGCAGGGCTGCAGGCTGGGTGGGTGGGTGGATAACTGGCTGTTCCACTCCTGTGTTGCAGTTTGGTGACCTGGATCCCACCAGTGCAGAGTTTTTCCTGCAGGAGGAGAGGCTGGCCCAGATGAGGAGCGAGTACGAGCAGCAGTGCAGGGTGAGTGCAGCTGACACCCGGCTCCTGTGTCCACCAGAACCATTTAGGCTGGAAAATCCCTCTCAGATGGAGTCCAAGCATTCCCCCAGCACTGCCAAGCCCTGCCCTAAGCATGTCCCCAAGTGCCACATCCTCACTGTGAGCAGCAGCACGAGGCAGGCTGGAAATCTCCTCACCCTGGCTGAGCTAAGGGGGTGAGGTGCCCCCAGGGTCCATGGGGCTCTGTGAATTCAGAGTTGCTGGAACTTAAAGAAGAAATAAACATCCACATTTTGCTGGTTTTCAGACCAGAAATATTATTTTAAAATAAACCTGAGAACAGAAAGTTTGCTTTCTCTTCCATCTTGTGTAGTTGAAAGAGTTTAAGGTGAGCCTGCAGGTTTTCTATTTACACATCTGCTTGCTGATATCTGCAGAGGAACCAGCTCATCTGTTGTCCAGAGGAGCTCTGGCTGGTCCTGGATCCCTGGAAATGTCTAAGGCTGGGTTTGATGGAGCTTGGAGCAGCCTGGGACAGTGGAAGGTGTCCCTGCCATGGCAGGGGTGGAATGGGATGAGCTTTGGAATCCTTTCCGGCCCAAACCATTCTGGGGTTCTGTGGTCTGTTCTGTGGGATTATTTCCATTCAATAAGGAATTCCATTCAATATT
Organism: Zonotrichia leucophrys gambelii; assembly: GCF_028769735.1. Lineage (NCBI taxonomy): Eukaryota > Metazoa > Chordata > Aves > Passeriformes > Passerellidae > Zonotrichia > Zonotrichia leucophrys. Next base: position 59,515,821 of record NC_088175.1, on the reverse strand, counting down.
CCATCCAATATTTCCATTCAAGGGCTGCCTTTGCTGTTGGATTGGAAACAGCACAGCAGCTCTCTCAGGAAGCGGCAGTTTAAAAGCAAAAATTGTCTGGAAATAGGACTTGAATCGATTCTTCTCAATATGCAGCTGATTTTTCTCTTTTTGAGGATGGCAGATATAAATCAGTAGTCAAGGTTCACTCCCTGGGCCTTTCAGAGCTGCAGGGTTGTGTGTTTGCACATTCAGGGAGCTGTTTTCCTCAGTAGCTGCTGTTCCTGGAGCGGAGTGCACAGCCCTTGGCACAAACCCTGGGGGTGTTCCTCTGGCAGGCAGGAGCAAGGAGCAGATGGTAAATGCAGTAATGAGGGGATCTCCTTCCTAATTTGCTCTTCTGCTTCTGATTTGATTTTTTTCAAGTAAATGGTGTTTGAGGAGGCATTTCCCAGCTGTTTGGAAATGTTGCTCAAGCTGCTTTTCAATAAAAGGTCACAGGAAGAAGGAATAAAGGGAAAGCTCCTGCAGCCCCTGTTACACCTTCACCTTTGAGAGTTTGGGATTGTAGAATCATCAGAGAATCCCAGAATGGTTTGGACTGGAAAGGACCTTAAAAACCATCTTGTTCAATGGGCAGGGACACTTTCCACTGTCCCAGGTTGCTCCAAGCCCTGTCCAGCCTGGCCTTGGACATTCCAGGGATCCAGGGGCAGCCACAGCTGCTCTGGGAATTCTATTCCAGGGCCTCCCCGGAGTCAGAGTCAGGAATTCCCAATTCCAATCTCCCACCCATCCCTGCCCTCTGGCACGGGGAAGCCTTTCCCCATTTTTTGGCTGTGGCTCTGTGTTTATTGACAACTCTTTCTCTGCTGTAATTCCCACCTGTGACCGTGTTCACAGGGGTCCCAGGCTGAGGGAAGAGATGAGGATCTGACTCCATGTTTCAGAAGGCTGATTTATTATTTTATGATATATATTACATTAAAACTATACTAAAAGAATAGAAGAAAGGATTTCATCAGAAGGCTGGCTAGAAATAGAATAGGGAAGAATGATAACAAAGGTTTGTGGCTCAGGCTCTGTGTCTAAGCTGGCTGGGCTGTGATTGGCCATTAATCAGAAACAACCCCATGAGACCAATCCCAGATGCACCTGTTGCATCCCACAGCAGCAGATAATCAATGTTTACATTTTGTTCCTGAGGCCTTCAGCTTCTCAGGAGGAAGAATCCCAAGGAAAGGATTTTTCATAGATGATGTCTGTGACACCCACCCAAATGTGCTGTGGTGGGCTGGGTGGATGCTCAGCAGCCTTGGCTCCTTTTTTCTCATCTGTTTTTGTTTTCCTCCCCATCAGGAGCTGCAGGACCAGATTGATGAGCTGCACTCAGAGCTGCAGGAGTTCCGTGCCCAGGGCAGAGTGCTCAGGCCTGCCCTGAGGAATTCCCTGTCAGAGGAGTTTGACATTGACATGAAGAGCCATGGCACCAGTGGGATTGAGCCTGACCAAGGTAAAATATCCCTCCTGTAGGACTGAGATCTGGGATGCAGGTGTTTATAACATCCTAGAGGTTGTTCCCTGAAAACCTTCCCAGAGAGACTTGGTCACCACCTCTAATTTGGTGTTTAATGTTAATCTGGACTGTGACTGCTGAACCAAATTTAAAGCTGAAATTGAAGTTTGCAGTTCCTTGGATGTGTTTGTGATGGGAGTTTGAGAGCTGCCAAACAAATTTGAATTGAGGAAGTAATTCTGTTGAGAATTATATCTATTTATGTATTGTATAATTCATGTTTTTATAGTTACATAAATTATTACTTGATTACTTTTTCCAAAGGACTCGGTTCAGAAGACTGCAACCCATTAAACATGAGCATAGAGGCAGAAATGGCCATTGAGCAGATGAAGGAGCAGCACCACAGGGACCTGCATCACCTCAAACAGGAGCTTGAAGACACAGTAAGTGCTGGAATGAGGTGGTCTTGAAGGTCCCTTCCCACCCAAACCAATTTGGGGTTCTATGATGCCAGGAAGAAATAAAACTGAGCACTTATTTATTCTTTCCAGGGAAATTAATATGAGATGCTGAAGTGTAAATCAAAATATTCAGTAGAGTGAATATACAAAACTAGATGGAAATATTGATGAAGACATCCCTGTAGAATATCCTGTGAAAAATGAACAAACCCATCCCATTTTCCCTCCTGCAGGTGAGCCATTATGAAAAGCAGCTGGATGAGACAAAAGCCCACTGGGAAAAGGAGCAAGAGGATCTGAGGCAGAAGTGTGCTGAGGAGATGAGCGCCATGGAACAGCAGATCGCTGGCCTCAAAACTCAAATAGCAGAGCTGCAGGGAGAGGCAGCGGCGCTCAGAGAGCAGCAGGAGGAGCTCAGCCGCAAGCACAGCGAGGAGAAAAACAAATTACAGCTGCGTTTCGACGAGGAGAAAGCCAACCTGCAGGAGCTGCTGAGGCAGGAGCACGAAGCTGAGGTCAGGGCCAGAGTGGAGGAGCTGAGCGAGGGCTTCAGGCAGGAGCGGGAGGAGCTGAGCCAGAAGAGCGCCTGGGTGCAGGAGGAGATGGGAGCGGCGGTGCAGAGCCTGCAGCAGGAGAAGGGGCAGCTGGAGCAGCGCTTCCAGGAGCAGCTGAGGAGGCTGGCAGAGCTGCACGCCCTGCAGAAGGAGGAGCTCCAGCAGGAGCTGCTGAGGAAGCACCAGCAGGAGCTGGAGGAGGAAAGGTGAGTGTCACCCCTGGTGGGTGAGCGCAGGGCAGAAACAGCTCCCCGATGGGCAATCCCAGGTGTCCTGCTCTGTTCCACACCTCTGGGCTGCTCTCCGGGGGTTTTTCCCTCTTCTGACCTTTCCAAGCAGATCTTTAGGTTCATTTTGAGCTCGCCCAGAGGCAGCAGCGGTGTTAAAGCATAACCAGGAGTGATTAACTCGAGCTCTGCTCAGGATCCCTGTGCTCCACAAATCCCTTTGAAAACCCAGAGCTGATTGAGTTTTAGAGTTCTTTGCTGAAGAAGGAAAGGGGTGGCAGGGATGTGCTTTTAGCCAACGTGGAGTGTCAAAAGAAATTGAAGCCACCCTGGGGTGAGGGGTTGTGAGAGCATTTTCCTCCCCAAAATCTGAGCACAGGAACTGAAGGGCACATGAAACTTTTTCTGAGCACATTTCATGAGTTATTGCATTTTTCCAAGTCAGTTTCTTTTTGAAGTTTCACCAAATTGCCTTGTTGCACTTTCCCAGGGCAGTTTTTCTTTTTGAAGTTTCACCAAATTGCCTCGAATTTAACTTGCAGCTCCCAGAAACACCCATCCAATAGTCAGTGGATTAAAAAAAAAAAAAAGTAAATTTCCAACTTGTTTTATTCAGCCTAAAAAAGCCAGTTTAATCTCTGAGGTAGCTTAGTAATATCTTATGTTAACCATGTCTAGGAAAAAAATGGCAAGTGACTATAACAGAAGAGCATCTCATGCACAAACTCAGTTTTCTGTGGACACACAAACCCTTGTGAATAAATATGAAGAGACCCTGCAGAGCCTGGAGGGACGTTACCAGAGAGAGCTGCAGGAGCTGGCTGAGCAGCAGAGAGAGGAGAAATCCCAGTGGGAGTTTGAGAGGGATGAGATTGCTCAGGAGGCTGCTGAGGCCCACGAGCAGCTGAAGGAGAGCTTGGCAGGTGAGAAGGCTGCTCGTTGTGCCCTGAGCCAGGAGAAGGATCTCCTGGAGAAACATTTCAAGGAGGAAGTGAACAAGCTGGTGTGTGAGAGGGAGCAGCTGGAGAAGGAGCTGAGAGAGCTGAGGAATGCTGCCCAGGAGCAGGAGGAAAAGATGGTGGAGAAAATAAACCAACTCCAAAATGACCACGAAAAAGAGCTAAAGGAGAAAGAGGAACAAATATCCGCAGTGGAGCAAAATGGGAACCTGGTTAGGGAGAAGCTGGAGAGACTGGACAGTGAGTACAAGCGAGAGAAAGAAGAGCTCAATTCCAAACTTCTTGCTCTGGAGAGTTTGAACAGAGACATTTGTGAGAGAGCAGAGACAGAAAAGGCTGAGATGGGCTTGGAGGTCTCAGACCTCCGAGGGAAGATCCAGAAACTGCAGTGGGAGACGCGGAGTTTCTCTGCCCTGCAGAGCCATTACAGGGCCCTGGAGAGTGAGTATGCAAAAGCCAGGAGCCAGCTCGCTGCTCTTCCTGCTGCAGCTGCCCTGGGAGACGATGGGGATGTTCTGCAGAGCCTGCAGAAGGTGCACGAGCAGGCAGTGAAGGAGAATGTCAGGATGGCTGCGCAGATCCTGCGGCTGCAGCACCGGCTGCGAGCGGCCGAGCAGGAGCTGCATCCGCCCAGCCCCGGCTGCTCCCAGCCTGCCTCAGAGCCTGAGGAAATGGAGCCCAGCTTGGAGGGGCTGCCCAGTGACTGCCAAGATGTGGCCGTGGGAGCAGATTTCAGTGTCCTTCCACCTCTGGAGGCTGATGCTACAGACCTGGAGGAAATGTCGGAGATGGATTGGGATTTGGAGGAGGGATGTGTGAAAGCCAGAGCTGGTGGCCACCCTGAGGCACAGGGGTGCTGGATCCAGGGAAATCAAGCAGCTCTGGATGCTGATGGCAACCAGGATGGTGACAAGAGCCTTTCTTGGGTGCCTCTGCTGCCAAAAAAGAGAGACCTGGAGAAAGTTCCCAGGACAAAAACGCTCCACAACGATATCAAACAGCAGAAGGTTCATCTGCTAAATCACAGAATAGCTCCCAAAAATAAAGGGTTTGTTTCTGATGCTTTGAAGGTGCAGGTGGAGCTGGAGAGGGCTGAAGAACTGAGTGAAGACTCTCTCCAGCTGGATCACACTCCTGGGGCAGCAAACAGTGACCTGAAGAGCGTAATAGCTCAGCTTTGGAAAAAGATGGAAGAGCTGGAAGACAGATCCATGGCACAGGCTGAACTTCTGTCCCTGCAAGAAGAAATTCAGGTAGAAAATGAGGATCTGAAGGCTGAAGTGATGCAGTTAATTGAAAGAAATGGAGTGCTGGAAGAGAACCTGCGCAGGCTGAGGCGGCTTTGTTGTGAGCAAAAAGAGAGTGAGACGGAAAGCGTCCAGTTTGAAGATGAAAACGTCAAATTCGTCGTGCAAGGTAGAGAATTGGAAGGTATTAGAGAATTGGAAGGTATTAGAGAATTGGAGGATAGTAAAGAATTGGAGGATGCCCAAGAACAAGATGCCCAAGGAAACTCAGATGTGCCCAGTGACACAAGTGGGGAGCTGGAAGAACATCCCACCACATCCATGGGCCAGCAGGACAAGAGCCCCCAAGGTGACAGCGCCGTGACAGAAGTGGGAAAAGCAGGAATGGGGGATCCCACCCCCCAGGTGAAGGAGCAAGCTGTGGGTGCCCCAGAGCAGAGGAGGGCAGTGACCCAGGGCCTGCAGAGCACGTGCACTGAGCTGCAGCAGAAGGTTGACCTGCTGAGGTAACGTACCGCGGCGTTCGCCACTAACCCAGCGCTGCCCCGGCTGCTCCTCTAACCACCCTAGATTAACTCTGCCTTAACCGAGTAGCAAACACTGCCATGGACTGCTAACTCCTCTAGCTGTGGATAGCAAAGACCACTGGAACCAGTAACTGTGTGTGCCTTGCTCCTCCCTGTGCCCGGAGCGCCTGCCAGCTGTCCTGTGTGTGGATGTCACCGTCACCGCGCGTAGCTCGTCCTGCAGCACAAACCCATTGCATCCCCATGCCCAAAATCCATGGTAACACCTCCAGAGTGCTCTGTAGCTCTTACTAATATTCACTCCACTCAGTTTGTTCCCTTCTAGAGCTGAATGTTGCTCACAAGGCTGAAATTGCTCCTCTTTTGCCTCAGTGTTTTGGTGATTGCTGTAGGATTAGGGTAATTTGAAATCCTAAAAGTGCTTCCATTTTTCTCAGTATTTAAGTTAATATTAGAGAATTATAGGGACTTTTTTTCCCAGTTAGGAACCCCTCAGGAGTGGGATATGGTAAACACAGTTATAAAACATATATTCATTATATTATACTCATCATAGGTTTTACCTACTTTTTTTAGCTGCTGTATTCCAGCAAGGATTTCCTTTTTTTTAATGGTTAAAGTGGCTACAAGTGGTCTAATTATTGTTCAGCACCAGCTTCCTGCAGGAAATTATTCTTCCAGGTGTCCCACCATGACTAAGTTATTTCTGTGCAGTCTCCTGAGGACAGAAAAGACATTTCCCAACCATGCTGTTCCCAGAATTCTGAATTCCAGCTGGGCAAACAGCTCACTCTCCTGGCAATCTGCATCTTGTGGTGTTCAGTTGTTATTTCTAGCTTGAGGACTGAAAGATATGTAGAACATGGTGTGAAACTTTAGATTTTAACTCACTTCAAAAACATGCCCCAAAAGCCCAGGGTTTTTTTTTAAAGTTTGTTGTAAAATTTTGGAGTTTTTTTGAACAAACTGGGGAGCGCTCCTGCTGAATTCACGTAAAATATAAATACGCCATTTGTACATAAAACAAGGCAGTTGTAGCTTTGTTTTTGAAGCATTACAGGTCGCTCTGACCTGGGGGACTCCTTTCCTCTCCAGGGATCCCACAGGAGCTGTTCTCACTCGTGTCCTGTCTGTGCCACAGGTGTGAGGCCGAGAAGCTGCGCGAGGAAAACGCCGTCCTGAAAAACGAGGTGACCCTGCTAAACGAGGAGGGGAGCGCTTCCAGCCTGAAACTGAGGGAGCTGAGTGGATCCAGGGAAGAAATGAGGTGAGAATTCCATGGGCAATGCACCCCGTGTCTGCTCAGCCACTGAGGTGAGAATTCCATGGGCAATGCACCCCCTGTCTGCTCGGCCACTGAGGTGAGAATTCCATGGGCAATGCACCCCCTGTCTGCTCAGCCACTGAGGTGAGAATTCCATGGGCAATGCACCCCGTGTCTGCTCGGCCACTGAGGTGAGAATTCCATGGGCAATGCACCCCGGGTCTGCTCAGCCACTGAGGTGAGAATTCCATGGGCAATGCACCCTGGGTCTGCTCGGCCACTGAGGTGAGAATTCCATGGGCAATGCACCCCGTGTCTGCTCAGCCACTGAGGTGAGAATTCCATGGGCAATGCACCCCCTGTCTGCTCGGCCACCATGGGTTCACCCCTGCTCTCCAAGCTCATTCGTGTGGTAGGTGCTGTGCAGATCCAAAATGGGGTAGAAATCCCAAAATGGGGTTATTTCATGGAAACCCAGCAGCTTGTCAGGTTATTCCTCCTCCTTTTCCCTGCCCATCCCCAGAGCCAGCAGGGGTTCAGCTGTAGGCATTGAGGTGACCCAGTGACACACACAGAGGGTTTAGGAGCTGGCCTGGTGCAGTTATTTGTGCTTCAGCACAGGCAGGGAGAGGCTCCTCTGACAGATTATTCCAGTGGTTGGGCCCTTGGCAAGTGCAGGACCATCCCTGATCCTAGGATTGCTCTTCCCCTCTAGGAAAGACCCCCTTGGGGCACCTTGAGAGGGTGAGCCCTTCCCATGCAGAGCAGGGATGCTGAGCAATAAATACATAAATACCCACAATTACCATTTCTGGTGGGGTTTAAAAAAAACAGCTCATTTTTGGAATCATTAAGGTTGGAAAAGACCTCCAAGATCTTCAAATCCAACCATTAACCCAGCACTGTTGAGGCCACCACTGCCCTGTGTCCCCAAATGCCACATCCACATGGATTTTAAATCCCTCCAGGGATGGGGGCTCCGCCAGTCCCAAGAAATCCTTCCTAATACCCAATCCAAACCTCTCCTGCCACAGCTTGAGGTGATGTCCTCCTGTGCAGTCTTGCAGTTGTGTACATTGATAATTGATTTTAGTGTTAATGAGCTTTCATTTCTCCATAGGCAGAAGATAGAGGCTGTGAGAAAGGAGAAAGTGGCTGTGCAGAAGATGGTGGACAACCTGAAAAAGCAGGTGTGTGGCAGCAGAAAACGAGCATTTTATAAATTTAAACGTTTTGATAACTGTTTAATTGCACTTTGGGATTGATTTGAGGTCACTTGACCTGCTCATAACACAAAAGCTGTAATTGTCCAGCTCACAGGCCTGAGAGCACTTTCCACAGTCAACTTTTGTAGAAAAACAAAGTTTAAATCTTTTGTTTGGTAATTTTTGTGCAATTCTCTGCAGTAGCCCATGGGAAATAGACATTGTGATTCAACTTCTGCTCATTTCCCAGCTGGCTTGGTTTAGGAATTCTACCAGTTGCATCCATGTGGCTGCTACTTTTATTTCAGGTGTGGCTTGTTATAATGGGTGAAATAAAAGGATTAATTACCTTTAACTTCCATGCCATCTTGGCATTGCTTAGGAAAATACTCGCTTAGAATAATCTGTTAAGGATAACCCTCAAAATCCACACCAGCATGGCCAAGTGTTGGGTGACTGATATGACTGGTCTCTAATTAAGGCCAATTATGACAAATTATTTGTGTGGAGTCACTGTCAGAGTGAGACTTGTCAGATCTTTAATCACCTTAAAGGAAATACCCAAAAATCTCATTCCTGGTGTGAAATCACTGCTGTCCCTGTTCAGGTGGCAGATCTGAAGACCAGGAACCAACAGCTGGACTCTGAAAATACAGAACTCAGCCAGAGGAACTCCAAGAACCAGGCAGATGTGCAGGATCTCAACCAACAGCTGGCAAGGGTGCTCAAGCAGAAGGAGAGGGAGGAGGGGAAGTGCACCCTGGAAGAATGGGAAAAGGAGAGGCTGCTGCTGAAAGAGGAGCTGGAAAACTCCAAAATCGAGGTACAGCATTTGGTAGGACAGCTGGGCCTCAGGGGCTTTGGGATTGGCATCCCTGTCCTGGGATGGGGTTTCAAAGCTGAGCTTTGCTAAACACAGCAGCAGCCAAAAGGCAGGAGGGAAAAATGTGCAGGTTTGCCTTGAAAACACAGCTTGGTGATGCCAAATATTGCCCTGCATTTTCCATGTTGTTCATCCAGTGCCATCTCAGCTCCGTCCAGTGGCTGCAGCACCCTCTGCTCAAACTTTGCTCTGTGAGTTTCCCAAATCGAAATCTGAGCCTTTCCTTTTTTGCAGTCATCAAATATGGTGTCATCCTTGGAGATGGATTTGTCCAAAATGAAGGTCCAAGCTCATCTACTGGAGCAGGAGAACCACATCCTCAAGCAGGAGCTGGAGAAGACAAAGCAGGTATGGCATCCCATTGCCCAGAGGAGCTGTGGCTGTCCCTGCATCCCTGGAAGTGTCCAAGGACACCTTGGAACAACCTGGGATAGTGGAAAATGTCTCTGTTTATTCCAGAGGGATTGGAACTTGATGGCCTTTAAAGGTCCCTTCCAGCCCAAACCCTTCTGGGATTTTATTTGAGTGCTATCCCATTAATTTGCACTATCTCTTATGGATGAAAATTAAGAGGTGGAAATAAGAGATGGAAACTTTAAAGTTGATTTCTTTAAAGAAAGGGAATATAACTCCTCTTGAAAGAGTTTCCAGGTGCAACACACAATTCTTCAAATAAGGTTGAGTTCACTCAAACTTTGCCAAAAGATTTTGGGACTAGTGGATCTACAAAGGGAAGCTTTGGTCAAGATAAAGATTTAAAGCTGTAATTAAGGGATAGATAGGATAAATGGGATCCACATGAGAACATTTCCCTGGTTAACTGGAGATATAACCCATTTTTAGCTCCATTTAAGGAGTGAGCTCTTCCAGCGTGTCCTGTCAGGCAGAATTCCTGTTGCTAAACCCATCTGGAGATCTGGGAGTCTCACAAGGTCTGAGGATAATTTCCTGGAGAGCTCAGTTATCTCCTGTACAAGCACAGCTCAATTGGCTGTAAATGTATGCTAATAAACACAGATAATGAAGGCTTCAAACGAGGCAGTTCCCTGATTAGGGCTCCACAAAGTCATTTTCTGCACGGTGTAAAACACTCAGTGCTCAGGGCAGATAATGCTCTTAAAAAGCAAAAGCAGCTGAGGCCTATTGAGGAAGGAGTGGATTGTGGAGTGTAATTACAGAGATGCAATGAGGAAAGGCAGGGATAAAGCACTGGGGCACTTGGGAAAAGGATTGGTTTTCCCTCTGTGTTTGGTGATTTCTATGGGATATTATGGAAAAATCCTTCCCTGTGAGGGTGGGGAGGGCCTGGAAGTGTCCAAGGACACCTTGGAGCAGCCTGGGATGGTGGAAGGTGTCCCTGCTTGTGACCTTTAAAGGTCCCTTCCATCCCAAACCATTTGGGCATCCCCCTGGTTTTTCATGCCAAATTCTGTGACAGCACAAAAATGCAACTCTGAGGGGTTTCATTTCCCACAGCTGCCCAGGTGCCCTGACCTTGCTGAGCTTCAGAATGAAGTTGCAAGTTTGATCGCTAAAAATGAAAAGCTGCAGAAAGAGAAGGAAGCCCTGAGTGAGGAACTGAACAGATGCATTGAGAAGGTAAGAAAGGAAAATCCTCATCACTGTGTGCTGTAAAAGGCTGTTAAAATTCCTATAGCTGTAAAACTTCTCTGGGTGGTTTTCCCCTCACACTCAAGCCACATAAAGGCTTTGTTGCCACTGCCTGGATTTTTTTTGGTTTTTTTTTTTTTCCCTAGCTGGTGTTATAGAGGAAAGCTTCAATTCTGGAGCACAGCTTTACTGTAATTTGATTATGTAGAAAATTCCAAACATTGCAAGGAGGAGAGGCCTGGATATAAATCCTGCAGCAGGACAAGGAAGACAGTGTTCTGTGTTCTTGGACTTTTATTGCATCTCTAACCCACTGTAACTCTGAACTGGAGCAGAGCACTCTGCTCACTGTAAATAATAATCCCATTGTGTGGGAATTCAGGGAGCTGAGGGGCTTTTTCCTTCCTTAGCTTTGACTCCCTCTATCTAGGGTAACCCTTGAAGTGAGATGGAGTTAAAAGCAAATTGCTGAGTGAGGATTCCTGTGTGATCTCATTGCAGGTGGCTCAGGTCAGCTGCCTGGAGAGTGCAGTTGGCAGCTTGGAGCAGGAGCAGAAATCCTGGGAGCAGCAGAGCCAGGCACTGAAAGCACAGCTCAGCCTCTCCCAGGACAAGGTAGGAAACGCTGATTTATGGTCTGGCCCTGATAAAAGCAGTTTGATCATCTCCTGTAGTGCTTGTTCTCATGAAAGGCCCCTCCTGATGAGAATGGCTGCCTGAGGGGCTTTCCAAGTGAAGTTCTTAAAGGACAAAAGGAAACTTTTTAAACACAAGGAGGGGTTTTTCTCTCTACAGCCAAGTTACTTTTGCCAATTCCCTCTGCCTGGTGATTCCTGAAATGCTGCAGAGACTCTGCTGTTGCTCCTCTGTGCTGGTGCAGGCTCATCCTTGCCCAGGCAGGGATGGATCAAGTGGTTCCCTGCTTGGTTGAGTTGGAAGAATTCCTGCCAGGAAGAAGAAACAATTCTTCTTTCCAGGATATCCCAGGGAATGCTCAGGGCTGGAAGATGTTTCTGGTGAATGCAGCATTGTGGCTCTATTCAAAGTGGGTGGCTGCGAGCTTGGAACAGGAAGTTGGAAAATAATTTGGAATTATGGCGTTTTAAGGATAGAAAATCCATATAGGATTGAGTCCAGTCACTTCCTCAGCGCTGCCCAGGCCACCACTGCCCCATGTCCCCAAGTGCCACATCCACACAGCTTTTAAATCCCTTCAGGGTGGGGATGGCACCACTGTCCTGGGCAGCTGTGCCAATGCTCAAAATCCCTTTCCATGAGGAAATTTTCCCTAATATCCAATCTAAACCTCCTCTGGCACACCTTGAGGCTGTTTCCTCATGCTGTCCCTTGTTCCCTGGCAGCAGAGCCTGACCCCCTTCAGCTCCACCTTCCTGTCAGGCACTTGCACAGAGCAATAAACTCAATTGAACATTTTCAGAGGGGGAAAATCAACGTTTTAACTTCCCTCCCTCCATCAGAGATCCTAAATCCCTGGGATACCTGATGCACACAGGGAATGCTGATCCAGCAAAGGCCAAGCTGTGCTTTTGCTCTTTCCAGGTTCAGAGCCTGAGTGAAGCTCTGCAGAGCAGCAGCCTCCAAATGTCCCGGCTGAAATCCGACCTGCAGCTGACACAGCAGGAGAAGGAAAGTCTGGAGCAAGAAGTGATGGCACTGCACAAACAGCTGCAGGGCACCACTGAAAAGGTAAAGGCATCTCAGGAGGTACCTAAAATCATTGGGTATTGCATATCATGTTGCTTTAAGCTGTTTTTTTAAAAATTGTATTTTAAGTGTTGAACGTGGACAGGCAATGATCACTCCCCCTCTCCTAAATCTCCATTTTTCCCTAAAAGAAAACTTTTGCCAATAAAACCCCCAACTTTATGGACAATGCATTAATTTACACCTACCAACTATAAAAATTAAACCAGTCATTGACAGAGGAGCTCATTTTCAGTGCAACTTGGGTTTGAAAGGTACAGAATTACTCCAACCTCCCAGCTAATGAGGATTTGTGACTGAAGGAGGTTGTAGACAGCAGTCCTGGGATTGCTGTTATGAATTCAGTTGCTCATTTGGCTTGTTTGCTATGTAATTAAGGAATATTTAATGTCCACGTGGAAAAGAGGCTGTTTCAGAATTGTACAACAGGAGCTAAATTACAGCTATTAGTGCATAATATAGAACACTGAGTTCTGCTTGGCTCTAAGGAGAGCACAAATTGCTTTTTTTTGTGTTGCTGAACTCTGTGCACTCCTTGTGCACACAGCTATTATCCGTGATTTTAGTGGAGGGAAGCACTTGGGATTTGCACATTGGATTTCTTAAGGAACAACAGAGAGTGGGCTGGGAGGGAGATGGGAATGCTGCAACTTTGGAGCCTGCACTTACTGAAAATCCACCTCAAACCCACCTGAATAGAGCAAATGTCTGCTTCTTTGTTGAAGGCCTAACCCTGCAATTCTGTCTGTCTTAAGAACCTGGTTCTGGAAGTGGCTGTGCCTCCCTCAGGGCTGCAGGAGCAGCAGGGGCCCGTCCCCTGGGATGAGCAGGAGCTGCTCAGGCAGGACAACGAGAGGCTGCAGGGGGAAGTGCAGAGCACAAAAACAGAGCTGGCCCACTCCAGGGAAAAGGTAAAATCCTGGGCAGGCTGGGAGAGAGACCCCAGCAGGGCTGGGAGATCTGGGGGGCACTCAGACCCCTTTGCACAGAGCACGGTGCAAGCAGGGTTTGAGTATCTGAGACTCCACAACACTCAGGGTATTTCTCTTTTTAAAAGTCAATCCTAGTAGTCCTTGTCCAATCCTGGTAATTCTCTGGAGGTCACTCAGACCCCTTTGCATAGATCACCATTCAAGCAGGGTTTGAACCTCTGAGACTCCACAACACACTCAAGACATTTCTCTTCTTTAAAAGACAATCCTGGTAGTCCTTGTCCAAGATTTCAAGTTAACAGAAAGATTCCCAATATTCCTAAAGTTCTTCCTGTGCAATTTCTCCAGAGAATGAGACTCCACAAAACTTTCAGGACATTTCTTTTCTTTAAAAGACAATCCTGGTAATTCTTTGGAGGTCACTCAGACCACCCTGCATAGATCACAATCCAAGCAGGGTTTGAACATCTGAGACTCCACAACACTCTCAGGACATTTCTCTTCTTTAAAAGACAATCCTGGTAGTCCTTGTCCAAGATTTCAAGTTAACACAAAGATTCTTAATATTACTAAAGTTCTTCCTGTGCAATTTCTCCAGAGAATGAGACTCCACAAAACTTTCAGGACATTGCTTTTCTTTAAAAGACAATCCTGGGAATTCTCTGGGTATCACACAGACCACCCTGCATAGATAACCATTCAAGCAGGGTTTGAACATCTGAGACTCCACAACACTCTCAAGATATTTCTCTTCTTTAAAAGACAATCCTGGTAATTCTTGTCCAAGATTTCAGTCCAACTTCAAGTTAACTAAAGGATTCTCAATATTCCTAACATTCTTCTTGTGCAATTTCTCCAGAGAATGAGGCTCTACAACACTCCCAGGATATTTCTCTTATTTAAAAGACAATCCTGGTAGTCCTTGTCCAAGATTTCAGTCCAACTTCAAGTTAACAGAAAGATTCTTAATATTCCTAAAGTTCTTCCAGTGCAATTTCTCCAGAGAATGAGATTCCACAACACTCTGAGGATATTTCTTTTCTTTAAAAGACAATCTTGTCTTTTAAAGGAAAGGAATACTCTGGGAGTGTTGTGAAGTCCTTCTCCAAGATTTCAGTCCAAGTTAAGAAAGATGCTCAATACTTCCAACTTTCTTCCTGTGCAATTTCTCCAGAGAATAAGACTCCACAAAACTTTCAGGACATTGCTTTTCTTTAAAAGACAATCCTGGTAATTCTTGTCCAAGATTTCAGTCCAACTTCAAGTTAACAGAAGGATTCTCAATATTCCTAACATTCTTCTTGTGCAATTTCTCCAGAGAATGAGACTCCACAACACTCTGAGGATATTTCTCTAATTTAAAAGACAATCCTGGTAATTCTCTGGAGGTCACTCAGACCCCTTTGCATAGATCATAATCCAAGCAGGGTTTGAACATCTGAGACTCCACAACACTCCCACAATATTTCTCTTCTTTAAAAGACAATCCTGGTAGTCCTTGTCCAAGACTTCAGTCCATCTCCAAGTTAACAGAAAGATTCTTAATATTCCTAACATTCTTCTTGTGCAATTTCTCCAGAGAATGAGGCTCTACAACACTCTCAAGATATTTCTGTTATTTAAAAGACAATCCTGGTAATTCTTGTCCAAGATTTCAGTCCAACTTCAAGTTAACTAAAGGATTCTCAATATTCCTAACATTCTTCTTGTGCATGTTCTCCAGAGAATGAGACTCCACAACACTCTGAGGATATTTCTCTAATTTAAAAGACAATCCTGGGAATTCTCTGGAGGTCACTCAGACCACCCTGCATAGATCACAATCCAAGCAGGGTTTGAACATCTGAGACTCCACAACACTCTCAGGACATATCTCTTCTTTAAAAGACAATCCTGGTAGTCCTTGTCCAAGACTTCAGTCCATCTCCAAGTTAACAGAAAGATTCTTAATATTCCTAACATTCTTCTTGTGCAATTTCTCCAGAGAATGAGGCTCTACAACACTCTCAAGATATTTCTGTTATTTAAAAGACAATCCTGGTAATTCTTGTCCAAGATTTCAGTCCAACTTCAAGTTAACTAAAGGATTCTCAATATTCCTAACATTCTTCTTGTGCAATTTCTCCAGAGAATGAGACTCCACAACACTCTGAGGATATTTCTCTAATTTAAAAGACAATCCTGGTAATTCTCTGGAGGTCACTCAGACCCCTTTGCATAGATCACAATCCAAGCAGGGTTTGAACATCTGAGACTCCACAACACTCCCACAATATTTCTCTTCTTTAAAAGACAATCCTGGTAATTCTTGTCCAAGATTTCAGTCCAACTTCAAGTTAACAGAAAGATTCTTAATATTCCTAACATTCTTCTTGTGCAATTTCTTGGCTTGCAGTATTAAGTGGATTATGGGGAGGACAGAGGGAAAGGAGGCCAAGATTTCAGAAATATCCCAGAGTTTCCCAGAGCAGCTGTGGCTGCTCCTTTATCCCTGGAAATGCCCAAGGCCAGCTTGGACAGGGCTTGGAGCAGCCTGGGACAGTGGGAGGTGTCCCTGCCCGTGACATAGGATGGGATTTAAGGTCCTTTCCAACCCAAACCCACCCTGAGATTCTGCGATTCCCAAAATCAGCTGGCGTTTTAAATAAAGCGGAATTACCTGGGCCATCTTCTCCCATTTGCTGATCTCTGCTCTCCTCAGGTCCGACAGCTGGAATCCACAATCCTGTCCCTAAAGCACCAGAAGCACCAAAGCCAGGCAGGGATTGTCAAAGCCATGGAGCAGGAGAAGCTGAGCTTGAAGAGGGAGTGCGAGCAGCTGCAGAAGGAGCTGTCATCTGCCAACAGGAAGGTGAGTTTTGGATGGAGAACACACAAATCAGCCATTTCCATCTCTCACAAGCTCCAGGGATTTTGAAATACCCCTTGAAGCAGAAGCTGTGTTTGGAGTGCTGAACGTGCCCAGGCAATGATCAGTCCCTCCCTCGAGTCTCCATTCTTCCCTTGAAGAAACTTTTTGCCAACAAAACCCCCAAATCTGTGGGCAATGCATTAATTTACACCCATCAACTATAAAAATTAAACCAGATATTGATAGAGGATCCAATTTTCAGTGCAGCTTGGGTTGGAAAGGTACAGAATTACACCAACCTCTCAGCTAAGATGACTTTCTGCCTCTGCTGTGAATTTTGTGCTCTTTGCCTCTCCCAAATCTGTGTCTGAAGGAGCTGACAGGGCTCTGTGCATCTGCTGGGAGCAGTTTTCCAAATATTCCTGATTTTTAGACTTGAGTTGTCTTGGTATTCAGTGGTTCATGAGGGGAGAATACCAGATAAAATGAGAAATTGCTGCTTTTCTAAGGAAACTCTTTGTCTCTGATAGATCAGTCAGATGAATTCTCTTGAACGTGAACTGGAAAGCAGCTCAGAAAATGAAGGGCTGAGAAAAAAGCAAGTCAAGCTGGATGATCAGTTAATGGAGGTACTTTTCAATCAGTGTTGACTTTATCACTATTTTATTGAATTTATTTTATTTTAAAACAACTTATGGATGTGTAGCGACATGGAAAACTGATTGCAACCAGAAGAATTAACCTCTCTTCTTTCATGACCAAGTGTGTTTTGTTTAGTCATAATTCACATTTTGGCTTCAGATGGAAAATCAAACAGCAAAGAAAAAATTTGTTTCTGTGCTTGAGGCAAGGCTGACACTTCCCTCTTCCTTCCTAGAACATGTCCCCTCAAATTTCCTATCTGATATTTGTGTGATGCTGCTCTTAATGTAGAAGCCTGTTCTTATTTCCTCTGGGAATAATTTGCTGAATTTAAGCTTAATATTATCTAAATAGTGAAAAAAATAGCAATTTGCACAGTTTACTTTTAATTTAAAGGCACAAGTGAAAACTTTAGTGGAGATTCTTCCCAAAGTTCTGCTGGAGATGGATCATCAAAATTTAGGAGTCCTTGGTTATAGGAATGGGCAATTTAATTGTGTTTAGTGCATCCCATAAGGTCAGCCCAGACCTCCAAGCTCTCTCTCAGTAGTCTTGCCTAAATTTGATGTCCTGGATTTGAGTTTAAAACATAATATTGAAAAAAAAAAATTTAAAAACCTACAATTTTGACTTGTTCCACAAGTCAAAGCATCTTTTAGATGAGGCTTCTCTAACACTTGATAGATGGCTTCATGTTTTTCACCAAATGGGAGCCATGAGGCTGAAAACCCCATGTAATTAGTAATAAAACTGTAAAAACCTCATTAGGAAAGATGAGATTTTGACAAGTTAATGAAAAGACTGTTTCTATTCCCTGTGAATTTATTTATATAGTCTTAATTAAGCTTTGGGAAAATGCCAAACACTCAAAGCCATCAACAGCCAGCCTGGGGTTGTGTTTTCTCCTGAAATGTGAATTTCAGCCATGCAGGGTTTTGGTAACCTTTTGCCAGCAGGTGTGTGCAACATTCACTCAGTGATTTGTGACTTCTAACTCTCTCTTTTGTGCCTGTTCTCCTTTTTGTCCATGGCTAACCTGGCTAGAACTCAGTGGTTGGAGCTAGCAGAGAAGGGGGCAGTTCTCTCTCTGAAATAGTGTGTGAAGGTAGAGCAATCATTTCTCACGTACCCCCGTAGCATGGAGAAATTCATTCTTTTAAATTCATTTTAATGAATTCATTTTTTTTTTAATGATTTTTTTTTTTAGTTTTTATTCCATGCATCTCTTAAGAGAAGAAGCCACTCTTCATTTCAGTGTCAATTTTGGACAGTGCACAGGTTCTCTGTGGTTCATGTGTTGTGTACCCTCAGGATCTCTGTGTGTTCCTGAGGGGTTGCCATGAAAATGGAGAGAATTCACCCCATTCCTTGCAAAAGAATTAAAATTGGAAGTGGGAGAATGAACAGTGGCTTCCTGCTCCCCCATTTCCTGTGGGGCTTGAAGGTGTTTGCACATTTACCTCTGCATGAGACTGTCCAGTGTTTCCTGAAATTAATTCATTTCTCATCCCACCTGGCATCATCCTGGTAGTTTAGCAAGCTCCTGATTGTTCCATTTTCTTCCACAGATGAATACAGCAGGGCTAGATTGTTTTCATTGTTGTTTCATTAGTAATTATGTCTAAGATGCTGTTAACACTAATTGACTGTTTCCTCATTAGTTGCTTGTGTGCTTTGCAACATGACAGGAATCCTGAAAGAAATCCCACTAAAAACTCATTATTTTCACTGTTTATATTGTCAGGAAAAGAACAGCTCCTTTACAGACAAAGAGAACCCCAAAATAGCTTTAAAATATAGAAATAATTTAATTTGAAAGCATTTTTAAACCTATTTTGTGTTTACCTGGACCAGCAGAGATAGGGATGGTAACAGGGCCAGAAGAGCTGCACCGTTATGAAAAATATTTACAGTTAGAGATGAGATCAATAAGTGAAATATTATCTGTCCAAATTGATCATTTTGCCAGCTGTGAAAGGGAATTAAAATCAGCTGTGACAGGAAAACTAAAATCAGCTGTGATAGGAAATCTAAAATCACCAAGATAATCTTATACACCTTTTCCTAAGGGCACAGAGCAATGGTTTTAAGGTAACAGGGCCTTTATGGTCTCGGGTTTTTTCTTTCTTTACGGGAAGAAATTATTAATTCTACACAAATCCCAGCTGCAAATGAGTTTGTCTGAACCATCAGGGGTTTTTACTGTCCACTTCTGGTCCTTTTTAGTGTAATTAACTCTTCCAGCTGTGAGTTATTTACCTGGGTTTTGCTTTAGTCTGGAAAAATTCTAAATTATTTCACCTGACTGTCTTAGCTCTTAATATCCCCACAGTTAGGAGAAAACATTAGGAAATATCTACAGGGTGTTATATACTGAATTTTGAAGGTAATAGCAGAGATAAATGTTCCTTAAAGACTAGAAATAATCAGAACAATTTCAGCTTTCCCCTTGAAATGGGAAATTATTGCTATTTGAAGCTCACCAACTAAATTTGTGTAGGAATTCATCCAAAATTCTGCGATTTTATAATTCAGGCCTGAAATGATGAATCAAAGCCCAGCTTCCTTTGTGTGAAATTCCATCTTTTGTCACCTCTGTCACCCAGTCCAGCCTTGTTTCCCTTGCATGAAAAATCTGAGTCAGGCTGTCCTGGAGCAGCCCTGGCAGAGGGAGCAGGGGCTGATTTTGGGATTTGGGGTTTTGCAGAAACTCTGGAGCAGCCAGGAGCAGGTGCTGATTTTTGGATTTGGAGTTTTGCAGATGCTCCTGGTGCTGATGTTGGGATTTGGGGTTTTCCTGATGCTTTTGGGGCAGCCCTGGCAGAGGGAGCAGGGGCTGATTTTTGGATTTGGGGTTTTGCAGATGCTCTTGGTGCTGATGTTGGGATTTTGGGTTTTTCCGGAGCAGGTGCTGATGTTGAGATTTGGGGTTTTGCAGATGCTTTTGAGGCACCTCTGGCAGAGGGAGCAGGCACTGATTTTGGGATTTTGGGGTTTTGCAGATGCTCCTGGTGCTGATGTTGGGATTTGGGTTTTTGCCGGGCAGGGGAGGTGAGATTTGGGATTTTTGCTTTGGGACTCTGCAGATAGCAGCACTGATTTTGGGATTTTCGGGTTTTGCAGAGCCCTGGGCAGATGTTGGATTTTGGGTTTCAGATTTTTGCAGCAGCCCTGGCAAAAGGGAGCAGTGCTGATTTTGGGATTTGGGGTTTTGCAGATGCCCTGGGGCAGAGGGAGCAGTGCTGATTTTGGGATTTGGGGTTTTGCAGATGCTCCTGGTGCTGATTTTGGGTTTTGGGGTTTTGCAGACGCTCTGGGGCAGAGGGAGCAGTGCTGATTTTGGGGTTCAGGATTTTGCAGATGCTCCTGGTGCTAATGGGGTTTGGGGTTTGCAGACGCTCTAGGGCAGGACGTGCTGATTTTGGGGTTTGGATTTTGCAGATGCTCAGAGGCAGTGCTGATTTTGGGTTTGGGATTTTGCAGATGCTCCATGGCAGTGCATGTTTGGGATTTGGGGGGTTTTGCAGACGCTCTGGGGCACAGGGAGCAGTGCTGATTTTGGGGTTCAGGATTTTGCAGATGCTCCTGGTGCTGATTTTTGGATTTGGGGTTTTGCAGATGCCCTGGGGCAGAGGGAGCAGTGCTGATGTTGGGATTTGGGATTTTGCAGATGCCCTGGCAGAGGGAGCAGGTGCTGATTTTGGGGTTTTGCAGATGCTCCTGGTGCTGATTTTGGGGTTTTGCAGATGCTCTGGGGCAGAGGGAGCAGTGCTGATTTTGGGGTTTTGCAGATGCTCTGGGGCACAGGGAGCAGTGCTGATTTTGGGATTCAGGATTTTGCAGATGCCCTGGGGCAGAGGGAGCAGTGCTGATTTTGGGATTTGGGGGTTTTGCAGATGCTCCTGGTGCTGATGTTTGGGATTTTGGGGTTTTGCAGATGCTCTGGGGCAGAGGGAGCAGGTGCTGATTTTGGGGTTTTGGGGTTTTGCAGATGCCTGGGCAGAGGGGCAGTGCTGATTTGGGTTTCAGATTTGGAGATGCCTGGGCAGAGGGAGCAGGTGCTGATGTTGGGATTTTTGGGTTTTGCAGATGCTCCTGGTGCTGATTTTGGGATTTTGGGTTTTGCAGATGCTCTGGGGCAGAGGGAGCAGTGCTGATTTTGGGGTTCAGGATTTTGCAGACGCTCTGGGGCAGAGGGAGCAGTGCTGATTTTGGGATTCAGGATTTTGCAGATGCCCTGGTGCTGATTTTGGGATTTGGGGGGTTTGCAGTTTGCTCTGGGCTGAGTGGATTTGCGGTTTTTGGGTTTGCAGATGCTCTGGTGGGATTTGGGATTTCGGGATGTTGGCAGTTGCCTGAGGGATGGGGATTTGCAGTGCTTGTTCTGGATTTGGGATTTTGCAGATGGGGCAGAGGGACAGTGCTGATTTGGGTTTTCTGGTTTTGCAGACCTCTGGGGCAAGGGAGCAGTGCTGATTTTGGATTTGGATTTTGCAGATCCCTGGGCAGAGGGAGCAGTGCTGTTTTGGGTTTGGGATTTTGCAGATGTCTGGCAGAGGAGCATGCTATTTTGGATTTTGGGTTTTGCAGATGCACCTAGGCAGTGCTGATTTTGGGGTTTTGGGTTTTGCAGATGCTCCTGGTGCTGATGTTTGGATTTGGGGTTTTGCAGATGCCCTGGGGCAGAGGGAGCAGTGCTGATTTTGGGATTCAGGATTTTGCAGATGCCCTGGGGCAGAGGGAGCAGTGCTGATTTTTGGATTTTGGGGTTTTGCAGAAGCTGCAGGCCAGGGGGATGCATAGCCAGGGCTCCCCGCAGCACGGCTGTGCCTCGGTGCCACGGGAGCAGCTCCTGCAGCTGCAGCAGCAGCTGCTGCAGGCCGAGAGGAGGAGCCAGCACCTGCAGGAAGAGCTCCAGAGCAGAGCCCCAGGGACAGACACGCAGCAGGTAAGGCCCTCCCACCTGAAAGTCACAATTTTTAAAGGATTTGCTTTGGTTCTCTTGGGGTTTTTGGTTTTTTTCTTTATCCTGGTGAGATCCTTTCTCTGTTTATGCCAGTTGAAAAGTGAGATTTCATGGCAGCAAGGATGTGTGTAAAAATGCTGTTTCAGCCAGAGCTTTGTTCTGAATTCCTCTTAATTTTTTTTTTTGATATCAAACCACTCCCATCCACATTTAACTGGCTTTTCTCCTTCTGCTCCATGTGCAGTGAGTGTTTATAGAGGCTTTTTTTGTTGTTTCTTTACCTAATGACCCTGTCTAGAACTATTGATTTTAAAATATACCACACCAAATATTGCACAGGCGCCCATCACGTCAAATCCGAATTTGGGCCGCTGCTGTCACAGGGAATTGTGTCAGTTGTGGCAGAGCAGAACACAAATTATTCCTTTTTTCTGAGGTTTTTCCTAATCCTTTTTCTTCCTGATTTGGCCATCAGACAAGACACTGTTACTGCTGTACAGAAACTTCAACTTTTCTGAGGGAAAACCAATTCCAAGGCAGATTAATTCATCCACTCACTTTTAGGGTTTACTTTTTACCTTATAAAATTGAATTTAGGCAATAAAAAGTTTGCATCTGCCATAAAAAATTTCCAAATTATCCTTTTCTTCAAATTAATTGGATGTCTAAATGTCTAAAGCTTTGGCTGAGGCCAAATAATGTCTTAAAATAATATTACAGCTTTACCTTATAAGAAAGATAAGGTAAAGTTTAAGTAACCTAAATTTATATTTAATATTTTATCTGGTTTAGATTAGATATTTATTTAGATTTACACATAGTAACCTAAATTTCTATTTAGTATTTTATCTATTTTATATTAGATATTTATTTAGATTTACACGTAGACAAAGAAATTAGATAAAATACTATTAGCTATTTATTCATCTGGTAGCAGGGAAAAAAGACCCCTCTTGTATTTTAAATTTAGCTTGCAGTTACGCTTTAAAAAAAAACAAACAAAAAAACCCAATAATAACAATAATAACAATAAAATTATTACTGTTGTTGTTATTATTAATGTTACTATTATTGTTGTTATTATTATTATTGTTATATAACAATAATAACAATAAAATTATTACTGTTGTTGTTATTATTAATGTTACTATTATTGTTGTTATTATTATATTATTATTGCTATATAACAATAATAACAATAACAATAATAACACAAATAACAATAATAACAATAAAATTATTACTGTTGTTATTATTAATGTTACTATTATTGTTGTTATTATTATTATTGTTATATAACAATAATAACAATAATAACAATAATAACAATAACAATAATAACAATAAAATTATTACTGTTGTTATTATTGTTACTATTATTGTTGTTATTATTATATTATTATTGTTATATAACAATAATAACAATAATAATAATAACAATAATAATAATAAAATTATTACTGTTGTTATTATTAATGTTATTATTGTTATTATTATTATTATTATTATTATTATTATTATTATTATTATTATTATTATTATTATTAGTGCCACCAAGACTTTGAAGCTCAAATATCTCTGAATGTGGGAATAAATATTCCAGAATAAAGGTATTACTAAGAGAGTACAGGCAGTAACCAGTTTTTAAAGTATCCAAAACTTGGAGTATTTTTTTTTTTTTAAAGAAAAGCATAAAATCAAAATGTTTCATTAAAAATAAAAGCAAATCATTTCAGGTTAAGTAGAAATAAATTGATTTTCAGGTTCCTTTCCAGAAGTGCATCACCACAGGCTGATGTACTTTGTTCCCATACCATGGGGAGCAAAATGTGCAGCTGAATTTCAAAATCAATCCAAGCCACATTGCAGCAGGGGCAAATGGAATGTGCTGGGATTGCACTGGGAGTGATGAGTTTGTAATTTAGATTTTGGAACAGCCTGGAACTTGCAGTTCTAGAGATGAATTGCTCCTGCATTTCCTGGAAAAGCTTTGGGAATTTAAAAATACTTAGGCTTTTAAAATAAGTGCTGTCAATGCACTAATGCACTTAATCCTTTTAATTTTTTTCCTTAAAATGAGTGAATATTCTGCTTTATAACACTCTTTTTTTTTGCTACAGAACTTTCTAAACCATTATTAAAAACCTGCACTTGTAAACAAAGCCAGATTTATTTGTTTTTCTCCGCTTTGTGAGCACCCCCTGCTTGAGTCTCTGTTGATTTTTCTTTGCCATCCTGATTTTTTGGGTTTATCATTTGAGCTCATGTCCCTTTTAATGTCCCCTTCAGCACCCTGAAAACTTCCCTGCTAATCCCTCTCCATCATCCTTTCACCAGTGAGTACAAGGTCAGCTTGTCTCCATGTGTAAAATAAATCATATTTATAAATAATTTAGTTCTGCTGCTTTGCTTTTTGCAGCTTTTTAGATGGTATCCAAAGTTTCCCCCCCCTTTTTTTTTTTTAATGGAATTATTTTGTGTTTGTCCTGCTTTGCAGTTTTCATTGCTTTGTGCTCCTGGTTGTCTGTGGCTTTTCATTTATTTTGCAGTCAGTCCTGAGTTATTCTCACCCAAAGGCTGCTGTTACATGTTTGAATTTCACTAAATTAAATTAAATTATAACAGCTGTTTGCACTGTGTTAACCTGTCTGGACTTTCCTGAATTTCCCATTTTTGTTTGTGCTGTGCCAGTGCTGTGATTACCTCATATCCCTTTCTTAATAAATAAATAAATTTGGGAGCCTGTTAATTACCCAGTGCTTCCCAAAGCTTGCCTAGCACTGATTAATATTTGTACAGCTCTTTATTTCAAATTCCATCTCACTCCGAGGGAAAAACAACAAGGTTTGAGATAGAAATGCAAAGTTTTCAAAGGAGAAGCCAGTTTGGCTGCATTTTACCCAAATACTTGGCAATCTGAGATTTTATATATATATTGAAATATAGATCTGTTATAGTTATATATAATATTTAGCTACATGTTTTCCCAAATGCTTGGAAATCTGTGAGGTTTTATATATATATTAAAAAATATATATGCATATATAAATAAAAATATTTTTATATAATGTTTGGCTATATTTTTCCCAAATGCTTGGCAATCTGTGAGGTTTTATATATATATAAAAAATATATATGTGCATACATACATATATAAATAAAAATATTTTTATATAATGTTTGGCTATATTTTTCCCAAATGCTTGGCAGTCTGTGAGATTTTACAGATATATTTTAAATATCTATATATTATAACATCTGTATATTTAAATATCTATATATTATATTTATATGTCTGGATACACATTTCCCACATGCTTGGCAATCTGTGAGGTTATATATATATTTATATATATTTAAAATATATATATTAAATTGATAATAATGTTTGGATACATTTTTCCCAAAAGCTTGGCAATCTGTAAGATTTTATGCATATATTTTAAATATCTATATAATGTCCATATATTTAAATATCTATATATTATATTTATATATAATGTCTGGATACATTTTTCCCAAAAGCTTGGCAATCTGAGATTTTATATATATATATTTTAAATAGACATATATATATATATATATATATAATATTTATATATAATGTTTGGCTATATTTTTCCCAAATTCTTGGCAACCTGAGTTTTTATATATACTATATGAGATTTTCATGCTATAAATGAGATTTTTAAAAAGAGAGGGGAGGATTTCCTCTAAAAAACTTTGTTATCTCAATCACTTCCACTGATCTTTTAAAAACCATAAATGTAGAAAACACTCCTCAATCTCCCAGCTAATATTGATATTTACAGCTATAAAATAGAAAATATTGCAGTGCTAATATCGATATTTACAGCTATAAAATAGAAAATATTGCAGTGCTAATATTGATATTTACAGCTGTAAAATAGAAAATATTGCAGTGCTGAGGTCAATATTTACAGCTGTAAAATAGAAAATATTGCAGTGCTGATATCGATATTTACAGCTGTAAAATAGAAAATATTGCAGTGCTAATATCGATATTCACAGCTGTAAAATAGAAAATATTGCAGTGCTGATGCCAATACTCGGAGCTATAAAACAGAAAATATTGCAGTGCTGATGTCAATACTTGGAGCTATAAAATAGAAAATATTGCAGTGCTGATGCCAATATTTACAGCTATAAAACAGAAAATATTGCAGTGATGATGCCAGTACTCACAGCTATAAAGTAGAAAATATTGCAGTGCTGATGCCAATCCTTTGAGCTATAAAATAGAAAATATTGCAGTGCTGATATCGATATTCACAGCTGTAAAATAGAAAATATTGCAGTGCTAATATCGATATTCACAGCTGTAAAATAGAAAATATTGCAGTGCTAATATCGATATTCACAGCTGTAAAATAGAAAATATTGCAGTGCTAATATCGATATTCACAGCTATAAAATAGAAAATATTGCAGTGCTGATGTCAATCCTTTGAGCTATAAAATAGAAAATATTGCAGTGCTGACGTCAATATTTACAGCTGTAAAATAGAAAATATTGCAGTGCTGATGTTGATATTTACAGCTATAAAACAGAAAATATTGCAGTGCTGATATCGATATTTACAGCTGTAAAATAGAAAATATTGCAGTGCTGATATTGATATTTACAGCTGTAAAATAGAAAATATTGCAGTGCTGATGCCAATATTTACAGCTATAAAATAGAAAATATTGCAGTGCTGATGTCAATATTTACAGCTATAAAATAGAAAATATTGCAGTGCTAATATCGATATTTACAGCTGTAAAATAGAAAATATTGCAGTGCTGATGCCAATACCCACAGCTATAAAATAGAAAATATTGCAGTGCTAATATCGATATTTACAGCTGTAAAATAGAAAATATTGCAGTGCTGATATCGATATTTACAGCTATAAAACAGAAAATATTGCAGTGCTCATGTCAATCCTCGGAGCTATAAAATAGAAAATATTGCAGTGCTGACGTCAATATTCACAGCTATAAAATAGAAAATATTGCAGTGCTGATGCCAATACTTGGAGCTATAAAATAGAAAATATTGCAGTGCTGATATTGATATTTACAGCTGTAAAATAGAAAATATTGCAGTGCTGATGCCAATACTCAGAGCTATAAAACAGAAAATATTGCAGTGCTGATGCCAATCCTCAGAGCTATAAAATAGAAAATATTGCAGTGCTAATATTGATATTTACAGCTATAAAATAAAAAATATTGCAGTGCTAATATCGATATTTACGGCTATAAAATAGAAAATATTGCAGTGCTGACGTCAATATTTACAGCTATAAAATAGAAAATATTGCAGTGCTGATATTGATATTTACAGCTGTAAAATAGAAAATATTGCAGTGCTAATGCCAGTACTCAGAGCTATAAAATAGAAAATATTGCAGTGCTGATGTCAATACTTGGAGCTATAAAATAGAAAATATTGCAGTGCTAATATCGATATTCACAGCTGTAAAATAGAAAATATTGCAGTGCTGCTGTCAATACCTCCAGCTATAAAATAGAAAATATTGCAGTGCTGATGTCAATATTTACCGCTGTAAAACAGAAAATATTGCAGTGCTAATATCGATATTCACAGCTATAAAATAGAAAATATTGCAGTGCTGATGTCAATATTTACAGCTATAAAACAGAAAATATTGCAGTGCTGATATCGATATTTACAGCTGTAAAATAGAAAATATTGCAGTGCTAATATTGATATTTACAGCTATAAAATAAAAAATATTGCAGTGCTGATGTCAATCCTTTGAGCTATAAAATAGAAAATATTGCAGTGCTAATATCGATATTTACAGCTATAAAATAGAAAATATTGCAGTGCTGATATCGATATTTACAGCTATAAAATAGAAAATATTGCAGTGCTGATGTCAATACTTGGAGCTATAAAATAGAAAATATTGCAGTGCTAATATCGATATTCACAGCTGTAAAAAAATATTGCAGTGCTGATGCCAATACTCACAGCTATAAAATAGAAAATATTGCAGTGCTGATGTCAATCCTTTGAGCTATAAAATAGAAGATATTGCAGTGCTGATGCCAATTCTCACAGCTCTAAAACAGAAAATATTGCAGTGCTAATATCGATATTCACAGCTATAAAATAGAAAATATTGCAGTGCTGATGTCAATATTTACCGCTGTAAACCAGAAAATATTGCAGTGCTGATATCGATACTTACAGCTATAAAATAGAAAATATTGCAGTGCTGATGCCAATACTTACAGCTATAAAATAGAAAATATTGCAGTGCTGATGTCAATATTCACAGCTATAAAATAGAAAATATTGCAGTGCTGATGCCAATACTTGGAGCTATAAAACAGAAAATATTGCAGTGCTAATATCGATATTTACAGCTGTAAAATAGAAAATATTGCAGTGCTCATGTCAATCCTTTGAGCTATAAAATAGAAAATATTGCAGTGCTGCTGTCAATACCAACAGCTATAAAATAGAAAATATTGCAGTGCTGATGCCAATACTCAGAGCTATAAAACAGAAAATATTGCAGGGCTGCTGACAATACCTCCAGCTATAAAATAGAAAATATTGCAGTGCTAATATTGATATTTACAGCTATAAAAAAATATTGCAGTGCTGATGCCAATACTCACAGCTGTAAAATAGAAAATATTGCAGTGCTGATGCCAATACTTAGAGCTATAAAACAGAAGATATTGCAGTGCTGATATTGATATTTACAGCTGTAAAATAGAAAATATTGCAGTGCTGCTGTCAATACTCAGAGCTATAAAACAGAAAATATTGCAGTGCTAATATTGATATTTACCGCTGTAAAACAGAAAATATTGCTGTGCTGATGTCAATGCTTGGAGCTAATAAAAATAACTAATACATATTGCAGATTTGAGTCTAATATCGATATTTACAGCTGTAAAAGAAAAATGCAGTTGAGCAAGTACTACACATAACAGCAAAACAGCAATTTTTCCGTGCTGTGTTCATTCCTGCCGCGATATCCCTGCAGTCCCCCTGCCACTTGTGTTTTCGTGTGTGTGTGTGTGTATTCCCTGCCCCGCGTTGCCTGCCCTGCGCGTTCCTGCCGTTTTCCTGCCCTCAGCGTTGCTGTGTGCTGTGGTGTAGTGTGTGTGTGTGTTTTTCCCTTGCCCCGCGTCTGCCTGCCCTGCCGTTGCCCTGTTGCTGCCCTCAGTGTGTGTGTATTCCTTCTTGCCCCGCGTTGCCTGCCCTGCCCGCTGTGCCGTTCCTGCCCTCAGTGTGTGTGTGTGTGTATTTCCCGTGCCCCGCGTTGCCTGCCCTGCCCTTGCCTTCCTGCCCAGTGTTGCTGCCCCGTGTGTGTGTATTTCCCTTGCCCCCGCGTTGCCTGCCCTGCCGTGCCGTTCCTGCCCTCAGTGTGTGTGTGTGTGTATTTCCCTTGCCCCGCGTTGCCTGCCCTGCCGTGCCGTTCCTGCCCTCAGTGTGTGTGTGTGTATTTCCCTGCCCCGCGTTGCCTGCCCTGCTGCCGTGCGTCTGCCCGCGTTGCGTTATTCCTGCCCCGCGTTGCCCGCCCTGCCTTGCCCTGTTCCTGCCCTCAGTGTGTGTGTGTGTGTATTTCCCTCCGCGTTCCCCCTGCCTGCGTCTGCCTCAGTGTGGTGGTATCCTGCCCGCGTTGCCTGCCCTGTTCCTGCCTCAGTGTGTGTGTGTGTATTTCCCGTGCCCCGCGTGCCTGCCCTGCCGTGCCTCCTTGTTCCTGCTCCTCCTCCGTCCGTTGCTGTGTGTGTGTATTTCCCTGCCCCGCGTTGCCTGCCGTGCCCTGCCTGCCGTTCCTGCCCTCAGTGTGTGTGTGTGTGTGTATTTCCCTGCCCCGCGTTGCCTGCCCTGCCGTGCCGTTCCTGCCCTCAGTGTGTGTGTGTGTATTTCCCTGCCCTGCCCTGCCGTGCCGTTCCTGCCCTCAGTGTGTGTGTATTCCCCGTGCCCCGCGTTGCCTGCCCTGCCCTGCCGTGCCCCGTTCCTGCCCTCAGTGTGTGTGTATTTCCCTGCCCCGCGTTGCCTGCCCTGCCCTGCCGTGCCGTTCCTGCCCTCAGTGTGTGTGTGTGTATTTCCCTTGCCCCGCGTTGCCTGCCCTGCCGTGCCGTTCCTGCCCTCAGTGTGTGTGTATTCCCCGTGCCCCGCGTTGCCTGCCCTGCCGTGCCGTTCCTGCCCTCAGTGTGTGTGGCCGCTGCTCCCCGGTGAACTGTGCCCGTTCCGTCTCTCCGCAGGCCGCGCCCCCGGAGCAGCGAGCGGTGCACGCGGATTCCTGCCGCAGGATCGGGCACCTCTGAGCGCGGGGCTGCTCCCGAGCCCGCTCCTTGCCATGATAGGCACTCACACACAACTGGCATAAGCTCAGAAACTTGAGGATCAAAGCTTTTTTTTTTCCCCCTGTTTTTCCTTTATTTTTTCCTAATTTTTTCCTAATTTCCTTTATTTTTCCCTTATTTTCTTCCTTTATTTTTCCCTTGTTTTTTCCCTTTTTTTCCTGATTTCCTTTATTTTTTCCTTTATTTTTTCCTTTATTTTTTCCTTTATATTTTTCCCTTTTTTTCCCCTTTATTATTTTTCCCTTTATTATTTTTCCCTTTATTATTTTTTCCCTTTATTTTTTTCCCTTTTTTTCCCCCTTTATTATTTTTCCCTTTATTTTTTCCTTTATTTTTTTCCTTTATTATTTTTTCCCTTTGTTATTTTTCCCTTTATTATTTTTCCCCTTTATCTTTTCCCCTATATTTTTTTCCTTTATATTTTTTCCTTTATATTTTTTCTTTTATTTTTTCTTTTTTTTCCTTTATTTTTTTCCTTTATTGTTTTTCCCTTTATTTTTTTCCCTTTATATTTTTCCCTTTATATTTTTCCCTTTATTTTTTTCCCTTTATTTTTTTTCCCTTTATTTTTTTTCCCTTTATTTTTTTTCCCTTTATATTTTTCCCTTTATATTTTTCCCTTTGTATTTTTCCCTTTATATTTTTTCCTTATATTTTTTCCTTTATTTTTTTCCTTTTATTTTTTTCCCTTTATGATTTTTTCCCTTTATTCTTTTCCTTTATTTTTCCCCATTTATTTTTTTCCCCCTTTATTTTTTCCCCCTTCATTTTTTTCCCCATTTATTTTTTTCCCCCTTTATTTTTTCCCTCTATTTTTTCCCTCTATTTTTCCCCTTTCTTTCCCTTCATTTTTCCCTTTTCTTTCTTTATTTTTTCTTTATTTTTTTCTTTCTTTCTTTTTCTTTATTTTTTCTTTCTTTATTTATTTTTCTTTATTTATTTTCCTTTCTTTTTCTCCTTTATTTATTTTTGTTTTCCCTTTTCCTTTTTTTCCTTTTGTTTTTCTTTTTTCTCCCAAAAACCAGCAAAAAAAAAAAAGTCTCCACAGTGTTATTTTCTTATTTATTTGTCTAGAAGCTATTTTGTGAAAGCTCAGAAGCTTCCAGAAGCTTTTTAAAATTTGTTACAAACGGGTTTTATTTATGTTATTTAAAATGTGCAGTTGTTCAGTATGGGAAAGAGCCTATTTTTCTCAAATGGCACTAATTTTATATGAGATTTGAAGAAAACCTGGGGTATTTATACTGCATTTTTGTACAAGATGTATAAACTTTTTAACAGGGAAAGATGACTTTTTTTTGGATGTAAATGAAAAATAAAATCTTTTTTTTAAGCATAATGTCTCTTGTCTTCATAGAAATCAATAATTTGTACTTCAAGAATGAACAAGGTTTAGACAAAATATATTTATCTTTGATGATGAGCATTGTTATATCAGGACTTCTGGGAAATATTTGTGGTAGGGATGTGCTAGAGTACAGAAACTCAGCTTTTCTTTAGCAGATGTACCTGAAAATTTCAGAAAATGAGAAATCTTCTGCTGCTGTGGCCATAAAATAAAAAACGGGAAATTATTGTTTATTGGACAAAATTCTGTCGTTTTTATTTTGTCTCAAACTAGGATTTTAATAAAATCTTAGTAATTTATTAGAATTTAATTAATTAATTTAATCCTAATTTAATTAAATTAGGATTTTAATACCTTAATAGTTGAGCACAACACCTCTTTAAGGTGATTTTTCATGTTGGAGCCATGAATTATTTCAGCTGTTTGCTTGTAAATATCTTTTTTTTTTCTCCTATTTTAAATGACCTTAAAGCTGACTTCTCCCATTTAACATGAAATAATGAGAAGTGAGAATATTTAAGGCAAAAAAAAAAAAATCAGGAAAACAGGGATGACAGGAATTGAGACCCCTCTAATTCTTATTTTCCACATAATTTCTCCCTCAGGCCTCCTGCAACCAATGGGAAGTGGAATGGTGAATTCCAGGTTTTGAATTCCAATCAAATTCCATGAATTGAGAAAAATATCCCCTCCACCCACACAGTAAAACTGTTTTCTGGGTGACTCTGGTGTAAATTTTTTCATAAAAATAGATTATCACGCAACCTCATGCACAGATTTGAGTTGCTGGCGCTGCAGCAAATAAAATGTGGAGTGAAATTAAATCTCCCCCTCAAGGGGATCATTTTGGGGTTTCAATGAGGAACTCCCTGCCTGAAGCAAATTTTGATTTCTGCTCCTCCACAGGTGTGGGATGGGTTTGGGTTTGAAGGTGTTTTATTTTGGGTTGCTGCTTTCTCAGGTTTTCATCTTCTCCAATGACTGCCTGGAATTGGAGTAACAAACCAGCATTAAAATAAAATCTCAAATTTCCTACAGTCAGCGTTTAAAGTTCCTAAATCCAAAGAGGTTTTTTGTAATTCCTGTAATTCCTGATATTTCTTATTTATTTGGGAAATTTTCCCTCAGGTGTTTGTGTAACATGACACAATTATGATTTTTTAGTTACACTCTCACCTTGCTGAAGAAAAACCAGTTTAGGGTTATGAAAATGAATCTAAAAAGATGCAAAAAAAAAAAATAATTTGGAATCCTTTTGGATATTACTCAAAGGGGTTTTTTGTAATTCCTGGTGTTTCTTATTTATTTGGGAAATTTTCCCTCAGGTGTTTGTGTAACATGACACAGAATTATGATTTTTTAGTTACACTCTCACCTTGCTGAAGAAAAACCAGTTTAGGGTTATGAAAATTAATCTAAAAAGATGCAAAAAATGAAATTTGGAATCCTTCTTTTGGATATTACTCAAGTTCTTTTTTAATTCCTGATGTTTCTTATTTATTTGGGAAATTTTCCCTCAGGTGTTTGTGTAACATGACACAATTATGATTTTTTAGTTACACTCTCACCTTGCTGAAGAAAAACCAGTTTAGGGTTATGAAAATTAATCTAAAAAGATGCAAAAAATGAAGTTTGGAATCCTGTTTCTTTTGGATATTACTCAAGTTCTTTTGTAATTCCTGATGTTTCTTATTTATTTGGGAAGATTTCCCTCAGGTGTAAAAGAATTGTGATGCTTTTAGTTACACTGTCACCTTGCTGAAGAAAATCCAGTTTAGAGTTATGAAAACTAAACTAAAAAGATGCAAAAAATGAAGTTTGGAATCCTTCTTTTGGATATTACTCAAGTTCTTTTGTAATTCCTGATGTTTCTTATTTATTTGGGAAAATTTCCCTCAGGTGTTCGTGTAACATGACAGGGAATTATGACACTTTTAGTTACACTCTCACCTTGCTGAAGAAAAACCAGTTTAGGGTTATGAAAATTAATCTAAAAAGATGCAAAAAAAAAAGAATTTGGAATCCTTTTGGATATTACTCAAGGGTTTTTTTTTTTTAATTCCTGATATTTCTTATTTATTTGGGAAAATTTCCCTCAGGTGTTTGTGTAACGTGACACAATTATGATTTTTTAGTTACACTCTCACCTTGCTGAAGGAAAAGAAGAAAAACCAGTTTAGAGTTATGAAAACTAATCTAAAAATATGTAAAAAATGTAGTTTATAATCCTACTTCTTTTGGATATTACTCAAGTTCTTTTGTAATTCCTGATGTTTCTTATTTATTTGGGAAATTTTCCCTCAGGTGTTCGTGTAACATGACACAGAATTATGATGCTTTTACTTACAAACACCTTGCTGAAGAAAAACCAGTTTAGGGTTATGAAAACTAATCTAAAAATATGTAAAAAATGTAGTTTATAATCCTTCTTTTTGGATATTAGTCAGTTTTAAGGGATCTCTGGCATGGCAGAGTTACATTGTCAAACATGACCTTATAACTTATTTTTATTCTAAAACCATTAAATTGGCATTTTGTTTCCCACATTCATCAGAAATTTGGCAGCGCCCAAGAACAAGAAAAGGAAATTATCCAGCTCTGTTACAGACAAGAGAGAAGTTAGAATTTTATATAATTTTTCCTTGATTCGGTAATTTCAAATGCAACTTGCTTGGAAATCCAGTGCAACGCTGAGAGTGATGCCATGAATATTTTGCTTTAATTAAAGGTTTATTAATTTAATTGCCTCTAAATCAGACTGAAACGTGGATGGCCACCAATTTTCTTGAGCACAAACTACAAAAACAAAACAGACTGGTGAATGGGAACTGATTTTTAACTGATTTTCACATAAATTGAATTTTCCAGGAGGGTCATGAGCAGCTCCTGAAAATGATGGAAGAGAGAATGATGGACGTGGAGCAGAAATTAAGGCTGGTGAAGAGGCTTCTCCAAGATAAAGTCAATCAGCTGAAAGAACAAGTAAGTGTTCCTGCATTTCCTCAAACCTCCCCCATTCCTTCTCCAAACCCCTAAGAAAGCAAAAAGCTGACAGCTGTTGTTCAGAATAAAGTTCAAAGCGGTTTTATTTCATTTTATTCTGAGCTGAACTGCAGCGTGTTCACCCAAAATTCACAAAACTCCAAACCTGGGGACTGAATCGACTTCTCATTAATTTCCTAAATCAAGAAACAAAAATCAAATTTCAACTGAGGGCGCTAATTGAAAAAGTTGCTTGGAAAAGGAGGAAAAAATAAATAATTTCCTGAGGAGAAAAGATTGATTTCTTTAAGGCCTCCTACCCCAAATTCATCCTTTGTTTGATGCAGTTTTGGGGTTTTTGGAAGCATCTCTGTGGGATCACTGGGCTTGTGGATTCTTTGTGCACTAAATTTATCCTTAGAGGAGAAATGCTGAAAAGGAGAATTCACCTGATGAGAATTAATTCAATTTGAATCCCTCTGTTACCAATCCCATCTCCTTAAAAACCTTTCCAGTCTCAAAAATTTCTGAGCATCTCTAAAGACCCTGGGTTTTTAATGAGAGGAGTGGGGTTTTATTTTGATATTTGAATTATAATTAACACATTCACCTACTTCCCACCTTTTTTGGGGTTTTTCTTTGCCTTTTGCTGAGTTCCTTGTCCCATTCCCAGCTTTCCAAGAACACCAAGAGTTACCAACCCCATCTCCTTAAAAACCTTTCTGGGTTTTTAATGAGAGGAATGGGGTTTCATTTTGATATTTGAGCAATAATTAACACATTCAATGGTCACCAACCCCATCTCCTTAAAAACCTTTCCAGTCTCAAAAATTTCTGAGCATCTCTGAAGACTTTGGGTTTTTAATGAGAGGAGTGGGGTTTTATTTTGATATTTAAATTATAATTAACACATTCATCTACTTTCCCATCTCCTTTTGAGTTTTTCTTTGCCTTTTGCTGAGTTCCTTGTCCCATTCCCAGCTTTCCAAGAACACCAAGGGTTACCAACCCCAGCTCCTTAAAAACCTTTCTGGGTTTTTGATGAGAGGAGTGGGGTTTTATTTTGATTTTTGAGCTATAATTGAACACATTCAAGGGTCACCAACCTCATCTCCTTAAAAAACCCCTTCCAATCTCCAAACATCCACAGCATCTCTGAAGACCCTGGTTTTTAATGAGAGGAGTGGGGTTTTACTTTGATATTTGAATTATAATTTACACATTCATCTACTTCCCCACCTCCTTTTGGGTTTTTCTTTGCCTTTTGCTGAGTCCCTTGTCCCATTCCCATCTCACCTTTCCAAGAACACCAAGGGTTACCAACCCCAAAAAAACCTTTCCAATCTCAAAAATTTCTGAGATTTTCTCAAAAATTTCTGAGATTTTCTCAAAAACTTTTTTATTATCTCTAAAGACCCTGGGTTCTTAATGAGAGGAGTGGGGTTTTATTTTGATATTTGAGCAATAATTAACACATTCAAGGGTCTCCAACCCCAGCTCCTTAAAAAATCCCTTCCAATCTCCAAACTTCCACAGCATCTCTGAAGACCCTGCATTTTTAATGAGAGGAATAGGGTTTTATTTTGATATTTGAGCAATAATTAGCACATTCAATGGTTGCCAACCCCATCTCCTTAAAAACCTTTCTGGGTTTTTAATGAGAGGAGTGGGGTTTTATTTTGATATTTGAATTATAA
This sequence comes from Zonotrichia leucophrys gambelii, assembly GCF_028769735.1. Classification (NCBI taxonomy): domain Eukaryota; kingdom Metazoa; phylum Chordata; class Aves; order Passeriformes; family Passerellidae; genus Zonotrichia; species Zonotrichia leucophrys. Next base: position 59,479,876 of record NC_088175.1, on the reverse strand, counting down.
TTAACACATTCATCTACTTCCCCACCTCCTTTTGGGTTTTTCTTTGCCTTTTGCTGAGTCCCTTGTCCCATTCCCAGCTTTCCAAGAACACCAAGAGTTACCAATCCCAGCCCCTTAAAAACGTTTCCAGTCTCAAAAATTTCTGAGATTTTCTCAAAAACTTTTTTATTATCTCTAAAGATCCTGATTTTTTGATGAGAGGAGTGGGGTTTTATTTTGATTTTTGAGCTATAATTGAACACATTCAATGGTCACCAACCCCATCTCCTTAAAAACCTTTCCAGTCTCAAAAATTTCTGAGCATCTCTAAAGACCCTGTGTTTTTAATGAGAGGAGTGGGGTTTTATTTTGATATTTGAATTATAATTAACACATTCATCTACTTTCCCATCTCCTTTTGAGTTTTTCTTTGCCTTTTGCTGAGTTCCTTGTCCCATTCTCACCCCAGCTTTCCAAGAACACCAAGGGTTACCAACCCCAAAAAAACTTTTCCAGTCTCAAAAATTTCTGAGATTTTCTCAAAAATTTCTGAGATTTTCTCAAAAACTTTTTTATTATCTCTAAAGACCCTGGTTTTTTGATGAGAGGAGTGGGGTTTTATTTTGATTTTTGAGCTATAATTGAACACATTCAATGGTCACCAACCCCATCTCCTTAAAAACCTTTCCAGTCTCCAAACTTCCACAGCATCTCTAAAGACCCTGGGTTTATAATGAGAGGAGTGGGGTTTTATTTTGATATTTAAATTATAATTAACACATTCATCTACTTTCCCATCTCCTTTTGAGTTTTTCTTTGCCTTTTGCTGAGTTCCTTGTCCCATTCCCAGCTTTCCAAGAACACCAAGAGTTACCAACCCCAAAAAAACCTTTCCAGTCTCAAAAATTTCTGAGATTTTCTCAAAAGACCCTGCATTTTTAATGAGAGGAGTGGGGTTTTATTTTGATATTTGAATTATAATTAACACATTCATCTACTTCCCACCTTTTTTGGGGTTTTTCTTTGCCTTTTGCTGAGTCCCTTGTCCCATTCCCATCTCACCTTTCCAAGAACACCAATCCCATCTCCTTAAAAACCTTTCTGGGTTTTTGATGAGAGGAATGGGGTTTCATTTTGATATTTGAGCAATAATTAACACATTCAAGGGTCACCAACTCCATCTCCTTAAAAAATCTTGTCTCAAAAATTTCTGAGCATCTCTAAAGACCCTGTGTTTTTAATGAGAGGAGTGGGGTTTTATTTTGATATTTGAATTATAATTAACACATTCACCTACTCCCCACCTTTTTTGGGGTTTTTCTTTGCCTTTTGCTGAGTTCTTTGTCCCATTCCCACCTCACCTTTCCATGAACACCAAGAGTTACCAACCCCATCTCCTTAAAAACCTTTCTGGGTTTTTAATGAGAGGAGTGGGGTTTTATTTTGATATTTGAATTATAATTAACACATTCACCTACTTCCCCACCTTTTTTGGGGTTTTTCTTTGCCTTTTGCTGAGTTCCTTGTCCCATTCTCACCCCAGCTTTCCAAGAACACCAAGGGTTACCAACCCCAAAAAAACCTTTCCAGTCTCAAAAATTTCTGAGATTTTCTCAAAAACTTTTTTATTATCTCTAAAGACCCTGGGTTTTTGATGAGAGGAGTGGGGTTTTATTTTGATATTTGAGCAATAATTAACACATTCAAGGGTCACCAACCCCATCTCCTTAAAAACCTTTCCAGTCTCAAAACTTCCACAGCATCTCTGAAGACTCTGGGTTTTTAATGAGAGGAATAGGGTTTTATTTTGATATTTGAATTATAATTAACACATTCAAGGGTCACCAACTGCATCTCCTTAAAAAATCTTGTCTCAAAAATTTCTGAGCATCTCTAAAGACCCTGTGTTTTTAATGAGAGGAGTGGGGTTTTATTTTGATATTTAAATTATAATTAACACATTCATCTACTTTCCCATCTCCTTTTGAGTTTTTCTTTGCCTTTTGCTGAGTTCCTTGTCCCATTCTCACCCCAGCTTTCCAAGAACACCAAGGGTTACCAACCCCAAAAAAACCTTTCCAGTCTCAAAAATTTCTGAGATTTTCTCTAAAGACCCTGCGTTTTTAATGAGAGGAGTGGGGTTTTATTTGATATTTGAATTATAATTTACACATTCACCTACTTCCCACCTTTTTTGGGGTTTTTCTTTGCCTTTTGCTGAGTCCCCTGTCCCATTCCCACCTCAGCTTTCCAAGAGCACCAAGGGTTACCAACCCCAGCTCCTTAAAAACCTTTCTGGTTTTTAATGAGACGAGTGAGGTTTTATTTTGATTTTTGAGCTATAATTGAACACATTCAAGGTTACCAACTCCATCTCCTTAAAAAATCTTGTCTCAAAAATTTCTGAGCATCTCTAAAGACCCTGGGTTTTTAATGAGAGGAGTGGGGTTTTATTTTGATATTTGAGCAATAATTAACACATTCAAGGGTCACCAACTCCATCTCCTTAAAAACCTTTCTGGGTTTTTAATGAGAGGAGTGGGGTTTTACTTTAATATTTGAATTATAATTGACACATTCACCTACTTCCCACCTCTTTTGGAGTTTTTCTTTGCCTTTTGCTGAGTTCTTTGTCCCATTCCCACCCAGCTTTCCAAGAACACCAAGAGTTACCAACCCCAAAAAAACCTTTCCAGTCTCAAAAATTTCTGAGCATCTCTAAAGACCCTGCGTTTTTAATGAGAGGAGTGGGGTTTTATTTTGATATTTGAGCAATAATTAACACATTCAAGGGTCACCAACTGCATCTCCTTAAAAAATCTTGTCTCAAAAATTTCTGAGCATCTCTAAAGACCCTGGGTTTTTAATGAGAGGGGTGGGGTTTTACTTTAATATTTGAATTATAATTACCACATTCATCTACTTCCCACCTTTTTTGGGGTTTTCTTTGCCTTTTGCTGAGTTCCTTGTCCCATTCCCAGCTTTCCAAGAACACCAAGGGTCACCAACCCCATCTCCTTAAAAACCTTTCTGTGTTTTTGATGAGAGGAGTGGGGTTTTATTTTGATATTTGAATTATAATTAACACATTCACCTACTTCCCACCTTTTTTGGGGTTTTTCTTTGCCTTTTGCTGAGTTCTTTGTCCCATTCCCACCCAGCTTTCCAAGAACACCAAGAGTTACCAACCCCAAAAAAACCTTTCCAGTCTCAAAAATTTCTGAGATTTTCTCAAAAACTTTTTTATTATCTCTAAAGACCCTGGGTTTTTAATGAGAGGAGTGGGGTTTTATTTTGATATTTGAATTATAATTAACACATTCACCTACTTCCCACCTCTTTTTGGGTTTTTCTTTGCCTTTTGCTGAGTCCCTTGTCCCATTCCCAGCTTTCCAAGAACACCAAGGCAGATGCCATGGTCAAGGATCTCTACGTGGAGAACGCGCAGCTGCTGAAGGCCCTGGAGGTGACAGAGCAGAGGCAGAAAAGTGCAGAGAGGAAGAATTATCTGCTGGAAGAGAAAATTGCCAACCTCAACAGAATAGTGAAGAATTTGGCCTCTCCCTCCTTCAGCCCAGAGATCAGGTCATAGCAAAGCTGTTGTGTGTCACAGCCCCTGCACTTTACTGAAATGGGAATATTTCAGCTTCTCACGGCGTTGCCTTTTTTTACTGAATGAGTTTTGGTTACAAATGCCTCCCCAGAGAGCACAGAGCTGATTCCCAAAATGGACACTACCAAAGGAGAATTTTGTTGGTTCCCAAATTGGGTTTCTGCAAAGTTTTGCCTAAAAATAATCATCACTATGTAAAAAAACCCAAAAGTTATGTTTTTCTAGGTTAATCTACTTTGATGCCTTGGCTTTCATTACAATCCAAATTCTGAATTTCCTGTATTGGATCATCTAGATTGAAGCAACGGCCTAAAGAAAACTCAGATTGTTGAACTGAAAACTTAATATTTTCAGCTTTCTAAAATAGCTCCAAACCTAGAAATGCTGATGGGTCAGTCTTCAACACTCAGCAAAAATGGAATTGAAGGCAAGACTTTGCTGCTGTGGGCTGTGTGTCCTGTGAACTGGTTCTGGTTTCTCTATAGCAATTATTCATTAGGCTTCTGGGTTGTTCTTCATGGCTGTTTCTCTGCAGAGCTCAGAAAAAAAAGAGATTTATTTAAAATACAGAACTAGACTACTGCCTCCAACTAAGTGTGACAATATTTCATCTGAAGGAATTTCCCAACTAGCAAATAAAGACTATCATTTCCTTTTTTATTTTTAAGCTGTGCTGCCAGACAACTCTGAATTGTAGAGGCCTTACTGGTTTTGTACATGGAAATAAGGTAAACCAAGGAAGAGTCACTCAGGAGAAGCAGAGCTGGGAGCTTTGTGTGATTTGTAAATTCAGTAAAGCAGTGCAGTGTGTTTATTAAAGAAGAATGGAGAGGGGCACCGGGATGATTTTGTCAGTGGGATCCTGGTGGTGGAACCCTCATGAGCATGGGGCTTTGCCAGGAATGCAGCATTTGCTCTGACCTGAGGAATCATCTGGAAAAGTCTTGTCTTTTGTGATAATCCTAGTGCAGAATCTGTCATTAGTTGTGAAGAAACACATTCGGTGTAATCACGAAGAACTCAGGGAGTAGCAGCCTCAATCAGCTGTAAATGTGGGTGTAAATGTGGGTGTAAATGTCAGCAGAGGGAGGTAAGCACCCCTGAGGGCAAGCAGCACAAAACAAATTGGATTTGGGTGAGTATTTCCTTGGTGCTCCTTGCCCAGGTTCCAGAGGAGCATCGAGGTTTGGGATGAGTGGAAAAATGAAATTTTTTTGGGGAACACCTTCAAGACAGAGGGGTTTGCCAGAGGAGCAGCTGGATGGGGTGTGGGTTATCCTGCCCTGCCTCCCCAGACCAGTCACACACAATTAAACATGGTAAATAAACATAAACTGGGGCCATTCTGGAGTACTTGAACTGGACCTCTTTAAATGCAAGACTGGGAGGGGCAGGAGGAGGTGTTTTGTCTCAGAGACCACTGGCAAGCAGATCATTGTGTCAGGAGCCAAAATTCCTCCAGAAACTGGGGTAAAACTGCTGCAAGCTGTGAAGGAGCAGATGGAAAATGAGATTTACTGATGTGGCTGAGAGGATGTTCCCTGTGTCTCTGGAGTTGTGGGCTGAACTAGAGACAGGAAACACTCCACTCACTGAAAATGGACTTTTTCCTCCTCCTTTTCCTCCTCTATTGCTTTGTGCAGGCAACAAAGTGGAAACAGAAATAGAATCATGGAATAGCATCACATTGGAGTCCTCATAAATTATTTCACTGCTGTGCTCTTCTTATTGCATGTAGTGGAGATTTCTCCAAGTCATCCCAAATTCAAGGGTTTATAGATTTTTCAGAGGCTTCAAAAATATTTTCACAAACTGGAAGTGTCTTAAAATGATAGAAATCTGAGGGTTTGAAAAGCTGAAGTAGTGATTTATTGGTGTTTTCATCACCAAGAGGTCTGAGTTACATGTTAATAAATCTCTCTGTGGGTACCAGGGCAAAGTGGGAACTGAGCACACCCTAAACCCATGCTCTGGAAATCAACAAAGTTCCAAAATAATTCCAGGAAACAAAAGAAATATTGTATTTGGAAAAAAAAAAAATATTACCTAGTACATTTTAAGACTACTTCATACCTTGACCTTGATTTACTTGTGTCTGTGACCAAAGTCTAAAAAGAAAGAATGAATATTTCACTTAAATCATTGTGCAATTATTTTCATGTTGCTCAATTTAAAGGCTGGACTATTTCACTAATTCTTTTAATCTCCTGGTAGTTACCAGGCTTTTATAACAGACATTGCTGGAGCACAGCACCAAAAAGGGAGAAGCAGAAATAGGGAAAAGGGACTTTTGGTTTTTTTTCCCTTTCTCCCCTATCCTACTTTGCTGTACTTTCACTAAACTTCAGAAAAAACCAACTTAACTACGGGAGAGAGGAGGAGGAAAACATGCTGTTGGTAAAAACTCCGATTTCACAGGAAGATTTGTGTGGATTAATTCCCAGAAGTGCCTTTTGCCTTGCTGTACTGTAGTGGTTGGGGTGCCTCAGGACAATCCCTTCCCACAGGGAGGGATCCCAGAGAAAGGCAGAGCTGCTTCCACACCTTGCTCCTGAGTTCAGTGTGGCAGCTCAGAAGAAAAGCAGCTGTTTTACAGAGCCCAGGCTACTGAAATTAAGCATAGAAACACATAATTTATTAAGCATTAGGGGTGTTTTGTGCATGAATGTGTCTCCTATGCAGAATAGGCAAAAAAACCAAAGTATTTAATGTTATTGTTGCAGTCAGAAATCACTGAACTTTTAGGCCTTGTTCCTACAACAGGTCCTGCCATGTCAGATATGAACTACTTCATTACCAGAAGGTGTTTTAAATGTTTTCAGCTCTCACTTTATGAATCACTGTGAAAATAAAGGCACACAGACATTTCAGGTTGGGGACAGGCCCCAGGTTAAACAGAGGTGTACAAAATTCACGCAGCTCAAGTGCTGCTTGTCAGTTTAGAATGATTGAAAAGTCTTCATTGTGGCACAAGTGGGACTTTAAATACAAGGAAAAATGGAGTTGTTTGAATTCTGCTTGGGGAAAGAAACAGGATATTAACATTTTTTATTTTAGCCGGGTTATATGTTAGGTATAGCAGGGGGGAACAGTCTGGATTGATAAAGAGTAAAATCCTTTTGTTTACTTCCAGCAAATGCCATCCCTGTCACTCAGGTTTTCCATCATTTACCTGTCCAATCTCTGTTCGGTGTCGTTTCATGACAAACAACTTGTGTATAAAGGAAAACAAATGTATATTATTTTTTTTCTATTGAGTTTGTTTTGTTCTGGTGTAATATATTGTCCTTAGAACATCATGTAAAGCTGAGAGATGAAGCAACTGATACATTATTTATAATGAGCATAAAAAATACATTAATGTACGATGCATACTTGTGTCTTTTGGGTTTTGTCCAACATGAAAAATCAGAATAATTTGTGTTGGGAGGCACCTAAATTCCATCCTGCTGTGGCAGGGATACCTTCCACTGTCCCAGGTTGTTCCAAGCCCTGTCCAACCTGGCCTGGGACACTTCCAGGGATCCAGGGGCAGCCACAGCTTCTCTTCCCATGGATGTTGTAAATATTGCAAGTAGTATCAAAGGTATACACAGTAATAAAAGGGATGGTTTGATGGCTATGAAAAAGCTTTTTGCATTATGAAAGTATGAAATTTAAGTGTAAGAACCTGACAGGTTATGAACACACCTTGGCTTATGTTCAGCTGAAGCTGCATCCCTACTCTTTGCCTTTATATTGAAGTATTGACAGAAATATTGAGTGTTTGTTGCAAGCTTTTGACAAAATCAAGGGGTGGGAAAAGCTGGAGGGGACCACAGTGGGTCCCTGCTCTGTCCTCCCTGGTCTAGCGCTGCTGTGTCCAGCTCTGGGCCCCTCATGACAAGAAACACTGAGGGGCTGGAGCATGTCCAGGGAAAGGAATGAAGCTGGGGAAGGGAATGGAGCCCCAGGAGAGGCTGAGGGAGCCGGGCAGGGGCTGCAGAATCCCTGAGGAGCTGGAAGGGGCTGCAGAATCCCTGAGGGAGCCGGGCAGGGGCTGCAGAATCCCTGAGGGAGCTGGGCAGGGCCTGCAGAATCCCTGAGGAGCCGGCAGGACTGCAGAATCCTGAGGGCTGGAGGCTGCAGAATCCCTGAGGGAGCTGGGCAGGGGCTCACCTGGAGCAAAGGAGGCTCAGGGGCCCTTGTGGCTCTGCTCAAGGAGGGGACAGCTGGGGCGGGGAGTCAGGCTCTGCTCCCAAGGAACAGGATAAGAAGGAACAGCCTCAGTGGAGGTTTAAATGGGTTATTTGAGAAAATTTCTCCACGGAAAACGTTGTTAACAGTGCCCATCCCTGGAGGTGCCCAAGGAAGGCCAGGATGTGGCACTCAGTGCTCTGGGCTGGGTGACGAGGTGGGCATCGGGCACAGCTCGGACACGCCGATCTCGGAGCTCTTTTCCAACCTCAACGATTCAGTGATTGTGTCACTGTGGGGTTCTGTCACTGTTATTCTTGGTTTTCTGTTATTCCGGGGTTTCTGTCCTGGCGGGCTCCCGCCGCTCCGTGAGGGGCCGCGCCCTCCCCGCCGCACGGGGGCGCTGTGGCCGCGCCCCCTCCCCTGCGCTGCCCCGCGGCCGTCCCGGAGGGCGGCGGCCGCCGCCTTCCCACAACGCCCCGCGCGCCCGCCGCGTCCCCTCAGCGACCCCCGGCCCGGTCCCGGTCCCGATCCCGATCCCGATCCCAACCCCGCTCCTGGTCCCGGCCCGGCCCCCGGCGGCGGCCGGACCCCCCCTCCCCGCCCTTCGGAGCGGGGAGCGGCGCCGGGCATGCGGGCGGTGGCAGCGGGCCGGGACGTGGGATGCTGTCGCGGAAGAAGACGCGGACGGAGCTCTCCAAGCCGGGCGAGGTGCAGGGGAAGTACGTGAAGAAGGAGACGAGCCCGCTGCTGCGGAGTGAGTGTCGGGGGGAGCGGGGGCCGCCGGCTCGGGGGGCCGATCCCGAGGCCTTTGTGTGCGGGCCCTGGAGCTGCGCGGCCTTGGCGGGGTGAGGGGCGTGAGGGGGAGGTATCCCTGTGGGTGTGTGTAAGGGCTATTTCTCCCTGTAAAGGTGTGTGTAAGGGCTATTTCTCCCTGTAAATGTGTGTAAGGGTTATTTCTCCCTGTAAATATGTGCTTGATGCTGTTATGAGCCCTGGGAGATGACGGAGGGAAGTTAAAACTGAAAGGAAAGCCGAGTTTCAAAGGGAGCCCTGCACGCCTTGTTCCAGCGGGCGCTCAGCGTGCCCGAACTTGGTGGTTTTTGTGGGTTTTATGATTTTCTCGGTGCCCTGTTCCTCAGTTTCAGCAGGCCGGGGTTCGGGCGGTGTGCATTGATTTTAAATGAAGCCAAGAGCTCCAGGGTGAGGCTGGCCGGGGCTCGGAGCAGCCGGGCACGGGGAAGGAGGGAAGGGCTCCCTGTGGCCCGGGGGAGCTTCGGGGCTGCGGCTCCTGGATCCCCGAGCCCGCTCCTTCCAGAACCGCGCTTGTTTTCCCCATCCGAGCACTGTGGGATGAGATAACTGTCCCGCCAGGCAGTTGCATAAAATCCCTGCCTAAAAAATGCTCCAGGTCCTCTCCGTGACTCAACCTGGTGAGGTCACCTGGGCTGCAGGGATCTTCCCGTGGCCCTGTGCTCCTAGGGCTGGCCACAACACCACAAACTCACACTGAAAGTATGCTTGGGTTTGGTTGTGTTTGTCTCAGAGACAACCGGAGACAGAAATGGGTTTGTTTGCTCAATAAATAAATAAGTGAATTTATTGCTGACGCTTTCTGGGGTGCACCATATTTTAACCGTAAGTTGTAAGGGTTTACTAATAAAAGGTAATTAATAATAGGAATGACCTCGTTCTAAGCGAAAGTTATAATCTGTATTGATTTATCTGGAGGGAAACTACTTATTTCTATGATGTTGGAAGTAAAAGTTGGGAGAAGAGGAATGTTTCACATACTGGAGGGAGGCAGTGAAATTCTAAAGGAGAAAGTGAAATATCTCCCTGATAATTTGAGGACTTAATGCATATGGAATAACATCGTTTTTTCTGGCTGAACTTTGTGCCTTTGGGATCAGTGGGGGCAGTGTGAATTCAGTTTCTGTCTTGGATTCCTGTGGGCATTAACATCTTGTCATTGCCAGTTTGTAAGGACAGCACTCCCAAAGAAGCAGTAGCCAAGATATGTGGATTTTCTTGACCCTTCTCACAGAGAAGCACGAACCCTGACTGATTTAGCCACAGCACAGTGTGGGTGGTTTGGGTTTGTTTTTTTTTTCTTGTGTGGTTTTTTTTTGATGGGTTTGGGGTTGGTTTGTTTATTGCAGCTGCAGTTTTGCTCAGTGGGTTCCTGGTGTGCATTGTGCTGGTTTCTGCTGCACCTGGACATTCTGCAGCTTTACCACCACATTTACACAGGTGTCACACAGAATCACAGAATGGTGAGGTTGGGAGAGACCTCTGAGATCACTGAGTCCAGTTTATGCCCTGACACCTCACCCAGACTACAGCACCAAATCTTTTTTTAACACATCCAGAGATGGTGATTCCACCACCTCCCTGGGGAGAGCATCCAGTACTTTATTATTCTTTCAGTGAAATTTTTTTCCTAATATCCAACCTATCCCTTCCCTGTCATAGCTGAATTCTGTGTCCTGTGGTTCTGTCACACCAACCCCACCTGGCTGTAACCTCCCTGCAGGGAGTTGTTGGATGTGAAAAACGCCAGTCACTTGTTTTTAAAATTTTAGACGTTTAATAGTAATAGAATGGTTATAAAAATAGTAATACAATTAGAGTAATAATAATTTGGATTAGGACAATGTGAGACAATAAAAACAAAGAGTTACAGACAGTCTGGGTACAGAAGCCTGAAAAAGGCCCCACGTTAACAGAGGATTAACCCTTAAAAGCACCAGCCTGTTGCATATTCACGCAGCTCATCCATGGTGCATAAATTCTGTTCTGTCTGGGCAGTGTCAACTTCTTCCTCATAATCCTAAATGGCATCATTCTGCCCGAGTGAGACAGGAAGAAGTTCATTTCTCCTGATAATGGAGCAATAAATTCTCTTTCTGTGACAGATTCAGGTGTCCTGTGGCTGCTGTCTCATTGCCAGTCCTTTCTTTAGAAAAAGTATCCTACATAGCATCATTTCTGTTTTATCATTTTGTTATAACCTAAAACTATATTTAACACACTCCTTAAGAGAATTAACACAGCAGAACTTTCTAACACCCCACATACAATATTCATTTGAATATTTGCGAACAGCCAATCACAAAATACCCATTTTTCACATTAGAGGTGCCTTAGGTGAATCTCCGCGGTTTCACCGTGTAAATCACTGCCCACAGGCAGGGCTCTCACCTATCCCCGTGCTCCCCGGCAGATCTGATGCCTTCGTTCATCCGCCACGGCCCCACCATTCCCCGGCGCACGGATCTTTGCCCTCCCGACCCCGCAGCCTCCGCTTACGGCCCCGGCGACGGCCTCGTGTCCCGCAACCAGAGCTTCCTGCGGAGCCCGGTGCCGCGGCCGCCGCACGAAATCCTGAGGCGAGAGAGCAACAGACTGTCGGCGCCATCGTACCTGGCCCGCGGCTTGGCCGAGGTGCCCAGGGAGTACGGCGGCTCCTCCTCCTCCTCCTCCTGCTCTTCCTCGCAGCCCTTCCTGGCCGAGGCGGGCGCGGGGCTGGAGAACGGCGATGCCCGCGGGTATTACTGCGAGCACTTCTACGATGGCCACAGGAGACGTCCGCTGAACGAGCGCCTGCACGAGGACTACAGGTATTATGAACACAACAGTGATCTTTTCCAGAGGATGTCCCACAATCATGGCAGGCACACTTCAGGTAAGGATTCCTTGGTGCTTTTGGTAAAAATCCAGTTTTGGTGGCACTTTGGGGAGTCTGGATGATGGGGGTTGTGTTTGAGGTGTGTAGGACAGAGCTGCTTTGTCATGGCATTATTGGGGTTTGGGTCATTGGAATTGAGGGTTTGTTCACACATATCCAGAAAGGAAAAATAGATTTAAGCCAGGATTATTGTCTTAAATAAATAGAATAAGGCCAAGCAAATTTTCTGTACATCTCCTCTACACATCAGTTTTAGAATTGAGGGTTTGTTCACACATATCCAGAAAGGAAAAATAGATTTAAACCAGGATTATTTTCACAATTAAATGGAGTAAAGCCAAGCAGGTTTTGTGTACATGTCCTCTGCACATCAGTTTTGGGTAATTGGAATTGAGGGTTGGTTCACACATACCCAGAAAGGAAAAATAGATTTAAGCCAGGATTATTGTCTTAAATAAATAGAATAAGGCCAAGCAAATTTTCTGTACATCTCCTCTACACATCAGTTTTGGGTAATTGGAATTGAGGGTTTGTTCACACATATGCAGAAAGGAAAACTAGATTTAAACCAGGATTATTTCCTTAAATAAATGAAGTAAGGCCAAGCAGGTTTTAAGGTTTTTAATGCCAGGCATATGTACATCTCCTCTACACATCAGTTTTGGAATTGAGGGTTTGTTTACACATTCCTAAAAGGAAAAATAGATTTAAGCCAGGATTATTGTCTTAAATAAATAGAATAAGGCCAAGCAAATTTTCTGTACATCTCCTCTACACATCAGTTTTGGGTAATTGGAATTGAGGGTTTGTTCACACATATGCAGAAAGGAAAACTAGACTGAAACCAAGATTATTTTCTTAAATAAATGCAGTAAGGACAAGCAGATTTTCTGTACATCTCCTCTACACATCAGTTTTGGGTAATTGGAAATTAGGGTTTGTTCACACATATCCAGAAAGGAAAAATAGATTTAAACCAGGATTATTTTGACAATTAAATGGAGTAAGGCCAAGCAAGTTTTGTGTATGTGTCCTCTACACATCAGTTTTGGGTAATTGGAATCAAGGGTTGGTTCACACATATGCAGAAAGGAAAACTAGACTGAAACCAGGATTATTTTCTTAAATAAATAGAATAAGGCCAAGCAAATTTTCTGTACATCTCCTCTACACATCAGTTTTAGAATTGAGGGTTTGTTCACACATATCCAGAAAGGAAAAATAAGACTTAAACCAGGATTATTTTCACAATTAAATGGAGTAAGGCCAAGCAGGTTTTGTGTACATCTCATCTACACATCAGTTTTGGGTAATTGGAATTGAGGGTTGGTTCACACATATCCAGAAAGGAAAAATAAGACTTAAACCAGGATTATTTTCTTAAATAAATGCAGTAAGGACAAGCAGATTTTCTGTACATCTCCTCTACACATCAGTTTTGGGTAATTGGAAATTAGGGTTTGTTCACACATATCCAGAAAGGAAAAATAGATTTAAGCCAGGATTATTTTCACAACTAAATGGAGTAAGGCCAAGCAACATGTCAGTTTTGGGTAATTGGAATTGAGGGTTGGTTCACACATACCCAGAAAGGAAAAATAAGACTTAAACCAGGATTATTTTTTTAAATAAATTGAGTAAGGCCAAGCAGGTTTTGGGGGTTATTAATGCCAGGCATCTGTACATCTCTTCTACAAATCAGTTTTGGAATTGAGGGTTTGTTCACACATATGCAAAAGGAAAACTAGACTGAAACCAAGATTATTTTCTTAAATAAATGGGCTATGGCCAAGGAAGTTTTGTGTACATCTCATCTGCACATCAGTTTTGGGTAATTGGAATTGAGGGTTGGTTCACACATATCCAGAAAGGAAAAATTAGACTTAAACCAGGATTATTTTCTTAAATAAATGGAGTAAGGCCAAGCAAATTTTGAGGTTTTTAATGCCAGGCATCTGTACATCTCTTCTACAAATCAGTTTTGGAATTGAGGGTTTGTTCACACATTCGTAAAAGGAAAAATAGACTGAAACCAGGATTATTTTCACAATTAAATGGAGTAAGGCCAAGCAAGTTTTGTGTACATCTCGTCTACACCTCAGTTTTGGGTAATTGGAATTAAGGGTTTGTTCACACATACCCAAAAAGGAAAAACTAGATTTAAACCAGGATTATTTTCTTAAGTAAATGAGCTGAGGCCAAGCAAATTTTGAGGTTTTTAATGCCAGGCAAATGTGCATCTCCTCTACACCTCAGTTGCTGGCTAGCAAGGAATTTTATTCACTGGGGAACATCTCCTGTTTTCATGGTGTAGGGAATAACCAACAGCTCTAAAATACAACATTGCAGCATTGTTATTATTATTGTTTTTATAATTAAATTTTAAGTATCATCTTATTACTTAATTTCATTGTTTGAATTTGACCTCAATAATTAAAATAATTCCTTATAAATAGTCATAGGGAGGAATGACTGCTTTGTGTAATTAGCAAATTGGCATCTAATTAGTGTTGAAATTTACTTCCTAATCCTTGACTCCTTTCTTTTAGCTTTTAAATTTGTTTGTAAATATGATTGTTTCACTGTAACTTTTTTGTTTCCTAAAACTAAACAGCATAAGGAAGAAGAATCCATTAAATATTACTTTTCTGAAATATTTGACTCTGATATTACAAAAATTAGGCCCAAGGAGGAGTTGGGAACAAACTGTAAATAATGTACCTTCAATATGAAATACATTGTTACCTGTAATCTATAAACAAAATTGTGATTAGTGTCTGATAAAATAAATGTCCTGTCTAGAACAAGGAACCTGCCAGGAGGAACATCAGCTTTTAATGTGTGGGATTAAAGCTGTCAGTGCCCTGTGCTTCCTTCACCACACAAACACTTCCATGGAAATGGGAATTCTCAACTGCTGGGGTTTAAGGCCTGTTATTGAATCCTCCTTTGCTTTTCTAAATGTGAATATCTCTGCTCTGGCTGGATTTTGGGTGCATCTCTGCAGTTGTTGTTCATCCAGCAGGCATCAAACATTTACCTGTGCAGGGAACGAGCACTGGGATTGTGCTGGGGTGTTTTAGGGAGGAGGGGAGGATTTCCCAAAGCAATCCCTCAGTTTAACCTTCAGAATTAAACAGCAGCTGGGTCTGCTCAGGAGCTTCCCAGAAATGGAGCTCTGGCTTGGGAGTGGACATTCATAGAGCAAATCTGTGAAAGGAGCTCCACAGTTTGCTCAATTGTAGCAACATCTTCTTCCTAAATAGATTTTTTTCCCTGCTGTTTGTTGACCTTAGCCTTGGAAATCATAGAGGAGCTGCTCCTGTTTGCTTGGTTTGGGCATTGACTCTCATAGTTTAACGTTTCATATTTTGAACAAGTTTTACACAGGTCTGGTGCTGGGTGAGTATTGAATCTCATGCACGGGTAGGGACAGGCAAAGCTGAGCCTTTCAGTTGCCAGTGGTTTCCCTTTCCTCCATTTTTTTCCATCTCCATCTGAACACCTAAAATCCTCTTCTCTTTTTTCTTAAAGAATTATGTGGCCCAAAATAAGAAAATTTTAGGTTTTGTTACTTCCTTCATCTCACCATTCAGCTTCTTTTGATTTGAACCATCCCATGCCTTCCCAGCTTCAGTGTTTTCCTTGAGTTCCCCAAATATCTCTGCAATTCCTTGTTTCTTCTTCTTGCATTTCCAGAGCCTGTTGCTTTCACTGCCTTTGTCTAAATTACTTTCCTTGTCTCCATTGTTGTTTCTCTTCATGGAGATGCCAGAATTCCCTGTGGTTCCAAGTGGACAATGTGGTTTTTAGCTGGATGTGTAAACGCTGCCCGGAGGTGGCGGCTCAGTGCGGGTGTGTGTGGGTGCGTTCCCCAGCAGGGGCCGCTGCTGAGCACCGGTGTCCCTGCCCTGCTGCCATCGTGGGGCTCACCCCGAGCTGGGCAGCTGGAGAGGTGCCTGTGCATTTCAGCTTGTCCCATTTTCGGCTGTTTGGGTGGCCTGGAAAGGCCCGGGGTGGCCTTGGGGCAGCCGCGTTTCAAAGGAACAGAAGAGGCTTCAGTTCTTTTCTCGGTCTCGGTGTTTATTAATATTGTTTATGATCTAAAAGATTTTCTCTCGGCCCGACAGAGCTCTGCTCAGCAGCCAGCCATGAGCACACTCACCTATCTTTATACCCAAAGTTACGTGTACAATATTTATGCATTTTTCCCCAATACCTTTTATCTTATTGCCCGTGCACTTTCAGTAATGACCAATCCCAAAGTGCCACCATCACCACAGAAGATGGAGGAGAAGAAGAAGAAGAAGAAGGACAGGACACGCCCCAATTCCTCCATCTTACTTCTCTAAACCCCCCTGTACAGAAATCCTAAACCCTGTGTTTCACTCTCTAATTAACCAATCCCTTCACCATTCACCCCGGTGAAACCCTCCTGTCCTCATACAGGTGTCGTCTCCTGTGTAGGATCAAAGTCCTGCCACCAGACACTTCTGGAACATTCCAGGACTCCCCAAGGGTGTCTCGGTGACACCTCAGTCCTGAGCTGCTGAGATCCCACACCAGCTCTCACTCTGAGCTGGGCTTCTCCTCTCTGGCATTGGAGGAGTTACCAACACGTTCTTCTGGAGCCTTCAGAGTGTCCAGGCAGTGCTGAGGCAGCCCTGGGCTTTGCAGCAGTTTCTGTTTCAGCACTGCCCTGTCCTTCCATGGCATTGCTCCCTCCTTGTGCTTCACTTCTGCCATCTCCCTCCTTCCCACATTTCATTCAATTTGTTTCTCATTCACTTCGTTTCTCATTCACTTTGTTTCTCATTCACTTCGTTTCTCATTCACTTCGTTTCGCATTCACCCCTGCTGCTGATTTTCCTGACCAATATTTTCAGTTGAGATACCTCCTAATTTTATACATTTAGCTACCTCTGTGACATTTCTTAAATTTTTAATTTCTTTTTTTATTTATTTTTTTCTTTAATTATTATGAGTGTCCTTTTCAAACTTTTTAATTCTAAGAGACTTTTACCTGTCTTTCCTCGCCATCTCTTTCCTCTCTTCTAGGTTAAAGTTTTGGGGAGGTCTGTGGTTGAAGTTATACCTTCAGTGTAGATTGGAACTAACTTGTAACCAAGACCTCAGAGTTATTTGTGCCTGTGTGAGCGGTAAGCTGAACCATTCTTTGTGTCTATGACAATTGCTGAGCTTGAAATCAACACTCTCAATGTAAAGGCACTTGGCTGCTGCTGGATTGTGATGAGTTCACTGGGATGTCACAGGAGAAAAAGCAATTTAACACAGAGTCCTCTGTGCTTTTGGTTCATCTGTTCAGTTGTACCCATGAAAAATTGCAAACTTGTTTAATGTAAGAGCAAAATAAATGCAGATTATGACATGAGAGCCATTTAGAGCTGAAACAGCCATATTTTTATTTTTCTGTGTGTACCCTTCTCTCATTTTAAACAAACGGCAGTTCCTGCCTTTTTTCTCTTTTGTGCTGATTTTGCAGGAATTTTGCAGCATAATTCTTGGTGCTGTCAGAGTTCTTCCTGTCATTTCCTATTTGTGAGTTTGTGCTTGCTTGGAACACCCCAACAAAAGGTTCTTGTGCTCAGGAAGTTCCTCCAGAGGCTGTGGAGAGGGTTAGGAAAGGTGGGAACTGCAGACCTGGCTGAACAGGAGAGTTATTGGAGATTATTTAGTGTTTTATTGTTAATTATTCTTTTCAAATGAAACACTTTGTTCATCTTCTCTTCCTGCTCTGATGAGGGGAAGGGAGAGGATTTTGGCATCCTGGAAAGGCTCTGAGGACAATTGGGCTAATTGAAAACAAAGAGTGTTTTGCAAGATTTATTCTGCAACACTTTGGAAATTTGGGTGAAGTCGCTGCTGGGGAGTTCTGAAATTTCTCTGCATTTTCTACCCCAGTGGAATTTTCTCCTCTGGATTTGCTCTTTGCCCTTTTTATGCTGGGGATGGGATCTCTCTGCTGCTCTTTTTAGCTGCCCTTTGCTGGGAATCTTTGCTCCAGAGCTTTGGATTTCTTTCCAGAAAAATCCCTTTTACTGGGAAAGCACTGACTCCATTCCCAGTTCCTTGTTCCTTCCTCAACTTCCCTGAGTGAAGAACACACCTGGGATTTCTTTGGGTTTGTAAGAGAAGGAATTTTTGCATTGATCAAGTGCACTGGAATGTGCTGCTCAAAGTCAGAATTGAGAATTCAAAACCTTAAATTGAAGATATTTGATTTAGAAATGGAAGGAAAATTAAAGCCTCAAGTTTAGTGTTGATATTCCTTAAAAACAGCAGCTGAAACAAAAAACAGCCCATATTATATTACATTACATTATATTATATTACATTATATTACATTACATTATATTACATTACATTATATTACATTACATTATATTATATTATATTATATTATATTACATTACATTACATTACATTATATTATATTACATTATATTACATTATATTATATTACATTACATTACATTACATTACATTATATTATATTATATTACATTACATTATATTACATTACATTATATTACATTACATTATATTACATTACATTATATTACATTACATTATATTACATTACATTATATTACATTATATTACATTACATTACATTATATTATATTATATTACATTACATTATATTACATTACATTATATTACATTACATTATATTACATTACATTATATTACATTACATTATATTACATTATATTACATTATATTACATTACATTGCATTACATTGCATTATATTACATTACATTACATTACATTATATTACATTATATTACATTATATTACATTACATTACATTACATTACATTACATTATATTACATTACATTACATTATATTACATTGCATTACATTACATTACATTACATTACATTGCATTATATTACATTATATTATATTATATTATATTATATTATATTACATTACATTATATTATATTACATTATTTTATATTATATTATATTACATTACATTATATTACATTACATTATATTACATTACATTACATTACATTACATTATATTATATTATATTATATTATATTATATTATATTATATTACATTACATTATATTACATTACATTATATTACATTACATTATATTACATTACATTACATTACATTATATTACATTATATTATATTATATTATATTACATTACATTATATTACATTACATTATATTACATTACATTATATTATATTACATTACATTACATTATATTATATTATATTATATTATATTATATTATATTATATTATATTATATTATATTATATTATATTACATTATATTACATTACATTATATTACATTACATTATATTACATTACATTATATTACATTACATTATATTACATTACATTACATTACATTACATTATATTACATTACATTACATTACATTACATTACATTGCATTACATTATATTACATTACATTACATTGCATTACATTACATTACATTACATTACATTATATTACATTATATTACATTATATTACATTATATTACATTACATTACATTACATTACATTATATTACATTGCATTACATTACATTACATTACATTATATTACATTACATTACATTATATTACATTATATTATATTATATTATATTATATTATATTACATTACATTATATTATATTACATTATATTACATTATATTATATTACATTACATTATATTACATTACATTACATTACATTACATTACATTACATTATATTATATTATATTATATTATATTATATTATATTATATTACATTACATTATATTATATTACATTATATTATATTATATATTACATTACATTATATTACATTACATTACATTACATTATATTATATTATATTATATTATATTATATTATATTATATTATATTATATTATATTATATTATATTATATTATATTATATTATATTATATTATATTATATTACATTATATTATATTACATTACATTACATTACATTATATTATATTATATTACATTACATTACATTATATTACATTATATTACATTATATTATATTATATTACATTACATTATATTACATTATATTATATTATATTACATTACATTATATTACATTATATTATATTACATTACATTACATTATATTACATTACATTATATTATATTACATTACATTATATTACATTATATTGTATTATATTACTTTATTGTATTATATTGATTATATTATTATAAACAGAATTACCAGATGAGGCTTGCCAATGTTTTACAAATGCATAAATTGAATTAATTGTTGACCATCCTTGAGATTTGACAGTGCCACTCCAGAGAGTGCTCATCCCTCAGCAGAGGAAAGGAGACATTTGGAAAAAGAGGATAATTTATCTTTATTTCTTGGGAAAGCAATAAGAATGAGAATTATTTTTATTTGTTACAGCTAGAAGAGTGTGTGAGCAAAAAAACCTGAGAGTTACAATGAACATGCTGAGGAAAATCCCAAGTTTTACACCAAATATTTGTATAAAAACTCTTCAGCTTTTCTATTTGTGACCCATAAATCTGGTGCCAGCCCCCAATCCAGGGAAAATCCTCTGTGGAGCTTTGGGGCTCAGAATTGACCTGGAATTTAAATGCAGAAAATGGCATTCCTGGAAATTTGCCATGGATTGAGGCTCTCTTGGAATTTTCTTCTTTGGAATTTTCTTTAGTTGGAATTACAGGTCTGTGTATATATATATAAAAGTGAATTTTCCTCTTTTTTTACTGTTCAAAACTATAGGAGGAGTTTTTCTCTCATGTGTGTATCCATCCTCCCACAAACCAACATCTGAGGTTTAGCAGGAAAACCAACAGACAATTTTGTTCTCTAAAAAATTAATTTTATAGGAAAAAAATGTCTCCATTTTAATAATTGCTGATTTTCATGCCACAGTGGTCGATGGCTTTAAGGCCCTGTGAATATCAACATCTTAAAACTTGCAGCAGAGAGAATATTCCAATATAATCTGTGATAGAAGGGAAAAAATTATTATTACAATCATCATTTTATCAGTCTGGCCTTTGATTTCATGTCAGTGGAACATTGTTCAAAACTGGTCATTTCTGCAGCTGTGCAAGTTTATTTTAATGGTTTGGCTCTTTTAATGAAAATGGCAAAAGGAATGGATAAAATATTTGTGATCTGGTGTTATTTTTGTTCTTTGCATGGTGGAAATGAAAAATAAATGGCATTGGGAGAATCCATGTGTCAGGAGAGCTTCAGTGCAGAGGGTGGCACCTCTTCCAATGTTGGGAATCATTAACCTTTACCTTCAGTAAAAATAAATATGGATTTAAGGCTGTGGTTAAGGAGGAGGAACTGTGAGAAAAATACAGGAATGTGCAGGTTTTAGCAGTAAACAGAAAAATAAGGATTTTTTTCCCCCCAGATTTGTGTGTTCAGCTCTCCTGGCAGCGCTGATTTAACAATCACAATTTCCACACCCATGAAATCCCATCCCAGAGTTTCAGCCAAAAAATGGGGGAAAATCCTGAGTTTGTTTGGCCCAAACACAGCACTCTGAAGAAGCTGAAATATTTTTATTTTTGTCACTGGCATGTGGAGCTGAACCAGCTTCCCTCCCAAAGGTCAGGAAGGTTCCAGATGTTTCATTTCTCTGCAATTGAGAATTCTCTGGGTTGTTCAATCCCAATTAAAGATGGACACACAGGTAAGTGCTGACACCAGAGGAAATCCTTCCAGGCCAAACACTTCAGAACACGACAAAGATGAGCAGCAAGTTTTAAAGGAGGATGTTTGTGAGAGGGATTTTAATGTGTTTTTCTCTTTATCCCCTTGATTTGGAGCCTTCCTGTAAGTTTGATTATTATAATATTCTGTTAGGATATAGCTCAGCCAGTTTCAGGCTGTGATTTTAGAAGAGAGAGACTCTGCCTTTCCCTTCTCTCAGAAAATAACCCCACCAAAATGTTATTCCTGAAAAGAAAAGGAGCAGGGGGTGTGTTCCTGTCAGTAAATGTGTGTGGGGGTGAATTCTGACTTGTAAAAAAGTGTAAAAATCTCCCAAATCCCTTCTGCTGTGGGAAACAGCAACACACAGACTGCTGATAATGGGATTGAGTGGATGCATTTGGCTGTGGGATGAAAGAAAATTGGGATTTTCATTCAAAGTAGGCAGTGTGAGGGACTGGAGGGAACTCCTCAAAATGAATTTTTAAAGGGAATTGAATTGAGCCCAGCACATCCAGGAGGTAACAAATTCCCAGGGATGGGAAGAAACCTGCAGAATTCTTGATTAAAATTCTTGATTGTCACTGAGGTGTCTTGGGGATGTTTTTTTCTGAGTTTTCTGTGCTTGCTCAGTTTTATTTTTTCCCAAGTGTCCCTGGGGAGGGATAGGACAGGAGCTGCCTCTGTGGGCATCTCTCACCCTCCAGCTGCTAAAAACTCTGAGTGTTACAACAAATCCCACATTTCAGAGCTGCTGAGCAGTCTCAAACCTAGTGCTGGATCAATCCTAGGGAAAAGAGGGAATTTCATCAGCTGCTGCTTCCTGGCAGCTCTTGGAGCCCAACCCTGCTTGTCCCTTGTTTACCCCATCCTGTTGCTGCTCTTTTCTGGTTCACCTGAAAAGCTTTGGGAGTGATTTGTCTGGAGAGTTCTAATTTCTGAACTTTTGGGGTTTTTTTGGTTGATATATGAAATTTAACTTTGTTTGTTTTTGTTGATAAATGAAGCAGCCATAATAACTCATTAACAAAAATCATAACATCTCTAAATCTCTCCCTAAACCCCCGATCTCCCTTCTTCGTTTTTTTAGGCATCGGGAGAGTTGCTGCTACATCTTTAGGAAACTTAACAAATCATAGTTCTGAAGATTTACCTCTTCCTCCTGGCTGGTCAGTGGACTGGACTATCAGAGGAAGGAAATATTACATCGACCACAACACCAACACCACGCACTGGAGCCACCCCCTGGAGCGTGAGGGGCTGCCCCCGGGCTGGGAGCGTGTGGAGTCCTCGGAGTTTGGCGTTTATTACGTGGATCACATCAACAAAAGGGCTCAGTACAAGCACCCCTGTGCTCCCAGGTGAGCTCCCACCTGCCCTGCCCACACAGGAGATGGTTTTGTAGCATCAAACAGGAAAAAAAAATGGTATTTTTGGCTTTGCTGCTTTTTGCTGTTTGTCTGGTTGGGAGCAACCAGAGCAGCTCTGCAGCTGCAGGAAAACAGCACAGGGGGTGAGGAAAGAATGGAGCTGTGCACTCAGAGTCTGATGGGCCTGCAGGAGCTCTGGGTGTCTGGAACATTCTGAGTGGCTGAAATAGCAATTGTCATCCCAGCCAAGACTTGAAATTGGGGATTTCAGCCACTCAGAATTCCTACGTGAAATAAAACTACATAAAAATACACAGCAAATCCAGCCTTAATTGTTTACACCAAATCTAACAGTTAATTGTTAATACACACCAAATCCAATCTTAATTGTTAATATACACCAAATCTAACAGTTAATTGTTAATACACACCAAATCCAATCTTAATTGTTAATATACAGCAAATTAGCAGTTAATTGTCAATATGCACCAAATACAATCTTAATTGTTAATGTACACCAAATTAACAGTTAATTGTTAATACACACCAAATCCAATCTTAATTGTTAATCTGCACCAAATCTAAATTAATTGTTAATACACACCAAATCCAATGTTAATTGTTAATATACAGCAAATTAACAGTAAATACACACCAAATCCAATCTTAATTGTTAATGTACACCAAATTAACATTTAATTGTAAATACACACCAAAACCAATTATGATTGTTAATCTACACCAAATCTAACAGTTAATTGTTAATACACACCAAAACCAATCTTAATTGTTAATATACAGCAAATAAGCAGTTAATTGTCAATATGCACCAAATCCAACTGTTCATTGTTAATATGCACCAAATTAACAGTTAATTGCTAATATACAGCAAAATAACAGTAAATACATACCAAATCCAGTGTTAATTGTTAATACACACCAAATTAACATTTAATTGTAAATACACACCAAAACCAATTTTGATTGTTAATATACATCAAATCTAATAGTTAATTGTCAGTATGCACCAAATCCAATCTTAATTGTTAATCTACACCAAATCTAACAGTTAATTGTTAATACACACCAAATCCAATGTTAATTGTTAACATACAGCAAATTAGCAGTTAATTGTCAATATGCACCAAATCCAACTGTTGTTAATACACACCAAATTAATGGTGTGTATTAACCCTAATTGTTCATATACAGCAAATTAACAGTAAATACACACCAAAACCAATTATGATTGTTAATATACACCAAATCTAACAGTTAATTGTTAATACACACCAAATCCAATGGTAATTGTTAATATACATCAAATCTAACAGTTAATTGTCAATATGCACCAAATCCAATCTTAATTGTTAATGTACACCAAATTAACATTTAATTGTAAATACACACCAAATCCAATCTTAATTGTTTACACCAAATCTAACAGTTAATTGTCAGTATGCACCAAATCCAATGGTAATTGTTAATATGCAGCAAATTAGCAGTTAATTGTCAGTATGCAACAAATCCAACTGTTGTACACACCAAATTAATGGTGTGTATTGTTAATTGTTAATATACAGCAAATTAAAAGTAAATACACACCAAATCCAATGTTAATTGTTAATATACATCAAATCTAACAGTTAATTGTTAATACACACCAAATCCAATCTTAATTGTTAATATACACCAAATCTAACAGTTAATTGTTAATACACACCAAATCCAATCTTAATTGTTAATGTACACCAAATTAACATTTAATTGTAAATACACACCAAAACCAATTTTGATTGTTAATATACATCAAATCTAATAGTTAATTGTCAATATGCACCAAATCCAATTTTAATTGTTAATATACACCAAATCTAACAGTTAATTGTCAATATGCACCAAATCCAATGTTAATTGTTAATGTACACCAAATTAACATTTAATTGTAAATACACACCAAAACCAATTTTGATTGTTAATATACACCAAATCTAACAGTTAATTGTTAATACACACCAAATCCAATGTTAATTGTTAATCTACACCAAATCTAACAGTTAATTGTTAATACACACCAAATCCAATTTTGATTGTTAATATACATCAAATCTAAGTTAATTGTGAATATGCACCAAATCCAACTGTTAATTGTTAATATGCACCAAATTAAGTTAATTGCTAATATACAGCAAAATAACAGTAAATACACACCAAATCCAATGTTAATTGTTAATCTACACCAAATTAACATTTAATTGTAAATACACACCAAAACCAATTATGATTGTTAATATACACCAAATCTAACAGTTGATTGTAAATACACACCAAATCCAATGGTAATTGTTAATATACATCAGATCTAACAGTTAATTGTTAATACACACCAAATCCAATCTTAATTGTTATTATACAGCAAATCCAACAGTTAATTGTTAATACCACACCAAATCCAATGTTAATTGTTAATATACAGCAAATTAACATTTAATTGCAAATACACACCAAAACCAATTTTGATTGTTAATATACACCAAATCTAACAGTTAATTGTTAATACACACCAAAACCAATCTTAATTGTTAATATACAGCAAATTAGCAGTTAATTGTCAATATACACCAAATCCAACTGTTGTTAATACACACCAAATTAATGGTGTGTATTAATTGGTAATTGTTAATGTACAGCAAATTAACAGTAAATACACACCAAATCCAGTGTTAATTGTTAATCTACACCAAATCTAACAGTTAATTGTCAATATGCACCAAATCCAATCTTAATTGTTAATGTACACCAAATTAACATTTAATTGTAAATACACACCAAAACCAATTTTGATTGTTAATATACATCAAATCTAATAGTTAATTGTCAATATGCACCAAATCCAATGTTAATTGTTAATCTACACCAAATCTAACAGTTAATTGTCCATATGCACCAAATCTAATCTTAATTGTTAATACACACCAGATTAACAGTTAGTTGTAAATACACACCAAATCCAACTGTTAATTGTCAATATGCCCCAAATCCAATGGTAATTGTTACATTGTTAATCCAAATTATTAATTTCTGCTGCTCAGTCTGTTCTGCTGATACCCAGGCAGAGAAAGTTCTTCACCTTGTGGCACAAAACATAAATATGTGGGGATGTCCTTCAGTGGAGTAACTCTGATCAGCTGCTGCCTGAATCCACATCAGTTCTGACTTGTTCAATTGTGGATTATAGAAATCAATACTTTTAAAATGATTTAAAAACAGCTCCAGTGTTTGAGTGGGGCTGAGGTGAATTTCACCAAAATAGCAGCAGCAGCTTTGGCAGTGGTGAGTCTGTAATGTTCAGAAATGATGGATCTGTGTGTAATGATCAGAAATTGTGAGTGTGTGTATAATGCTCAGGAATGGTGAATTTTGGTATATATAATGTTCAGAAATGGTGAGTCTGTGTGTAATGCTTAGAAATGGTGAGTGTGTGTAATATTCAGGAATGGTGAGTCTGTTAGAATGCTCAGAAATGGTGAATTTGTGTGTATATAATGCTCAGAAATAAGTGAGTGTGTATAATGCTCAGGAATGGTGAGTTTGTATATAATGTTTGGTAATTGTGAATCTGTGTATAATGCTCAGAAATGGTGAGTGTGTATAATGTTCAGGAATGGTGAATCTGTGTATAATGCTGAGGAATGAGTGAATCTGGATATAATGCTCAGGAATGGTGAGTCTGTGTACAATGCTCAGAAATGGTGAATCTGTATAATGTTCAGAAATGAGTGAATCTGTGTATAAAGTTCACAAATGATGAGTCTGTGTGTAATGCTCAGGAATGGTGAGTTTGTATATAATGTTTGGAAATTGTGAATCTGTGTATAATGCTCAGGGGTGGTGAGTGTGTGTATAATCTTCAGAAAGGGTGAGTTTATGTATATATAATATTCAGAAATGAGTGTGTGTGTGTATAATATTCAGAAATGGTGAGTCTGTGTATAATGCTCAGAAATGAGTGAGTCTGTGTATATAATGTTTGGAAATTGTGAATCTGTATAATGTTCAGAAATGGTGAATTTGTGTATATATAATGTTCAGGAGTGAGTGAGTCTGTGTGTAATGCTCAGGAATGGTGAGTTTGTATAATGCTCAGGAATGGTGAGTTTGTGTGTTATGTTCAGGAATGGTGAGTTTGTATATAATGTTTGGAAATTGTGAATTTGTGTATATATAATGCTCAAAAATTGTGAATCTCTGTATAATGCTCAGGAATGGTGAGTTTGTGTATAATGCTCAGGAATGGTGAGTTTGTATATAATGTTTGGAAATTGTGAATCTGTGTATAATGCTCAGAGATGGTGAGTGTGTGTATAATGCTCAGGAAGGGTGAATTTGTGTATATATAATGTTCAGATATGGTGAGTGTGTGTATAATGTTCAGGAATGGTGAGTCTGTGTATATAATGTTTGGAAATTGTGAATCTGTGTATAATGTTCAGAAATGGTGAATTTGTGTATATATAATGTTCAGGAGTGAGTGAGTCTGTGTGTTATGCTCAGGAATGGTGGGTGTGTGTAATATTCAGAAATAGTGAGTCTGTGTGTTGTGCTCAGGAATGGTGAGTTTGTATATAATGTTTGGAAATTGTGAGTTTGTGTATATATATACTGCTCAGAAATGGTGAATCTGTGTATAATGTTCAGAAATGAGTGAATCTGTGTATAAAGTTCACAAATTATGAGTTTGTGTATAATGTTCAGGAATGGTGAGTGTGTGTATAATGTTCAGGAATGGTGAATCTGTATAATGTTCAGAAATGAGTGAGTGTGTGTATAATGCTCAGGAATGGTGAGTTTGTATATAATGTTTGGAAATTGTGAATCTGTATAATGTTCAGGAATGGTGAGTGTGTGTAATGTTCAGAAATGGTGAGTTTGTGTATAATGCTCAGTGTGAGTCTGTGTATAAAGTTCAGAAATGGTGAGTCTGTGTATAATGTTCAGAAATGGTGAGTGTGTGTATAATGCTCAGAATGGTGAGTGTGTGTATATAATGTTTGGAAATGGTGAATCTGTGTATAATGTTCAGAAATGGTGAATTTGTGTATATATAATGTTCAGGAGTGAGTGAGTCTGTGTGTAATGCTCAGAAATGGTGGGTGTGTGTAATATTCAGAAATAGTGAGTCTGTGTGTTATGCTCAGGAATGGTGAGTTTGTATATAATGTTTGGAAATTGTGAGTTTGTGTATATATAAACTGCTCAGAAATGGTGAATCTGTGTATAATGCTCAGGAATGAGTGAATCTGGATATAATGCTCAGAGATGGTGAGTGTGTGAATAATGTTCAGAAATGGTGAATCTGTGTATAATGTTCAGAAATGATGAGTTTGTGTGTAATGCTCAGGAATGGTGAGTTTGTATATAATGTTTGGAAATTGTGAATCTGTGTATAATGCTCAGGGATGGTGAGTGTGTGTATAATGTTCAGAAAGGGTGAATTTGTGTATATATAATATTCAGAAATGAGTGAGTCTCTGCATAATGCTCAGAGATGGTGAGTGTGTGTATAATGCTCAGGAATGGTGAGTTTGTGTGTTATGTTCAGGAATGGTGAGTGTGTATAATATTCAGGAATGGTGAATCTGTGTATAATGCTCAGAAATGTGAGTTTGTGTATAATGCTCAGAAAGGTTGAATGTGTGTATAGTGCTCAGAAATGATGAGTTTGTATATAATGTTTGGTAATCGGGAATCTGTGTATAATGTTCAGAAATGGTGAGTGTGTGTATAATGCTCAGGAATGGTGAGTCTGTGTATAATATTCAGAAATGGTGAGTGTGTGTATAATGCTCAGGAATGAGTGAGTCTGTGTATATAATGTTCAGAAATGGTGAATTTGTGTATAATGTTCAGAAATGGTGAATCTGTGTATATATAATGTTCAGGAGTGAGTGAGTGTGTGTATAATGCTCAGAAATGGTGGGTGTGTGTAATATTCAGAAATAGTGAGTCTGTGTGTAATGCTCAGGAATGGTGAGTTTGTATGTAATGTTTGGAAATTGTGAATCTGTGTATAATGCTCAGAAATGGTGAGTGTGTGTACAATGCTCAGAAATGAGTGAATTTGTGTATATATAATGTTCAGAAATGAGTGAGTGTGTGCATAATGCTCAGGAATGGTGAATCTGTTATAATGCTCAGAAATTATGAATCTGTATTATGCTGGAAAGGGTGAGTTTGTGTATAATGTTAAGGAATGGTGAATCTGTGTATAATGCTCAGAAATGTGAGTTTGTGTATAATGCTCAGAAAGGTTGAATGTGTGTATAATGCTCAGGGATGGTGAGTTTGTATATAATGTTCAGGAATGGTGAATCTGTGTGTATAATGTTGAGAAATGGTAAATCTGTATATAATGCTCAAAAATGAGTGAGTCTGTGTATAATGCTCAGAAATGTGTGTGTGTGTATAATGCTCAGAAATGGTGAGTCTGTAAAATGTTCAGGAATGGTGAATTTGTGTGTAATGCTCAGGAATGGTGAGTCTGTGACAGTGCTCAGAAATGATGAGTTTGTGTATAATGTTTGGTAATTGGGAATCTGTGTATAATGCTCAGAGATGGTGAGTGTGTGCATAATGCTCAGGAATGGTGAATCTGTGTATAAAGTTCAGAAATGGTGAATGTGTATTATATTCAGAAATGGTGAGTCTGTGTAGAATGCACAAAAATGAGTGAATCTGTGTATAATGCTCAGAAATGTGAGTGTGTGAATAACGCTCAGAAATGAAGGGTGAATCTGTGTATAATGCTCAAAAATGAGTGAGTTTGTGTATAATGCTCAGTGTGAGTCTGTGTATAAAGTTCAGGAATGGTGAATCTGTATATATAATGTTCAGAAATGAGTGAGTGTGTGCATAATGCTCAGAGATGGTGAGTCTGTGTATAATGCTCAGAAATGAGTGAATTTCTGTATACATAATGTTGAGAAATGGTGAATCTGTGTATAATGTTCAGGAATGGTGAATCTGTATAATGTTCAGAAATGAGTGAGTCTGTGTATATAATGTTTGGAAATTGTGAATCTGTGTATAATGTTCAGATATGGTGAGTGTGTGTAATGTTGAGAAATGGTGAGTTTGTGTATAATAATGTTCAGGAGTGAGTGAGTCTCTGTATAGTGCTCAGGACTGGTGAGTGTGTGTGCAATGCTCAGGAATGGTGAGTATGTGTATAAAGTTCAGAAATGGTGAGTGTGTGTAGAATGCACAAAAATGAGTGAATCTGTGTATAATGCTCAGAAATGTGAGTGTGTGAATAATGCTCAGAAATGAAGGGTGAGTCTGTAAAATGTTCAGGAGTGGTGAATCTGTGTATAATGCTCAGAAATGTGAGTGTGTGTATAATGCTCAGTGTGAGTCTGTGTATAAAGTTCAGAAATGGTGAATCTGTATATATAATGTTCAGAAATGAGTGAGTGTGTGTATAATGCTCAGGAATGGTGAGTGTGTATAATATTCAGGAATGGTGAATCTGTTATAATGCTCAGAAATTATGAATCTGTGTATAATGTTCAGAAATGAGTGAGTGTGTGTAGAATGCACAAAAATGAGTGAATCTGTGTATAAAGTTCAGAAATGAGTGAGTCTGTGTGCAATGCTCAGTGTGAGTCTGTATAAAGTTCAGAAATGGTGAATCTGTGTGTATATAATGTTCAGAAATGAGTGAGTCTCTGTATAATGCTCAGGAAGGGTGAATTTGTGTATATAGTTCAGAAATGGTGAGTGTGTATAATATTCAGAAATGGTGAGTCTGTGTATAATGTTCAGAAATGGTGAGTGTGTGTAATGTTGAGAAATGGTGAGTTTGTGTATATAGAATGTTCAGGAGTGAGTGAGTCTCTGTATAGTGCTCAGGACTGGTGAGTGTGTGTGCAATGCTGAGGACTGGGTGCCTGCAGGGTGCATTGTGTGCCCAGTGCTGACCCTGTCCCCTGTCCCCTGTCCCCCTGTCCCGTGTCCGTGTGTCCGCAGCGTGCCCCGCTATGACCAGCCGCCCCCCGTGTCCTACCAGCCGCAGCCCCCGGAGAGGAGCCAGGCCCTGCTGGTCCCTGCCAACCCCTACCACAGTGCTGAGATCCCTGACTGGCTCCAGGTCTATGCCAGGGCTCCTGTCAAGTGAGAATCTGCCTTTTGTTCTCTTCTTTGCACTCTGAAAATGCAAAAACATTGAATTTCTGTGGCTGGCAGCAGAGCTTGGGCTGTGTTTGGTTTTTAGGCTGAGGGAAGGAGTTGTACCAGATATTTATCACATGAATTTGCTTTCTTTCAGGAGTGATCACTGTGCAGCTCCCACAAAGCTGTCACAGGCTGAAGGATGTGTTTTGCTTTACCAGAGTGGCACCACGTGCTCAGAAAATATGTGAAACATTTCTAGGGTGGAACTTCCTCATGTCTCTTGTAGTTCTATTTAAACAACACAGCTTTTCCTCCACCTTTAAGAGGTTTTAATCACAGAATCATGAAATTATTTGGATTGGGAGGAACTTAAAAATCATTCACTCCCACCCTTGCCAAACCCTGTCCAGCCTGGCCTTGGGTACCAGGGATCCAGGGTTCTATTTCTGTATTTCTGTTTCTATATTTCTGTTTCTATATTTCTATATTTCTGTTCAAGAAATTGAATTAAAAAACCAAAGGCTAATAAAAAAATCATTTTGTCAAAAAAAAAAGCTACTGCAGGAACAGGGAGTCTCCTCCCAAAAAAGGTTTGAGTCAGCATCAAGAAATGAGATTTTCTAATGGGTGCAGTAACACTGAATAGAAAGCAATAAAATCCCAAATGTGGTGTAATAATTATTAAATCATGTGCTGTTCTTAAGGAGAATATGGAGAAATTCAGTTTTCCAGCAGCCTGGAACTGCAAATTCAAGCTGTGGTGTTCAGTGACTTCCACTAAAAAAATTCCTTTTTTTATTACCTGTTTGTAGTGACACAATTTGAATGAGTTTTATTATTTCTTGTTACTGCTGGGTTTGCCAGCAGCCCATAAAATTTAAATTGCCCTAAAACCCCCCAGAACACTGGGGCTCCACACAAATTCCTGTAGGATTTGTATCCCAGAAATCCTTCCAGGTTTTGGCTGCAGATCCATTCATTTATTGAAGTTTTTGGCACATCCAGTGTAAATTTAAATAGCTCAGCCTGTGTTGTGTGGATTATTTTGGATATTTTCTTGAAACTTGAGAAACAAACATGAGAGAAATTCAACAATTCATCAGGGATTTCTTTATAGCCAAGTAGGCTGAGACAAAGTTTTAAATTTTTAATTATCAGCACAGTTTTGCACTGAAATAATTGGTTTTATTTTGTCATGATTTGTTACTTACACCTGGCTCTGCAAATTGATTTAGCTTGTTTTTGTTGAGAGGAGTAAATAATTATGGAAAAAAATAAGAATATTAGATTTTGTTTTAACAAATTCCTCTAAAGCATAAGAATTAGGGTTAGAAAAAGCCTGACAGAGAGTTCAGTAGGTGTTAAGCAAAATAATCTTTGTTTATGGGAACAAATTCCTTCCTGTGAGGGTGGGAGGGGAGAGGAGGGAAATTGAGATTTAACAGTTCATTGCTGATCCCCACAAACCCAGGGCTCACTGCTCATCCACACTGGGCATTGCTGCTGAAAATTCTTCCCTTGTGAATTTTTCACTGAAAACTCAACCACAGAGCTCCAACTCCAAACTGCTGCAATTGGTTATTTTGGGGGTTTTTTTGGGAAAAAAAAATAGATTTTAGCAGTGCAGCCCTGTCAGAATCAGGGATAACGTAATACAGAGGCTGTGGTGAGTTTTAGTGAAATTGATAAAATTCCTCATCAAATTCCTCATCAAATTCCTGTGATGCCTCTGGAATGGGAATTTCAGTGGGGAATGCAGTTTATTTCCAGAAATCCACTGATATTCCAGCCTGCAGCCAGGTGAATCCATGCTCCTGTGCCTCAGCTGCATCAAACAACAACATTATTCCAAATATCTCCATTATTCCAGATATCTCCATTATTCCAAATATCTCCATTATTCCAAACAACTCCATTATTCCAAATATCTCCATTATTCCAAATATCTCCATTATTCCAGATATCTCCATTATTCCAAACAACTCCATTTTTCCAAATATCTCCATTATTCCAAATATCTCCATTATTCCAGATATCTCCATTATTCCAAACAACTCCATTATTCCAAATATCTCCATTATTCCAAATATCTCCATTATTCCAAACAACTCCATTATTCCAAATATCTCCATTGTTCCAAATATCTCCATTATTCCAAATATCTCCATTATTCCAAATATCTCCATTATTCCAAATATCTCCATTATTCCAAACAACTCCATTATTCCAGATATCTCCATTATTCCAAATATCTCCATTATTCCAGATATCTCCATTGTTCCAAATATCTCCATTATTCCAAATATCTCCATTATTCCAAACAACTCCATTATTCCAAATATCTCCATTATTCCAAATATCTCCATTTGAAATCCTTCCTTCTATTCTTTTAGTATAGTTTTAATATATCATTCCCTTTTCATATAATATATACCATAAAATGAAACAAAACATGGAATCAAGATTCTCATCTCTCCCCTCGCCCTGGGACCCCTGTGAACACCAGCACAATGTAAAAAATGTGTGTTTTATGATTGGCTTTTGGCAAATATTCAAGTGAATGTTGTATGTGTTGTGTTAGAAAGTGATGCTGTGTTAATTCTCTTAAGTAATGTGTTAAATAGAGTTTTAGGTTATAAAAATGTTAAAATAGAAACTGTGCTATGTAGGATATTTTTCTAAAGAAAGGACTCGCAGTGAGACAGCAGCCACAGGACACCTGAATCTCTCAGAGAAAGAGAATTTATTGCTCCATTATCAGGAGAAATGAACTTCTTCCTGCCTCACTCGGGCAGGATGATGCCATTTAGGATTATGGGGAAGAAGCTGACACTGCCCAGCCAGAATCCTGTGTGTGAATGGAATTTATGCACCATGGATGAGCTGTATGAATATGCAACAGGCTGTTGCTTTTAAGGGTTAATCCTCTGTTAACGTGGGGCCTTTTCAGGCTTATTTTGCCCAGAAAAGGACACTCAGACATCCATAACTCTTTGTTTTTATTGTCTCGTATTGTCCTAAACCCTAATTGTCCAAATTATTATTACTGTAACCCCTTTTATCACCACTAAACTTTGAAAATTCCAACCACCATCCCTATTTCTCACCCACCCTCGTATCTCCCGCAGGTACGACCACATCCTGAAGTGGGAGCTGTTCCAGCTGGCTGACCTGGACACGTACCAGGGGATGCTGAAGCTGCTGTTCATGAAGGAGCTGGAGCGCATCGTGAAGTTGTACGAGGCGTTCCGGCAGGCGCTGCTGGGCGAGCTGGAGCAGCGGCAGCAGCGGCAGCAGTGGTACCAACAACAACAACAACAACAGCAGCAGCACAGCGCCCACTACTGAGCTCCCCACAGGAAAAAACGCTTCTGGTTCAAAAGGCAGCTTCTTTTTTGTTGACGTTGCACCTTTGTTATTATTATCCTCTTGAATATTTTTTCTACATGTATGATGTGTTGTTTATAAAAAAAAAAAAACAAAAAAAAAAAAAAGTGGGAATTGTTTGTTAATCTTTTTTGGCCGTGCCGCCGGGAGTGGTTTGTTATATCGTGAGAAAGCAGCAGCAAGGTCTGTGGTGCCCTGTGCCGAGCCAGCTGCAGTGTTAGAGCTGGCTGGGTATTTCTGAAGGGCAATGGTCACATCCTGGCTCCCACACGTTGTCCCAGCGCAGATGCCTCGTTCAGGGATCCTCTCCTGAGAGCTCTGCCCTTGTTTACAGCTTTAATGTACAGACCCAGCCCGGCCCCGGGCCCTGCCCACCCTGCCCCGGTGAAGCTCAGTTGCCTTATTTTGTACTTTAGCTCGTTACTACTCCAGCCCCACTCCTCATTTCCACACAGCTCACTCAGAGGGGGACACCTGTACCTTCCCAAAGACCAGGATCTCGAAGCAGAGTGGTTTTGATCCTGCATTTCCCAAAACCTGACCCGCTCCAGTGGAAAGGCAGCAGCACCGGCTGCCCCACTGTGCCACCCCAGGGGGAAAATCAGGGATGGAACAGCAATTTCTGGGTTTTTTTTAATGAGCTTTTGTCCTAAAGCTCCTCACTTGGGGAAAATCTTTAATTGTCCAGTTACCCTCTCCAGGAATTTCATTTGGTTCATTAATTGTCCTGATATGTTATTTATGGGTTCTTTTCAGTGCAATAAACACTGCAGACAAAAAAAGTACATTTCTTGTAAATCCTACGAATTCAATAAAAATCATTTTGTTCGATGAACGAAGGCTTTGTGTGACTGATTTGTGGCCTTTCACAACTCCAGATAAACCATCCTTGGCAGCAGGAAAAGCCCCATGATTGAAGCTCTTGGGGTCTGTCTGTGGATAAATGACCCTCAAAAACCAACCCTGAAATCCCAAATCAAACCAAACACGTAGAAAACCCCAGGGGAGAAGCTCTTACCGAGGTAATCAATAATTTCTCTGTAGAACCAATTTCTTAGGAACCAAAAGCAAACTTTAATAGTCTTGACAATAAAAGAATAGAACTGTACCACACATCCTATGCACTATCATGGATAAATATGTACAGAAATACAGAGAAACTTCCTCCAGAACAGCTACAAAGTGACACCTTGTGCAGACAAACAGAAACGGTTCCTCACAGCACCCCTGACCACAGCAAAGTGCCCTTGACGGTGTCTGATAAAGCAAGTCAACACTTCATTATGTTCATGGCATTAAACAGTGAAACGAAGGAAACAAACGCGGTTACATGTTAGAACTTCTTCAAGTACCTGAAATAAACTGCCTTTTGGACAAGCTTCGGCCGTTTTAGTTGCGGTATCACGTAAATTATCGTTTCTTCGGTGGTGACTAATTAAGAAGGGGGAAATAAGGCTTCATAAACGAGCTGGGAGTCGCTGGCAATGACGGACCAAAGCTCGGGGCTGCGGCAGCGCCCTCTGTACACGGGGACAGGGACAGGGACACCCGGGCTGGCGCCGCTCCCGGCGGGCCGGGGACGGACACGGGCGGGGGCGGCGATGCCGGGGAGCCCCGGGGGCACCGGGACCCACCGGGACCCACCGGGAGCGGCACCGGGACCGCTCCTAGAGCTGCTTCCTGTCGGCGGCCGGGCCGGGCTCGCTGCGCGGCGCGGGGAAGGCGTGCTGGTACAGGTGTCTGTGCGTGGCGGCCGCGCTGTACAGCTTGTACAAGGCCTGCGGAGAGACGGCACCGCTGAGCGGCTCCTGCCCACCGGGGATCCCCGACACGGGGAATCCTGAACGCGGGGAATCCCGAACCCGGGGGATTCTGATCCCAGGGAACCCCAATCCTGGGGAATCCCAATCCCAGGGAACCCCAATCCTGGGGAATCCCAGTCCTGGGGAATCCCAAACCCCAGGGAATTCTGAACCCAGGGAATCCCAAACCCAGGGGATTCTGATCCCAGGGAATCCCAATCCTGGGGAATCCCAATCCTGGGGAATTCTTAACCCAGGGAATCCCGGTCCCAGGGAACCCCAATCCTGGGGAATTCCAATCCCAGAGAATCCTGATCCCAGATCCCAAACCCAGAGAATTCCAAACTCGGAGAATCCCAAACCCAGGGGATTCTGATCCCAGGGAATCCCAATCCTGGGGAATTCTGAACCCAGGGAATTCCGATCCCCAGGGACCCCTAATCCTGGGGAATCCCAATCCCAGGGAACCCCAAACCCAGGGGATTCTGATCCCAGGGAATCCCAATCCTGGGGAATCCCAATCCTGGGGAATTCTGAACTCAGGGAATCCCGATCCCAGGGAAATCGGATCCCAGGGAATCCCAAACCCGGGGGATTCTGATCCCAGGGAATCCCAAACTTGGGGAATTCCAATCCCAGAGAATCCTGAACACAGGGAATCCCGATCCCAGATCCCAAACCCAGAGAATTCCAAACTCGGAGAATCCCAAACCCAGGGGATTCTGATCCCAGGGAATCCCAATCCTGGGGAATTCTGAATCCAGGGAACCCCAATCCCCAGGGACCCCTAATCCTGGGGAATCCCAATCCCAGGGAATCCCGAACCCAGGGGATTCTGATCCCAGGGAATCCCAATCCTGGGGAATCCCAATCCTGGGAAATTCTGATCCCAGGGAAATCGGATCCCAGGGAACCCCAATCCTGGGGAATTCCAATCCCAGAGAATCCCGATCCCAGATCCCAAACCCAGAGAATTCCAAACTCGGAGAATCCCAAACCCAGGGGATTCTGATCCCAGGGAACCCCAATCCTGGGGAATTCTGAACCCAGGGAATCCCAAACCCAGGGGATTCTGATCCCAGGGAATCCCAAACCCGGGGGATTCTGATCCCAGGGAACCCCAATCCTGGGGAATCCCAATCCCAGGGAATCCCAATCCTGGGAAATTCTGATCCCAGGGAATCCCGATCCCCAGGGACCCCTATTCCTGGGGAATCCCAGTCCTGGGGAATCCCAAACCCCAGGGAATTCTGAACCCAGGGAACCCCAATCCTGGGGAATCCAAATCCCAGGGACTTCTGAACCCAGGGAATCCCAAACTTGGGGAATTCCAATCCCAGAGAATCCTGATCCCAGGGAATCCCGATCCCAGATCCCAAACCCAGAGAATTCCAAACTCGGAGAATCCCAAACCCAGGGGATTCTGATCCCAGGGAATCCCAATCCTGGGAAATCGGATCCCAGGGAACCCTAATCCTGGGGAATTCTGAATCCAGGGAATCCCAAACCCGGGGGATTCTGATCCCAGGGACCCCCAATCCTGGGGAATCCCAATCCTGGGGAAGTCTGAACCCAGGGAATCCCGATCCCAGGGAACCCCAATCCTGGGGAATTCCAATCCCAGAGAATCCCGATCCCAGATCCCAAACCCAGAGAATTCCAAACTCGGAGAATCCCAAACCCAGGGGATTCTGATCCCAGGGAATCCCAATCCTGGGGAATTCTGAACCCAGGGAATCCCGATCCCGGGGAAATCGGATCCCAGGGAATCCCAATCCTGGGGAATCCCAATCCTGGGGAACCCCAATCCTGGGAATCCTGAACACAGGGAATCCTGATCCCAAACCCAGAGAATTCCAAACTCGGAGAATCCCAATCCCAGGGGATTCTGATCCCAGGGAATCCCGATCCCCAGGGACCCCTAACCCTGGGGAATCCCAATCCCGGGGAATCCCAGTCCTGGGGAATCCCAAACCCCAGGGAATTCTGAACCCAGGGAATCCCAAACCCAGGGGATTCTGATCCCAGGGAACCCCAATCCTGGGGAATCCCAATCCCAGAGAATCCTGATCCCAGGGAATCCTGAACACAGGGAATCCCGATCCCAGATCCCAAACCCAGAGAATTCCAAACTCGGAGAATCCCAAACCCAGGGGATTCTGATCCCAGGGAACCCCAATCCTGGGCAATCCCAATCCTGGGAAATTCTGAACCCAGGGAATCCCAAACTTGGGGAATTCCAATCCCAGAGAATCCTGAACACAGGGAATCCTGAACACAGGGAATCCCGATCGCAGATCCCAAACCCAGAGAATTCCAAACTCGGAGAATCCCAAACCTGGGGAATCCTAAACCCAGGGAGTCCCGAACACACAGAATCCCAGTCCCAAGGAATCCCCCAAACCCAGGGAATCCCGATCCCAGGGAATCCAAAGCACACGGAATCCCAAACCCAGGGAATCCCGATCCCAGGGGATCCCAAACCCAGGGAATCCCAGTCCTAGGGAATCCCCCAAATCCATGGAGCCCTGATCCCAGGGAATTCCAAACTCAGGGAATCCCAAACCCAGGGAATCCCAAACCCAGGAATCCCAATCTCAGGGAATCCTGATCCATCCCAACCCCCTGTGCATTCTGTGCACCAGATTTGCCAATTTTCCAAGCACCTCATCCCCCCTGAGCTCTATGGATCCTTCCTTTGGACCATGAGTGGGGCATTTGGGGTTGTTTTCCCTGTTTTGGTTCCTGCAGCCTCAGCCCCGGGGCTGGGGGTGGCACAGGGGTGGCACAGGGGTGGCACCGCTCCTTGTCCCCATCATCTTCCTGCAGATGTTGTGGGTCTTTTCTTTCTGATTTTACCATTTTCCTTCTGATTTTATCATTTTCTGTTTGTCCTGGGGCCAGGCCAGGCTCAGAAGAGGCAGGAGCAGCTGTGGGGCTGCAATTCCCACATGGAACCCACAGGGCTGGGCGCCATCTGACCCCGTGAGGTGACAGCTGGGGGACACCCTCGGGTCCCTCCCTGCCCTTCCCCACAGCAAACGGCAGGAGGTGCCAGGACAGCGCTCAGGCCTTGGTGTCACCCACCCACTGTCACAGCTCTGACACTGCCATTCCAATGAATTTGGGGCAGAATAAACCAACCCCAGCCCAGCAGCTCCCGCTGGCAGTGCTGGCACACCGGGATCAGCTCTGGCAGGGCTGGCAAGGGGCACCAGGACCCCCCCAGTGCCAGGGGAGGAGCTCTGTGGGCTCAGGGGGTGAATGGAGGAGGAGGAGGGTGAGGATGAGGAGCCTCCAGAGGTTGCTGATCCCATCCCAATTCTGGGATGGGGTGCTTTGGATTGTCAGGGAACAGAGTGGAGAGGCAGAAGAGAATTCACACAACTTCTCTGCTTGTTTTTCTGGGAAATTCACCATCCAGGGCCCCTCACAGAATTTTGTGCTCTTTTAGGGGTTTTTAATGCCAAACCAGTCCCACAGGGCTCAGTTTTCCATGGCAGGGTTTGTTCAACACCTCATCCACAGCAAACCCTGTGCTCTGCTCCTGTGCCCCTGGGAACCACCCTGGCTGCTGGGAGGGACGGGAATGGGAATGGGATGGGATTGGGATTGGGATGGGAATGGGATGGGATTTGGGATGGGATTGG
Organism: Zonotrichia leucophrys gambelii; assembly: GCF_028769735.1. Classification (NCBI taxonomy): domain Eukaryota; kingdom Metazoa; phylum Chordata; class Aves; order Passeriformes; family Passerellidae; genus Zonotrichia; species Zonotrichia leucophrys. The sequence continues at coordinate 59,440,288 of NC_088175.1, read as the reverse complement.
GATGGGAATGGGATTGGGATGGATGGGATGGGATGGATTGGATGGGAATGGGATGGGATTGGATGGGATTGGGATTGGGATGGGGATTGGGATGGGATTGGGATGGGATTGGGATGGGAATGGGATGGGATTGGGATGGGAATGGGATTGGGATGGGGATTGGGATGGGATTGGGATGGGGATTGGGATGGGGATTGGGATGGGATTGGACAGGGATGGGATTGGATTGGGATTGGGATTGGATTGGGATGGGGATTGGGATGGGATGGGATGGGAATGGGATGGGAATGGGATGGGATTGGATGAATGGGATGGGAATGGGATGGGAATGGGATGGGAATGGGATGGGAATGGGATGGGAATGGGATGGGGATTGGATGGGATTGGGATGGGATTGGGATGGGATGGAATTGGATTGGGATGGGATTGGGATGGGATGGAATTGGATTGGGATGGGGATTGGGATGGGAATGGGATGGGAATGGGGATTTGGGATGGGAATGGGATTGGGATGGGATTGGGATGGGGATTTGGGATGGGGATTTGGGATGGGAATGGGATTGGGATGGGATTGGGATGGGGATTGGGATGGGAATGGGATGGGAATGGGATGGGAATGGGGATTTGGGATGGGAATGGGATGGTTTTTAACAGCCTGAATTTCCTCTAAAGGAAGTGCCCCAGAACTCAGGGGCTCAGGAGGTGGCACTGCCACTCTGGGGACACAGTGAAACATGGAAATGTCTGGTGCCACACCTGGGCCAGCTGGGGCGGCTCTGGGACCCAGAGCTGCAGTAAATAATGCCCATGTGCAGGAAATTTGGCTTTTTCTTGGTTTAATCAGATCCTGGTGAGGCTCTGCCCCAGGAACATTCCAGAAGCTCCCACTGGGGCCCTGCAGGGCTGGGCAGGAGGAGCACAGGGAGCTGAGCTGGGCACACACACAGAGCTGCTGAGAGCATAAACCAGAAACACAGAATGGACTGGCCTGGAAGGGAACCCTAAAAACCCAAACTTAGTTCCAATGCCCCTGGAATGAGCAGGGACACGTTTGGCTGTCCCAGGGTGCCCCAGTGCCCACCTGGCCTTGGGCACTGCCAGGGATCCAGGGGCAGCCACAGCTGCTCTGGCAATTCCCAATTCCCAATCTCCCATCCATCCCTGCCCTCTGGCACTGGGAGCCATTCCCTGGCTCCTGTCCCTCCATCCCTTGTCCCCAGTCCCTCTCCAGCTCTCCTGGAGCCCCTTCAGGCCCTGCCAGGGGCTCTGAGCTCTCCCTGGAGCCTTCTCCTCTCCAGGGCAACATTCCCAGCTCTCCCAGCCTGGCTCCTGTGGCTCCTCTGTCCCTGTTCCAGCAGCTCCAGACCCTCGTGCTGCAGGAGCCCAGGGCTGCAGCTCTCAGGGTCTCTCTGAGTGGGGCACAATGTCCCTGTCCCATCCAGGTTTTCCTGTTCCTGGAGGGCTAGGCAGGAGCATTTCCCCTCAGAGCAGGATTGCACTCCCTGTGCCCCCTGTGCTCTGCATTCCCCCCAATCCAACATGGGCTGGTTTTTCCCAAAAACAGCACCCCCAGCAATTCCAGCAGCACTGAGAGGCCTGCCCAGCCCTGGGGGCTCCCCAGCTCTCCCTGCCTGCACCAGAACAATTTGGGGCTTGGGTTTGGGTCTGACCCTGGCACAACAGGAGAATCCCCAAAGAGCTGATGGGACAAAGCTGAAAATCCCAATCGTGTCCTGCCATCCCCAGCCAGATCTCTGTCCCACCTGGCTCCTGCAGGGCAGTGCCCACACCCACAGCCTCCCCAGCACCCAGAGCTGCTGCCCAAGCCCTCTGGCTCCCATCCATCCCCAGCAGCCCCAAGGAGCTTTTGGGGCCAGGATGCTTTCCCAGAGCCCAGGGCTGGCAGCATGCAGGGAGCAGGAGCCACTTACCTCGTTGGTGCTTCCCTGGGAGAGGCAGGGCAAGGGGAGACAGAAAGAGAGAGAAACAGCTCTGTGGATCTCAGTGTGCATGGCAGCCATCCCGGGCTGCTCACCCCCAATCCCCGCTCTGCTCCCACTGCCAGGGCCACAAACCCTTCCTGGGAGCACCTTCCCTTTTCTTGGGAAGCCCCAGGGCCTGTGGGAGCCAGGACAGCTCCAGGCACTTTCCCCTGTTTGCTTTCCCCCAGCTGGGCGTGGTGCAGTGGGGCAGCACCTTCTGCTGCCCGGCTCCTGTTCCTGCTGAGCTCTGCCCTGGCATGGAACATTCCAGCACCTTCTGCTGCCCAGCTCCTGTTCCTGCTGAGCTCTGCCCTGGCATGGAACATTCCAGCACCTTCTGCTGCCCAGCTCCTGTTCCTGCTGAGCTCTGCCCTGGCATGGAACATTCCAGCACATCCCAAAGGCTCCTGTTCCTGCTGAGCTCTGCCCTGGCACGGAACATTCCAGCACATCCCAAAGGCTCCTGTTCCTGCTGAGCTCCTGCCCTGGCACGGAACATTCCAGCACATCCCAAGGCTCCTGTTCCATCTGAGCTCTGCCCTGGCATGGAACATTCCAGCACCTTCTGCTGCCCAGCTCCTGTTCCTGCTGAGCTCCCACCCTGCCATGGAACATTCCAGAACCTTCTGCTGCCTGGCTCCTGTTCCTGCTGAGCTCCTGCCCTGGCATGGAACATTCCAGCACATCCCAAAGGCTCCTGTTCCATCTGAGCTCTGCCCTGGCATGGAACATTCCAGCACCTTCTGCTGCCCAGCTCCTGTTCCTGCTGAGCTCTGCCCTGGCATGGAACATTCCAGCACCTTCTGCTGCCTGGCTGCTGTTCCTGCTGAGCTCTGCCCTGGCATGGAACATTCCAGCACATCCCAAAGGCTCCTGTTCCTGCTGAGCTCTGCCCTGGCATGGAATATTCCAGCACATCCCAAAGGCTCCTGTTCCATCTGAGCTCCCACCCTGGCATGGAACATTCCAGCACCTTCTGCTGCCTGGCTGCTGTTCCTGCTGAGCTCTGCCCTGGCATGGAACATTCCAGCACATCCCAAAGGCTCCTGTTCCTGCTGAGCTCTGCCCTGGCATGGAACATTCCAGCACATCCCAAAGGCTCCTGTTCCATCTGAGCTCTGCCCTGGCATGGAACATTCCAGCACATCCCAAAGGCTCCTGTTCCTGCTGAGCTCTGCTCGGGCATGGAACATTCCAGCACATCCCAAAGGCTCCTGTTCCTGCTGAGCTCTGCCCTGGCATGGAACATTCCAGCACATCCCAAAGGCTCCTGTTCCTGCTGAGCTCTGCTCGGGCATGGAACATTCCAGCACATCCCAAAGGCTCCTGTTCCTGCTGAGCTCCTGCCCTGGCATGGAACATTCCAGCACATCCCAAAGGCTCCTGTTCCTGCTGAGCTCTGCCCTGGCATGGAACATTCCAGCACATCCCAAAGGCTCCTGGGCAGGGTCCCTGGGCAAAGGGACACTCGGGGGCTGGGACAGGATGAACCCAGCTGGGACAGCAGCACTGGCCAGCTCTGGGATGCAGGAACAGCACTCAGTGCTGCCTCTCTTTGCCCCAGAGCTGCATGGGGAGCAGGAATGTGCTTGTTCTCCATGAAAACCTCGCTGGTGGAGGAGGGCAGGGAAGGAGAGGGGCCCTCCCTGCCAGAACTCAGGGCTGGGACGGCTCCTGGGGGATGCAGGAGCTCCCCCAGCTCTGCAGGGCAGAGCAGGAGGGCACTGCAGCCTCTGGGGTTGTGCCCTTGCATGGGGAACAGGGCTCAGGGGGAGTCTGTGGGATTTCCCTTTCCTGCAGGGGGAAACCAGGGTCTGGTGGCAAAACTGGCACAGCCAGGATCTGCCTCGACCTCTGGCACAGCTGGGAGAGCCCAAACCCTGCCCTGAAACACAGAGAGCCCAAACCCTGCCCTGACACAGGGACAGCCCAAACCCTGCCCTGACACACAGAGAGCCCAAACCCTGCCCTGACACAGGGACAGCCCAAACCCTGCCCTGACACAGGGACAGCCCAAACCCTGCCCTGACACAGGGACAGCCCAAACCCTGCCCTGACACAGGGACAGCCCAAACCCTGCCCTGAAACACAGAGAGCCCAAATCCCTGCCCTGACACAGGGACAGCCCAAACCCTGCCCTGACACAGGGACAGCCCAAACCCTGCCCTGAAACACAGAGAGCCCAAACCCTGCCCTGACACAGGGACAGCCCAAACCCTGCCCTGAAACACAGGGACAGCCCAAACCCTGCTCTGACACAGGGACAGCCCAAAGCCTGCCCTGGAGCAGGGACAGCCCAAACCCTGCCCTGAAACACAGAGAGCCCAAACCCTGCTCTGACACAGGGACAGCCCAAACCCTGCCCTGAAACACAGAGAGCCCAAACCCTGCCCTGGAGCAGGGACAGCCCAAACCCTGCCCTGGAGCAGGGACAGCCCAAACCCTGCCCTGGAGCAGGGACAGCCCAAACCCTGCCCTGGAGCAGGGACAGCCCAAACCCTGCCCTGACACAGGGACAGCCCAAACCCTGCCCTGGAGCAGGGACAGCCCCAAACCCTGCCCTGACACAGGGACAGCCCAAACCCTGCCCTGACACAGGGACAGCCCAAACCCTGACACAGGGACAGCCCTGGCTGCTCCTCTCTGACAGCCACAGCCATGCACACACCAAGCACACACACCAGGATCCTCCCCCAGAGCTGCCCATCCCCACAGGGCCCCACAGAATCCCACCTGGGGACGGGTGAGACAAGGAGGAAAGAAAAAGGCAGAACCAAAGAGCTTGCTGGGAGTTTTCTCAGCTCTACACAAGCTTGTTTTCCACACTGGACAGAACTGGGGGCTCAGGGACAGCTCCAGCCTCGCTCACCCCCTGTGCTGCAGCCACTGGGCAGCCCTGTGAGCTCCCCCTTACAACAAACTGCACAAACTCATCTGCAACAACTCCTCTGCCCCTGCTCTCCCCACATGGAAGCTCTAAGGAACAGATTAAAACTTCAATTAAAACTGGAAAGGCGCCCCTGCACTGATCTAACAACCCTAAAAACCAAAACCATCTCAAAGGGGGAGGAAAACCCCCAGAAAAAAACTCAACGCTTAAAAACCCAACCAACCCAGTGGGGTGCAGGGAGGCCACTTTTGGTGTGATTTGTTTGGAAATCAAAAGCTCTTTATCCTACCTGGTCCCACAAGGCTGCAGCCACTTGGTCTATTACAGCTCCCAGTTCTCTGTACTCCCCAGAGTATCTGATATAAGCCCAGGTACAGAGTGTGATAAGTGTCAAGCCCAGGATCATGTTGCACAGGCTGGCTATGATGTCCAAGCCAATGAAGCCGGTGACGCCGGCCAGCACGTAGGTGATGAAGATGACGACGAAGAGCGTGGCCGGGGTGCGGGCGGCGTGGAAGATGTTCTTGCTGTCGTTGTGCTTGATGTACTGGATGTAGAGCTCGTCGATCTCGGCCTCCAGCTGCTGCAGGTAGCGCCGGCTGAACTCCTCCCCGCCCATCTTCTTGACGCCGCGGAAGAGCCGCACCGCCTCCTCCCGCAGCTCCGAGTGCCGCGCCTGCAGGTCGCTGGGCGCCAGGAAGGGCTTGTCCCCCCCGCACACCTGCGGGAACACGGGCAGGCACCGAGGCACTGAGGGGGGGCTCTGGGGAATCAGTGCTGGCATTGGGAACCGTCACTGACACGGGGAAATCGTCACTGAGATGGGGAAACCATCACTGAGATAGGGAAACCATCACTGACATGGCACTGCTGGGATGGCAATGCTGGCATGGGGAAATCATCACTGAGATAGGGAAGTCACCCCTGACACAGGGAAATCATCACTGAAATGTCACTGCTGATAAAGGGAAATCATCACTGAAATGGTGATATCATCCCTGACATGGCACTGCCAGGATGGCACTGCTGACACAGGGAAATCATCCCTGAGATGGCACTGATAACACAGGGAAATCAAACCTGACACAGGGAATCACTACTGGCACAGGGAAATCATCCCAGAAATGGCACTGTTGATACAGGAAATCACTGCTGGCATCACTGAGATGTCACTGTTGATACAGGGAAATCATCACTGAGATGTCAATGCTTATACATGGAAATCACTCCTGAAACATCACTGCTGACACAGGGAAATCACTCCTGAAATGGCACTCCTGAAACGGTGAAATCATCCCTGAAATGTCACTCATGATATGATATGGGAAAATCACTCCTGGAATGGCATTTCTGACACAGTGAAATCACTCTTGAAACAGGGAAATCACCCCTGGAATGGCACTCCTAACATGGGAAAATCACTCCTGAAATGGCACTTGTGACACAGGAAAATCACTCCTGAAACAGGGAAATCATCCCTGAAATGGCGCTGCTGATACATGGAAATCACTCCTGAAACATCACTGCTGCCACAGTGAAATCACTCCTGAAATGGCACTTCTAATATGGGAAAATCACTCCTGAAACATCACTGCTAACACAGGAAAAATCTAAAATTAGGGTTAGGGACTAGGGGTTATGGTTTGGGAAGGAATTCCTGGCTGGGAGGGTGGGCAGGCCCTGGCACAGGGTGCCCAGAGCAGCTGGGGCTGCCCCTGGATCCCTGGCAGTGCCCAAGGCCAGGCTGGACAGGGCTGGGAGCACCCTGAGACAGTGAGAGGTGTCCCTGCCATGGCAGGGGTGGGATGGATGGGCTTTAAGCTCCCTTCCAACCCAAACCCTTCTGGGATTCCATAAATCTAAGCCAGGAGAGCCAGGACACAGGGGCAGGAAGGGGCAGACTCAGCACCACCCACCTCTTCCATCCTCCTGCTGTAGGTGTCTTTGGCAGTGGCAACTGCTGCCAAATTGTTGGCTTCTGCTGTGGCCTGGAAGGGCAGAAGGGACACAACATTTAGGTGCAGAAGGGCAGGGTTAAGCTGTGCAGGTGACACAGCCAGGACATGTGTGTGGCACCCAGAATCAGCCAAGGGGCTCTCCCGGCCTCCAACCAATCCCAAATAAGCCCATCCCATATTCACACATCCTGCATGAAGAGAGGATTCCTCCCCTCCAAGCCAGAGCTACAAAAACTCTGGCTTCAGCTGTGGGAAGCAGCAAGGAAAGAGATAAAAGGCTCAGCCACAAATGAACAGCTCCAGCTGGCTCTGGCAGCCCCCTCCATGTGTCCCCTGCCCAGGATGTCATTCATTCACCTGCAGGGACACATTCCCTGGGGCTGTGTGCAGCCAGCAACTCCCCACAGCCCATCCCAGCTGCGATTGCTCAGCCAGCTCAGGCTCCTGATGCCAAACTCTTCCCTTGGGTGGTTACACTGAACAATTTGGAACAAAGTCCCAGCAGTCCCACTGTGCTGGACACACCTCTGCCAATTCCTGGGAATTATTGGCAATTCCAGAGCAGGAATCCCCAGAGCTCCCACTCACACCTACCTGCAGCATGGACTTGGGGTGTGGCAGCTCCTCCCCTTGGTAGATCTTGATGTAGGCCTGGAGAAGAGCAGGGAAAAGGGAATCATGTGGAGCTACAGCAGCAGCCACCCCCACCCAGCTCCAGGCAGGATTCAGAGGCAGGGAAGAGGAGGATGGCTTTGGTCACAAAATGCCAAAGCCACAAGATGGCTTTGGTCACAAAATGCCACTCCTTGGGTCAGCCACTGGAGCTCTCCCTCCTCCTCTCACTCCCAGTGTCCCTCCCAAAGGATCTGCACCTACCTCTGTCCCTTCCCTGCAGGAGAAGGAGCCAAGGTAGCCCTGGGAGTGGGTGGTGAGAATTACTCACCAATGTCTCTCATGGAAATGTCCCAGTAGCCATGACAACAAAAATAAGCTTTTTCCAAAGGCAATTGGAATACAGCCCTCAGCTTATCCCCCTCCAGCCCTCAATTCTCCAGGAAAGGGAAACAGCTCCTCCCACTCCCTGGGCTTGTTGTGTGGTCAAACAAATGACCATGAGGTGTTTGCCCTCTGCTGCAGTGAGTCAGGACTGTCACTGCTCCTGCCTGGCGCAGCTTTCCCCTTTAGCAAGATTCCCCAGAAGAATAAATCCACTTTCTCTGAAATAAATACCTTAAAATACTCCACAAGGCCTCGACAGGTGATGTGGTTGCCATTGATCTCCTTAACATCCAGGTTTTCAGGACTGAGGAGCCAAGGAATCAAAATCTTCAAGTTCTTGATGAACTCATCGTCTATTTCTGGGGAAAAAAAGGAAAAAGAGGCATCACAGAGTCCCAGAATAGTTTGGGTTTGAAGGGACATTAAAGACCATGATGTTCCAGTCCCCTGCCATGGAAGGTTCTTCTCCCAGGGGGTGGAAGGAACTGGGAATGGGCACAACCCCAAGGCTGCCCAGAGCTCCAGGGGGATTTGCACAAAGCTCTCAGGTGGGATTTTTGGTGTTTCCATTAAATTCAACTGTATAGGACTGAAGGCAGAAAAAAAAATCAATGCAACCGCCAGGAATTTGGAAAGCAGGGAAAATCCCCCACATTTTTTTCCATCAGAGCACAAAAAGCTGAGTAGAGCTCTGAGGCAACAAGAAAATTGTGAAAATTGTGTCAGGCAGCTGCTGACAGCTCCTGTCTGCACACAGCAATTGTTCCACACTCTCAGCACCTGAGATGAAGGGGGAGCTCCAGGGCTCAGCTCAGTTCCCACCAGCACATCTCCCTCCTGCTGCCTTGCTGTCCCTCCTGCTCTGCACACAGCAAGTCTGAGCCAGACAAAACCAGGGGACAACTCACATCTCTGCCTGCTAATTTATTTTTAGTAGTTAATGGTCCACTTTATTGCTAAGATTGCAGCAGCCTGGAACCAGCCAGGCTGGTGAGGAGCTCACAACAAACACCTAAAAATATCCCCAGCACGTGGCTCCTTTAGGGGTGGAGAATCTCAGCACAGCTCTTCTCTCCTTCTCTCTTGTTTTTAACCTGCTGAACCAAGCCTGCCCTGTAGGGAAACCACTGATCAGATAAGTCAAGGCAGATTAAATATTCCCTGGAAAGCTTTTCAAAGGGAAATAACTGTTGTGAGAGCTTGTGGAACCAGCCTTGCAGCAAGCAGGCTCTGCCCGTGCAGGTGAGGCACAGGAATTTCCTGCAGCTCTAACACCACATCCACAAACATCCAGATAAACCCCTGCCCTTCCCAGTTTTCCTGTCACTGGGTATTGCCAGCAGCAACCTTTTGTCCCTCCACATTGGTCTGCTGCACTGGGGAGTGTGAACAGCACTGGGAGGGGGATCCAACTGCTCTCCCAGGAGGTTTTCCATGGAAAAACACTTTTGGGGGTTTCAGGAACAAGCAGGACAGTGTGCCAGGGTTTCCAAGGAATCAGGGTAGAAAGCAGAGCTCTGCCTCTGTACCTTTGAGTTTCCCATCGAAATTGGGGTTGGTGGCGACTTTGAGGCCGGGGTGGGGTAAGAGGAAGCAGGAGATTTTGGTGAAGCAGGAGTGGATGTGCTTCCTGACATTCTGCAGCTCCTCGTGCTGGTTGCCTGACACCTGTGGAGACAGGGAAGCACAGAATATCCTCAGCCCTGCCCAGACCCCCAACAATCCCAGCCTGGGCATCCCTGGCAGCCCCTGGAGCTCTGGCAGCCTCGGGAATGTCACCATTCCCTGGGGCACCCTCTGGATGAAGAACCCTTCCCTAATATCCAGTGACACTCCCCTGGCACAGCTCCAGCTCTTCCCTCAGGTCCTGTCAGTGGTCACCAGAGAGAAGAGCTGGTGCTGCCCATCTACTTCCCACAGTTTGAGTTTCCTTCTGCTGGGAACATTGGGATAAAGCTGGCAGGAGCACAGGGTACTGCACACTGTGGGGGAAAGGAGAAGATTCCACAGGCATGAGGACAAAGAGAAGGAACTGGAATATCCCTGCCCACATGTCCTGGAGCATGTTATTGTCCTCTGGGAATTGCACATGGCCATGGATGACTGGAACACAAAAACATTTGGGATTTCCCACCAGGGCCTTGCTTGTCTCACATATAATTAGGTCTCTCCACTTAGCAGATCAGCCATGCATTTCCTGACTGATCCCAAGCAGCCCTTGCCCATCATTTTGATTGTCCAGCTCCCTAATTTAACTAAAGCATCATTCCCAGGCTCTTGGGAATCTGCTGACTCCCATTGCCTTGGGCTCTCCCAGAGTCCCAGGGAGCTGGGCTTGGGCAGAACCCTGAACATGGCAAGGAAATTCACCCTCCCCAAATGGCTCCTTTGGGAATTCACCCACCCCAAATGGCTCCTCTGGGAATTCACCCTCCCCAAATGGTTCCTTTGGGAATTCACCCTCCCCAAATGGTTCCTCTGGGAATTCACCCACCCCAAATGCCTCCTCTGGGAATTCACCCTCCCCAAATGGTTCCTTTGGGAATTCACCCTCCCCAAATGCCTCCTCTGGGAATTCACCCTCCCCAAATGGCTCCTCTGGGAATTCACCCTCCCCAAATGGCTCCTTTGGGAATTCACCCACCCCAAATGGCTCCTCTGGGAATTCACCCTCCCCAAATGGCTCCTTTGGGAAATTCACCCTCCCCAAATGGTTCCTTTGGGAATTCACCCACCCCAAATGGCTCCTTTGGGAAATTCACCCTCCCCAAATGGCTCCTCTGGAAATTCACCCTCCCCAAATGGCTCCTTTGGGAAATTCACCCTCCCCAAATGGCTCCTTTGGGAATTCACCCTCCCCAAATGGCTCCTCTGGGAATTCACCCTCCCCAAATAGTTCCTTTGGCACTTTAAGGCACTGTGTGTGACCATAACCTGCACTGTAGCTCACAGCTGACCTCCAGGGCTGAGACCACCCAGCTGAACAGGAAAATCATGGAATCACAGAGTGGATCAGGCTGGAAAGGACCTTAAAGATCATCCCTTCCACTACCCAGAACCCAGAGCAGGCAAAACATACCTTCAGCCTCTTCTCCAAAAATCTTGCACCCCCATCAGATCCGTAGGAGAATTCATAAGGGAAGCTCCAGTCGCGAACAAGGAAAATGAGGGACTGGGAAACACAAACAGTGGGGTCACTGAGCACCCTCATCTCACACACCAACACCTGGCCCTGAGTCTCCTCCCAGCTCCAGCAGCATCTCCCACCTTTCCTGGTGGAAATGAGAGGTCCCAGGTGCAGGGACTGAGACCACCCCACTGTCCCAGCCCCAAATTCCTGCACCAGTTTGAGTCCCTGGCTGGGAGAACGACATCAATCAGCCAAAGTGCCCAAGAAAAGGGATTGCTGCTAAGCAGGACTAAAGGCAGCAAGCTCCCTAATTCCAGCCACATTTAGTTCCATCCTATGGGAATTCTACAGGCTCAGTTTTTCAGCCTTTTTCACCGGGCAGCCTTCCAGACAGACTTTTAATGAGAAGCAGATGCAGAGGAATGAGGGTGAATAAGAAATCATTGGCTTTTGTAATCTTTATTGAGGCATTCAAAGTTCCTGGGCAATAAATAAATAAATACCAGAACGGTCAACTTTGAATCTTTAAAAAAAAAATAAGTTTTGAGAAAAAAAATGAGGTCTCCACTGCTTCATCTGTACAACATCCCATGAAGGAAATAAAGGGTTTGGAGGGGGAAATCCTGGATGCCAAAGCCCAGGAGGGCCTGGCAGAGGTGCCAGAGTTCCTCTCAGGAACAGGGATAAGCAGCTCAGCAAGTGGAACCCATTTCACTGGAATTTCCCTAAAGTTTATCTATGTTTAGAACAAAAATCTAATGGAGGGAGGGGAAATATTCCTGCTATTTCTCTTTCATAAAACATCAGAAAAAGTTAAAAAAAAGAGGAGAGAACAGTGAGCTGGCCCTTTTGAACTGCAGGAGAAGCCACAGTGAGTGCACCCAGTGAGCTGGCTCAGGACAGGCTGTTCTCAAACACCAGAGATGCTTCAGAGACATGCCCGTGCTTAGGACTTTTCCACAAACACATTTTGCACGCCTTGAGTTGGGATTATTCTTTTTTTTCTGAAGTAAAATTGTTCCAGACAGGCTGTGCTTACCACTGCCTTTGAGAAGGCTCCACTTTCAGGGCCTGCCTCTGGTGAGGGCTCCTCAGAGTGAGGAGAGGAGGAGCCAAAGGGAAAATGTGAATTTTCCACTGCCAAGTCTCATTTCCCTTCCCTTCCAGCAGGATCAGTGCCACTGCATTTATTCACCATCACACTTGGAGAATCCCAGGATGGTTTGGGCTGGAAGGGACCTTAAAGCTGCCATGGCAGGGACACTTCCACCATCCCAGGTTGTTCCTAACCCTGCCCAGCCTGGCCTTGGACACTCCCAAGGATCCAGGGGCAGCCACAGCTGCCCTGCCAGGACCTCCTCATCCTCCTTTTTCCTGCTTTCCCATCCACCCTGTCACATTCCAAACATGTTCTGCAGGAAGCAGCCCAGGCTGGATGCAGACAGGAGATCATTTCTCACTGGCCACAGCACCACTGACCCCTCTGCCACATCTGGCACATCTGGCACACCCACAAGGGTTCCCAGTTTGAGCATTTCCCCCTGATCATTCATGAAGATGACACTGAGCCTGGGGGGATCCCAAGGAAACACTTCTGAAGGATGATGATTCCCCACAATTAGTTGCAATTAGTTCAGCGTGCTCTGGCATCTATCAGTTAATGAGTTTTTAATCCATTAACTATGGATTAAACCAGACAATGCTGACTTCATTTGCTTTCCATCAGCATCCTGGAGAGATAAGGCTGACAGAAGGCAATGGATCATGGTGAGAGTTACCTTTATCAGCCCAGCTCTTTCAAAAACTGATAATGGGATTGTTTGACAAGACTCACCATCCACAAACTGTGCCTTGACAGCAATTACAGTGTTTGGGAGCTTCAGAGCCTCTTATCCAGCCCTAATGAGTTAAGCATGTTTAAGTCTCTCCTCACAGCCTCCTTTTCACTGATGGAGTGGGAAGTATCTCAGTTTCACTGGAATATTTGGCTACATTATCCCCCAGTATTTAAATACGGAGCAGGAATATTTATTTAATGTCTGGCTTTTTGCTGTACCATATTACAACGTTCTTCAAGCTCTTTCCTGTCATATATTTTTACCATACATATTTTTAGGTTTACCATTTATCACAGCAGAATCCAATACACCTGAAAAATCTCAACTTGTCCATTTGTTGCATTTTTTAACTTTTAAATTTTATTTCCACTTCCTGACCACAGACACCTTATAAACCCCTTGGTCCTTCCAGGACAACAATTCTCTTTTTATGTGGGAAAGCAAATGTAAAATAGCTGTTAACTCATTCCCAATTACTCTTTGGATTTTTACAGCATGCTTTGTTCTCTGCTGGATTTTATTTTAGGTTGGGTGAGGGTTTGTGAACTTCCTAATCAAAACACTCCTGTGTCTTTAAAAACAGGAACCAACCTCACCTACTGTGACTGCCCAATGCTCTCTCTTTTTTTTACCACCAGCTTTTCCCAGGTTGGGGAGCAGAAGGATGAACAGATGTCCCTAATTTGAAGCTAAAACCCCACTCACACCGAGTTTTCCCACAGCTCTGCTAATCCTTATCCTTTCAGGGATTCCCAGGGCAGGCGAGTTCAACCCTCTCAGAACAAAGGCTGGGCAGAGTTCCTGACAAACCTGCAGCAGCACCAGCTGCTCTGCAAGCCTGGCAGGACAGGGCAGAGCTCTTGGCAAGGCAGGGGGTGAGGGAGGAAAGAAAGAGGGATTTTGGATGTGTTTGGAAGCACAAAGCCCTTCCTTGGAGCAGCCGAGCGATCCCCAGGCAGTGCCAGCTCCTCCCACGCCGCAAACTGCAGTGACACCTCGTGGTGAAGGCAGCGGGACACACGAGCAGCCCCGCACTCACCTGGAAAGGCTTCTGGAACGTCTCCTCCATGGCCAGCCGGCCATACTCGGTGAAAAGCTGGAAGGAGAAGGAAAGGACAGGACAGGACAGTGAGTTTGGCACCGTGGGACACGGGGACAGCAGCACCGAGCTCTGTGACAGGGACAGGGCCCAGGGGAGGCTGGAGCTGAGCCAGGCCAGCTCCCCCCCTCCAAAAATCTTGCACCGCCCTCAGATCCATAGGAAAACTCATAAGGGAAGCTCCAATCATGAACAAGGAATGTGAGGGACTGGGAAACACAAACAGTGGGGTCAGTGCTGCTCTGAGCCCACAGCGCCCTCATCTCACACACCAACACCTGGCCCTGAGTCTCCTCCCAGGGTCAGGATGGGAACCAGGGAATGTTCCTGCCCCAGAGGGTGCTGGCACTGCCCAGGGAATGCCAGAGCTGCAGGGGGATGGCACAGCACTGCCAGGGGTGCCCAGGGTGGGGTTGGTGGGGTCTGTGCAGGGCCAGGAGCTGCTCAATGACCCCTGGAGGGAATCCTGTGATTCCCTGGAGCAGCAGGGGATGTTTATGAGTGAGCAACACCAGACACAGAGAGGCTCTGGGCTCCCAGCTGGCATCCCAGAGGCACAGGAGCTGCTGTGGAACCATCACCCTGCTGAGCTCTCATGTGAGAGATCCCAGCCTGCAGCTCCTGCCTGCCAAAGCTGTGGAAAATGGCTCACATCAGCTGCTTCCACACCAACCAGAAACTCCTCGTGCTCCAGGGGCTGCTGGAGCCCTGCTCCCTGCAAACACTCCAGGAAGGAAAGGAAATGAATTCAGAACTAAGTACTTTCCCTGCAAACCCCTGCTGTGCAAAGACTCCAAAATCAGCCTAGCAGCAAAGTTTGAGGACTCTCCAGTCTCTCTGCACTCTAATTTGTAACTGAAGGCACAATAATGTGTTTCACAGATGCCTAAAAATGGGTCAACTTGTTAAACAGTCATGGCTTAAAATCCAAACTGAAAGATCAGAGCTACACTGAATAAATTCAGTGTTAAAGAAGTGTTATTGTTAATAATATTTATGGACTGAGATAATTCAGAAGTATTCAAATGCTGATTTTTTCAGCTGGACTTTTGCTTTTCTTTCCTTTCCTTAAGCTCCTGGAAAAACCTATTAATTAATCAACCAATCAATCAAGTGAACAGAAGAGAAAGCAGAAGGTAATTCCAGGAAATAGGCAGGACACCTGTGTCACAAAAATCCCATTAGCTGCTTGTCCCCAACAGTCAGGGCTGGAATCACCCTTAGAGGGTCACCTGTACTGAGGCAGCACCAGATGGCAACATCCAGGCTGGTAATTCACAATCACAGAATAAAAAAAAAAAGGTTTGGGTTGGGAGGGACCTGAAATCCCACCCAGTTCCAAAGCCATGGGCAGGGACACCTTCCACCATCCAGGGTTGTTTCAGCTCTCATCCAAGCTGGCCTTGGGCACTCCCAGGGATGAGGCAGCCACAGCCTCTCTGGGAAACCTGTGCCAGGGCCTCACAGGCAGAAATTCCTTCCTTTATTCCATCCAACCCTGCCCTCCAGGAGAGGAAGCCATGCCCTGGGGTCACTCCATGCCCAATTAGGTCACCCCAAAGCTTCTCTTACCTGCAAGTGCTGCAGATCATCCTCCTGCACGTTCTGGGACAAGTTATAAACCTGCATCGAAATAAAAAACCAACTTCAGATCACTCAGAGCAGCCTGTCCTTGGGGCTAACACGTGGCTGGTGTGGCTAAAGCTGTGACATCCCCACGGGGACAGGGCAAGGTCCCAGTGGTAGGAAGGAAGCCCTGACAGGCTCTGTAGTTCCTGGCTGAACTCCTTACCTGGATGGAGCTGATCATGGTGCTGAGGGCAAACACGGTGGCTGAGTCCCTGAGGGTGGACTGGCTGTCAAAGGTGCCCTGGGTGTCCATCAGCAGCACTGCAACCTGCGGGGCACAAAGCTCCTGTCAGCTCCCACGGGGGCAATGGCAGCTGGGGGGCTGTGCTGGGGCCTCACTGCCTCTGCCCCAGCCTCCCCACTGCTGGGGACAAGGGAAAAGCCACTCCTGACAGCTGGGTGACCACAGCAGGCAGCAAAACTCTGCAAGGCACTGGGGGAACCGCTCTGCTCCTCTGACACCTGCTGGCAGTCTGAGTGTGCACCAGAAACCAAACACAAACTGCACCTCCCAAACACAAACGGCACCTCCTGAACCCAAACTGCACCTCCCGGACCCAAACACAAACTGCACCTCCCGAACCCAAACACAAACTGCACCTCCCAAACACAAACTGCACCTTCCGAACCCAAACACAAACTGCACCTCCCGAACCCAAACACAAACTGCACCTCCCGAACCCAAACTGCACCTCCCGAACCCAAACTGCACCTCCCGAACCCAAACTGCACCTCCCGAACCCAAACTGCACCTCCCGAACCCAAACCCAAACTGCACCTCCCGAACCCAAACTGCACCTCCCGAACACAAACTGCACCTCCCGAACCCAAACTGCACCTCCCGAACCCAAACTGCACCTCCCGAACCCAAACTGCACCTCCCGAACCCAAACACAAACTGCACCTCCCGAACCCAAACTGCACCTCCCGAACCCAAACTGCACCTCCCGAACCCAAACCCAAACTGCACCTTCTGAACCCAAACTGCACCTCCCGAACCCAAACACAAACTGCACCTTCTGAACCCAAACTGCACCTCCCAAACCCAAACTGCACCTCCCAAACCCAAACTGCACCTCCCGAACCCAAACACAAACTGCACCTCCTGAACCCAAACTGCACCTCCTGAACCCAAACACAAACTGCACCTCCCGAACCCAAACACAAACTGCACCTCCCAGACCCAAACACACTCAGCCAGCATCAGGAATCACACCCTGAATGCCTCAGTGTCACTTGGGTGCCATGCTCTGTGCTGAGGTGCAGATAAATACAAATATTCCTGATAAATACAAATATTCCTGGCAGGATGCTCCAAATCCGCCGTGACAACCCTGAATGAAGAAACTTCACCTTACAACTCCAGCTCTAGGAAAGAGAAGGAGTTTGTAGGACATGAGACTCAAGATTTTTGGGAATAATACAGAAATAAACTCTGGGATGCCCAGAATTGAGGGACACTTAGAGAACATATCAGGGACACTTGGACACCACATCACCTCACTTTGTTAAACCCATCTTTGTGCTGGTGTTCACAGGGGTCTCAGGTTGAGGGAAGAGATGAGGATCTGACTCCATGTTTCAGAAGGCTGATTTATTTTTTTATGATATATATTATATTAAAACTATACTAAAAGAATAGAAGAAAGGATTTCATCAGAAGGCTGGCTAAGAATAGAAAAAGAAGGAATGGTAACAAAGGTTTGGGGCTCAGGCAGAAAGTCCAGACCAGCTGACTGTGATTTGCCATTAATTACAAACATCCAACATGGGCCAATTAAAGATCCACCTGTTGCATCCCACAGCAGCAGATAATCAATGTTTACATTTTGTTCCTGAGGCCTCTCAGCTTCTCAAGAGGAAAAATCCTAAGGAAAGGATTTTCCATAGAAGATGTCTGTGACACATCTTTAACGTGTTTTTCACAGAGGTGTGTACAACTTCCCAGTGGTTCTACAGACTGTCAGTTACACTGAAGTTTTTACATCACTACCATAAATGAGTCTCAGGCAAAATCACCCCATTTCACTCCTCTGCTCTGTGAAATACCCATGTTAAAAATTATTATCAAAATTACATTCTCTAAAAAAATATTTTTATATCACTTCCTTCTGTTATTAAACAGAGACACGGTATTGAAAACCTTCCCTAAGGAAGGTTTGGACAACCACCTAAGACAAGGCAGGAGAGTCTCAAAAGCTGGAAAAGGAGGGAAATGAGCAGCAGAGACACACACAGACCTTGGTGCCGTCGGGCTTGTCCACCAGGAACACCTCGCTCCAGATCTGGATGCCGGTTGTCTCCCGCTCGGAGCCGCCCCTCCAGGAGAACCCGGTCAGGGGCTCGTTGTAATCCCCGACCCAGTCCACTGCCTCCTGCAGGGAGGAACACAAACAGCTGCTGCAGGTGGCAAAAAAGGGCTAAGAACCCCATAAGGGAGGTTTTTCTTTCCTTCTACTGTCAAGGCACCACAAATCCTGGGCTCAGTTTTGGGCTCCTCACAACAAAGACATGGAGGGGCTGGAGAGTGTCCAGGGAAGGGAACGGAGATGGGAAGGGGCTGGAGCACCAGGAGGGGCTGAGGGAGCTGGGAAGGGGCTGGAGAATCCCTGAGGGAGCTGGGAAAGGTCTGGAGCACCAGGAGGGGCTGAGGGAGCTGGGAGGGGGCTGGAGCACCACGAGGCTGAGGAGTGGAAAGGCTGGGAATCGAGGAGCTGGAGGGTCTGAGCACCAGAGGGCTGAGGGAGCTGGGAAGGGGCTGGAGAATCCCTGAGGGAGCTGGGAAAGGCTGGAGATCCGGGCTGAGGGAGCTGGGAAGGGGCTGGAGAATCCCTGAGGGAGCTGGGAAGGGTCTGGAGCACCAGGAGGGGCTGAGGGAGCTGGGAAGGGGCTGGAGCACCACGAGGGGCTGAGGGAGCTGGGAAGGGGCTGGAGAATCCCTGAGGGAGCTGGGAAGGGGCTGGAGCACCACGAGGGGCTGAGGGAGCTGGGAAGGGGCTGGAGAATCCCTGAGGGAGCTGGGAAGGGGCTGGAGCACCAGGAGGGGCTGAGGGAGCTGGGGAAGGGGCTGGAGCCCCTGAAGAGACTGAAGGGGCTGAGAAAGGGGCTCAGCCTGGAGAAAAGGAGGCTCAGGGGGAACCATCACAACTCCCTGACAGGAGAGGGCAGCCAGGTGCTCCCAGGAAAAAAGGAAACATTTTGATGTTACACCAGGGAAGGTTTGGGTTGGATATTAGGAGATGTTTTCACTGGAAGGGTGGTCACACATTGGAACAGGCTGCCCTGGGCAGTGATGGAGTGCCCATCCATGGAAGTGTCCAAAAGACACAGATAAGACACCTGAGGATGAGGTTCAGTGGTGAGCAGGGTGATGCTGGGTTAGCAGCTGGATTCAATGATCTTCCAGGGATTTTCCAGCCTAAATGATTCTGTGATTCAGGGCAGCAGATGTGAACATTTCTGCTCCAAAATCAAGTCCAAAAGAAACTTCTGCCTGGGGAAGGATCTGCTCTGCTTTATTCTGTGAATCCCACACTCATGAGAGCCTTGAGCATTCCCAAAGCACCAAACCCAGCTCATCCCTGAGCAGCACCCGGGAGCAAGGAGGAGCAGCAGGCCTGGGAAGGGCCCTGAGCTGCAGCCCTATTGGAATATGAATCCCAGTATCACCAGTTAGATTGTGCCTGGGCCAGTCTGACCCTCGCTGCTGAGCCAAGGCACAGCTGTGCTGTATCACCCCAGAGACACCTTTGGCTTGCCGGTGGTCTCAGCTGGGCACCAAACAAGTCCAGGCTTGTCAGGGACTCCGTTTACCTCAGGAAGAGGCTTCAGGCGAAGGGGAAGAGAAAAAAGGAGGGATTCTGCTGGAGGGTTATATGCAGTGGTTTATTCCATGGTTACAGAGGTCTGAGTCTTGGGGAGACCTCCAACAGAATCCCAAGCACATGGCTGGGGTCACCTTTTAAGCTCAGGGGGGGGGAGGGGACAGGTGAGCCACCAACCAGGTGGGGGGGCGGGGTCTCAGGGGAGAATGACAGCTGGACAGGCCAATGACCTCTGGGCCTGAGGGGCATCCTTTGAATTCAACCAACCACACGACGCCTTTGCTGGAATGTTAAGCCTGATTGACAGGACTCACTCAGCATGGGGGCGAGGGGGAAGGGAGAGGCGTGAAGGCACACCTTGGGAGGGACCCGAGAGTCTAAAACAGGACATTACAACACACTACAACACAGCCCTACCTTGTTGTACATGTAGCGCAGCATGAAGTCCATCAGGAAGGATTTTCCTTTCCTGAAAGCCCCAGCCACGGACACAGCCACCACCTCCTTGTCCCTGACAGCCTCGGAGAGCAGGATGCGGTTCAGGGCGGCCTCGTCCAGCTCGAAGGAGTGATCGTCCTTGACAATGAGCACCTGCACCGGCCCCGCCTTCCTCACCGACTCCTCCTCCTCAGAGCTCCACTCGTAGGTCTTGTCTGCAAAGCTGCCTGTGGGGACAGGGAAAACCAGAGGGGTTTGGTGCCTTCCTCTGCACTGGGAGGGGTCAGTGATCCTGTGTTTGTGGGGGTCTCAGAGGAAGGCAGGAATGATGAATCTGACTCCATGTTATCATGTTCTAATTTATTATTTTAAGATACTATTTTATATTAAAGAATATTAAACTATACTAAAGAATACAGAAAGGATACTTACAAAAGGTTAAAAGATAATAATGAAAACTTGTGACTCTTTCCAGAGTCTCGACACAGCTTGGCCCCAATTGGCCAAAGAGTGAAAACAGCTCACAGCAGAATCCAATGGAACAATTACTGTGGGTAAACAATCTCCAAACACATTCCACATGAGCACAACACAGGAGAAGCAATGAGAGAATACAGTTTTCATTTTTCTCTGAGGCTTCTCAGCTTCCCAGAAGAAGAATCCCCCTCCCAATCCTGTGCAAGGGGATTTTTCCAGACAATATGACGGTGACAGTCAGTGACAGCAAGGCTGGACAGGGTGCTGAGAGATCCAAAAACTCAAACATCCACCCCAAAATGGCACCATCCAGAGCAGATCTGCTGCACCTGGCCTCAGATATCCCAGTGGAGGCTCCATGCTTCTCTGGGGTCATCTGACCCTGTGCTGCACACAGGCAGAGCATTCCCTGCTGGAACCTCCCTTGGTAAAACACATCCCTTTCATTTTATCCTGCATGGAAAACAACCTGCAACTCTACACAAACAGGGCCTGCCACAACACCTCCCTTTGGCCATTTCTCAGCTGGAAAAGTGAAGTCCAAGCCTTCTCATCATCCCTTCTACCTCATTACCTAGGGTTCTGCTCTGCTCTGGTCCTTCCTGAAGGCTGACCCAAACAGAAGCAGCTCTCCAGCTGAGGTGTCCAAAGGTCTCACAGCTCCATCAAAGGATGCTGCCTTTGTGTATCCTGTGCCACTGCTGCTCCTGTAGCAACACATTCCTGCTCCATCTGCAGCCTGTGCTGATGCTCCAAGTGCAATCTGCTGTTCCTGCCATCAGCCTCACCATCAGCATCCCCCAGGACACTGCCAGCAGGAATCAGGCCATGCAGACACAAACCCATCCTGCTAAAAGCCACTTTGCTGCTCCCAGGTGGGAAGCACACACAGAGCACAAGCAGTGCCCCCTTTCCCACTTGGAAATGGCCAAGTTCCCTGTGGAGCTCTGCCTGGGCTGTGCAGGGCTCACAGGAGGCTCTCACAGGAGCCAGATGCATTTTAAGAGCTGCAGCTCTGGGCTTTGCAAAGAGCAGGCTGGCTCCAGTACTTTTCCTCTGCTGGCCTTTCCAAACTTTGCAGCACAGGGAAGGGATGCTGAAGGTGATTGCTGTGCCAGCCAGCTCACCCACAGCCACTGAAACCTCCCTGCCAGATGGAAAGTTCCCCCCACATTCCAACAAAAACTTCCCAGTTTGTGCCTCAGGCTGTCACTCGCCCAAGTTTTGCCTCAAGTTCAACCTGCCCAGTCTCTGTTTCAGCCCCTGACCTTGGGGAGCCAGCCCTGAGCTGTTCCAAAGCACAAGGACTGTGTGTGCACACACTAAAAGAGAAGTTATAAATATCAGGAGGAGCAGGGTTTGCCCATTCTGGGCCTCTCTATAAAGAAGCCTCCAGCAGTAACTCCATATTTTAAATAACAGCAGCACTTTTGTGATTTCCTAAGATCCTGCAAGGAAGTACCAGGATCATTAGGCCTGGTTGCCAGGGGATTCCTGGTGCCTCTTGGACATATACTGTGAGCTTTCTTTGCTCACAGCTGAAAGACAAAGATCTTTTCTTTCCATTGCTTGGAGGTTTTTTAACTAAACAAAAGTCCCAAATGGTGTGAAAAGCAGATTCTCCACCAGACTGCAGCACTAAAATCCCTTCAAGCACTGTGTCACTGCACAGGGGCCTCAAGGAAAATTTTAAAAAATCCTCATTTCAAATTTCTGAGAGCAGGAACATCCCAAACACATTTCCCAACAGGTAAGGACAGCCAGGTGCTAAAAGCTCTTTCTCAGCACTGCCACGCTGCAAGGGCCATAGAGAGGATAAGGAAATGCCTCCTCTCTCTTGTGGTGTTTCCCAAAGCCCTGCTCAGCTAAGCCAAGTCCTATTTTTATTTTCTTTTTTCCAGCTGCACAGAAAGGACAGTAGAGAGATCCTTGCATAGGATATGACTCATGATGGGGGCAGGAAAAAATTTGTAAATCAAATTAAACTTAAATATTTCTGACTCTAAGTCAGCCATCAGGGTGCAACAGCTGTGCCACCTTCCCAGCCAGACAAATCCCACCCTGGGCACAGAGACAGAGGGAGGTGGGAGCACAACTTGGGCTGGAGCCCCTCTGGGGGAGCTGGGAATGCTCACCTGGAGAAGGGAAAGCTCCAGGGAGAGCTCAGAGCCCCTGGCAGGGCCTGAAGGGGCTCCAGGAGAGCTGGGGAGGGGCTGGGGACAAGGCATGGAGAGACAGGAGCCAGGGAATGGATTCAAACTAAAAGAGAAGAGATTCAATTAGATTTTAGGAAGGAATTGTTCCCTGGCAGGGTGGGCAGGCCCTGGCACAGGTGCCCAGAGCAGCTGTGGCTGCCCCTGATCCCTGGCAGTGCCCAAGGCCAGGTTGGACAGGGCTGGGAGCAGCCTGGGACAGTGGGAGGTGTCCCTGCCATGGCAGGGGTGGCACTGGATGGGTTTTGAGGTCCCTTCCAACCCAAGCTGTTCTGGATTCCATGATTTCTGTGTTTACTCATCCTGCACTAGCAGAGGGTACCAGGATGGGCTCAAATCCTTGGATGCCCCTGGTCAGAGAATGGAATGGACCTCCCAGAGCTGGGGGCTGAGGAGAGTCCCCTGCCAGCCCTGTCACGGGGACACCTGGGGCCAGATCCCCTCTGCTGGTGACAGATCCCCTCTGCTGGTGACAGATCCCCTCTGCTGGGGACAGATCCCCTCTGCTGGGGACAGATCCCCTCTGCTGGGGACAGATCCCCTCTCCTGGGGCCAGATCCCCTCTGCTGGTGACAGATCCTCTCTCCTGGGGCCTGGCTGGGACCTTCCACACCTTCTCCTCCCTCTGCTCTTTCCAGCAGCTGAAGCAACAACCAGTACAGAGGAAAAGGGATTGTTCTGTCTCTTCAAATCACCATCATCTGAAGGAGAGTAAATGTTTTAAGCAGACATGAACAGATTTTGGGAGACACATTAGTGGCCATGTTCTCCTAGGGGACATCCTTGTTTCCACCACCTGAACACCAGGAGAAGCAGGCTGTCTGCACAACACAAAGCATTATGTGCAGGATATGTTGATTCCCCAGGTCCTTGGAGACAACAGGAAGGAGAGATTACATTAAGCAGATCTCTGAACTAATTTCATCCCTACCTCTGCTTCTTTCATGTAGGCCATCTGCAGACAAAACTTTATTTTTCATATTTATGTTCGTATTTCCATGTGATGAAACTTCCAGGTTCTGTTTGTTAGATTATCCACCCCACTGCAGAGCCAGGGATTGTTTTATAAAATGCCTGCACACTACTGGGAGTCAATGATTTTAACTGGTCTGTCTGGCCAAAAATGAGTTTTTTGCCTCGAAGGAAGCTGTACCTGGCAGTGGCAAAAACTCATGCAGCCAAAAAGGAAAGGAAGGAGAGCTCAGCTTTGCTGAACTCACTCCTGTTTTCACTCCTTTTCTGAGCTGACTCCTCCTTTCTCTCGGCTCTGCAATTACGTCAATTCTCCAGCTGCTCATTCAGAAATTCACAGGATAAATTCACAGGATCCTTCTCCCCATTTCATAACAGCTCATTCCCGAGCGGGGTGGAAGCCACACAGCTCTTTTCCATATGGCCACTGCAAGTGGGAAGGGGAAGGAGAGCAGGATTTGCTGTCAGACAGCATAAAAAAAGCAAAGAATTCTTTTACTGGTCTAAGATTTGCTTTGGACTGAATTAATTAAATTGAAACAGCGTGTTTCACATTGTGCAGACTCACGGACATGTCTAATGTAATTGACTTAATTTATTCTTCTCTAGGAGTTAATTACAAGCCACTAAGTATGCAATGTTTGGTGAGTGCTTGCTGGAGCCTGCTCTCCCTCAGCCATGGAAGAACAGGTCACAGAAATGCTGAGTGCCACAGAGGAACCAGCCTTGTCCTGGTGTGAGCCTTCACAAGAAATCCATTTCATTCCAGAGCACGAAACCCAGCCCTGTCCCACCATCAGTGCAAACACAGCCTGAGCAGAGCCTGAGGAGCCCAATCTGCCAGCCCTGCTCTCAGGCTCTCCTGGACCCCAGGATTTCCTGTGGAAAACAGGAGCTGCAGCCTGGGCTCCAATTCTCCTGCTGAAATCACGATCCCAGAAGAGTTTGGGTTAGAAAGAACCTTAAAAATCATCTTATTCCACCCCCTGCCATGGCAGGGACACCTCCCACTGTCCCAGGCTGCTCCAGCCCTGTCCAGCCTGGCCTTGGGCACTGCCAGGGATCAGGGGCAGCCACAGCTGCTCTGGGCACCCTCCTCACCCTCACAGAGAAGAGTTTTTTCCTCATATCTAATGTAATCTCTCCTTTTTTAGTTTAAATCATTTCCCCCTTGTCCTACTACTATCTGCCCATGTACAAAGTCACTCTCCTTTTTTGTAAGCCACTTCCAGGTCCTGGAAGGCCCCAGTGAGGTGTCCCTGGAGCTTTCTCTTCTCCAGGCAAAACAGCCCCAGCTCAGATGTCACACACACACCAACACCAATGCCAGGCAGTGCTGCCATTCTGAGGGCATTCAAACCAAATTACTGCAGGGAAAACAAACCAGCAAGGAGAGAAAATCGAGGTCTGATGGGAAGCCTGAACTTGCTTGTTCCTTGGAACAGAGTACCGTGTATGCACCGTGTCAGGCTGCTTATCAGCAGCTCTCAGGGGATCTGTGTGACCAGCAGTGATGTCTGTGTGCCTCCTTTCTGGAGTTTCCATCCCGTATCACAGTGCCACCAAGAGCACCAGAGCCAAGCCCCGAACACAGGCTGCAGTCAGCCTCCATCCCTCGGGACGCTCTCCAGAGAGCTGCGGTTTGCAGGAAGCTTATCTGTTGCAAGCTGAAGGTGTCTCTGGGGTAAAGCACCACAGAAGCCGCCTTTGGCTCAGCAGCGAGGGTCACGCTGGCCCAGGCACAATCTAACTGGTAATATTGGGATTCATATTCCAATACTTATCTGCCCTGCACCACGGCTCAGGGGAGCACAGAACCCTCCCCGAGCATCCCCCCTGCCCTGGGCACGTTCAGCCGGGCTGGGCGGGCACACGAGCCCTGAGCCCGCAGTGCCTCAGCGATCCGAGCGGGCTGCGAGGGGCGGGGAGCTCCGAGCATGCAGCAGCAATTCCCTCCTCCCCTCCACGGCTGGCACCTGATCCAGCCAACCAGGGGAACACGGGAATGAAGCGTGGAAGCGATGGGTGTGCGCTGGAGAGGCAGAGCAGGGTGGTGCCCGCAAACCCGGCCCTGCTGCTGCACAAAGGAGGCGCCCCCAGAGCCGAGCCCGGCCCCACACGTTCCCTCAGCTCGGGCCGCCCGAGGCGTCCGGGCCTGCACAGGGCGGAGCAGGGAACCTGGCTGGGCTAAGCCCTGGGTGACAGCCACCCTGCAGCACACCCACAAAGGCTCCAGGCCAGCAGCTCACACATCCTCCCAAGCTGGGTTTAACCACACACACGCACTCACCATGCCCTGCTGTGGCACAGAATCCCGGAATGGTTTGGCTTGGAAGGGATCTTAATGCCCAGCCAGTTTCAAGCCTTACACAAATAACACCTTCCACTATCCCAGGGTGCTCCAAGCCCTGTCCAGCCTGGCCTTGGACACTTCCAAGCAAGCATTTCAAGCTGAATGTGATTACAGAATCATGGAATGGGCAGGGACACTTTCCACTGTCCCAGGCTGCTCCAAGCCCTGTCCAGCCTGGCCTTGGGCACTGCCAGGGATCCAGGGGCAGCCACAGCTGCTCTGGGCACCTGTGCCAGGGCCTGCCCACCCTCACAGGAATAACTTTTTCTAAATGTAACCCTGCCCTCTGGCAGTGGGAAGCCATTCCTCCCTATCCTGGTACTATGTGGTCTTGTAAATAAATAAATAAGTCTCTCTCTATGCTTCTCCTGCACCCAGGGCACAGCTGAAGGCACAGACACACAACCTTCCCTTTACTCTGCTCACACCTCTGCTGGGATTTTGGACACGTCCACAGAACCAGAGGACCCCAGACCCAAGCAGGGGAAGCACCAAATGCTGCCCATGCACTGACCAGACCCACGGGGACCTGGGAAGTGCCACATGTCCCTCTGTCAGGCTCTCTTGCTATGCTAGCCCCTTCCACCTGGGGCTGCTGAGCTGGGAAATGCAGCAAGGAAGGGGAAAGCAGGACCAGAATTTATAGTGCCCACCTAGGAAATCATCTGCACCTCCTCAGCCTGGCTGTAACCACAGCTGCCATCAATCTGTGGAAATGATGGATCAATGACAGTCCCTGGAGCTGCAGGGCACCAGAAACAGGTGAAGAAAACTGTTGTGGAAAAAGGAGCCCTGTCATTCAGCAATAAGAATGGCAGATAAACAGCAATAGACTGTTCAGGGACGTGGAGGAGTCACCACCTCTGGAAAGGCTGGGTGTGGCACTCAGTGCCAGGTCTGCTTAACGAGCTGGTGTTTGGGATTTGATGATCTCAGAGGTCTTTCCAACCTAAATAACTGCGATTCTGGAAAAGGCCACACTTGCAGTGTCCCTTTGGGATCCCCAGCTCCTCTCCACAG
The DNA here is from genome assembly GCF_028769735.1 of Zonotrichia leucophrys gambelii. Classification (NCBI taxonomy): domain Eukaryota; kingdom Metazoa; phylum Chordata; class Aves; order Passeriformes; family Passerellidae; genus Zonotrichia; species Zonotrichia leucophrys. The sequence goes on along the minus strand of NC_088175.1, from coordinate 59,413,466 downwards.
TCAGGGCAAACTCCCAGAGCGGAGCTGCCCAGCTGTGTTCCCAGCCCTGCCAATCCCATGTGCACTCCCACGCTCTCCTGGCAGCGACTTTGCTGTGCCAGCCTTCATCCTCACTCACCCTTTGCTTTTTTTGGAGCAGGGCAGATGTGGAGTGCACCTTGCTGCTGCCAGCCCTGAGTCACCCAGCTGGCAGCAGCACAGCATCAGCTCTGCCCAGCCAGCTCAGCCCCTGCTCCCTCTGGCACAGGGAACAAGGGATGAATGACTCTGCTGATAGCAGGAGTGCTTTGGGACCTTCCCACTGCTGACAGGAGCAAGAGCTGGGATGATAACTGGCCCCCAAACCTGCCTGTTACAACATCCCAAATGCCAAAGTACAATGTGAAATTCCTCATTACAACACCTACTACGTGAAGCTGCAGTGCTTAGCTGGCTCTGAAGCAAGAGCAGCTCCTACTGCTGTCAAACTCCCAGGCTGAGCTTTGGACACACAGGCAGGAAACTACCTGGGGAATGAAGCAAATCAGAGTTTTTTTGCAGAATTTTTTCAGCAAGTTTGAGGTCAGGTCAGACAGTTATGTGGCCGTGCCCATGACAGCTCAGGTAGCAGGAATGGCTGAGTCAGAGGCAAGGTGGACACCTCCCACAGGCAAAGCGCTGTTGGAAGAGCACCAGCAAAAAGAAACCATGATCTGTTTGTCAGGTGCAAACCCCGGGCCTGCTCCCTTTCCCTCATTTAAGCCCATTCCCATATCTCCCATAAATATTTCCCATATTTAAGCCCACATTCTCCAGGGTAACACAGAATCCCAGAACGGTTTGGTTGGAAGGGAACCTACAGAACACCTCATTCCACCCCCTGCCAAGGGCAGGGACACTCCACTGTCCCAGGCTGCTCCAAGCCCCATCCAACCTGCCTTGGACACTTGCAGGGATCCATCTCCAGAACTCCCTCTTCCCTCCCAGCACACATTTTCTGCATGGTCCTTCATCAGCCATTTGTCAGCAACAGCCTCCCTTCATCTCCACCACCAGTATTGGATTTAGTTTGTTCTGACATTAAATTATTTTTACCGTTTTGTTGCTAAAATTGTCTGAAAATAAAGTTTGGTAAACACGCCATGAAATTTTAGGGTAGAACATGAAAGGTAATTACACTCTGCATATAAAGTGCTTTAAATGTGCTCTGTGGGCTTGGCAGAACTCAGCCCCTTCTCCAGAGCCTCCACCCCATTTGGGAGATCTGTTTGATTTTCCTGTTGTAAACTTCCCTTTTCCTGCTGGCAAAAGGGAGCATTTCTGGCATGAACAGAGGAGAGTGAAGTGACTTTCAGCAGTGATCTGTGGGACACCTTGTGCCTCACAGAGTGTGACAACACCTGCCCCAGCCTCCTTCCCCCGCTGGAGAAGGTTCCAGTCAGTGGTCCAGGGGAGCTGATATAAAACCTGCTGCCTCTGAACATCACCCAGGCCCTAAACAACATTTCAGTGTGCTGTTTGTCACCCCTGGAGCAGGGAAACTGCAAGACACAACCAATGAATCAGGGGGGCAGCCAAGGCCAGAGCCACTCCTGGCACGGACGTGACACCAGGCAGGACAGGGACACCATGTCACCACTGCCAGGCAGGCTCAGCCCATCCTGGTTTTTCCCAAAAAAGAGAAAGTCAGGCTGCTCTTGTCCTGCTTATCCAGCTATTCCAATTCCCTGTACAACCACCATGGGAGAACGACTTTGTTTGAGAGCCTGGAGGGCCAGGACACAGGGAATGGATTCCCACTGCCAGAGGGCAGGGTTAGATGGGATATTAGGAGAAATTCCTCCCTGTGAGGTGCTGAGGCCCTGGCAAGAAGCTGTGGCTGCCCCTGGATCTCTGGAAGTGTTCCAGGCCAGGTTGGACGGGACTTGGAGCAACCTGATCTTCTGGAAAGTGTCCCTGCCCATTCCATGATTCTATAATCACATTCAGCTTGAAATGTTGACTTGTCTCTTCTTTCAAGTCCCAGCACTTCATTTTCATTTCTCTTTCACAAGCCACTCGTTTGGTTGTGAATATTTCTGGCTTTTTGTGTGAAGGCCTCCTCTGTCTGAAACATCTCAGCTTTCCCTTGTCAGGTTCCCAGCATTCAGTCACAAAGAAATGCCAGGAAGTGGAAACTGAAAATCCATCATAAAAGGGCAGAAATCAAACAACAAAGGATGTTAACATGGTTAAAAGGAAAAACAACCTACCAAAATCAGGGTTTTCTTCTCAGTTTAACCCATTGTGTGCAGTGTGAGATGGGGCAGGGATGATCCCTGGCCTGTGCTGGAGAGGAGCCCCTTATGCTCAAAAGAGTTCCTTGGCTGTTCCTGGCTCCCTTTAGGGGCTCTCCTAAATCCCCTATCCACCTTGAAAACCCTTACTAGAAGTATCTGTAACCTCTGTAATCCCTTTTATGGTTTTAAAACTGAATTCTTGCTAGGTGGACCGTTCCAATTTCAACACAAAATTGGCCCTGGTGGGAAAGATGAGATTTCACACCATTTGTTCCAGTCTGTGCTGTTTAAAGGAGTGACTGGGAGCAGGGATCTCACTGGATCACAGGGACCAGGCTGCTGAACATCTGCCACTGCCAAGCACAAAGAATTTCAGACAAAAATCAGTGTAATCTACTACAAACCTCCAGGAGCTGGCTGGATTTCACTGTGCCAAGCAGAACTTGGACTAACAATCCTTATTTTGGGCAAAGCAGGGTCCACTACTCACAGCAAGGAATTATTTGGGATTTTTTTTTAATCTGCAGCTGCCTCAGCCATCGAACTGGCAGCAGTTGTGAGGTCTGTGCACCGCTTGGCACGTTCAGGAAGAGCCTCAAATGAGGCATAACCTGATGCTGACCTCTAGCCCAAGGCTAAATCCTACTCTGGATGCATCACACACCCCTACAGAGCTCCCGGGGATGTGACAGCGACCCAGCTATGACCAGGGGCAATCCCACACACTCATCCTAATTTGCTGTGTGAGCTTTAAAAAAGCAAATTATTTTTATGAAACAAAGGAGGGTTACACTAAGCAGCTGCCTGTTCCCAGGCCTGAGTAACTAGGGCAAAGTTTGATCCGTTTCAAAATAGCGTTAATATTTTTAATGACCCATAAGCCCACTTTCAGAACAAAGCAAGGACTTTCTCCTTTCTGCCTTAGTTTCAGGAAAAGCCCAAGCCTCCTCCTTTGCCAGCTGAAAAATGTCCTCCTCCTTTGCCAGCTGAAAAATGTAGCAGTGGAAGAGTCACCCCATGGACTGATGTCACCACACAATGCTGCAGTCACTGGATGTAAACACAGCTTTCAAGGCAATGAGGTTTTGTTGTATAAATAGAATAAAGAAATTTATAAAGGCAGCTTTTTCTTTTTCTTTCCTAGTAAAAAAAAAAAAAAATTTGAAGCGTTTCACTCAATTTCTTACTCACAATGTCAACCAGCCTGGCAAAAAGCCAGGGAATCCTCTAGGAATAGGTGAATGTCTGTGGGATAATAGAGGGAATTATTCTGAGCTGTGGATGGGCGGCAGCAGAAGGCAGCTGATCCCACAGAGATCCACCTGGATCCATGGACGCTTCCAGATTCTCGCAGAGAAGCTCAGGAAGAGTTCACCCCTCGGTGACACATCACATTTCCAGGGAGCAGGCTGAGAAATGTGCCTAAATCCCTTGCCGGGCGCAGGCTGTGCTTCCCGGGGCGATGCTTTCTCCGCTTCCCTCCGGCAGCATTTGCATTCGCTCCTGCCGCTGCCGGGGCGGGCAGGGAAGGCACGGGCGGCCGGACGTGTGTGCAATTCCCGGCACGCACGGAGTCAGGGCTGCCGCGTCTGTCACACGCTCCGCGAGACAAAGCTGAGAATGGCACCACATTCCCTGGCAAGTTTTCCCTCCGCGTTACCCAAGGATCTGAGCACCTTCATTAAGTCACAGCTGAACCCACCAAATGAGCTTGGCCCATTTTGTCCCCCCCCCTCCATCCCAAAAAAAAAATCCATCACCGGATCAGCAGCTCCGTTATCCCAGTGCTTCCTCCAGCATGCCTCCGAGCTGTTAATCATTGCCATGGGAAATCCTACGCTCATCTACACAAATTAAAATGTAATTTGTGTATCTAAACATCACAGCTCAGCTCACCCGCTCTGCCTGAGGAGCCGGGATACCGCCGGCACCCGTGTGAGTGAGCTCACATGGAATTACGGCTCCGGAGGAAACGGCAAATTACTCTGCTCAAATAACGGGAACTGGCTGGATAAAATGGGATTTCCTACGGAACAGCGTGTCAGTGGGAGTGGGTGAAGCCATCCTTCACAAGCAGGCTGAAGGTGGAGGAGCCCCTTGCTGGTGCTGCCCACCTGTGGGACCAGCCGGGGCTCATCCAGGGCGAAGCAGGAGCTGCCGGAGGATCCAGGAGGACCCAGGCGCCTCTGGAGGAACCGAAGCCTCGCAGGAAGGCAGCACAGAACTTCCTCCTGCCGTCCCCCCGCTCCGCTCCCCGGCTCCCCCGGGAACAGGGGGCTGCCAGGGGTGGGTTCAAAATGGGCCCTGTCTGGAGGGTGACTCGACAACTAAATCCTACAGCTTCCAGAACGGGACAAGGCAGGGTGGCCTTGTGGCTCTGCCTGTGGAAGGCGGGGTGAGCGGGATCGCTGCTCCCGGATGAGCTGGGGTGGTGGCTGAGGTGTCATCCCCCCATCAGGGGCTGAGGGGACGGCAGGGCCGGGCTAAGGGGTGTCAGGGCAAGCCGGAGGAGCAGCCCAAAGGCTCCCCAGGGAGCTGCAGGGGCTGTCTGGCCCCAGGTGTGTCAGGGGGTCCCGCCGCAGCCCAGCCGAGGGCGGTGACCAGCCCAAGCCGGGGACAGCCCGCCTCAGGAGGCCCCGGAACGAGGGGCGCCCATCCCGCAGCCCCGCTCCCCGTCACGCTGCCGGGGCGGGACGGGCGGACCCCAGGCCCCTCAGGGATAGCGCGGGGGGTGTCCCAGACATCCGTGTGTCCCCTCGGCACCGGGCCGCCCCCCGCCCCGCCCGGGCCAGCCGAGCCCCCCGCCCGCGTCCTCCCGCCGCAGCCCCGCCCCGGCGCGGCCCGCGGCCGCCTCAGGCCCGGCATTGTCCGCGCTCCCCCCGCTCCCCCCCGGTTCTGCCGCCGCCGCCCTACCCCAGCTGCTCCTGTCCCGGCGGTTCCGGGCCATGGCGGCGGCTGCGGGAGGCTCCGTGCGCGCTCCGAGCCGCGCTGCGTCTGGCGGGGCTGCGGCGGCGGCGCGGGGCGGGCGGGGGAGCCGGCGGCGGCAGCAGCAGCAGCATCCCCGCCCGCCGCTCGGCGCGGCACCGCGGCACGGCCCGGCACGGCCCGGCCCGCCGGGGCACCCGCCCACGGCACCCGCGGGGCCGCCCCGGCACCGCCGCTCGGGGTGCGCGCAGCCAGGGGGGCCCCGCGGGCGGGGCGAGCCGCACCCCCGGCGGGGCTGAATCCCCTCCCGAGGGGGTGGTGGTGGTGGGGGGCTCAGCACGGGTAGGAGACATCCAGGGTAGCCCTGCCAGGGCGCTGGCATCGTGAGGGGCGGCCATGCAGGGGGGTATGGATGGGGGGCTCAGCACGGGTAGGAGACATCCAGGGTAGCCCTGCCAGGGCGCTGGGATCGTGAGGGGCGGCCATGCAGGGGGGTATGGATGGGGGGCTCAGCACGGGTAGGAGACATCCAGGGTAGCCCTGCCAGGGCGCTGGGATCGTGAGGGGCGGCCATGCGGGGGGGTATGGATGGGGGGCTCAGCAAGGATAGCAGGGTCCGGCATCCAGGGTAGCCCTGCCAGGACACTGGGGTCGTGAGGGGCACCACCAGCGGCGGCCATGCAGGGGGCATGGATGGGGGTCTCAGCAGACAGGCTGATCCAAAATCCAGGTTATTCCTGCCAGAGCAGTGGGATCGTTGGGGCACCTGGAGTATCCAAACCTGGGGGCACTGGGTGCACTTGGAGGCACCCACACGCTGGAGACATCCACCCCGGGGCAGGGCACCTGGCTCATATGGGGCACCAAGAGCCCCTGTGGGCACCCACCCACGAGGGGCCATGGCTAGGAGGGGAACCCGGCACAAGCAGGACTGTGGTGAGTGCATGGGGACACCTGGGCTGAGAAATCACCACAGGGATGCTGCCCTGGGGTGCGGTCAGCCAGGCCCTGCTCCCCAGTCCCGCCTGTGCAGGCAGCCGGAGACACTCACAGTGCTCATGCAGGTGGGGCACAAAGAAGGCAGGGTAAGGGCTGGACTTGGACACCT